>NC_135478.1:146563997-147763997 GCF_052094955.1 Ictidomys tridecemlineatus | reverse complement strand
CTGTCAACCCACTGACTCATGGCCTGATTCCCTCATCACATATGAACCTAGCTCTGACTTTATTATCCCCAGAGGTGTGTGAGCCCCAAAGTCTATGCCTCTTGTCACAGGTGACCTGAAGATAGTCAGGATCCCCCCACCTTCTGCCAATGGGTAAGAGAGACATGGTGGCGGATGCAGTCTGGATGCTGCTGGGAGGTGAGGCATTTGCACACCCTGCACCAATAACAGAGTCAGGGTCTCTCTCTTTCCCACCATTGGAGGTAGCTGCACATTCTCATTGTCACATCTAGTGGAGATACTTCATACATCTGTGGGGGTAATCATTTACAATTTCAGTTCTTTTCCACTAAAAACTGTTCACAGGGGATGTGAAACTTGAACAAAATGCAAAGGCATTTTTTTCCCTCTTTTATATCACAAATGTGCTTCCTCAGCAACTAACAACTTTAAAATGATCTGTCAGACTTTGCATAATTAAATCTCAGTCTCAGTGGCAGCGAATCATTACAGGAAGACTTAGACAGCACTAATAGAACATGGACTATGGAAGAGGAACGTTTCTTGCTCATAAATTTCTCTTACATCAGGCTAAGTATTCCACACTGCCGCAGTCCGGCTGCAGCAAAATAACCGGGAGGTGACGAGCAACTTGTGTAGATTGATAGAACAGAGAGGGAGCCGTTTATTGTAGGACAAGAGGGGTATAGCTACATTCCACACAGCTTATCTAATTAACATAAACTAGATACAGCAGTCAACCAATAAGGAATCTCCACACTTAATGGCTCGCTGGCGTTACTTCACAAACTACTCCCTCTAGCAAAATGCCAGGCGCCATCCCGACTTGTTTACAGACCCTAGCACCACACCAGCAAATGGAAGTGGAGGGAAATAAATTCTCAATTTAGATCCACCCAAAGAACATTTACAGGGCATCACCTAAGGATGGTGCCTGCCCACAAGGAGCTTACAGTTTTAGGAAGACCAAAAGATCAAACAACAAAACGGGGTTTCCAAGTGGTGTTTCCAGAGACCCATGTAGATAATGACAGAGACCCATCTAGATGATTGCAGATTGGTTGGATTGAGCATCATTCCGTGGAATCATATTAAATAAAACTTTTCAAGTCCTCTCTATCTCTTTTGCAGTGCTGGGAATTGAACATAAAGCCTCATGTGTGCTAGGCAAGCAGTCTATCACTGAGCCACATTCCCAACCCCTCAAGTCCTCTTTCTTAACACCTAGGTCACTCACCAACATTGATTCTCATCCCTTAGGATTGTTCTCCCTTCAAGACTTCAAATTCAGATACAGTTCCCCATCCTTTCCCTATTAATCATTTCTGTACTTTCCCTGCAACAAACTCTCATTAAGCATCACCAGGACCTACTATCTTTTCATTCTGGTATGACAATTCAGAACACATAGGGACCTAGTCTCTGGAGCTTGACCATCTGGGTTTATGTGGTCTTGAACATGTCACCTAGTTACCTATGCCTCAGTTTCCTCATCTGAAAAACAAAGATCATGATGGGGCTGTAAGGTTGTTGTAAAGATGAAATGAATTCGGCAATGAATGTAAAGCGCGTAGACCAGTAGCTGGGTCATAAGTACTCTGCAGTACTTGCTATTGTGACAATCAGGGCTCCTTACCTTACTCTCACAGCTCATCTCCCACTGGATGGCTTCCTTTGCCTCCTGACTGATGGCTGTCTCTCAGTCATACTTGTCTTCACTGGAGACTGAAGAAATTGTTTTTTTCCAGGCTCACTGCCAGGATGTCATATGTTATTAGAGGTAGGCAACTCTTCTGTGTGTTTGAAAAGCTATGAGCCCCATTCTTGGGAACCGTCCTCAGTCACAGAGACGGGCTACCAGCCTTGTGAGCCCTTGTCCACTGGTTGCTGCTGATGACACTTGGCCCAAGCTGGGCCCACCATTCTCTCTCCCAGGAATATTTTTTTCTTTTCTTACTTCCTTCCTTTCCCCTCCCCCTCCCTCTCTTTTCCTCCTCTTCCTCCTCCTCTTCTTCTCTTTCTCCTTCTTCTTGTCCTTGTCCTTCTCCTCCTCCTTCTTTTTCTGGTGGTAGTGCTGAGTAATAAACCCAGGGGCACTTTATCACTGAGTTACATCCCAAGACCTTTTTACTTTTTATTTTAAGACAGGGTCTCACTAAGGTGCCAAAGTTGGCCTTGAACTTGACATCTTCCTGCTTCAGCCTCTTAAGTAACTAGGATTACAGGCATGTGTCACCATGCCTGGTTTCTCTGAGCAATTTGACATTTGGAAAAGAGACCTTGACTTGAGCCTTAGTAGTGGCAGAACTTTAGAGACAATGTCCCTGGCCTCTTGTACTGCCTTGTCACTTCTCATGCCTTCTGTTGAGGTAACCCCACAACCTCCAACTTCCCAACAAATGCCTCCTTTCTCATATGCTGGCTAGAGAGGGTTTCTACCTTTTGAAAACCACAGCAAACATCATCCAAGTTTGCCAAAAAGCACTTACAATGAGGTCTTTCACAAAGCAGTGCAAAAATTTAATCTCAGATGGTCCTTTACTATATCTTAGCGCTCACTTATTCATCTCTTTTTCACTCCCTGGGCATTTGCCAAGCAGCAGCAGTTTGAAATGCTCCCCAGTGGGGACTCCCCAGCCCTCCTTTACTTCCTCTGCCACAATGCAGTGTCCTCAACCCTGGCCACACACTAGAACCACCCCCAGGAGCCTGGAAAATACTGACACCTGGATCTCAGTGGGTCCTGAAGGGTTGGAAAGCTGCCTGGGTTGTTCAGATGTGCACCTTGGGTTGGGGACTGCTCAAGTCAGACCAAGCACTGATCTACACAAGCCCCTTCAGCCTCCCTCCTCCCACTCCAACGGTGTTCACTTTCCCTAATCCTTTTCTCCTTTCATCCAGTCTTAGAGGACAATGTGTACCTGCCCATTGCCAAGGTTAAGGCCTCTGGTGAAAGAGGTCAATCCCAGCCCTATTGCCCCACTCCTCCCTACCACTGCCAGGATCCACAGGCCTCCCTTCCTTCCTCTTCCTCCCATCACAATCATTTCAGGGGCAGCCTGCAGCCTAAAGTTTCTGTTACGTACTAACCCAAATTAGGAAGCACTAAAGAATTTATTTATCCTCCTGGATATCACATCACTCAATTATTACAGCTAAGAATAATTATTTTTAAGAGTGAAAAATACATAGTAATCTTAGTAGCCAACATAGAATAGTATAACTACCCATTCCAGGCACCGTCCATGTCCATGTCCCTGGTCTCTTGTACTGCCTTGTCACTTCTCATGGACATGACAGATACATGCTTTTCATGTATCTGTCAGTTAATTCTCACACCTGCTATGAGAGAGGAAACATCTTTGCCATTTTACAGATGAAGACACTCAGCTATGGCAAGGCTGAGGAACTTGCCCAAGTATATATAGCTGCAATGTGGTGGAACTGGGATTCAAGGAGAGTAATAATAAACACATTGTAACAGGACATTGGGTTTTATATAAGAATCATATACATACATGTCTTCTTTTAACTTATATAGTTCTGCACATATGGTTAACTATGAGATTAATTTTTTTATGGCAGTATGACCAGAATTTTTAAGTACAGTGAAAATCAAACAGCTGCTGTCCCTTAGCCTACAATAGCTTATTTCTGTAGTAATAGCCTTTTTGTAAAAAAAAAAAAAAAAAAAACGAGAGAAAGAATGTGGGAGGGTAATTGACAGCGTTTGATCGTCTGTGTGAAGGCCAACAATTGTCTAATCTAACCATGTCATATGCTAATATTGATTAAAGTTAATGCTCAGATTTTTCAGCAGATGAAAAAAAATTCAATCTATTTGTATCATGCTAACAGGGACCATTTATGGAATGCTTGCTGTTTGTAATTGACTGCTGGAAGAGCAGATACTGTGCAATGCAGTTACCCTCTGTGATTATTTTCTGCTTTCCTTAATAAATTATGAGTTATAGTCGTGCTCGCCAGGAGCACTGGCTGCCCCTGGGTCTGGGTGGGCGGGCAGTGTCATCGCCAGGTGAGCGTGAGCAAGGCCAGGATGAGGCCCTTGCATGTCTGCCATTATAACCACCTTGGCTACAAAAGGAAATTGACTGCTGCTCAATTAGGCAGAAATGAGACTGTCACTCACCGGGGTGGAGACTGAGAATTGCCTTACCTACTCCTCAATAGCAATTTAGGTTTGGGGAAGTTATTTTACAGTTGTAATTACAAAGGGAAATGAAGTCTGCTTTGGCAATGTTACCAGGTGCTCTTCCCTCCATTATAACCTGGCGAATGGTCCCCCAGAGCAAATCCACTGGCTGGTCCACTAACTGCTTTTATTACACAATATAGGACAGAAATAAACAATTTAATTGAGGCAGCATCTTAAGAACTGGAGAGGGGGTCTATCTGCTCCATATTCCCATGCAAACCTCTTGGTAAATGATGTAAACGACTTTATTGTCAACAAAATCCTATTAAGCCAAGAATAGCACATTTATAATCTAGACTTTTAATTTAAAAATTAGATTTTGTGAAATAAGATAAACATATTGTCATTAGTTGATCTCTTCTATGGATTTGTTTCAAGTCCCACAGAATGACGGGAGGCAAATGCCATCACGTGACAAGTCCCAAGTCCTAAGCTGGTATGGGAATAGCAGAACTTCCCTAGGGCTCTTTCTCTTCTTCTTTTTCTTTTTGCCATACTAGAGGTCAAACCGAGGGCCTCACATGTGCTAGCCAAGTACTCCACCACTGAGCTACATCCCAAGCCTGGGCTGGGCTTCTTATATCTAGAGTTGACCTCAGGTTACCTCCCTTCCCCTTTCTGTTCTCCACTTTTCCCTTCTGATAAATAGCATTTTCTCAATGGAGTCACTTTTGGGGAGAAATAATGGGGGAAAGATGCGATAGAAGACAAGAACAGAGTCAGGAATTCCTAAAATGTTGGATGAGACTTGAGCAACCATCCTGTCCAGTCCCCTCTTTGACGGTAGAGGGAACCAAGAACCAGGAATGTAGGGTCACTGTCCTAGGCCACACAGTCACTTTGTTTTGTGGCCAGAGAGGGAAGCAGATCTCTGAGTCATGGGCCAAGAATCTCTCCAGGAAAATCTTAATGCTGAGCGGAATCCAAAAACAAAAATTACAACTTCCTCCTAAAATGGGACACACCGTGGGCTGCTCAGCACTTAGCCTCTGTCTCACGAAGAGCATTAGCAGGTGGTCAAGTGATCAGGCCATTTCCTCTTGAAATGGGCACCACTGCCATGTCTCTGGTAAATATAACATGACATTTATTAAGCATGTGCCATCTGTTAAGTGCTATCTTGATCAGTAAGCTTACAAATGGGATTCCCATTGCCCCCAAATAAGTGAGAAGAGCGGGATCCTTTCAGACCTTTCTGCCTGAAAAGCTTCCTCTAAAGCTCACACACAACAATGAAGCTAACCAATGAATCCATGCCTCCCAAGTGTTTCAAGAAACTCTACACCTCTGGTGGCCTGCATAGAAAACCACTTGCACAGAGTTGGGTTGGTGGGCTAAGAGCTAACCTTCTGACCTTTGCCATAAACAAATAGTAAAGTTGTCTTTTGCTAGTCAGGCTAAAACTCCCTCTTGCTGCTCTAAAAACCATTTGGAATGGGTCCGACTTACATATCTATTGACTGTTTAAGAAATAGATTAAGGAGCCGGCAGAGAAGACATCTCCACATGGTTGTTTAAATGGATGATGGAAAAAAGAAAGACATGAAATGGGGGGGTGGGGGTATTGGTTGTGGTGAAACAAAAAGGGGAGTCCATGGAGCCGGAGAAACCCAGAGATATCTGGTGGGGGAGCCTGTGAAAATTAGGATTTATTAAATGGGGAGTCTCAGAAATCCCAAGTTAATGAAATTACACTATATTAGACAGTGCTTCTTAAACTTTTTTTTTTAAATAATAAGGACACAGTTGTTTTTTTTTAGAGAGAGAGAGAGAGAGAATTTTTTTTTAATATTTATTTTTTAGTTTCAGCGGACACAACATCTTTGTTGGTATGTGGTGCTGAGGATCGAACCCGGGCCGCACGCATGCCAGGCGAGCGCGCTACCGCTTGAGCCACATCCCCAGTCCCAAGGACACAGTTTTTAAAAAAATTTTTTTGTAATTGCATAGAATGCCTGTATTTTGTTTGTTTGTTTGTTTACTTATCTTGTGTGGTGCTAATATTGAACCCAGGGCCTTGTGCATGCAAAGCAAGTACTCTACCAACTAAGCTATACCCTTAGCCTGTGCTTCTTAAACTTTAAAGTGCACCTTAATTACCTGGGAGTCTTATTCACATGCAGATTCTGACTCAGTAGATCTGGGCAGGACCTGAGATCTTGCTTTTCTAGCAAACTCCCAGGTAATGCGGATGCTGCTGGTCCTTGAACCACATTTATCAGGGCATTGCTGTAGTTTGAATATGACTTGAGCTTGCCCCCCCCCAAAGTTCATGCATTGGAAGGTTTAGAAACTGAGTTTTAAAGTGGATGGTGTGGAGAACAAGGAAAACTGAACACCAGATAGTCAGCCAGCGGAATCTATGGTCATGAGAGTTACTGAAGAGTGTGGGCTCTATATTTTATATTGGTCAGACTTGGGTATTTTCATGCCCTGAAGCTTTCCTTGTGCTTGCAAGGTCATATTGAGGACTTAATACCCACAAAAGTGTCTGGCAGCGTTCTCCCACTCCCACCCCAACTCGTAAACCTCTCAGTAAAGAAGGTGCAACAGACATAGGGCTTTTGTGTTCACCAATGAGGTCTTTTACTTCGATATTGCAGACCTCCGCCCTTGCCTCTACTACTTCCCTTGCATGGCCACAAGATCCACACACCTTCTTGAAGGAACCCACTCAAATGTACCTACCCTGGGTTTCAGTTTCCAAGGTGACATCTAACTGATCAATAAAACTTGATACTATGTGCGCCCAACAGTGAAATGTGTGCCTTCCTCCAGAAGGACCAGGCCTACATTTTTAACAGGTATCCTCTGGAGTTTCAGCATCTAAGTCAAAGACTGAGCCCAATAATGAGGTTTCAGGCATCATGGCAATCCTTATGGGGGCAAGGAGCTATTGGAGGCCCTTAGACCATGGTATATTGTAGCCAGGTGTCCTCACCCAGAGAGAATGCTAGCTCAGGAGTGAAGAGAAAATGAACTTCCAGCTTAAAGGCTATTTCCTATGGAGGAGCTTTCTCTAATACACACACTCACACACATGCATACATGCATTCACACCACAGTATAAAAAAGCAGGATGCTTACACTTCCATTTACAACATATTTCACTCCTCCTTGCTGCCATTTTTGTTTCCTTTCACCATAATGCAAGTTTCTTGTAGGCAGAAGCTTCATGATGCCAAGCATGGCACAATGCATACATTAAATACATGTATAGCAGGAGGAACTGAGGTGGTTAGGGCCATCCCAGGTCCCCACCAAGGTTCTTGCAAAGATCTTAATATGGATATTCCACAACAAGCATCACTTATGCTATCACCAAGGAGTCGCTTCATAAAAAAGATGCCATTAGGAAAAGAGATCATGTACAGTCGTGAGGAAATATGCTCTCAAAAGGGAACCAATGATAGAATCATAGATTAAGAACTAATTAAATCTAAGCATAGCTTTACCCCAAGTTGATTACACATTTCTTAAAAAAAAAGAGAGAGAGAGGAAAAATGGGTGGGATGAACACTGAGAAATTAAGGAATTGTACTACTGCTTTCTCCTTCTGCATAGAGCCTCGTAAGATAAAGTCAAAATTCAAAGAAGAGTCTTTTGATGATTTCCGTGTATTATCTATATATTCTATCACATTCCCACTTGGTAAATAGCCAAGGAAGTCACTCTAGGTCTGGGACACCACCACACCTTGGCACAGAAGCTGGATGCTCTGTGGCTGAGCTCCAGGGCAGTCCCCTCCATCAGCTCTGACCCACAGTCACTTGGTTTTGCACCCAGCTGGACCCTGTGCCAAGGGGAGTTAAAATCATCTTTACTCTTGCACTTTCCATTCCACCCTCTCCAAGAAAAACTGGCAGGAAAGCTGTTTAGATGTCCATTTTCAAATGTGCTAAGTATTGCTTCACACAGGCTTAAATTATTGGATAGAGGACCAATAAGAGAACAACTGCAGGTCTAGTCTGAGATGACAAAATTTTCCCAGAATCTGCTTCCATTGTAAGTTATCAGAGGTGCCATTTTGCCCAGAAAACCGCTGGAGATAATGTTTGATTTTCAAATCTGCCTGAGGAAATAACAAGTCAAGAGAAGGATAAGGGAAGAAGGTAGTTTTAGTTTTCTTTCTTCAAAAAGGTTGGTATTGTATTGGAAAGAAGATGTAGAGATGGCATGGTTTTGCATTGCTCCACGGTAAACATAAAATCTGAGTCTTCCAGTCTTTCCGTGGAGAACAGAAGTAGGGTGAAGGGAAGTTTCCTCTTTCAACTCTCTTCACCCCCAAAACCCCTGACCGAGCTCAGTGCCAGCCTCATCTTCAAAGGAAGCTGTGAGGATGGAGATTTTATCTCCAGGGAGTGCTTAGAACTTTCTAGCTATAGATTCAACTAAATATAAGGCGAGGGGGAGTGAATTAAACTTTAATACTATGAAATGGACATTAAATTGTTTTTATTTATTTTTCTTTTAAAAAATATTTATTTTTTAGTTGTAGTTAGACACCATACCTTTATTTATTTATTTTTATGTGGTTCTAAGGATTGACCAGGGCCTCGTACTTGCTAAGCAAGCGCTCTACCGCTGAGCCACAACCCCAGACCACCAAATTGTTTTTTAGATGCATACTTTAAACTCTACTTTCATGATACCACAATTTTAAATGATATTTAACGAGAGAAAAGTGTTATATTGTTGCTGTAGAAGTGTTGACCAACTAATTCTGACTTTGGCACTGAAAGATTTAGATCTAGGAAACCCCTTGGTCCCAGGGAAATCAGGATGGTTGTTTACTTTTCTTAATCCTATGAGGTCTCCCCTTAAACATTTATAAAATAAAGGAGTTTTATTAGACTATTGCTTCAGTTTCATTTACCTCTAGAAAGGAACAAAAAATAAAACTGGTCATCTTAATTTGTTTTAGTATTTATTTATTTACATTTATTTGAACTATTTTTCTGCAATTGAGACAACTTGTAAGAATGAATAGTACTAGATAGAAAAAACACAGATTCAAAAATCAGGGTCAGAAAATATATCTAGACTAGAATAAGGCCAAGGTTGAGATAAAACAGATATGCTGGCCATTTAATCCAATAAGTATTATGATTGAGTGGCAAGTCTGGCTCTAGGATTCCTGGCCTAGAAAAAGAGAAAAAAGAAAACCAGAGGAAAAAGAGAAAATATAAATCTATAACATGATACCATGTCCATCAGGGAAAGTATTGATTTCTCAGAAATTTTTTTTGTTTGTTTGCGATTTTGTCTGAAGGAAATTTTATGTATGCATCTTTATATAGGGGACATTGAATTGTGCCTTAGTTTCATCAGGCTGCTATAAAAAATACCATAACCTGAGTAATTTACATACAATTTCTCATAGGCCTAAAGGCTGAGAAGTCCAAGGTCAGATAGATTTAGTGTCTGGTGAAGGCCAACATCTTGTTCTGTAGGTGGCACTTTCCCTATGTCCTCACACGGTAGAAGGGATTAACTAGCTCTTTAGAGTCTCTTTTTAAAGGGCATAATGCCAACCATGAGGGCTCTGTACTCCCAAGGGCCTCACCTCCTAATACTAGCATCTCGGAGATCAGGATTTCAGCAAATGGACTGTGGAGGGAATATAACACTACACCTAACAATATCCTAGCAATCAACGTACTAATGACTCTTACATGGCTGATGATTGGGTGTCCTGCAGTGTAGACAAAGGTGTTAGAACAGAATAAACCAAGTGGAAATTATCCTAGAGTCTTCCAAAACAATGTGGAACAAGATGATATTTTTGATGTTGACTTGAAGAAAACTTCCATGACCTAGAACACTGAGTGCTCTCCGACCACCAAACAATCCTTTATAAATGAATGTCTTCCAACCAGACTTTCCCTTGGCCTTTAAGAAATCTTGGAATTGTACAAGGATTACAAAGCAGGGAAGAAAAGCTGAAAACCTGATCTCAGAATCACTCTAGGAGTTCACTGGTCATGGCTCTTGGCAGGAGCTGCCCTGATCTCTTCCCTTGTGCCCCCTCCTCCTGCCCACACTGGCGTACCGTAGGTCCTCTCACTTCCCCCAGATGGAGGTCTCAGGACTGGCTTTCGTCAGCTTTTTCACTGCCGTGACCAAAAGACCTGACAAGAACAACTTAAAGGAGGAAAAGTCTATTTTGGCTCATGGTTTCAGAGGTTCAGTCCATGGTTGGCCAACTCCAAAAATGTGTGCCTGAGGTAAGGCAGATCAGAACATGACCACATGAAGCAGAGAGAGTGCCACTCACCAGGGACAATATTAAAAACCCCAAAGACATCCCCCATTGACCTACTTCCTCCAGCCATAACCTACCTGCCAACAGTCATGGCTCAGTTAATCCATTCAAGTGGATTAATCCACTGATTATGTTAGAGCTCTCATAATCTGATTACTTCACCTCTGAAAATCTTTGAATTGCCCTACAAGTGAGATTTTGGGCCCACACCTCCTGTCTAAACCATAATAGGATGGGTTTCCTTCCTCTCTTCAAGAGTTCAAATATAATTTCAGTCTATAATGTATAAATATTTATTCCAAAGCTATTTATCTATAAAATTTAAAGCTATCTATCACAAAATCTCTGAGTTTTATCTTTAAATAACTGAATGTCTGTTGAAGAGTTTCATCCTAATTGAGAGCTCAAATTCCTAAGAGTGAATTAAAGTCTCCACCTTGCACTGGGAAAGGAATGTCAAGGTCCTCGGCAGTGCTCCAAAACCTGGATGAAAACACAGTAGTCTTTGCCACCTAAGAGGGCTGCCCCCTCCCACCCCAGGGACTTAGGGCACCCACAGTTTTGTGGGTGAGGATTTTGAATGTGAATTTTCTTCCTTTTCCATGGAAAATGCCAAGACTATGAACTTTTTGTTTCTGTTGTTACACAGGTAACAAAGATGTAAAAATGAAGAGAAATTAACAAATTAGATCCAGATGAAGGTGAATGAGCATCTTGCAGAAGCAGGGTCTATCTTATAAATTAACTCTCTTGGGTTTGCTTTTGATATTGTTGTTGTTATGTAAACAATACATGCTTGTAATAAAAAATTCAAAGTTATAAAAGGTAACAGACCTACTTCCCCAAGAACATATGAAAGATATACACAGATAGAAAAAAATGTTGTATTGAGCTATAACCTTGAGAGATCCAGTCTACCAAGGTCCCAAGAGATTCACTTTCAACTTTACTTGCTAAAGTAAAAATGGCTTAACTTATTAGCCTCCTCAGAGTGAAGACATTTCTATAGTATTGGGGCTTTGTGAAAACAAAGTCATGAGCCAAGGCATGATTTGGAGGGCGAGTAAAGTTAATAATATTCTTGGTAGTTAATATTGTAAAGGAATGTGCTCCTTTCTGCAGAAGAGCAAAAGCTTTTCCTTGATATTTGCTATGATATGGAGGGATAGAGACTTTTATTTTATTCCTTTGTATTTTCAATGTTTTATAAGTTTTCCACAAAGAGAGAGTATTGATTTTGTAATTTGGGAACAAAGCTATTTTTTAACAGCTTTATTGAGAGATAATTCACGTACCGTATGATTCATCTATTTGAAGTGTGCAATTCAATGGTGTCAAGAATATTCAGAGTTGTGTAGCCATCACGATGGACTTGAGAACATTTTTATTATTCCCCAAAGAAACCCACAACCCTTAGTTGTCACTCCCCTGGTAACCCCTCATCCTTATATTCTGTCTCTGTAGATTTGCCTATTTTGAACTTTCATATTAATGGAACCATTGAATATGTGGTTTTTGTGACTGGATTCTTTCACATGACATGATGTTTCTCAGGGTCCCTACACTTTATAACATGTATCAGTACTTCTTTTTAATGCTACCTAACATTCCACTGTATGGATTTATTGTATTATATTTGTCCACATATTTGATCAGTTGAGGAACGTTTTGTTTCTATTTTTTTACTATTACAACTAATGCTCCTATGAACATTCATTTACAATTCTATGTGTAGAATTTCCATTTCTGTCAAATATATATCAAGGAGTGGAATTATTAGAGCATAATATAGCTCTGTCTAATCATTTGAGGAACTGCTAGACTCGTTCCCAAAGTAGGTACATCATTTTGCACGGCCATCCAGCAGTATATTAGAGTTCTAAATTCTCTACATCCTCACCAACACTAATTATTGTTTTTTTTTAATACTAACAATCCTACTAAGTAGGGCTCATGTGCTTTCAACTTGTAACTCCCTAATGGCTAATGATGTTAAGCATCTTTTCATGTGTGTGTTAGCCGTTCTTGTATCTTCTTAGGAAAAATGTGTATTCAAACCCATTACCCAATCTCAATTAGATTGTCTTGTTGTTATGGAATTGTATGTAATAAACCTTTTTGTGTTATAGATATTAATACCTATCTGTATGTGTTGTCAAATTTTCTCCTATTCTGTGAATTGTCCTTTTACTTTCTTGATGGTCTTTTAAAGCACAAGTTTTTAATTTTGATAATGTTCAGTTTTTCTATTTTTCCTTTTACGAGTTGTACTTTGATGTCAAATATAATAAACCAGTGCCTCATCCAAGGGCATAAAGATTCACCCCAGTTTTCTTCTAAGAGTTTTATAGTTTTTGCTTTTACATTGAAGTCTTTGATCCATTTTGAGTTAGTTGTGGTATATGCTGTCAGGTAGGAATCCAACTTTAATTTTTGCATATGAATATCCTTTTGTGCCAGCACCATTTGTGAGATTTTTTTCCCTCATGAAATTGATTTGACATCCTTGTCAAAATTAAGTTGGCCATAGATGCAAGGGATTGTTTCTCAATTTTATCCACTGATTTATAAGTCCATCTTTATGAGAATACCCTACTTTCTTAAAAAAAAATTTTTTTTTTGTTTCTGGTACTGGGAATTTAAGCCAGGGTGCTTTACCACTGAGCTGAGCCCCATTTTTTATTTTTTATTTTGAGACAGGGTCTTGCTAAGTTGCTGAAGCTGGCCTCAAACTTCTGATCCTCCTACCTCAGCCTCCCCAGTTGCTATGATTATACTTGTGCACCACCATGCCTGGCCCCTACTCTCTCAATTATTGTAGCTTTGTAGCAAGTTTTAAAATTGGAACATTTGTTCTTTATTTTTGAGATTGTTTTGGTTATTCTGATTCTCTTGAATTTTCATATAAATTTTAGGTTCAGCTTATCAATTTCTGCAAAGACATCAGGTGGGATTTTGAATAAGACTGTATTGCAGATCAATTTGGGGGATATTTCCTTCTTCACAATATTATATCTTCTGATCCATGAACATATAATGTCTTTCTCTTTATTTGGTTCTTCTTTAGTTTCTTTTAGCAATGTTTTACAGTTTTCAGAGTATGAGTTTTGTACTTCTTATTAAAGTTACTCCTATTTTATTCTTTCTGACTATTATAAATTGTTTTCTTAATGTTACTTGTGTTCTTCATTGCTACTGAACAGAAATACAATTGATTTTTATGTATGATTTTATGACCTTGAATTCCACAACCTTGCCAAACTCATTTATTATTTATAATAGTTTTTTTTAAGTGGGTTTCTTAGGACTTTTTATATATAAAATCATGTCATCTACAAATAGAGATGACTTTACTTTTTCATTTCTAATCTGCATAACTTTTATTTCATTTTCTTGCTAAATTGCCCTGGGTACACCTTCCAGTACGATGTTGAATAGAAGCGACAAGAGTAAATATCCTTGTCTTGTTTCTGATTTTAGGGTAGAAATATTCAGTCTTTCCACACTAAGCATGACATTAGCTGCGGAATTTTCACAGATTCTATCAAGTGGAAGAACTTCCTTCTATCCTCGTTTGTTGAGTGTTTATATCCTGACTGGGTGTTGAATTTTGTCAAAAATGCTTTTTAATTATCTATTGAGATGTTCGTATGAATTTTTTTTCTTATCCTATGCAGGCAGTGTATTATCCTAATTGATACTTGGCTGTTAAACTATCCTGGTGTTCCCAAGATAAATCCCACCTGAACATAATGTAGAACTATCTTTCTGTGTCATTAATATTTTGTTGAGGGCTGGGGTTGTAGCTCAGTGGTAGAGCACTTGCCTATCACATGTGAGGCACTGGGTTCCATCCTCAGAACCACATAAAAATAAATAAATAAAATAAAGGTGTTGTGTCCACCAACAACTAACAAGAAAAAAAAAATCTGTCAAGGGTTTTCATGTCCATATTCAAAGATATATTGGTCTGTAGGTTTTTCTTTTCTTGGGATATCTTTGATTTTTTTTATCAGAATTTGTTAAATAAATTAAAGTCCATTCATACAATGGATTTCTCCACAGCAACCAGTCAGCCAACTACCACCACAGACCATTATGTGGACAGACTCACAGACATAACATTGAGCAAAGGGACCCATTGTAAAGGAGCCCAGAGTGTGTCCTTCCATTTTTACAAAGTTTAAAAACAAGCAAATGAGTCTGTGTTAAAAGTCAGGAGAGCGGTCTCTTCAGGTTGTGGTGGCTTACGGGGACCTCCAGGATCCTGGTAATATTCCATTTTTTTTTTCTAATGCACCTGGGTTACACAGGTGAGTGTCCTTTGTGAAAATCCACTGAGTTGTCACATTGCAGGTTATGCATTTTTCTGAATGTGACACCTGTGCAGCCTGTCAAAAAGAAGGAAAATAGAGTTTTTGAGAAAAGATATTAATGAGCGAATTCTTGATATTTTCTAGCAGGCTCTCTAAGCATGATGTATTACTCGATTATTATACAAAAGTGGTCTTTCTTTACATTAAATACTTTCCTTGTGCATTTTAAAATCTATAGTACAAGACTAAAAATTTAATGATAGTTCAATACCAGAGTTTAACTTTTTCTTTGCTCTAAACTGCAGACAATTCGGCAAATAACAACATCTAAGTTCCCAAGGGCTCTGAGATTTTAAAATCTGCCTCTTCCCCATCAATCCCATAATGCTGAACACAATGCTCATTCAATGAAATGCCACAGCTAACACCGCTGTAGCTGTCCCCTCAGGAATTCATTGTAAAAGGGTTTCACTGTACTTTGTAAAGCAATTTGGAATCCTTCGTGATGAAAGGTTCTATATAAAGAAGGTAATATAATGGACTTGGCTTTCAACTTCTTTCATTTAAGCCTTAACAGAAACATGAATCTACTATATTAGCATCATAAACCAATAGGTGCTATATAAATGCTGAATAGAAATATTCTGGGTGAATTAAATTGCAACTATAGACACGTGTTAGCTAAGTGCTTTACCAAGTATTATGCAAATGTTGATTAATAAGGCAATTATACTCAATTAAAATAATAACAATGCTATATTCTGTTATGTTCTTCCAATTTTCTGGGCACAGAAACTCACAGTTATTTGGTGTGAGTCTGCCACCTAAATGCCAAGTCTAAATTCAAACCTAATGGGATGTCAGTTTGGAAGGGAACTGTCTCCCCTAGGTTCTAAAGGAAGCTCCAGTAAGCATGGAATAGGGCAGGAGAGAGGAAGTCCTCTACTGCACAAGATTGACTCGATGCTTTTAAGAGGGCATGGTATGAGGAAAAAATTCTCCAGGTCTGGTGTAATGCTGCTGTTATGCTTCTCAGTGTGTCTTTAGAGACCTGATTCTCCAGGGCTTCTCAACATATTACGACATTGTATCATCCCTGTCATTAACAGTTACTTCACTTCCCCCGGAAGACAACAATGATGAGAAATACCTAAGATGATCCCTGTATGCAACCTAAAAAGTTATTAGTTTGCTTCTGATAGAAGCTGTATTAACATGAATTATCTTCATCATTATTTTTATTTTTAATAACATCTTCAGGGACTGAAAGGTGATTCTCAGCTCTATAGAAGCAGTAATCCAAAACAAAGGTTCTTTGTTATCTTTGAGTCCAGATTTACAGAGACATTTATTTATGGAAAAATGTATTGGATATGCAGCTATTAGTTCTGCATTTTTGTCAGATACAGTACTCAACATGATGGTTGAAAAAGAAAATATCATTTCTATTTCAATCTCTTGTTTACTGCACCTTACCAGCCTCACTGTGACAGTGAAGTTCTTGAGTCAGTTTTCTTAAAGCACTCAGCCAAGTACAAAATAATATAAATAATCCATACCATTGAAAAAGTTTCAGATTTTACTTTGGATGGTCCCAGATTTGAAATGTGGAGAAAGAGAAGCTAGCAGATTGGAGAAGATGAGAAGAGCTATTCACTGTCTCACTGAAGATGGGGCCTAGCTTACTGGGGTGGGGTTTTATGTGGAGCCTTTGTCTTTCCACTTTGTGACAAAAGAAGGAACTGGAAGGATCTGACTAGGTCTGGTGCAGAAGAAGTCAGGGAGAGGCAACGTTTTGGAAGATTCTAGGCAAAGCTGGAGCTGATGCCAACAGAAGATTGATTTCTGAAAGTGCAAAGCTGCAGTTCCGCGGCAAAGTCAACAAGAGGTTCTGGCAGCCTTGAGTAGATACATGGAGAGGATGGAATCTCCTCCACAGAAAAGCCTAAGAATAGCTTGGGCAGTCTGTTCAGGATGATTTGAGATGAGGTCCTCATGTTCCTTCCTATTTTGTAACCTAAGAAATTTATGTTCGTTGTAAAACTACAAAATACATTACCTTGAAAAGAAAAATAAGGGCTACTCTTAATCCCACCAACCAGAAGTAATTGCGTATTGGAGAATTTCCTTCCAGACATTGTAGGGGTGTGTGTGTGTCTGTGTGTGCTACTATGATATTATTGGTTTTTTTTTTAACTTTTTATTAACTTATGAACAACTTTCTACATTAATAAATACTCATTCGGTGCCATTATTGATGGCCACAGTGTGATGGTATTCTATTATAGAGATAACTTACACTTCTACTTTACCACTTTATTTAAATATATTTATTTTATTTAAAGATATTTACATTAAAGATATTTAGAGGGCTGGGGATGTAGTTCAGTGGCAGAATGCTGGCTTGGCATGTGTGAGGCACAGGGTTTGATCCTTAGCACTACATAAAAATAAACAAAGGCATTCTGTCCATCTACAACTACAAAAACATTTTTTAAGATATTTAGAGATAACTTACATTTTAATTCTTTATTTTAAAGTCCCTCTTTTGTTGGACATGCCAGTACTTCACATTAATAGTGATGGAATGGCTTGAAAATGTAATATTGCAGAGGAGGTTTGAATTGGGAGGTACTTAAAACAAAAGTAGCCGGGCGCAGTAGTGCACACCTGTAATGCCAGCAACTCGGCAGGCTAACGCAGGGGGTCCCCAAGTTCAAAGCCAGCCTCAGCAACTTAGAAAGATCCTGTCTCTAAATAAAAATACAACATAGGGCTGGGAATGTAGCTCAATGGTCAAGCACTCCTGGCTTCAATTCCCAGTATCAAAAAAAAAAAAAAAAGGAAAAGTATCAATGAGATGGGAGGTAGCAGGAAAACTCACTGTGTTAAGGTTGAAAGGAACTCAGAACTCAGGGGATGTCTTCATCAATTTAATGGATGGGGCCACGGAGACCACATTGTACTCTCTCTATTCCAAACTGTCTAATTCATATTTTTTTATCCTGTCTTAAATTATGTGTACAATTTGTAAAAAGACTCTAAACAGCAAATTGGAGAAAATATGATTTAAAGAACAAAGACAATGAAAATCTGACTTATAACAAGTCCATTGCATTCGATTTCACTCCCCCGGCTTTTATGGAGAGACTTTTAGTGGCTAATGCAGTGTTTTGAAGGAGGGCATTGAAATGTCCAGATACAGACAGAATCTGCCCTCTGTGCATTTTCTGTCTTAATAAAGGGGATGGGAAGAAATCTTTCAGTCATTGTGAGACACCTGTTTGTCCTTGGAGTAGCCTTGGGTCCCAGACAATTTGTCCCACAATTTCTTACCTCTTGGGTTTTGGTTGCAAGAAGACAGGAAAAGGAGAAAAACTGTATATAGCTTTATATTTTCCACGACAAGAACCTTGAAGACACAGTCTCCTAGTATTTTTTCTTGTCTAGACATCCTCATCTTTTTATTTTTTAATAAAGCAAAAAGCAGTTATCCCTTGTGGTTTGTAGTGAGAGTTCATTATCAGAGGAACACTTGGCTTTAAAATGGTGTGAAATTTAAAATCCTCTTGTCTCTCTCTGGTTAAGATTTTCTCATCTTGATCCTCTCTGCCCACATATCGATCACACATTGCATGCTTCAAAGTGTTCACTTAATCATTCCACTTTTTCCAAGAGAGTAGCTAGGTCTTAATATGCCACAGGTTTCCTATTACACTTCCTTTGTCTTAAAAATATCTTGAAAGAGTAAATCTGCCAGTAAAGAAACCACACAGACCCAAAAGCCCTTGCACATATTCTGTAAGCCAGGATGATGCAGCAATAAGAGCCACTCGCTGCCTGGGGCTGCTAAATTCAGGTATCAACGGGTCCAACTTGGATGCACACGAAACCTCAGTCTGGCATCTCCCACACTAGACTCAAACCTTCTGAGAGCTCTGCCAAATGCGCTGGAAGCTATTTGGGGATTAGGAATTCCAAGCATGGTTTAAGATCTGGTCATTTTGTTCTGTTTTTCTTGCAGTCCTTCTGTTTGACCATTCTTAGCTCTAATGTGAGGGTCAGAGTAATAGCTCTTAAGCAGATGGTTGAAATTGGCCTCCAGGGGCGAGGCAGGGGAGGGGAGTTGGATGTGACACTTGCAAAGGTTCTAGGACTCTGTGACTCACCCAGCCTGACCCAGGCCAGGAGTGAGGGTGCTGATTGCTTCCAACCTTTCTTTGGAGAGTAATAAATGTCAGTTGATCTTTCTTCATATGGTACAGATGATATCCATATAAGAGAACATGAAAAATTGTATGTACTAAAACTGCGTTCACGGGAGCCAAGTTCATGCGTGCTTAGAATTAAGTTGTGGCTTCCAGTCCATTTGTCATTCTTTTAATGTCCAAGTTTTAGTAACAGGATGTTTTCAAATAGTTTACATTTCTCTTGGGACATCTTCCCTAACCAAATGTCATACTAGTGTTAGCTGGAAGTTATTTGGACTTGCTCAGTTCTTGTTTTCAACATTAGGCTATTCCTGGGAGCAGAATCCTACATTGAAAAAAAAAACAGAATTTTCTTGCCTGTCCATAATGAGAAAAATTATTAGATCAGTGGGAATTTTACAGAGTACATTCTTAAATCCTTGGATGTGAAACATTTCAGTTACTTGGAAAGCACACGTTAGAGGCCAACTGTAACTGACATCCAACACATATTTGACGAAAAGGTTAAAGCTGATATTTATTTTTATATTAATATTATTTTATGTAGTGTCTAGTATTCCCTAAGGCAATTACATTTATTGGGCCTCTTTTCTTCTAAGTCTTTCTACTGTACTCCAAAATAGTTTTCTTTTCCCAGTTGCAAAGTAGAAATGTGGAAAATACAGAAAAGGATAAAGAAAACAAAAATGTACCTAAGATGTTCCACACTTGAGTTCTTCATTTTTTAAAAAGGTAGTCAAAAGTGAACATTATTTGAAATCTTATAAAATTTAATTTTTTTTCTAAATTAAATGTTTCCCAATTTTAAATCTGGCTTCACTCTTCTGACCAGGTAGTTGAATTTTGTTCATCTCACTGAAATCAAGTTAAATCACTGTTTCCATCTTTTTTTTTTTTTTTTTGGTACCAGACATTGAACCCAGGGATGCTTTATCACTGAGCTGCATCCCCAGCCATTTTTATTTTTATTTTGAGACAAGGTTTCACTAAGTTTCTTAGAGCCTCGATAAGTTGCTGAAGCTGGTTTTGAACTCATGTGCCTCCAGTCTCAGACTCCTGAGTCACTGGGATTATAGGTGTGCGCTACTGTGCCCCACTCACTGTTTCCATCTTAATGTAATATTTTGTGAGTAAAATCAAGATTAGAGTCACACATGCAATTGAAGGGATTACTAGTAGTATTAAGAGAATGTATTCAACAAGTTAGAGAAAGAAATATCAGCCCTGGCAGTGAGGAAGTCTGAGGAGTGAGAACTTGGAGTTGAACACATTACTGCTCTTTGTAAAATGCTCTTTGGGGAAATGAGGGGAAGAAAGTGAACAACCAGGAGGGTCAAAGGTATCTTCCAGGCCCACCTGGGAAAATCTGCAACACCAACCTAGGACCTCTAACCCTACCTCCCAACATCTTTGAGCTACAGAGAAATTATTATTCCCACTATTCCATAGAAATCTGAAATTTAGTCAACAAGGCAGTTATGTTTTAGAATTATCCAGTGAAAGATAAACAGTGAAAGATAAAGTAGTTTTCTAAGAGGGGCCATGGAGTTTTTACTAAACTGAATTGTGTAGACATATACATGACCAAATTCACTTCCTCTTTCCAGCAGATTTTTTAGAGCCAAGTGTCTGGGAAGCAGATTCTTTCCAGATGCAGCTATCCTAAAGTCCAAGAAATGTTTGTTCTAGAACCAGTACTTTTTCACACAAGCAGTTGCTAAACTGAAAAATCTACCCAGGCTAACAAACATCAGGTAAGAGAAACTCTATGTGTTTATTATTGTATTGGTATAACTTACTTCTATATATTTGTGCATAGCTATGATTTTAATCTTCCAGGACATCATTCATTTAATGTTTTTCAATATATCTTGAGGCTAACATTTTATCTAATGCTAAATATCTATGACTTTTTCTTAAGCTAATATATTCCTTTTGCAGTTGGAAAGTAAAGACATATTTCAGCTAATAGTCATAACCTTGAACCAACTCTAAGCTGCAAAGTTACGAATTCTTTACCACTTTCCCATTTTTCATCTCTTTCGCTGATCTATCACCTCCGGTACCTCACTGCAGCCTGTGGACTGGGTGAAGTTTAGAAGCATAAAGGGAATATTATTTGGAACAACAGCTGTCACAACAAGGGTTTGTTATACTGCAGCCTTGCCCTTCCTCGCTCTTTTCTGCAAGAGAGTGGCTAATTGCCCAGAATTTCTAAGATCTGGTTTAAAACTCCACTGTCTCTAGGCTGTGACTATTATTGGATGAGATAACTACACTTGGCAGAGGTGCATATAGCTGTTTTTGATGGCAGAGCACATTAATTTACAACCACTGCTGCACAGAATAAAGGAAATGCAACTGCTGTCCTCCTGGGAGAAGCCACTTAGGCAAGAAAATAAATAAGAGGATTTTGATTATATTCAGAACCCTTAGGCTTGTACCCAGGGATGCTCCAATCTTTAAACTCTTGTCATTTCATGTTTACACAAAAATTATAATAGAAGGAAAAAAGGCCCAGAGTTCTCTGTGCACTAATTTTACATTTTAAAAAATGTATCCATGCAATATTGGGGTAAGGAAGCCACAATTTGCATTTATTCATTATTTCATCTTATTCTACAAGATAGCAAATGTAAAAGGCCAAGCATAGTGCCTTCCACATGATAGTCCACCTAGAAAACTGTGTTTTTCTTTCCTTCTCTCTCTTCCACTTGCTTTTCAATGCCCCTGCTTTTTCTTAGAAGTCACCCTGAAGAGTATCTGGAATTCCAGTGTCCTAAGTCTGTCAGAGCTAGACAAGTTCTCAGGGTGCCCACTGTTTTCAATTGGTCTAGTTGGAGAAGAAATATGTACATGAATAACTTTAATGATAATACTGTGGCCCAAGTGCCAGGTGAAATATAATAATAATAATAATAATAATAATAATAATAGCAGCTGTTATTTGTAAAGCTAATAGTTATGAGGCTAATAACTATGAGTATAGCTGTACTCAATGTTTTTGCATACTGCATTTAATTATTACAGAATGGGTTCAATAAAATTGACTTTAATCTAGAAACATCTCAATTTATTGCCTTCAAACAGTGTGTTAGAAATTAGACACTATCAGACACCTATCTCTCCAAGTCACTTTCAATTATTCAAACAGTCCTAATTTCAGGTCTGATAAAGTGCAGTCCAGACTAAAACAAAACTTCAGGCTCACATCCAGTTTACAGCAGCCTGCATCCCCAACGGCCTCCCAGCTGCCATCTGCAATCTCCATGAAGACCAGCTGTGCCTGGACATGCCCCTGTATTTGGTCGAGAGCTTCCTCTTTTTATTTCAGCAAGCTGGCAACCTTACAACCAAACTTCCCCGACTAGAAGAAGAAGATGGGCAATAAATTCTCAGCAGAGCTTTTGAGAAACAAGACACTTTGGCTCCTGAAACCTCCATGCTGGGCACTGCCCAGTTACTCTGGCAATAATCAGCTTCCTTTCTCTACCTTTTTCCCTCGAAGAGCTCACGGATTGTGGTTTTATGATTTTAACTAACATCTTTATTTGTGTAAAGGGATGTTGTGGCTGAAGTTTCAATTGGGCACCAAGAGATTTTTTTTCAGGAGGGTATTTTGGAGAAGTCCTCACCCTCGATTATTAGGGCTGTTCCTGCCGTCTCACATCCAGAGAGGCAGGACCACCACAGGGCTCTTTGGCAAACAGAATCACTAAGCCCCATGAAATTCAGCAAATCATTGGCCTTCTTGTGCCTAGTCTGTTGGGGCCATGATTGTGGAATCCCTTAGTGCCCTTTGTAAATCCTGAGGGATGTCTTGTTCCATTCTTTCAAATATGGGGGGTCCTTTTCCATGTCTCCATTAGGAGGTTTAGTCAAAAACTGAATCAGGGCAGGGGCTGTGACTCAGCGGTAGAGCTGCTTGCTTAGCACATGTAAGGCACTGGGTTCGATCCTCACCACCACTTAAAAAAAAGTAAATGAAATAAAAGTATTCTTTAAAAAAAAACTGAGTCAGCAGGATGAATCCCCTCCAGGTGCTCTTATACAAACATGATTTGATTGAATCCTCACAACAACCGTCTGAGGGAGCAAAACCCACCTCAGTGTGATTCCAAAGCCATCTCTTCACATTCAAGCAGAGAAGAAAGCAAAACTATCACAGCATCACCTGAGGGGTGTTCGTGCCTCCGCTGCAAGTGTCTACAGGTGGCTATAGTGGTGAGAAGTGGTAGGTAACAGTGGGAGATGGGTCCATGGAAGTAGGGTCAGGCCAAACCATGAGGGCTTTGAACATGGGATGCACATGTAAAAGATGGTAGGGAAGTTTGGATTCTACCAGAGATAACTGGAAGTCATTCAGCTTTTGAGCAGGTCATTCATTCCCTCCTTTCCTTGATTCAGAGATTATCCAGGAGGTTGGGTATAAGCCGGTGGCAGGGGAGCAGGGTTGCAGGCAGAAGCATTTTGCAACATCTGAGTGGAAGTGGTGAGAGTCCTCCTAGGCAGTGGGCAGTGCTGTAGGGATGGAGGGAGGAGAGAGAGGCCAGGGGAAAAATCAGAGACCTTCAGTACCTATTAGTTCTCCATATACAGAAAGTTGAGGAAGAGATAGGAAATGAATGTGGGTGCCAATAGCATGGATGCTACCCAGGGCGGGAAGGATTAAAGCAGATCTAAGGGCTTATCCAGCAGGTCCAGCCCAGCCTGCACACATGATGACAATGGAGAGGTGCTGAGCTTTGCAAAGGCAAGTTACATGCTCAGCAAAACTCATTCCTGCAGCATTAGATGACGATCAGCTCTGGACATGTGTTTTTAATGGATTCCAAGGCTGCTAACAGTTAACATTGTTAATGACCTGTGGAGAGTTCAGATCCCTGGATAAGGGCTACCTGCAAATCTTGATTATTACTTTTAAAGTATGCAAAAATGAGCTCGGACTGGTTCTTTTCTTCTTTTTTTTTTTTTTAAAAAAAAATGTAGACCTAGAGTCTTAAAGTGTGTGTGGGTGGCGGCAGTGGGGGTTGGGGGAGCCGTGCCTGTATCATTTTCTGTCCACATTGTACAGGCCACTTTCTCTGCCTGAGTCAGGTCACCTTGCTAAGGCCAGAGAACTTCTTGTCAAGCATGAAGCTTTTCACTCTAAATCGGTTTTTACTTCTAAATTAGTTCCACAAAATAGCATCCATTGATCAATACCCTGTTCAATCACAAATGCTCTTCAGCCGGGGTAGGGAGATGTGCAAGCCTGACTTAGGCTTCCAGATAAAGTCCTCCTTCCTGAATCCTTGAGGCCCTTCATCTTTGGCCCTCCTCTTACCCTCCCAGCCTCATCCCTTACCACTCAAGTCCTTCTGATTTTGCAGTTCACCCAACATGCTGCTTGCCACCCTGGGGACATGGAGCATGTCATTCTTTCTGCTTGAAAATGTCCTTCAAGGGCTGCTCCCTATGCACCCTCCCATCCCCATCCAGACTGTCACCTTTGATGCCTGCCTGGCACAGGGGCACCTCTTTCCGGAGGCTCTCCCTCACCGGTGTCTTTCCTTCTTTTACATTCACACAGCCTTGCCTCAGCCCTTTCACATCTAATTTTTAAAATATTCCCCTATTGATTATAAAAGTCACTCTTACTTATAGAAATTTGGAAAAAGTCTTAAAGGAGAAAACAACTATATGTACACTAGCCACTTGGGTTATAAAGCCTTGTTAACATTTTGATAAATTTCTTTCCAGTAATTTTTCCCATACACATATTTGTGTATTTTTATGTACTCAGAAAGGAAAAAACATTAAATGCTGCAAAGAAAGACAAAGAGAATATTGACTAAGGAAAGTTCAATGCACTTAGTGTTTCTAGGTGACTGGTAACTTTAAAATATAGCTTAGAACCAGGGGCAGTGGTGCATGCCTGTAATCCCAGAGGCTCAGGAGGCTGAGGCAGGAGAATCACAAGTTCAAAGCCAGCCTCAACAACTTAGTGAGGTCCTAAGGAACTCAGTGAGACCCCATCTCCAAATAATAAATAAGAAGAGCTTGGAGTTGGGGTTGTAGCTTAGCAGTAGAGTGCTCGCCTGGCACGTGCAAGGCACTGGGTTTGATCCTCAGCACCACATAAAAATAAATAAATAAAATAAAGATATTTAAAAAAAAATAAGAAGAGCTGAGGGGCAGCTCAGTAGTAGAGCACCCTGGGTTCCATCCCACATATCATTAAAAAACAAAAGAAGAAGAAGATTAACACATTCAAAAATTAAATGGTAAGGGATTTTTCTTAACACCAGCTTACAAAAAAGATGTGATAGATAGTGAGTGTTTAAACAAGTCTGTTTAAATCGTATGTATTCTATTTTTAATTAGCACTTTCTATATCCTAAAATTTCTTTGAAATGCATTTTTATTCCATAATCTTGTTCTATGATTCTCATTATATTGGAGAGTTCGCTTAGTTTTTGGTACCCCTAATAGACCGCAAGCTTATTTCAGGCAGGGCTTGTGTTTTTATTATTTTATCCAACACCTGACACCATCTGCCTGGTGGTACGTGATAGGCTGAACAAATGAAAGATCACCCCATGCTTCCTGAATTCTTTACTCAACCAGTCGCATGTCACCTCTTGTCATCTACTGCTGAGGTGTCCAAGACTGTGCCATGGTCCACAGGACAAGGATGCTGGCTGTGCCACCCACATGCACCCTCCGGGATGAGGGGCCAACTCTGCAACAGTGGGGACTGCCACTGGCAGAAAGCCCTTGATTACCTCCTCGAGGAGAAGTTGCTTCATCTAAGTCACCTTCCCAGGAGTGGCTTGCACCCTTCACTGGACCATGAGGTGTGAAGTCCTGGCCTGATGCTCCAGTGGGAAGTGAAAAGTCTTAATTCCATACAGTTCTTATCTCCTGAGGTCACTATTAAAGCCACATCCCACCTGCACTTCTGTCCCGTCTCACTACCTTCTCCTTCCCTCCTCAGGTACTATCCCCAAAGTACCCCGATCACCCTCCTGCAAGTTCACATTTCCCTCACAGCCTGCTTCTTAGGGGATGCAGCCAACATCCATGGGGATCAAGACGATGCACAAATGCAGCCCTAATTCCAGGTGAGGCAGAATCCAGCTGTCTAAGACTGCGGGTGCAGAGCGCCTTGAACAGCGACCACATCATAGACTCTCCTTGGTGCTGGGTCTCACTGCAGTCTCTGGAGTACAGAACACCCCCAAGCATGTCCCTCAATAAATGGGGAGGGACAAGGAGAAAAGCTCTGAAGAAGCATCAGCAGGGTGCTGACAGCTACTGGGATGAAAGGCAGAAATGACTAATAGGTGCCTCCTGAGTCACCTGAGAGACCAAGAGCAGGAGATGGCTGAGAGGGGACAAAGTTAATTTTGTGGAAAGGTGGTTTGATAGCAGAATGGTGGAGAGTGTTACACTTGAAGTGTCAGAATCTTTGAGGGGAAACATCAAAGTTGAAGTAGAGCTAGGTCTTGCATACAGAATGGTTTGGAAATATACATCGAGACACTATGGATTCATCCAGAGGTAATATCAAAAGCTGCAAGAAGAAAATCCTCAGAGATTTTTTTTTCTTTTTAAATTTAGGCATAGAAGAGTAGAGGACTCACCAAATGATGGCCAGACTTGAACTGCAGCATCAATCTCCCCTTGCCAGTCTACCCTGTAGATTTTGGATTTGCCAGCCTTCGAGAGCCAATTCCTTAGATCTCTCCATAATAGAAAGATAGATAGAACAACAATAGAAGATCAATCAATCAATCGATAGATAGATCTCTCCATCCCCCTTTATGTCTGCCTCTACACACACACATGCACACACAAACTTAAGGAATCATAACACAATAGTGTGTACATGTGTGTATGTATGTGTGTGTGCTTTCTATTTCTCTGGAGAACCCTAATACAGATTTTTATTCAAATCTGACTAATACGGACACAAGATTAAAGAAAGAGAAATAGAGGCATTAAAAATAAAGAGAAGTCAAATGTATTATAAAGAGACATTATGACAAAGTATCTCCAGAGGCAAGAAGAAGAAAGTTTCAATGGTGATTTCCTTCTGTTAACTTGGCTCAGGTTACACATTGAGTTATCTGTGCCATGATGTGTCACAGAGGACAAAGAAATAATGCAAGATGTGGGAAACTTCAAGGAATAGTGATCGATATACTCAGTAAGAAAAGTTAGACACTAGATATCAGAAAGAAGTATTACCCAGAGAACAAGACAAAGCTCCTGGAAATTAAATACATGATAACAGACATTTTATCTATTTATTTATCTATTTATTTATTGTACCAAGGATTGAACCCAGAAATACTTAACCTTTGAGCCATATTCCCAGCTCATTTTATATTTTGTTTAGAGATAGGATCTTGCTCAGTTGCTTAGGGCCTCACGAAATTGCTGAGATTAGCTTTGAACTTGCAATCCTCCTGCCTCAGCCTCCTGAGCCACTAGGATTACAGGCATGCATCCCTGCACCTGGCTCAGACACTTTAAATGTAACATTGAATCAGAAGGTAATTGACTCTTACAGAAAACAGAATAAATAGGATTTAAAACAAGAACCAGAGGCTTTTACATAGAAAAGAAGAGGGAAAAGAATTCCAAGATTGATAGGGCAGAGAAGAATGAGAGAACTGAATTCTGTTCTTTCATGACAGTAAGTTAATGGGTAATATTTACAACTGAAAAATAAAGAAGTAGTGGCATAATATTGTTATTTAGAAATACAAAGGAAAGTAGCAGAAGGAACTGGCAAAAGAAAGAGATGAAAGGATTTCCTTTGGAACAGGCATTGGGAGGGGATTGAGTTGAAAAGGGATCACTGTTTTTCTTTATAAGTCTTGTAGTAGTATTTGACTTTTAAACGAAGCACATTTATTACCTTTATCCAAATTAAATTTAAATAGGCAAAAAGTCTATTAATATGCCAGAAATAATTTGTAAATTGCAGGTGAAAACAGCCCCCTTCCCGATGCGATTAGAAGTAGTCTTCCGGAAAGAAAGCATGCGCCTCTGCCTTTTCCTTTTTCCTCTGCAAATGGTTTTTAAGCAAATGCTTGGGAGCCCATCAATCTGCCAATTAGAAGAAAATGCAAAAGGAACAGCAGGAATCATGACTGCAAGGAAACAGTTACCATCCCATAAAATTATTGCCTTTACCAAATTAGAATAAACCTGTCAAGACAATGTTTAACTATCTTTATGTAAAAATCAAAACGGTCTGACTTCAACTGTCAAACAGACTCTTCCAACTTATGTGTAACACAGTGCTCTCTTAGGACTGAGTCGTATACTTCAAGTTGCATTTGCAGCCTGGGGAAATGCAGCTGGTGGTCCCCTGAATCCAGAGCGCCCGCCTCTTCCCCTGCTGCTTCTATAGAATGGCTGGCTCATTTAGTTGGCATGGGGTGGCGGGCAGGGTGGCAGCCGCTGCTACAGGAAAACCATTGCATAAAATATCATTGCATCTACCTTGTGTAGATCAATAGCTTGAAATAAAAGGTCTAGTTCATCCACTTGAATGAGAGGTAATTTTCTATGAATTCTCACATTTGCTAGAACTTTACAAGCCAGATGAGACAAATTGGCACAGCAGTAGTTATTGTCTTGTGCTGCCTCATCCTTTATGCAAAGTATTTCAGAACACTTTAAAGTGAGAGGGAGGAGTTGAAAGTGTGAATGATAGGCTGGGGCTGTAGCTCAGTAGCAGAGCACTTGCCTAGCATGAGTGAGGCACTGGGTTCGATCCTCAGCTCCACATAAAAGTAAACAAATAAAATAAAGGCTTGCTGTCCATCTACAACTACAAAAACATCTTTTTAAAAAAAGTGTGAATGATAGACTCTAAGGGACCAGGACTAATGCTGTAGAAAGTAGGGGATAGGCACTAAGGATTCTGAGAAAGGAAGATGCAAACCATGCTTACAGCCCCCATCAGGGACAGGAGAGATTGTGGCAGGTGTCACAGCTGTACTTTTGCAGATGAGGAGCTCATAATGAAGAGGTGATCAAAACTAGAAGATAAATGTACTAACAAAAGGTTAAAAAGCTTCTAAATCTCTCTGCTTGATAATTTCTTTTTTAAAAACAGCTTTATTTAGGTTTAATTATATACCATGTAATTCACCCACTTAAAATGTAAAATTCAGTGGTTGTCAGTGTATTTACATTTGTGCAATCATCATATTTTATATTAGGATAATTTCATCATTGTCCCTAAAAATCCATACCCCTTAGCAGGCACTCCCACTTCTATTTTGAAAGCTTCTCTACACACTCACGTGCACACACCCAACAGAGGAAGAGAGGGAGAGAGGGAAAGAGGGAGAGAGGGAGAGAGGGAGAGAGAGAGAGAGGAAGAGAGGGAGAGAGGGAGAGTCAGTCCCAGGCAGCCACTGTTCTATCTTCTGTCTCTACAGATTGACTTTTTCTGAACACTTCATATAAGCCAAATGGTACAACAGGTGACTGGCTTCTTTCACAGTACATAATGTTGCCAAGTTCATCATGTTGTAACATATTAGTACCTCACTGATTTTTATGGCAAAACAAAACTTCGATGTGTATATTCTACATTTTGTTTACTCATTTATCAGTCAATAGACATTTGGGTTGCTCCCAATTTTGGGCTATTATCAATAATGCTAATATCAATATTTGGGCATAAGTTTTATGTAGACATAAGTTTTCCTTTCTTTCCTTTTTTTGGAGGGGATGGGGGGGCAGCTGGAAGATTGAACCCAGGTCCTTATGTATCTTGGCAAGTACTGTACTACTGAACCACATCCTTAATCCCAGACAGGTTTTCAATTCATATATATATATATATATATATATATATATATATATATATATATATGGATCATGTGATAAATCTGTATTTAACATTTTAAGGATCTGCCAAACTATTTTCCAAAGTGGCTGAACTATTTTACATGTCCATCTACCTCATATGGGGTTTCAATTTTTCTTTAACCTCATCAACACTTATCATTTTGTCTTTTTATTATAGTTATCCTAACTGGTATAAAGTGATATCTCATGGTTCGATTAATTTCTTATCTTTAATTTTGTCTCTGTGCTTCATGATACATGGGCTCTAATGATCAACAAATGTTTTATTAAAATTCTAAAAATACAAAGAAAAGGCTCAACAGAGGAATCTTGAATTTTAGTGCACCTTTTAAAATCTTCTTGTGAGCTACTGTCATAATAGTTTTCTTCCAACACTCTACATCATTTCACCTTGAACATAAGCTGACCTTGTGACTTATTTTATCTAATAAAATGCAGAAATAAAATTTCTAAAGCTGAGCATTGAGAGATGTGCAGTTTCTAATTTGTGGGTTGGTAAGACTGTGTCTTGGAATCCAGACCCTGTCTGGGCAGGTCACATGGGGGAGAACTAAAGTGCTCTGGTTAAGGGCCCCTGTGGAGCTTCCCAACAATAGTTAGTACCAACTGCCAGCCATGTTGGTAAGCCAGCTTACAAACTGTGGCGCAGTGGGGCTTCCAATGACTACAGCCTTAACCAACACCACAGGAGCAGAAGAACCATCCAGTCGAGCCCAGCCAGCCCACGGAATTGTGAGAGAGACAAACAGCTGTTGGGATTTTAAACCACCATGTTTTAAGGTGGTTCAATAGGTGGTGATATAGGACTGAAATGATCCCTGATTTGTATTTACTAGAAAGTGAGACCAATTCAAAATTCTGCTCATCTCCAGTAATAGCAAAGTGGGACAATAATAAGGATTTCTGCCTCCCAGGCAATTCTCGAGAGAAACAGCTTAGTTGGCTATGGAAGAATTAATAAGAACAATGCAGTAAAGTGAGACAAACTATGCTAAGTCAGCAGTGTCGATGGCAAAGTGTACAAAACCTTATTGTGCCATTAAGTAAGCGATTCAATTACTACAATATGTACAAAGTGAAATAATAAGCCTGCAGTTTGATGAGAAGGGTATATAAAATCAGTGGCTATAAAGAATATGGTGGAATCAATAAAGTTTATGAAAATGAAATTAGTTGTGCATGAATGTGGGTAACAAATGTGCAACTTGTCCTGTGCTTAGGAAATGAGGAGAGGGCTCTCTGTGGTGAGCCACTCATAATAAAGCCTTAAAAATTATCACCAAGCTGGGTGATAGAACACTTGCCAACATGCATGAGGCCCTGTGTTCAGACCCCAGCACTACAAACAAAACAACATCAACAAACACACACTTCCTGGTTTATTTTGGTTATATCCAGAACTATTGGGTTTCCTCTGATTTTTCAGGCTCTACTTTTGCCCACATATCTGTCGCCTGCCCCTCTGCCTTCTACCCAGTGGACTCCTACTTAACTTGATAATGCCACCTACACATAGCCTTCCTTCTTTTATTTCTCTAGTTGATAATGAATCATTACCCTATGTTTTTGTTTTTTGGTTTTGGTACTAGGAATTAAATCCAGGGGTGATTTACCACTGAGCTACATCTCCAGTACTTTTTATTTTTTTGTTTTCGAGGCATGGTCTTGCTAAGTTGCTGAGGGTCTCACTGAGTTGCTCAGGCTGGCCTTGAACTTGCTATCTTCCTGCCTCAGCCTCCCATGTAGCTGGGATTATAGGCACCCAACACCCTCACTATGTTCTAGACTTTCTATGTCTTAGTAGCAGTTCATCCTTTTCTAATTTCTGGTTTTCTGAGATAATTGGAAGGGAACTAAGCCTTATTCAGTTTTGTGTGTTCTCTAATAGATAGGGTTTGGTTGTCAGCACATAGAAAATTCTACAAGATATGTGCTCAGTATTCAAATGGTTAGAGGAATGGATACGTGGATGGATGCATTGAAAGAAGGTTAAATGGAAGGATGCCCATTAAACTGTGACCTGGGGAGGCTTATTATTTCACTTTGTACATATTATACAAATTTGTACACTTTGTACATTTGTACATATTCCAAGAGCTGGAAAGATAGGAAGGGAAGAGTTAAATGGAGAATTGAGGGCTTCTCCACAGGAAGGGTCTAAACATGGCAATGCTGTTGGAAGGAGAGGTTGAAGAACCTATCTTGAATCACACATTATTTTAATTAGATTTGTGTTTAGTTGGGTTGGATTTAGAGGTAATGTTGTATAGAAAACCTAAAAGCTGCCTGTTAGTCAAGCTGGTGGAAAAAATTACTTGCAAAATTAAGTTTGATTGGCTTCCAAAACTTACTGGTTGGAGGTTGGTGGCAATATCTAATGTGCCCAAAGAAGGCAATCGGGACCCAGAACAAAATGACAGGGTTTTAAGTCTACCACTGGGCATCAAAAGGAAAGCATAGCCCTGGACATAGAGACCTCTGAAGGATAGTGTTTCTCTACCACATCTGGGCTCCATTTCTTAGAGACCTGGATTTGATTTATTTGAGGGAAGATCCTCCAATAAGTTTTACAATCTTCCCAGGTCTTCTTCTCTCCCTCTCTTCCTTCCTTCCTTTCTCTCCCTCCCTCCCTCCCTCCCTCCCTCTCTCCCTCCCTTCCTTCCTTCCTCTCCCTCCCTCCCTCCCTCCCTCCCTCCCTTCCTTCCTTCCTTCCTTCCTTCTCCCTTCTTCTCTTTCTCCTTCCCCTTCCCCACCCCTCTGCTCCTCCTTCTCCTCCTTCTCCATCTTCTTTTTCTTGACAGTGCTAGCAGTCCAACATAGGATCTTGGGCATCTAGTCAAGCACTCTACCACTGAGCTACACCACCAGCCCTTCCCAGGTATTTCTAATGGGCAATCAGGATTAGGGATCATTTACAGCTCTAAAAGCTTACATTCTGATCCAGATACAATGACAAGGGCCATAGTGTGTATAGGACATTCTGGCAACAGAATGAAAACATTGCATATGAAGAGAGTCATATTGTATATTCATTAATCCAAATAACATTTATGAAGTGCTTATGATGTCCCAGGCCCCCTGTTGGGGTCTGAGATAAAGTGATGTGCTGCTCTCATGGAGTTTGTATAAGTCTGCTTAGGGTATTAGACATTAAATAATAAACACATGTATAATTACAGCTTATGATAAGTGTTAAAGGACACGATGCTGTGATACAGAAAAATCCATGGAGTAGTGACAGAAATGGGAAGTAGGGAGCAAGAACCATTTGAAAACTAAGGATACAATTCAATGGTACATGCATACAAGGAGTTAGAGGTTAATATTTAGATACAGCCACAAGAAATTACTGATATTTCACCACTTATGGACTTCAAAGGGGCAGTTTTGTGTGGCGCAAGCTAATGTTAGCATGTATCCCAGGCAGAAGCAGGGATGGAAGGCATATGGTATTCAACTTTCATAGAGCAGGGATGGGTGGTTGAGAGATTAGAAGCAACTCTAGCAATGGAAAGAAAGCTTTCCAGCTCCCATTGCAAAAAGCAGCACTGGAATTTTAGCAGTATATTCAATGTTTGTAATATCCTTTCGATATTAAATACCCAGGTTTGTTTTCAAATAACTGAATGGATGATTGGAGAATCCAAACAAATATTATCTTCCTTCTTCCAAACTAGAGATGGAAAAGAAGATGTACTGAAGTTTGAGTCTTGGGGCTGTGTATTTCTAATGAACCAGACAGTACCGTCACCATGGAACTGAACAGTGTTGGATATGACGTGTGTTCATGTTCCAGCTTCTGCAAAACAAGACACCCCAAACTTACTAGTATAAAACAGCAATCATGGGGATCAAATATTGGAAAAAGCACACAGGATGGTTCTTTTCTGTTCTGTCATATTTGGGTCCTTAGATGGAAAGATCCAGACCACAAGGGGCTGGAATAGTTGGAATTGAAGGATCTACTTTCCAGATGGGTTCTTTACATTGGTGACAGTTGGAATAAGTAGAAAGCTGGATCAACTGGGACCAGGAACTGAAGCACCCCATAGAGCCTGGGCCTCTTACAAGCTGGCTTCTCAGTTCTTAGAGAAAAGGCCCCAAGAGAGAACCTGTGCAGAGTGAGCCTTTCCTGATCTATTTGCAGACATCCTATCACATTCCTTCTGCTGCACTTTACTGAGAGAAGTAACTCAGACCCAGAGAGGTGGATGGGTGGGACAAAAGGACCACCTCTCATGGGAGTGTCAAGATCACATTGAAAGCAAGCAGGTGAGGCAGGAGATACTACTGCATCCTCCTTTGGAAATAGAATTTGCCATGATGAGATTAGGGAGAAACTTTCACAGGGAGCTGAGTATAAGTTTTGCACAGGATTGTTGTTGCACAGGTCTTCACAAAGTACAGGCGAAGAGAGAGAGTACTCAAGGAAAGAAGGAAGTGACTCCCTGAAGACATTTCAAAAACAGCCCCTCTCTTGTCATAGCGTGTAGAAAAATAAGAGAATGCAGACACACCTGCCCTGCTTAGAGTCAGAGGGGTTGTCTATAGGCAGAGCTAGAATTTTTGAAGGATAGTAGGGGAAAGAGGCTTCCAAAGCAATCAAAGGTTCAGTTTGGAAAGACTGTTCTCAGAGCAAGTTGCATAAGCAATATCTGAGATGTAGTAGCCTGAAGCAAGAAGCAGAGGTCCATCTCAGCCCGGAGGGAAGGAAACAGTAGAATAAATGTCTTGATCTTTCTTAGCTCCCGACATTCAATCTCCTCCCAGTGCTTCCCATTAGCCAAATCAAACCAGAGCCCAGAGGCAGGAAGCCAGGTGACACAGCCCTTAGGGACCAGCCACCAGAGGCAGGGCGAGGTAGAGAAGGGTGGGGGTGAGTCTGGAGCACAAGTCTTACACAAAAGAAGGAATCCAGAATCTACAGATTCCTGGACCAGGTAGCCTCAACCTAGTGATTTACATTCAAGATTCTGTCACCCAGAATGAGCAAAGCTGAACTACGCCTGGTCCCTATTTTGCATTACCAGGCTTATTTCTGTCTCCATGCTAAAGCTACAGCAGCATTCTGAAAAACATCTCAATATGAATACATCTAGAAATTCTTGTTTCTTTGTCTCTTGTGTAAACTCTGTAAGGCAGGGCAGCTGGGGGTGAGACTGAGGCTCTGAAATCACACAGTCTGGGTTCAGCCCTGACTCTGCCACATATTAGTTGTGTGGCCGCAGGTGAGCTATTTACCTTCTTTGAGCTCTAGGTCCCCTCGTTCAGAGATTAGTGATGATGATCCTACCTCACGGGGGTGTTCTAAGGCTAACAGGAGATCATGTGTGGTTCGGTCAGGGTCTGATCGATGTTATTACTGATTTTGTTCCACAGAAACTTTTAGAGAATGGTTTATGTGTAGAAAGTTCTAGACTTCTTCACTACAGTATAAAGTTGCTCAAAACATTTTTAATGCTATCACAATAACATGCCTCTTAGTCATTACTCTTTAACCTTTACCCCTGATACTCTCCATTACTAACATCCCCACCAGAGAAGTCCATCTGCTGCAAAAGATGAACTTGCACTGACACATCATTATCACCCAGAGTACCTCATTTAAATTAAGGGTTACTTTTGGTGTTGAACATTTTGTTTATTCAGACCATGTATAATGACATGTGTCCACCATTAGAATATCACACTGCCCTAAAAATCCCCTGTGTTCTTCCCACAACAATAGACAACACACAATCCTTGACAATCACTGATCTTTTCACTGTCTCCACAGTTTTACCTTTTCCAGAATGTCATATGGTTGGAATCATATAGTAGTGAGCCTTTTCAGGTTGGCTTCTTTCACTCAATAGGATGCATCTATTTCCTCCATGGTTTTTCTTGACTTGATAGCTCATTTCATTTTAGTGCTGAATAGTATTCCATTGCCTGGATGTAGTATGGTTTAGCATTTTAACTGAAGAAAACCTTGGTTGCTTCCAAGATTTGACAGTTACAAATGAAGCTGCCATTAACATCTGTGTACAGGATTTTGTATGGTCACGAGTTTCAATTCCTTTGAGTTCACACCATGGAGCAAAATTACTAGATTGTACGGTTAGGATATGTTTCATTTTCTAAGAACCAGCCTAACTCTTCCAACATGGCTGTAACATTTTGCATTTCTACTGGTAATGAATGTTGTTTTACGTCCTTGTAACTGGTATTGTCAGTGTTCTAGATTCTGGCAGTTCTAATAGGTATATAGAGGTATCTCACTGTTGTTTGAATTTATATTTCCCTAGTGACATATAATATTGAGCATCTTTTCATATGCTTAGCTGCTTTCTGTATATCTTCTTTAATGAAGTATCTGTTAAGATCTTTGACCCACTTTTTAATCAGTTTGCTTATTTTCGTTTTTCCTTTTCTTTTCTGTATATTTTTATTAGTGCATTATACAAAATTATAAACAATAATGGGATTCATTATGTGTCACATTCAGACATACACATAATGTGTATGTTTGATCAGTCTCAAAGCTGGGGATGTGGCTCAGTGGTAGAACATTTGCCTAGCATGCATGAGGTCCCAAGTTCAATCCCCAGTACCACCAAAAAACCCTGACTATTATTATTATTATTAGTAGTAGTATGTTAATCAGTGGGTTATAATTATACATAGAGACTCACTGTTTATTATCTTAGTATTGAGTTTTAAGAGTTCTCTGTGCATTTTGATAACAATCCTTTATCAGATACACATTTGCAAATATTTTCTCCCAGTCTGTGTCTTGTCTCTCATTCATTCTCCTGACTGCCTTTGGCAGAGCAGAAATTTTTAATATTAATCAAGCCCATTAAAATTCTTTCTTCCATGGCTCATGCCTTTGGTATAGAATCTAAAAGGTCAGTGCCGTGCCCAAGGTCATATAGGTTTTCTCTTAGGTTGTCCTCTAGGAGTTTCAGGTTTGTGTTTTAAATAGCAGGATTTTTAACCCACAGATAAGTATGTTGTATCCAAAGAAGTATGCATACGGATAATCTCTGCAGTTTGTTTCTAATTTCAAAAGATAAGGAACAAAAACCAATTGTTCATGAATAGGAACAGGTTAAATTATGGCATAAAGAATGTGAAGATCTATTAGCAGTTTAAACCACAAACTCAAAAGTGAAAAATCAAAGTGTTCATTTCTTGACCTCCAAAGTCCTGATTTTTTAACACAGTGACATAATCCCACAGACCAAGCAACGCAGGGTAGAGGAAATTGGGTCAGAATATGCTGACAGTGGGTTGGGGTTGTAGCTTAGCACATGTGAGGTACTGGGTTCAATCCTCAGCACCACATAAAAATAAATAAACAAAGCCACGGGGGCGGGGGTTGTGGCTCAGTGGTAGAGCTGCTTGCCCAGCATGCATGAGGCACAGGGTTCGATTCTCAGCACCACGTACAAATCAATAAAATAAATATCCATCAATAATTAAAAATTTCAATAAATAAATAAACAAAGGTATTGGTGTCCATCTATAACTTAAAAGAAATTTTTTTTAAAAAAAGAATATTATGACAGTAGTGGGTGCCTTTGCCCAGATGAGAGAGGGGATTGCTGCCCACTGCTGTCCCTGGATGGCACCTTTTCTTTCCTCTTCCTCCAGGGTGAGAGCTGTGGCCCCAGGTGATCTGCCTTAGTGATAGGCAGCTTCCCCTGGCAGACTTTGGTGGAATCTTGAAGGTGACTAGACCTGCTCCAGGAGGTGGGAACTGGCACCTGATGTCCATGGGACAGCATGGGAGCTGTCCTTGAGCACTCTTCCATTTAGGCCTTTCCCAGGAGAGACACAGCTTGCTCCCATCCATCTCTAATGAGGTCCCCTGCCTGATTTAACAAGATGAGGGCACTGTCTCTAGTATTCCCAGAGTTTTTTTTTTTTTTTTTTTTTTTTTTTTTTTTTTTACAAATCTTTGCTTTGAAATCCCAGGGGAAAAAGAAAGGTGCCCTCAATGTCTTTCTCCCACACCTTTGAAGGAGTTCCCACCCAGCCTCCCCTCTGTGCCCCTCCTTTCCTACACAAAAGGAGAGGCATGCTTTACAATCCCACTAATTAACAGTTTGTTTTTATTTTTCAATATTTGGTGGTTGATTTAGTTTAAGGTCCTTGGGGGATTTAAACTACCTGGATTAAATAAGAGCAGCTGGAAAGTGAGAAGGTTTCGGCAGAATTTCTTCTCTCTCTTCCTTTAATTGGCAGCAGTGCAGGCTGTAACAAGGTGAGTCTAATTCCATTCTGCTGAGAGAGGAGGAAAGTTTTATTTTTATTATCCTTCCAAGACTATCTAGCAAATGGGCAGCATTGTTTATTTCTAATTTTATAAAAAGCAGAGAAACCCCAGTTTCTTCCTATTTCAGAGGAATCATCAAGTGTGGGGATTCAAATGAGGACACAGACATGTCCCTGTCATCGAGCCTCTTCCTTGGCTGCTGGTTCCCGTTTTATCAAGTCCAGCATGGGTTGGCTGCCCCATCCCCAGCCAGCCCTGAGTCAGCCTGTTCAGCTCTGCTTCCCAGCACCTACTTCCTTCTCCTATCAAGCCACTCGAGGCCCCAGTGCGCTGGGCCAGGTGCTTCATTCACATCCCCTGTTTCTGGGGATTGAACCCAGGGGTGCTTTACCACTGAGCTACGTCTCCAGCCCTTTTTATGTTTTATTTTGAGAAAGGGTCTCCCTAAGTTGTCCAGGCTGGACTCGAACTTACAATCAGCCTGCCTCAGCCTGCTGAGTTGCTGGGATTACAGGTGTGTGCCACCATGCCCAGCTCCAGGCCTCCCTTAAATCTCACCTCTCCAGGAAGCTTCCCCACACAGAGCCATGCCCATCAGATTGCTCCCTTTCTGTGAATCCCTTCTGTCCTGAACACCAACAAACTGCTGGGCCTAGTTCTCAAGGTGTGACCACAGCAGCATGGAGGGCAATCTTTGAACTCTCACAGACAAGACCTTGTGCACACTGCTAAAACAGTTGCTATGTATCCCCAATACTCCTCACCTGGTTAATTAAACAGCAATTAGATACAGCCTTAACAGAGGGCCATTTGGTAATAAGAACCAGAAAACATTTTATTTTGTAGGCCCTTTGACCTACCAATCACACCTCTAGGAATAGAAAGAAATTCATGTATGCAGAAATGATCATTAGGAGTGTTTACAACTTCTAAAAATTAGAAATAATCCAGACATCCAATAAGAGGAAAATGGCTAAACAAATTATATGGCAGCTACATAATGGGTGATTTTACAATCAATAAAATATTACAGAGTAACAGTTAATGACAGATAAAGATATTCAGAATACATTGTTAATTTTTTTAAAACCCATACTTTAAATTAACAAGCAAATTTTACTTTTGATCATCTTCTCCAGCTCAGAAGAGCTAACAATGGAAACAATCATAAAAATTAGAAGGCATGGCTATTTTGATGGTAATAGTTCCTTTACATATGTTAGATGGAAATTTTAAGAAATATAGATAAACAAAGTAAAGAAAAAATTGGCCAGATGCCATTACCCACATATAATATAATCACTATTAACATTTTGGTGGATCTTTCCTCTTTTTCTTATCTGTACAAAATGCATAGGTGTGAGTACATGTGTGAAGTGTTGTATACTCCTTTACTATTCTTATAGTCATTATTTTTAAGATGTAACATATATTCTTAATTTGTAAAAACCTAATGTTATACTATATGTTTATTGTCTTCCAATGATGTCTAAGGAAACTAATTTTTTAATTTAGCCCCTTCTCACTATTCTGACCTTCCATGATGTTGTTGCCCTGCATTTGATACTATAGATATAAGTTCTACAAATCATTACCACATTCAGTATTCATGTTTCCTACATACTTAACATTCTCTCTTACTCTTAATTCCTTCCTACATTCCCAATTTCTATCTTTAATCATTTTTCTTTTTCTTCTTTTGGAGTGGGGATTGAACCCAGGGTTGCTTTACCACTCATCTACATCCCCAGGCTTTTAAATTTTTTATTTTGAGACAGGGTCTCACTAAGTTGCTGAGGCCGGCCTCAAATTTGCAGTCCTTCTGCCTCAGTATCCTGAGTTTCTGGGATGACAGTCATGTTCCACTGTACCTGGCTTAGTTTCTGCTGTGTAAAGAACATGCTTTAGTATTTCCTTTAGTTCAGGTAGGCTGATGACAAATTCATCCACTTTTTTGCTAAAATTGTGTTTACTTAACATTCAGGGTTTTTTTTATTGGTACATAATAATTCTATATAATAATGGAATTCATTGTTACATATTTGTACATGCACAAAATATAACAATATAATTTGGTCATTTTCAAAGGATTTTTAAAATTTGTTTTCTTTTAGTTGTAGTTGGACACAATACTTTATTTTATTTACTTATTTTTATGTGGTGCTGAGGATCAAACCCAGTGCCTTGCATGTGCTAGGCAAACACCCTACCACTGAGCTACAACCCCAGTTCCTTCAAAGAGTATTTTTATTGAGTATAGGATTCTAAATGAGCACTGATTTTCTGGCAACTTTTTGAAGATATTTTGAACATTTTTAACTTTGCTGTGTTAGGTCTGGTTTTTCTTATATTAATCCTGCTTGAGATTTGTAGTGCTGCTTGAATCTGTGGCTCAATACCTTGCATCAACTTTTGAAAATTCACACCTACTATTTCTTCATGTATTACCTCTACCCAATCTCTCTCCTCTGCTTTTGAAATACATTATGTTAGACATTTTTATAGAATCTCCATGTCTCTTATTCTATCTTCTGTCTTTTCCACTTAAAATATCATTTTAAGTATTTATGGTCTTTCTTATAGTTCATTAATTTTCCATTCCATAGTGTCTAATCTGTACTAAACCCACTAAATGAGTTTTTAATTGCAGTAGCTGAATTTTCAGTTTGACAGATTCTATTTGATCTTTCTTGACCAAAAATCTCAATGATATTTTTATACCTTTAAATTATATCAAACATGGTTAAAGTCTGTGTTATTACCTCCAATGTCTGTATCCCCTGGGACTCTCTTCTCTCTCTCTCTCTCTCTCTCTCTCTCTCTCTCTCTCTCTCTCTCTCTCTCTCTCTATTTGTGTTTGTTTCCTTGCCTAAAAAAATGATTTGATTGAATGCCAAAAATTGGTGTGAAAAGTAGGTTAGGACAATGTTCACATCCCTTCAGAAAGGATTTGCTTTTGCTTCAGGATGATACCTAGGAATATCAGCTACCTGGGATCCCCTTATTCCAAATCGAGAGATAAGAAAGTTTTAGTCCTTTTGAAAGTTAGTTTATTTCTGGTTCCTCTTTACTCTAGGTCTATATATTTAGGGTTATCACCCCAATTTAAGGGAAGTTTTACCAAGCTTCTACACTTTGGGAACCCTATATTCCAACTTCTATTTCCCCATGTCCTGCAAAGCTGTGGAAGCCCTGTGATAGTAGAAGCAAATATGACTCCATTTTGTTTTATGACTTCATCCTGTAAAACAACCATGCCAAGTAGAAGGGTCATGACTGGGTTTCCCTTTGCTATAGAAACCTTTAAGAACACAGAACTACCTAATGGTGCATTGTTTCTGTAACTAGGGTAATGGGGTTCTGTTTCTGTAACTGGGGTGACTGGGCTAACTGTGATTGGTTAGCTTCCCGCCGCTTGACTGCACTCTCCCTCTTCTGTAACCTGGCTTGCTTGCTTTGGCTAGACCCCCTGAACATCCCTTTTGCGGTTTTCAGGCTTATAAGGAGCACCCTTGCAATTGTTTGGGGCTGATCAGGGGAACAGCTTTATGTTCTGGTCAGCCGCCACCGGTGTGCTTCAATAAAGGCTTGATTCGATTATACGTGAGTGGTCTGGAAGTCAGTTTATGAAACCCCAGGACGAAACTTTAACTATAACAGCCCTATTTAGCTTCTTAACCTCTCAAATGCCTCTTCTGGAATTGGCAGAAGTCCTCCTAAATGCACTGGGTTTCCATCGCTCTGGATTTCAATCTTCTCCCGTGTATTAACCTGTTGATTCTTTTCTGCCTTATTAGCCCTCTAATGCCTTCAAGAAGACATTTTCTTTTCTTCTTGATTTTTTTCTTTTTCCTTTTTCAGTACTGGGGATTGAACTCAGGGGTGCTACCACTGAGCTACATCCCCAGCCCTTTTCAATTTTTATCTTGAGACAGAGTCACCAAGTTGCTCAGGCTGGCCTTGAACTTGTGTGCCAAGGCCAATGTCTCGGCTTGGCACCAGAATCACGAGGCACTCACAGCTTTGTAGGTTCAAACAGCAATTCTTTATTCCAGCTCTCACACCACCTCCACGCAGGTCCAGGGGCAAACGCGTTCTCCTGTCTCCCGCACAAACCACCTACTCCACGAGGCTCTCTCCAAATCCCATTTTTATCTCACGAGAACTCAATGGGAACAAGCAGCAGGAACACCCTAATCCCAGCAATAATCTTCAACTTCCAACTTCCTTAAAACCCATTATCTTAAACTGGCAACGCCTTAAACTCAAGGAGCCGGTTACTTCCTCAAACCTGATCAGCTCTAAACCCGGATCTGCCTTGGTCCTTGAGCAAGGTCACCTCATTAAAGCATGCATGCAATGTCCCATCAAATGTCCTCTAAGCAGCATGGGGTACGCTTGGCAAGGAAATTTCGATGCGTCATTCCTACTTGGTAATGGCCCTCAGCATCTCCCCCTTTCTGATTAATTAAACAACAAGCAATGCGGCTTAGGACCGTGCCTGGTAGGTTGTCCAATTCAACATATGGTTCTTACCCGTCATCGGATGAACTGACCTCTAGGCGTCAGTCCCCTGTCTTAGGTTGAATCCACTGCAATCAGATCAACCCGTCGCTGACTACCGGTCCAGCATTCAGCCATGCTTGTGGATAGGCCTAAGCACCAGTGGGGGGGTGAGGTTCTTGCCTCACCTCTGTTGGCCCCCAAATTTAACCTTGGTGCCAGTGGGGGGGTGAGGTTCTTGCCTCACCTCTGTTGGCCCCCAAATTTTAGACCATCACTAGTAGAAGGGAGGAAGATACAGAAATGCCACGACACCAAGCCAATTGACGGCTCCTTTGGAAAAATTGCATCACTGGTGACACCATCAGCAAAGATGCCAGCATTACCACAATTAACATGGGGTGCACTGGCAAGGAAATTGCATCACTGGTGACACCATCAGCAAAAATATGCCAGCAGTACCACAATTCGCTGCACCAGACGAGAGTTCACAATGCATGCAACTGATATATAGTCCAGGCAAGTTCTGCAGACAGTTCAAATTGGAAGAGTCTATCAATATGTCCATTTCCTCCCAAAGTAAATCAAGTCCTTGATTGAGCATTACTTGTTGAGTTATATTCATTGATGCATCAGTTTATACAGTTTACTGTGGTAGCTATCATAGAAGCTGTAGTTTGGTTTTCTTAGTCTTCACCGGCACTGGGATGGAGATGGGAATTCTGGTAATGATGTTAAAGAGACATTATCCTGAACAGGATTATTAAATATAATGAAAAGGAAAAGTGAAAGTAAACAAACAGATCTGTTAATCACCTTTAAAAACAATAGTAAGCAAACAGATCTATTAACCACCTTTGAAAACAATCATTAACAGCTGTTTACCTAATTAGATTAAACCACTTAAATCACGTGAATAAAAAAAAAATTCGGATCCATTTTTTCATGAGCGCTCCTCATATGGACATACACACATACTGACATGCAACACAAAACAGTGCAGACATAACATACAACACATAAGACAATAATAACGGCCTTGTAGCTTTACCTAGGTAAAATCTCCATTGCAATGTTTAAAAACTCCACAGTCAAAAAATTAAAAACAGTCAAAAAACAAAACTGATCAGAAAAACATTAACCTAGGTTTGTATGAGCTCAAAAAATAAAATAGAACTTTACGATGTGGGAAAAATGCAATAATAAAATAGATATTGAAAAAAAGCACCGTGGTAAATCACTGTCGCAGATGTAAGAATAGCCAAGCTGGAGCTCTGGATTTCAGCTGTTATGGATTTCAGTCAAATCATCTTCTTTTTCTGTAGAAATTGTTTTGGTTAACCTCTCTGGAATCCAAATCGGCTGCTGTTCTCCCTGTGGGAACACACAAACGGAACCCCGACTCCAGACAATAACTGGGTCGGGACCTTTCCATTGTCCTGTTAGAATATCTTTCCAAAGTACCTTAGGCTTATGTACATTTTTCGGATACATATGTCTTTCCGCAGCACTAAGTCCTGATGAATCCAAATTTAGAAAGTTTAGAGTAAAAAGGGTTATTTTAAGTTTATCTTTGGGGGATATATACCCCTTTCCAATTCCCTCTTTTTGCTTTAATAGGTACGTTTTAATAGTTTGATGAGCTCTTTCAACTATGCCTTGTCCCTGTGGATTGTATGGGATTCCTGTTATATGAGTAATACCAAATGATGAGCAAAATTGTTTAAAAGATTTAGACGTATAACCAGGACCGTTATCAGTTTTTAACTGTTTAGGAACACCCACAGTGGCAAAATTTTGTAAGCAATGAGCTATAACATCTTTAGTTTTCTCTCCGGCATGAAGGGAGCCCATCAAAAATCCGGAAGAAGTATCAACTGTAACATGTAAATATTTTAATTTTCCAAATTCTGGCAAGTGTGTGACGTCCATCTGCCAAATATGGTTAGGTATCAGTCCTCTAGGATTGACTCCAAGATTAACTTGTGGTAAAAAGGTCACACAATTTTGACATTGTTTTATTATATGCCTGGCTTGTTCCTTAGTTATTTTAAAACGCTTCTGTAAAGTATTAGCGTTAACATGAAACCTTTTGTGAAAATTTGTAGCTTCTTCTACAGTAGAAAAAATATGTATATCATGTGTAGTTTTATCTGCTAAATCATTGCCCAAACTAAGGGCTCCAGGCAATCCTGTATGTGCCCTGATATGTCCTATAAAGAATGGATCTTTTCTATCCCAGATTAGACTTTGTATAGTGGAAAACAAAGAGAAAACAGTAGAGGAAGGGGAAATCCTACCAGCATCTTCAAGGGATATTATAGCATTAACTACATACTGGCTATCAGAGAATAAATTAAATACAGAATCTTTGAACATCATAAAAGCTTGTAGAACTGCATTAAGCTCTACCTTTTGAGCTGACTGTTTGGGAACTAAAAATGTAAAAGTTTGATCAGGGGTAACTACTGCAGCTGTACCATTATTAGACCCATCAGTGAATATATTTGGAGCATTCACGATAGGTGTTTTTCTTGTCATTTTAGGAAAAACTACAGGATGCTTAGACCAAAAAGACAACAAAGGATTAGATGGTAAATGATTATCAAATGAAACATTCGATTTACACATGATTATTGCCCAAGTATTTAATTCATTAGCTAACTCATCAATTTGCTCCATAGTATATGGAGTAATAATTTTATTGGGAGAAATTCCAAACACTGTCTTTGCTGCTCTTATACCTTTGAGTATTAATTGTCCTACAGCCTCAGGATACCTAGTAAGAATAGTGTTAGGAGAATAAGATAAATGTATCCACAATAATGGACCTTCCTGCCAAAATACTCCTGTAGGAATATTTCTTGTTGGTAGTACAATAAATAATAAAGGCAAACTTATATCAATTCTATCTAAATGCATATTTTCCATATATGTCTCAATAATTTTTAATGCCTTTCTAGCTTTAGGAGTTAACATTCGGGGTGAATTTGGATCTGATGGACCTTTTAGAATATCAAATAAAGGTCCCAACTCTCCTGTTGGTATGCCTAGATAAGGCCTTATCCAATTTATATCTCCCAACAACTTTTGAAAGTCATTAAGTGATTTGAGTTGATCTACTCGTATTTGAATTTTAGGTGGACGGACCATGGTTGAGGATAATAGAACTCCTAAATAATTAATTGGAAAATTTAATTGTACTTTGTCTATTCCTATCTCTAGATTATAATTTTTTAATAAGTTTGTAAGTGTGGCATAACATTCCAGCAATGTTTTTATCTTTATGTGCCAATAATACATCATCCATATAGTGAAATATTTTTAGTTCAGGATTTAGATTTCTAAGTGGCTGGATTGCTTTATTAACATATATTTGACACATAGTTGGACTGTTAGCCATTCCTTGAGGGAGTACTTTCCATTCATATCTCTCATCAGGACCTTCATGATTTAATGCAGGGATAGTAAATGCAAAACGTGGACTATCCTCGGGATGAATTGGAATCGAAAAAAAGCAATCTTTAATGTCTATAGCTAAAACATGCCACGTTTTTGGTAAAGCAGACAATTGAGGAATCCCTGATTGAGCAGGTCCCATAATGACCATTTCATTATTAATTGCTCTTAAATCTTGTAATAATCTCCATTTACCCGATTTCTTTTTGATAACAAAAATGGGAGTATTATGGGGAGATACGGAAGGTTGTAAATGTCCTTCCGCTAATTGTTGTTTGACCAGATCATGGGCTACTTGTATCTTTTCTTTAGTCAGGGGCCACTGAGGAACCCACACTGGTCTTTCTGATTTCCAAGTAACTTTGATTGTCTCAGTGGCCCTTTCTGAAAATCCAACCCATGTCTGTCTGTTTCTTGATCTATTTGAATTGGTGCTGCTATACCTTGTTCTTGTTTTCCTAATCTTTTTTCTTTCCTGATACCTTGTCTAGCCCTAGTAGTGGGCACATTAGGATTGATGTTATTTGTTAACATCAAACCTAGTTGATCTAGGACATCTCGTCCCCATAAATTAATAGGAAGGTGATCCAAAACATATGGCTGTATAGTTCCTTCACATCCTTCAGGATCCTTCCAATCTAATACCATAGCACTTCTATGGGGATTAGTCGCCACTCGTAGGCCTCGAAGCGTTTGAGTGGCTTGTTGTAATGGCCAATGTTTTGGCCATTCTTGAAGAGATATGATGCTAAGGTCAGCACCTGTGTCCAGCAGTCCATTAAAGTCACGACCCTGAATATTTAGTTTTAACATTGGGCGAGAATCTAAATTTAAAGACAACATAGCCCAATCTACACCTGTGGAGCCTAATCCCTTGGAACCTCTTTCTACATTAAGACTAGAGAACTTATTATGTAGGCTGGGTAGTATTAACAACTGTGCTATTCTATCTCCAGGTGAAATTACTGATATACCTCCTGGAGAACTAGCTATAATTTTTATTTCACCTACATAATCGGGATCAATTACCCCAGGACTTATCATAAGTCCTTTTAATGTAGATGAACTACGTCCCAACAATAAGCCTACTGTTCCTTGGGGAAGAGGTCCTTTTACTCCTGTGGGAATGATTTGAACTCCCATCTCTGGAGTTAATACTGCTCTGGCAGAGGCGCAGATGTCCAACCCTGCGCTCCCTCGGGTTTGTCTGATGAGGGATTTAATGGACAATGTGTCCTGGGCACCACCCTGATGGGGTTTCTGGGTTCCTCCACTGCCCCGTATATTTGTGGTTGTGGGCCCCGGAGCATTGGGCCCCCCGGTCCGTTTTTTGGCAATGAAGCCTGGTGCCTTTCTCCACGATATCGTGGGTAAATACCTGATCCTTGTCCGTTTTTTGATAAGGGAGTACCTTCTATGGTGGTTTGAGAACGGCATTCATTAGCCCAATGTCTCCCTCTACGGCATCGTGGGCAAATACCCGGTATTCTATTCCTTTGATTTCTAGTTTTGTTAAACCCTCCTCTTATGGGGCAACTCCTTTTAAAATGTCCTGTTTGTTCACAATTATAGCATGTTTCTAGCCTGGCATCTAAAGCCTGTTGTACTGCAGCTGCCAAGACTTGCCCTTGTTCATTAACATCTCTACATAATTTAATATATGTGTTTAAATCTTCATGTCTCCATGGTCTAATAACCTCTCTGCAGCAACGATTTGCTTGGTCATAAGCCAGTTGTTTTATTAATGGCATTGCTTGTTCTGTGTCACCAAAAATTTTGGCAGCCGTTTGAATAAGCCTATCTACAAAGTCAGCGTAAGGTTCATTAGGTCTCTGTATTACCTTAGATAGCTGACCTTGTAAATCTCCATGTCCTTGTAAAGCCTTCCATGCCCTAACTGCGTCTGCAGCAATCTGTACATATACAGCAGGATCATATTCCATTTGTTGCTGCTGACCCTCATAAGGTCCCTTTCCTAATAACATTTCAAGACTTCTTTGAGGGTAACCGGCTGCTGCATTTCGCCTAGCTGTCTCCATGCAAAATTCCTCATTGGCAACCTTCCATAACAAATATTGTCCTCCATTTAGCACAGATTTACACATGCTAGCCCAATCTGCTGGCGTCATGTCCAAGTTAGTAATGGACTCCACCATGCTTACCGTGAAGGGGGCTTGAGGACCATAGGTTGTTACAGCCTCCTTTAACTGCTTTACTGTGTTAAATTCTAAAATACGGTGAATTCGCCGCCCTCCTGCCTGTTCAAATACAGGGCATGCTAATCTTTGAGGTCCTGTCTCAGGATCCCATCTATCAACTACAGGGTTTGAGGGCCACTCAGCTGTCTCCATCGGTGGGGCTGTTGGTTGAATTACACCCTCTGGTAAAACGGAGTTAGTGACAGCCTCTTGTTGTGGCCTTTTTTCTAATAACCCCTTTTCCTTTAAATTTTCTCCCTTTCTCTGACTAGCTCGAGAGACCTTCTCTTTTGCTTGACCTAAAATGTCTTCCTCCATGGTCTGAATCTCTAACAATTTACTTAACACTTTTTCGGCTTCTTTTTTAATAATTTCTAATCTTCTATAAAGATAACGCAACCCAATAAGATAACACAAAACAAAACCACAACTGAATGAAACAAAAACTGAATAAAAATTCACTGTATCAATTTTCTTTTTCTCGGGGCTAACAAACTTCAAACCTTGAGCCAACCATTTTTCCCAGTTTGCCTGAGAAATTTCTAGGGATAGGCAGCTTGAAACAAAAATGAAATAAATCAAAACAAGAACACATTGTTTTTTGAAATGGTCACCCATTCTCTCGCCTTCCCTCAGGGGGGAGCGATTTTACTCACCTCCAAATTTCAGACGTTCCGCGTACGGGCCACCAAAATGCCAAGGCCAATGTCTCGGCTTGGCACCAGAATCACGAGGCACTCACAGCTTTGTAGGTTCAAACAGCAATTCTTTATTCCAGCTCTCACACCACCTCCACACAGGTCCAGGGGCAAACGCGTTCTCCTGTCTCCCGCACAAACCACCTACTCCACGAGGCTCTCTCCAAATCCCATTTTTATCTCACGAGAACTCAATGGGAACAAGCAGCAGGAACACCCTAATCCCAGCAATAATCTTCAACTTCCAACTTCCTTAAAACCCATTATCTTAAACTGGCAACGCCTTAAACTCAAGGAGCCGGTTACTTCCTCAAACCTGATCAGCTCTAAACCCGGATCTGCCTTGGTCCTTGAGCAAGGTCACCTCATTAAAGCATGCATGCAATGTCCCATCAAATGTCCTCTAAGCAGCATGGGGTACGCTTGGCAAGGAAATTTCGATGCGTCATTCCTACTTGGTAATGGCCCTCAGCACTTGTGATTCTCCTGCCTCAGCCTCCCAAGTCACTGGGATTATAAGTGTGTATCAGCACACCCAGCTCCAGAAGACTTTTACAAACTATTTTGTCCAGGTTTTTTAAATTATCCTCAACATGTAAGTTGGTCCAAATTTTCTAATCTGCTGATACTGAAAGCACAAATCTGTCATTCATTATGAAATACAGCTTTTAAAGGGTTCCTATAACTCTTTTTATCCTTGTTATGAAAAAGTTTAACACTTTTTCCATCTTTTTTGGTGAGGGGAGCGGAGTACTGGGGATTGAACTCAGGGGCACTGAATCACTGAGCCACTCCCAGCCCTATTTTGTATTTTATTTAGAGACAGGGTCTCACTGAGTTGCTTCGCACCTCACTTTTGCTGAGGCTGGCTTTGAACTCGCGATCCTCCTGCCTCACCCTCCAAAGTCACTGGGATTATGCCCAGTACTATTTGCTTCTTAACATTATCATTCTTTGTTTCTTTGATGCTCTAAAGAATTACCAACCAAAACTTCAGAAAATTGTATCTGCCTAGGATTGATTTGGCAGTAGATAACTGTTCAAGGGTTCTTTCTCTTTTGGTCATCCACTTATATCCCATTTTACTGGTCTGAAATTTATCCACAATATTGCCTGGCAAATTGGAACCCAAGATGCTTGGACAGTGGTTCCTGATGTTTCCCTTATGGATACCACACTGCCACTTCCTCTTTGAGATCTAATGCTGGCCAAAGGAGAAAAGCCAAGTCTATGGTTCTAATTCTAATGCAGGAAAATGTGGCCTGCAATTCCACACTCTAAAGCCTGAGGATGCAAAGCTATTAGTATTAATGGTTAATGTTAATATTTATTATTTAAACACTTAATATGTTTAAAGTTAATATTTAAAATGAATAATTAAAATTCACTTTAATTGGGGCTGGGGGTATAGCTCAGTTGGTAGAGTGCTTGTCTCACAAGCACAAGGACCTGGGTTCAATCCCCAGCACCAAAAAAAAAAAAAAATCACTTTAATTAATCTGCCTTTCACCCTCCTCTCAGTTGTACTGTTGAGAGCTATAGCTACAGGCTCCTTTTCAGTCAGTGATTCACATAATTTTGTTGCTAGCACTGAATTCCTCAGCTACCAGAAGAAAGATCTAATGTTTCTTTTTCAAAGGTCAAGTCTATCACAGTTATTATTTTCCTGTTTGAGCTGATTTTAAGAACAGCCTTTGGAAGGAGCAAGGGTATGATGGCATTCTGTAACAGGCTTCCCTCCACAGGGTTCCTATGAACAGAATTAGGTCCTGGGAGAAGGTAAGTGCAGAGGTATCAATACTTCTGTGTCCTGCTCCTTGGGGGATGGAGTTCTGTGGGCTCTGGGTTTTTTAAGGTAGAATAAGAGGCCATGAGTTTTCTGTGTCCCATAAAGCCTTTGTGAGTTAGTGACATTTGGACACCTGTTTGACTCATCAATGCCATGGATTGAACTCAGGGGCATTCAGCTACTGAGCCACATCCACAGCCCCATTTTGTATTTTATTTAGAGACAGGGACTCACTGAGTTGCTTAGCACCTTGCTGTTGCTGAGGCTGACTTGAAATTCAAGATCCTCCTGACTCAGCCTCCCAAGCTGCTAGGATTACAGGCTTGCACCACCGCCCCCAACCCCATGGAATGTTTAGAGAACTGGGAGTCCTAAGTCCAACAAGAGAGAGCTCCATCTTAGCCCTTTCACATCCCCTTCATCTTTCTGTGAGATGAAGATACGCCAGACTTCCCATGCTCTTGGATGCACAATCTGTGCATCACCTCTTACGGGAGATTTTTCCACCACTGCTACCTACTCTTCCTCAGACAACAAATTCATAGCATCTCTAGTCCCCATCTTGAAATTGTTATCCTCCTGACATTTGGACACTGTTTGACTCATCAATGCCATGGATTGAACTTCAGTCTTGCAAGCGAGGATTACAGGTGTGTGCCACCTTACCAGCTTGAAACCTCTTTTAAAAGGACACTAATTCCATTCACGAGAACTCTACCCTCCTTACCTATTTGCCTCCCAAAGGCTCCACCTCCTAATTCTATCACATTGCAAATTAGATATCAACATAAGCATTTTAGGGGACATAAATATTCAGATCATAACACTCACTCCTTTCTTCCTAGAATATATACTCATTTTATGCTTCTTTTTTAAAAATATTTTTTAGTTGTAGATGGACACGATACTTTTATTTATTTTTATTTATTTATATATGGTGCTGAGCATTGAACCCAGGGCCTCACACGTGCCAGGCAAGTGCTCTACCACTGAGCCACAACCCCAGCCTTACACTTCTTGTAGGATCCTTGCTAAGTACTTGAGAGGATAAAGAAATGAGAAAAATCATTCCCACCAGTAAGGAGTTTATAATCTAATGGAGGCCAATGTCATGGTCTTAAAATGTTTGTCCAAGGTGACAGACAATGTGATGTACTTCTCTGATTCTCCTTCAATAGAAGGCTGGTTGTCCTGACTGCCCCGAAATGGGGGCAGACTCCTTTCAGTTGTCAGATCCTCAGGGATTGCCTCAGCTCCAGAAAGCCACTTTGCCCAAGGTCTGGTATCTTCCCAGGGTACCCATTTCCAATAACCAACTGATGCACCATGTAAAGACCCAGACATCTGAGCCCAACTTTGGAACACTCTGAGGGGATATTCCAGCTGAGTCTATTCCTGGATCTGCACCACAGATGACTCATCCCTCTACCCACTCCAACTTTCTTTCCCCATCTTCTGCAGTCATCAGTACCAAAGGCATGCCTTACTTAATATCTGCATGTTAAACTCCATCTCAGAATCTAGTCCCTAGGGAATTAAACTTGCAACACATTAGTCCTAGAATATCCAAGTTTACAGAAAATGCTAGAATAAGTCAACTGCATCGACTTCTTGGCATTAACTTATCGAGGACTACAGAAGCAATATGTTGCATAGGGTAGGGGATGGCAAGCTTTTTCTATAAAGGATCAGAGAGTAAATATTTCAGGCTTTGCAGGTCACCTAAGTTTCTATTGTATCTTCTTCTCCTCCTCCTTTCCCCTCCCCCACAACTCTGTTATAGCCCATTAAAAATCTAAAAATCATACTTAGTTTATTGGGACTAGAGAAACATGCCTCAGGCCAGTTGGCTACAGTTTACTGAACCCTTGGGTAGGTATTAAGAGTATATAGACTTGTTAGGAGACAATTCTCCATGGGTCCCTTATGTTTCTCTGCACATCTAGCAAAGCAGAGAAACTGAATTACATTGTTCCAGTGTATATATAAATTTTTAATTTCTGTAGCTGTAACCTTGGAAGTTATAGTGTCTCCCACCATAGAGCAGGTCAGACATATTCTCTGTTCATTATAAAAGATTCAGGTTCCTTAATACCAAGGTTCCTCTATTAAAACTCAATAACCATATGTAAAGGTATCAAATGGCTCTTTTCATGTTGTCCTGTGGGAATTGAGGCTCAGGAAACAGGCACCAAAAAAAAAAAAAATGCTGATACTCTGGCTACTGATATTGCTATAAGCAATAAATTGTGCTTTGTCTCTGACTCAGAAATATGTCAATGCCAGCATCCATGAAACTGTAGTAGGCTAATTTGTTAGACTGCGAGTAGAAAAAAAAAATCACATCTTTCACATCTCTTGATTTGCTGGCTTCAAATTCTGGCTCCACCACTTATAGGTCGGCTAGGTGTCATACTTCCCAGGAAGGCCCCAGGGACAAGCCACAGAATCCACCAGCTGTTTGCCTGTTGAGATTTCTCCCTCTCCCTGGGGTATAGAACTCTGCCACGGAGCTTGTCTTTATTTCTTGCTTTCTTTATGTAAGAGCAGTGTGGGCACCAGAACTGCAGCATTAGCATCATAGGAGAATTAGAAAGATGAATTCTCAGCCTCAACCCAGGTTCATTGAATTGGCAATTCTAGGGACAGGACCAGCAACCTGTTTTAGAAGTCTCCCAGGCGATATTGAAGTACAAAAAGAAAAAAAAAAAAAAAAAACTCAACACCACTGCCTTCCAGCATCTTGCTCTGGCTTTTCATCCCTAGAAGAATAAGTTCTGTTTCTCAACCTGAACTCATTCTTACCCAATGCTTGGCTTTCCAAAGGGCTATGGTACCTTTCAGGTGAATTCAACTCTTCCTCTGTAACTTTGATCCCTGTGCGATGACATGTTCTAAGCACACACCTAAAGGATCAAGAAACATATCTCAAAGTCAGGAGCAGTAAGAAGACAATAAATTTGAGCTTGGGCATTTGTGTAAATCTCTCTTTGGGAATTTTTCCCACCTGAAAGATCATGACCAAATTTTCCTACTTGTTATTATGAGAAATAGCTCATGATACTGGGGTAAATATTAAAATCTCAATTTTTCTTTAATTTTTTGAATTATAAAAATTCTGAAAGCCAGGCATGGTGGTATGCAGCTATAGTCCCAGCTACTCAGGAAACTGAAGCAGGAGGATTACTTGACCCCAGGAGTTTGAGACCAGCCTGGGTAATATAGCACAACTTCATCTAAAAACCAAACAAAGAAAAAACATATATCTTGAATTAAATCAAAATAATGGTGCTTTTGAAAGAAAAATGAATTTGATACAAAAAAAAAAAAAACCTCTGCTGTGGATTATAAGCATATGTGTCACAAGCTCTCTGTCTTAGGTTACTTGACCTCTGCAGCCCGTCCAAGACTGCTGACATCAAACCCAGCTCATGGTTTTTCCAAACTGTACTCTGCCTGCTTCCTCTGCCCACTTCTGATATTCCTCCTTAAGGAACCACACTTCTTTTCCTCCCTGTTGGGAATCTCTGATTTAATATTCAGCAGAACCAAGACAGAATAAAGGTATAGGAACCAAATATTGTACAATATCATTTCAAATTGGGTCCAATTTTTATTAGACCTGCATTAATTTGATATGCTGTTATTTGTAAGGTGTACAGCTATGAATACTGAGAAAAGGAATACTTTATTTAAAGTGTCAAGTGCTGAGGATGTACTACCTCAGTGAACACAACAGCCTTTCAAGAACAACAGAAGGTGGTTCTCAAGTGTGGCCAAATTTGAGAGCCACTGATTGTTGTACCCCTGGGGTGCAGGTCATTGGCATGGTGAACACTGGGCTTTTCCACCTGTCTCCTTAAGGCCTCATGGTCCCCCAGAATCCTAGACCTGGCAACATGGCTACCTGTTCCACTCTTTCCCACACACAGGGCCATGTCACCAGCTTCCAGGGCACCTGGGAAGCAGCCAGCAGTCCTGGGCCTGCCTCGCCCAGGCCAGCCTGCTCTGGCCATGGGCCTAGAATGGACGAGTCCTGTCCATCCACTACTGATGGCACTCTTAGATTGCCACTTGCCAGGAACATTCTGTGGCTTAATATTTCTGTCAAGAAGGTGATCAGTAAAAATAGAACCTGCTCAAGAGGAAGAACATCTATTAAAATACCCATGGTGGAGGTTGGAGCCTGGAAACTTACTTATAGGTCGTGGTGGGGGTGGGATTGGGGGAAGCGTGGTTCAAACTTCTTTCCCAAACTCCCCCAGCACCAGATTCACCACTCTAGACCCTGCAAAGACCCTGTTCTCCTTCCTCTTGGTGCCAAAGTGGGGCCAGCACTGGACTTGGGATGCCTGGTGGGCCCTGCCGCTTCAATAACTGATTACCTAGCAGAAGTTGTCCAAATCCCCTGGCTGCCTCCTCTTCCGCCTCCTTACTGCCCACCTTTTGGCCATTTCGCTGCTCATTAGCACCTCCTGCAAAAGGTGACTGGTTAAGGGGAAGAGGTTGAAACTCAAACCCAGTAATTTTCTTGCCTGTTAGCAGCTCTTATAAAAGTCTTGATGGACAAGGAGGTTAATGCTGTTGGCTAAACCTGGAGACTTCTAGCATCTCTGTCCAGTGACTGCACAAGGGCTTGGCATTTACTGAGCACTTACTGCAATTGCCAGAGCAGCAACTGATGAATTGGGAGGTGCTGTGACGTCCTGTCTCACAACAAGCCCAGAAGATCTGTATAATTCTTATTTTACAGACACAGAAGCTGAGGCCAGAAGAGGCAAGCACCTTGTTCAACATCATACCAAACACAACCATTCAGCCCAACAGAGGATGAATTTTGATAGAAATCTGAGTTCACATGCTACATGCCTTATTGTCCTGCTTTGCTTTTCTACCATGTCGCTCACAATGGGATGTTTTCAGGTCCCCTCTCAAGCAACTCCTAGCCTCATGGGGGAGGAATATCATCTTTGTGGGAAACATAGAAAAGGTGTGTGAGAGTCACAGTTGCCGTGAGAGGAATGAGAACCAACCCACCAGGGAGAAGGAGGAGGTGGGTTTTAAAGGAGGCACCCCAAGATGCTCCTGGGAAGGGAGAGGATTTGGGCAGAGGGAGATCAGAGGAGATCAGGCAGGATGGGAAGCAGAAGGAGGGATGGGCCAGCACTCCTGGGAAGAAAGCCCTGCAGATGGGAAGGAAGCCCTGCAGAGCAGCAGGAGGGTGCGGTGAGGGGGAGGGGGCTGTGGGAAACACTGAGACACTGCAGGGCTCAGTGAGAGTGTTAACATAGCTGCCAGGTTGGGGTAGTGCAAACTGCGAGATGGGGATGGGGATCTAGCTCAGTTGGTAGAGTGCTTACCTTGTATGCACACGACCTGGCCCTGGGTTCAATCCCCAGCACCACAAAAACAAATAAACCAACAAACTGTGGGATAGGCCAGTGATAAAGGAGTGGAGGAAGGTTGGAGGAGCCAGGATGGAGGACCTGGAGGAAAGGAGGCACCAGCAAAGAAACTTTGTGCAAATAGAACAATCCTACCTTTGGCAGTACAGCAAGCTCTGGGCAGAGACTGAAAAGCCAGATCCAAAATTCCATAATATTACCTTGTTGTATCATCAAAGAACTTATCTTTTTGGGGTAGAGGTGGCAGCGGTGACCCATACTTTTATCCCAGCCACTCAGGAAAGGAGGATCACTAATTCAAATCCAGTCTCAGTAAAAGCCAGACACTAAACAACTCAGTGAGACCCTGTCTCTAAATAAAATACAAAATAGGTCTGGGAATGTGGCTCAGTGGTCAAGTGCCCCTGAGTTCGATCCCTGGTGTCCCCCCCCCAAAAGAAAAGAACTTAGCTTTTGACCCTCAGATGACTGATATAACAGTATGAGATTTATAGTTTTTCTAGAAATATTCAAATTTCTAGAATTTTTAAAGATTTCAGATCTTTCAGTAATAATTTTTTAAACATGGAAATTTTTCTCTATTTCTTCCAGGCTTCATAAGCTCAGCTATGTCATTAGGATCTTTGAAGAGATGTATGGGGTGCCTTTCTTCAAAATAGTAACCTGGAAAATTTCAGCCCGTGAGTCCTTCTCTCCCCAGACCCCCACATACATAGTTTTGTGTCTCATTATAGGTCCCCAGAATCAATTGGCCATTGAATACCTTTAAAATCAACTTTCAGTTCCTATATTCACCTTTCCCTCTTTCCTGCCCTAGAATAGGTCTGTCAATAAACGAATGTATAAACCTTTTGATTTCCTTGACTCAAACTAACATTTGCTTTGGGGAACAGGTAAGAGGTTGTGGGTTGGTTGGTTTTTTCTAAGCGGCATTCAGGATTTCACGCTGTGCTTCCTACAAGCTGTGATCAGATTTATGGGTGGTCAGGAGCCCACCTCGCACAGCCTGCTGGTCTTCAGCCTCCTCCCCTGCTGAGGGGTGGCCTTCATGCAATCCCTCACCCCCAAGCTGATCCAAGAGTCCAGTCCTGAGCTGGCCAGTGACCTGTGAGTGGCTGGGGAAAAAAATAGTAATAATAAGGAATTGGGCCGATCAGATTCCAGCTCTTGAGAATCTGGTTTGGGAAACATTGCATCAACGTCAGCCGAAGCCAAAAGGATGTGATGATAAAGAAAGCTGCTGGAGCCCCAATGAGCCATGTGGAAGCCAAGGCCATGAAGCAGCAGAAGCTCCAGGAATCCTGGGATACAGTCAGGGGAGGGAGGAAAATACACCAGAGTCCAGGAGCCAAGCTGGGGAGAGAGGGAGCCGGTTCCTAGATCTGCCTTGCTTTCAGACTCTAATTCAGGTCCTTCTATGTCCCATTCGCAAACCTCTGCTTCTCTAAGTCTCTGGTTGTGGTTGTTGTTTTCTGCCAAAGGACATCTCTTCACAAGAAAAACCTGCCAGTGTCTCTAAACACTTCTATCTCCTGACACAGCACTGAGATATCAGATATCAGTTCTCCTCAGACTGAACTTGAAAAGGGATTGTGTGGGGACTGAGTTGCACTGAGTTGCGGCTGGGCTGAGATTCTGTACATCATCATGCCCTCGAGTGATACCACTCTGCTTATCCCCAGTCCACAAGAGCAAAAGGATGGGTGACACAAAAGCAAGGCAATTCTTTTTGCTCAACTGGAAAGAAAAAAAAATCCAAACTAACAAAAACAAAGTTTGCAACCTGTCTAAAAGATCAATGCTAAAAAGGCAAAATAAGTGATATTTCCTGGCTCTTCTCCTTTCTATGGCATTTAGGAAGAGAATAGATATAGATGCTCAAAGCTGCCATGACCAAGGGCTTTGAAGTTTTGGGAGCCTGTCATATTTTAAGGCAATCTTTTTTGTTGATTTGTTTGTTTTGGAATGTTGGGGATTGAATCCAAGACCTCATGCATGCTAGACTAGCACTCTACCACGGAGCCACATCCTCAGCCCATTTTCTTTTTAATTGGAGGTTTTAAAATAAATATGAGGTCAGGCATGGTGGTATACACTTGTAATCCCCTAGAAGTGTTGGAGGCTGAGGCAGGAGGATCATGAGCTCAAAGCCAGCCTCAGAAATTTAGCAAGTCCCTATGCAACGAAGTGAGACCCTATCTCTAATAAAATTTAGAAAAGGGCTGGGGATGTGGCTCAGAACCAAGTGCCCTTGGGTTCAATCCCAGGTACCAAAAATAAATAAATAAAATAAATAAGTACTGTGGTATCAATGAATTTAGCCAGAGAGGATTTTTTCCCCCCTGAATGGATTGGTTTTGAATAATTTCTACATCTTTAACAAGAAATTATTAGATTTCACTAGAAGGAACATGATGGACTGTGGTGATCATTTTAAATGCTGCAGTGGGCTTCCTAACGTGCAACTGCTGTTGGAGCCTGCGATTGAGGTGTAGTTTGCTGTTAAAATGAAAACCTAAGTCTTGACTGAGTGCAAATGTTAACATCATTTTCCTTGAGCACATTTTCCTGTTCTAACTGCATGACAGGTCAAACCACATACCCTCTCCAAACACTGGAAAAGCTGCTATGGGACAGAGGTTAAGCGTGGGATAGGAAATAAAGGGGAAACAAAGGCCCTACGCAACTCAGTGAGACCAAAGTCAGAATCCTAAGTCAGCCTTGGATCTGATTTAAAGAACTCACAAAGTATAATAAAAAGCATCCTGTGGACTAAACAGCCACTCATCTTAAGGGAAAAATAATAATAAAAGCTCTGTGTCGGTGGTATCTTCTGGGTTAAACTCCTGGGCAATGGCTCTTTTAGTACAGTATAATTTGTTAGCATTTACTGCCTGTGATAAATTAGCAGTCCCCACCATGAGCTTTTACTGCCTCAGGTAGGGTGATCACAGCTTTCCTAACTGTAAATTACTTTAGCAACTACTTGGGACAGAAGGAAGTGAAACCAAAGGCCCAAGCTTGAGGGCCATTTCTTATTCTTCCTCTACCCTGGTGCTTATCTGCATGGGGCACTTGGGTAAACTCAGGCTTTATAACATCCTCCTGTCCCTTAGCTCACTAGCCTTTTTAGTTCTTTTGAGTGCACTTCAAAGCCACCAGTGAGTTATGCAAAGGACATGAATAGAAATCACCAAGATGCTAAACACAAGTGCTTATTAGAGGGTGAAACATCAGATTTTTATGTAATCACTTTTTAAATGCTTCTCTTGGACTTACTGACCTACTTTTTAAATTATTATTCAACCAACTTCTTAATCAACAATGGATTTTTAATTGAAAAGGTCAGTACAAGAAAAAATACCTGAAAACTCCACAAGATCGTGAAGACTATGCCCACTCTTTAAATCAGATCATTCAAATCTGGTACATAAAATGTTTAAGAGATGTCACAGGGATCATGCTTTCTGAATCTGAAATCAACACCCCTTATGCAATACATAGTGTCCTTAAGGAGACAACAGGAAAAAAATATTTGAAAATGGAATCACTTTTAGTGAGCACCTTCCACAGCTCAGATGCTTTACGTGGACTCTGATTTCATTTGATTTCCCAGTATAAGTTCTATTAATTGCTTCTCAATTTCATAGCTAAGAAAGCTAAGCTACAGAAATTTTTCTTTTTATTGGCAATGCTATTATTCACACATAAGTCTGCTATATTCCAAAGCCCTGATTCTTTTCCTTGTCTCCCAAGATACTATCCCAAATGATGGAGGTTCTCTCTCTAATCATCTATCCTTCTCCTTTCACTCCCCTCTCCCTCCCCTCCTGGATACACACAGTAGCTCTATTTTATTTTCTGTGGCTCTGGTATTTTAGAACCATATTTGGTTGCCCATATGCAATCATTTGTATTCCTTTTCTAACAACTAGGAGAGCTGGAGGTGGCTACAATGAAGCTGATAGATAATTTTCACTAGCCACATCATGACTCCATCGACAATTTTTAGCAGATGTAGGGAACATTCCATAGCTCCTAGAATTCCAACTTCACTGCTTTGTCAGAAAAAAAACTTCATTCTGAACCTGATAAAGCTCAGTTAGAAAGAGCCTGATAATAAGCCCAAAGTATGGAAAAGAATCTGTCAATATTATAAAACAAGTTAAGGTAAAAAATAATTTGTAATTATAAACAAGTTTTTATTTCTTTAATCTACTAGCAAATTGCTCTCCAGAAAAGTTTTTTTTAAATACACACACACACACACACACACACACACACACACTCACACTTGCAGTACACAAACTGTGGCAATACATTTGCTAACATTTTGCTAGCAATCTTGAAACTATCTTAGAAAAAGATCTGCTTGACTGGCAGCTCCAGAATTTCTAAATGGGAAAGTCTCGGTGTGGGGGCGTGGGAAGCAATCTCATTGGATGGAGATGGGAGTGTGTGTTGACACCACATTTGCATAGCACTTTACATAAGATTGAGAAAATATCCATTTTCCACATCAAAGAATGGAGAAGGGGAGGGTCAGGCAGGGGACTAAGATGACAAGTCACCATTTGCCCCCCTGGGTTGACCATTTACAGACCTGATACGTGCCCAAGATCCAGCTGTGAGGTTGGACTCCGTTCACAAGATTTATCTCCCAGGGCACGAACTTGTCAACCATTTTGTCTGTCTTAGCAGATGTAGCCAGGGAGTCTAGCACATTTCTGGCTGATTCTCTTCTGCCAGGTTTTGAGAGAACCAGGCTTCCTCTCACTGTCTCCACCGGGACCCATAGGTATGTCCTGTTATCATCCCTACTTTAAGATGAGAAGACTAACACTGAAAGAGGGTAAGTCACTTGCTCAAGACCCAGACTAGGAAATGGCACAAAACTGGAATTAAAACTCAGGCATGACCCCTTCATGGCTTGACTTTTATTTATTTATCTATTTATTCATCGAGGATGAACCCACCACCCTGCACATGCTAAACACCCACTTGACAACTTAGCTAAGCTCCCAACCCCCACCTGATTTTTAATATTGCCTTAATGTTTCCACATTAAAAGATGCAGGAGAACAGCAGTAGATGATTTTCAGCATTATTCTCAAAAGTTTAATGACAAGTTTCTGAAATAAAGGAGGATTTTAAAATGTATTCCACTCATACATATTAACTCAAGAAAACAAGATGAAGCAGAGATTCTGGCCTCTTGACACAGTGGGTTTGTGTATCTTCTGAGCATGAGGATCACAGCAGCATTTCAATGTGATAAGAGGTTTGTGAGTCCTGTCAAAGATTCTACCTGCCAGCATCCAGTGCAGTCCCACTGGGAGCAGGGACAGGAACATATATTGAGCATCTTCTACAGATAAGTGATTGTCCTAGCAGCCTGTGCATGCAACCGTGTTTACAGGGGCATTTCCTGATGCTCTGGAATTGTTATGGGGTCCATAATAAGAGGCATGGTTCTAACTGAAGAACAACTTCCAAGCTTTGGAGCCACACTTCCTAAGATTGGCAAACTCCTACTTCCTAAAAATGGGTAAAGCTACTTTGTCACAATCAGTTCTCCTTTCTTCCAGTCCCACCCCAGTGCCATGGCTTTGGATCTATTTCTGATGAGCCAAAGAAAGTAGAGTGTCAAGAGAATTACTAATAAAAATTAGGGGTGCATATCAGAGAAAATGGTTATCCCATTCATTTCTTAATCTATTCATTCATTCACCCAACAAATGCAGTATTTGGTGATCCCAGGCACTGTACTGGATGCTTGCAATCCCTCGGTGACAAAGCTGTGCTCCCTCCCATCATGGAGCTCAATTTGGACAACTCTAGGCAGTGGTCTTGCTGATTTGCCTCATGCCAGCCTGTGGTGAAGGTAAAGACTCGGGTACTATCGCACTTCAAGAGTGGTCGGTTTAGGTCTTTTTGTCAGTGACCATCTAGAGGGCTGCGCCCAAGCAAGGACCCCTGTCTGCATATGTTCAGAAAGATATATGACACTAAGTTGAGACAGAAGTGGAAAAGGCTAGCTGGAGGAGATCTCCCCATCAGGAAATAGTGGGCCTGGAGGGAGGTGCTGGAAAGAGAGCTGCTTAGTCCCAGGCCTCATATATGTCCCCTGATGGACCAAGATTCCTGTGACCCAGTCCACCTATGGATAGGTGCAGGTGTCTTACTTGGTCTTAAATGGATTTTACTAGAACCATCTCCTACCCGTCTTCCTAGGGAGGCAACCTAAGGAGTCTCCTCTTCCTCTTCAGCCTAATCAAATCCATCTGGAGAAGAAGAGGGCACGGCCTCCCTGACACCCCCATCCATCTGAATTACCTGGACAGGACCTGGAGTCCTGCTCGAGTCAGTATGAAATTGTCCTCAGTCTCTCTTCTAACACTTTCCAGGGCTGCAATGTGTCCTCTCAAGTGGAATGCATCCAAGGTGACATTTATAGGAGTGTGCTGATTGGATCTCGCTTCTAGGAAGCAGGGTAAGGCTGGGGTCCTTGGCCTTGAGAAGACAGGACACAAAAGCCAAAGGTTGTTATTTCAACCCAAGTTCAGAACTGAGCAAGTCAGTGTCACCAGTGCTGACAATATTTAAAAACATTGTGTGTCGGTGGGACACTGCCAACAACAAAGAAGCGTACCACCACCACCTTCGCCTCCCTGAACTTCTGGCAGTCAGAGTTGAAAACTTCAGATATCGTTTCATTTTACTTAGAATTACCCCCTGACTCCACTGAGCTGCGCTATTTGTTATTTTCAGTGATCAGAATAAGAAAAGATTTTCTTTTGACTTTTCACTCCAAAATTAAAGGAGAAGACATTTTTCCTGGTTACTGATGGAAGGCGATTACTAGTTATTCTGAAAGTAACAAAAACTAAAGTGCAGGGCTAGGGGTACAGCTCTATGGTAGATTGTTTGCCTAGCATTCATGAGTAGGTTTGATCCCTAGCACACTAAAACAACAACAACAAAATGATTCAACCAGTTTACCAGATTAACAACAAGAACCATTTCCTCTAGAAAAGCTATTTCTGCTGTCTCTCAAGCCAATGGCTGCTACCTGGTGGAGATTTCAGAACCTGTGCTTACACAGGCTGAACTCTTTTGTCCTCTGTTCCAGCTTCTCCCTTTGGTAGGCTCTGCAAAAACAGCCTTTGGTAGGTTCCGAGGCCAGAGGCTTTGCCTGCCTTGAGCACCAGGATCCCTGGCCTAGAGCACAGCTTAGCTCCAGGGCCCTCAACAAGCATCTGTGAATAAATATATTTCTGGTCTGCCTCTGCAGTCATTTACCTTTTCTCTTATAATCCAGATTAATCTCCCTTTAGTTCTCAAACAATGGAAAACCTTGTTTGTAACCTAATCTTACACTCATAATTTATTTCCTCCACCATTTAGAGCAAACAAAGCAAGCCTTAGGTCATCATTTTCCCATTAGCTGAGGAGGAGAGGGTTCATTTTATATGAATATTCTCTCCCTTTGCTGCAAAAATAATTATCTAAGATTTCTAGCTAAAGTGAAAAAAAATTTTAAAAATAAATAAATAAATAAATGATGGGGGTTTTGTCTTTTTTTTTTTTTCAACCTGGAAATGGTATTGCTCATTAAGGTTGAAAAAGTGACTGGGGCTCCCTGAATCCTATGCAAATCAGTCCTGATGAGCCCTTAACTAATCTGTTTACAAACCAGACCTGCTAGACAGGCCTCAGTGATTTTCTATCAAAGCAAAGCACTGCTCTTTATGGGCATCTGGCTGTCCCTGAATGGGTAGTTTAAACATAGACTCTTTCCTTCAAAGTAAGATCAAAGGCTTTATTACTCCTAAATGAGTGCATTATTTCCACTTACTACCTTCTTGTTTGCAATTTGTGTTTATTAACAGCACTGTCTCAGGTTTACTTTGTGAATTACTAGTTTCTGAAAACAGTATGGCAGTTTTATGGACCGCAGTATACATTTGTGGAGATTATGTAGCATATAATACACAGAATGGCCCATCAGATAGGACATTAGGCAAAGAAAATTCTCTGCAAAGATGACAATACCTGACCATGCAGAATGCATTTATGATTTTTTTTTAAAAGGAAACCATCTGGCATAACAGGGCTAACACAAGAAAAGATTCCTCAACTCTGAAGAGCTGGAGATTTGATAACTCTTTGACTGCCTTGGGAAGAATTTTCTTTGAAGTTTTCTTTTTATTTTTTTCAGAAGAGGTTCAGTTAAGCTATGCTATAGAAGAGGGTGCCATCAGTTCCGTTCAAGAAACAAAATCAGAGAACAAGCAGATGGTTTCAAAAGACAAGAATTTCTGTGCAGCCAATGCTACTTACTGTAGCCTTCTTTCCTGGTCTTTTGGTCAGCAGTTTCCCTGGATGGGGACGCTGAAGACCTCCCTCCCTGATCCTAACACTGAGATTAGAACCCTGTCCTTCACTCCCACCCTCCAATTCATTTTAGGAGGATGAAGCTGCCAAGAAAATTGCATCTTTTAAGATTTGTGGTGACACAGGTATACAAGCTTCCGGGTGTCAGTGACCTATAAAAGGAGCTAGACTAAACTGCTATGAGTACAGTGCCACGCAGGGAACACCCAGCCTTGAAAGGGGCAGCTTTTAATGTCACTAGATGGTCCTGCCAGAAATTAAATGGGATGGCCAGGAAGGGCCATAATCAGGGATCAAGCCACTGTTCAAAGTCATATCAGTTTTTAATAGTCTTTTTTTGACACTGAAGCAAGCATAAATTTCACAAGGATAAAGACACATTTGTCAGAACCCTGTGGACAGACCAATCCAAAACGAATTGGGCTGAAAGTCTCAAGCTGGACAACAGGGAATCCAAACCTATCGTAAATCTTCCCTTTAAGAGTCTCTTCCTGCTTATTACCTTCTAAGTGTCCTTGATGGCCCAGTTCTACTACTGTAACTTAGGGAGAAGAAAAAAACATGAGATACTCTGTATTAAATGCACATGAAAAGAAAGCATCCCTGCACACACTGACAGTATCAGAAAAATAAAGACTTTCAGATGATAACGTCTCAAACACAAAAAAGAACTTGGAGATAGGATGATTCCTAGAACCTCCAAGAGGAAAATAGGCCTTCAGCAGGCCGGGCATTTCTGCTACATCTCTCACACTAATGTCACATGGGATGTACCAACACGCTGCTTCTCCTAAAAGCTGCCTTATCTTTCATTCAAGGTAGTCTTCTGCTCCTGACTCTCTTGTTTACCTGAACTGTTTGCAGCTCTTTGTTTAAAATATGGACCTGTCATCTCACAGACAAAGGGTCAATTCTAGGCAAAAGTAAAAGCCAAATAAATGAGTTAGGAGTTAACTAGCAGAGCATACTTACATTAGCACAAATAGCTATCAGGTCTCCCTAGCCATCTTGGCTCATTAAAGGAACAAAACTAAACCAAGCAAGGAGCATGAATCAAGTTTGGCACTTATAGAGAGCAGGCCTCAGGTCAGGGTTAAGGTCATTAAGAGGAGACAGAGAGACAGACAAGAGATTAAAGCTACATTTGCTCTCAGGGTCTCTGAGATGGAAACTCTGAGGTGAAATTTCTGGAAAAAGGTCTCAAATAGTCTAAAATGACCAAAGAATACTTCAAATTCTACCCATAATTGGAATGAAAATGAAGTTCAAGAGGCTCAAAACAAATGTAAAAGAACACTGAACTTGATATCATCTGAACTCTGCTCACGGGGCTGGAAAGCTCCATCTGAAAGTGGATTAACTCTTTCAGGGCACGAGGCTCTCTCTTAATGAAGCTGGGAGGAGAAATTCACTTGCAAAGAGCCCAGACCATTCGTTTTGCCAAGGAGAATAAATTACAATTATGTCTAATTTCAAATGATTAAAGGAAAGTAGAAAAAGACTTAATTTTCTGACCTGACAACTTCAGTGAGAAGTTTTCTACTCTGAAATAGTGTTTAGTATTGAAACAATATTTGCTCTAGCCTCCAGTAATCCAAATGCTAAAGTATTTTAGGCATTTATCATTTTTAATGACTATGGCAAATGCCAAATTTTGTCCTTTTGAAGATAAAATGCTATACTCAAAAAGTCACAGGATTTGCATATACAGCCAACGCTGAGAAACACACCCCAAACCTGCCCTTTGATTTTATGAGTCTGGCTGTGAGGAAGGTTTCCATAGCCTCCCCCTCTGCCAATGTCATTATTTTATAGAGAGGCCTGCCAAAATGCAGCTCGTAGCTAAGCTTGTGTGTCAGGTTTATTCAAGTGGCTCATTCTAGATGAGCTCTCTTGCCATCTCTTTACCAGGCATGACGGACTATCATTAATAAAAATGTATTGATCTCTGAATCTATTCCTGGCTATAAAAAAACCCTAATAAATGAGATGGCTATATGAGCAATAAATAATACCTAACAAGAGAGAGTCCAAAACCTGTCAGAAGAACATGCCTCACATTTTCTCAAACCCTTAACTAAAATGAATCAGAATTTTAAAGTTAAAACAAACCTTAGATATTAGTGTAATGCCCTCATTGTCAAGAGAGGGAAACAGACCCACCATATCGTGCATCTCAATGCTGCCTGGGGTGAGAACTTAGGTCTCCAGTTCCCCAGCCCAGGGACAGATCTTAAAACCAAGACATTTAAAAGCACTCCCTGCAGGCTGGTGGCAAGGTGCTTCTGCTTTCCTGTATTTCCTATTAACATTCTGAAAGTGTCTAATTCTAGTCTGAATGAAGAAGTCTTCATCCCTTTTAGGTATTCTTGAATTATTAAATGATGAATACAATTAAATAGTAAAAGGTCATCTTCAATCTGTCTGTCGCCAACGGGAGACGATTGCATGCGTGCATAGCACGATGGACACGCTAGTTTACGGGTCTGACACCTTGCATGGAACGTTACAAATCCCTATGATGTCCTTAAGCTCCCTCTTCAATTGAACTGAAAGATGGCTAAAAACCTCACTCAGGCGGAGGACTCCCCATTGGCTGGCCATTTGAGAATGCTCAAGGGTACAGTTACTGCAGCTAAGGCTGGTAGTAACTCGGGATGTTTTCCTGAGCAGCAGCCGCCTTCTGACAGTAGCCTGGGAAGAATTTATGCCCATGGATAAAGTTGCCTCATTCTCTGTTCAGGTTTGCCTTTCTCCCCTCTACAATGTGGACAGATCATACACATTTTTGATTGCTTAGAAAACAAGATAAAGATCTGCCCGAGAATAGTCAAGGCATAGGACCAGTCCATTTGGTGTTTTTTTTTAAAATTTGGACTGTGCTGTGGCTGAGTCAGATCATAATGGTGCCAGATCAGCAGGACAGCAAACAGTCTCTCCAACATGGAACTACTTACAGACTCCCTGGAGTAGGTCAAACCTGAGCTGTTGTGAGATGCACCTTATGCATGTTTTAAAAGCTCACATTTGGAGCTATTGTGCTCCATAAAGGAAATAGGTGCAGGTTTCACCTGTATGCAAGTAGATGATTAAAGAACATCAAGGTTAGATGGAGCTTCTACTAACAACACCTACTCTCAAAACTTTCTTCAGTTTTCAGAGCATTACACTAAAATTTTGATCAAAAAAACTTCGTAAAATGTTCATGTTCTACAAGATTTGGGGGGGTAGCTATGTGTAACAAACCGCATTCATTTGAGGCTGAAACCCTAAGTAAAATAAACTCAGTCTGCTTAGCAAGAATCTTAAAGAACAAAAATTTATGCAGTTAGTAATTTCACCTAACATAAATGTAACACTCTAACTTCTACCCATCTATAAATTCACTTATTGAACTCTTACTCAATGCCAGTTTCTGAACTCAATGTGGATATTCAAGGCTGACACATTCTGTGCCCTCAAGTGCTCTCAGCCTGGTGTGGAAGACAGATGAGCAAAGCAGTAAATATAAGGTAACAGGGTAAGTGCTGCGATGTGAGAGATCAACAAGGAGGTATGAAACAGAGGGAAAATGACTCAGCCTGAAGCAGCTGAGGAAGGCTGTTTAGAAGATAAGGTGCCTGAGCCAGCCAGTCAGTTAGAGGAGGTGAAGAGCGTCTCAGGTGAAGAAATGGCATGTGCAAAGAAACTGGGGTGTGAGAAACATGGCAAATTTGGAAAATGGCAAGAACTATAGACAAAGGTGCTGGTGGAGTAAAATAGAAGCCAGAGCACAAAGAGACTTGAATACCATGCTTAGGAGTTCAGTCTGCATTGCAGACTAAAGTATTTTAAGTAGGGGAACCACTGGATTAGATTTCTGTCTTAGAAGGACCTCTCTTGAGGCAGTGTGAAGGGTGAATTGTGAAAGATCCATGGCTAAGAAGAAGCTGTGAATATAGACAGAAAGATTATTGGTTGTCCATGACGGGAGCAGAGAAGGAGAAAGAATAGGGAGTGACTGCAGATGAACCCAAGGGATTTTAGAGGGTTGATGGAAATATTCTAAAACTGGATTGTGGTGATGGTTGTATAATTCTAAATTTACTAAAAGCCATCAAGTTGTATAAAAGGAAAACATTTTACTATATAAAGATAACAACAACAAAACTATTTAATAATTTTAAAAGAACAGTTACAGATACGGAAGTAGCCTACATTAATACAAGGAAAGGCCTGCAATAGACATTGAAGATTTAGAATTAGCTGTGGAGAGAGGATGAAGGAGAGGGAGGATTTGGAGATGGTTCCTGGCAATCTGGATGAACAGGGTCCAGAGTCTGCTGGTGAAGCTGGGGACCAAAATGTTTTAATACGCAGGTTTGGGACAGGGGTCAATGCAAAACCTTAGAAAAGGGTTTCTAGAATCTTGCATTACCGACATTTTGGACAGGATAATTCTGGTTGTGGGTATTGTTCTGGATTATGGGATGTTTAGCAGATTCCTTGGCCTCTTATCCACTAAATTTCAATAGAGTGTGACCACAAAAATGTCTCTAGACATTGCCATGTATGTCCTGCGGGTGGGGGGATGCTGAGACAAGTTGAGAAAGACTTATCAAGACACAGAACATAACGTGATTTTTTCCCCTCAAATAATAAATATATATTTTAAAATTGTACAACCCACTGTTTTAAAAATATACTTGCAAAGTTGTGCAACCACCACTACTAATTCCAGAATCTTTTCATCACCCCGGAAAGAAACATTATACCCATTAGCAGTCACTCCCCATAGCCCCTCCCCTCAGTCCCTGGGAACCACCCATCTACCACAAAAATCTATGAATTTGCCTTTTCTGACACTTTGTGTGAATACAAACGTAGAATATGTAGTCTTTTGTGTCCATCTTCTTCAGTTGGCATGCTTTCAGAGTTCACCCATGTTGTAGCATGTATCAGCACTTTATTTTTTAGTTTTATTGAATTTATTTTTTTAAAATACACGACAGCGGAATGCATTACAGTTCTTATTACACATATAGAGTACAATTTTTCATATCTTTGTATATACAGTATGTTCACACCAATTCATGCCTTTATACATTTTTTGTATTATAATTCTTATTACACATATATACCAAAATTTTTTGTATCTGTTTTTATATAAAGTATGATGACACCCAATTTGAGTCTTCATACATGTACTTTGGATAATGATGTCCATCACTTCCACCGCCCTTGCTAATCCCCTGCCCACTCCTTATCCTTCCAACCCTCTTCCTTATATAGAATTCATCTATTCCTCCCAAGCTCTGCTGAGGGCCATTACCAAGTAGGAATGATGCATCGAAATTTCCTTGCCAAGCGTACCCCATGCTGCTTAGAGGACATTCGATGGGACATTGCATGCATGCTTTAATAAGGTGACCTTGCTCAAGGACCAAGGCGGATCCGGGTTTAGAGCTGATCAGGTTTGAGGAAGTAACCGGCTCCTTGAGTTTAAGGTGTTGCCAGTTTAAGACAATGGGTTTTAGGGAAGTTGGAGGTTGAAGATTATTGCTGGGATTAGGGTGTTCCTGCTGCTTATTCCCGTTGAGTTCTCGTGAGATTAAAATGGGATTTGGAGATAGCCTCGTGGAGTAAGTGAATTGTGCGGGCAGACGGCAGAAGGAGATTGCCCCTGGACCTGTGTGGAGGTGGTGTGAGAGCGGGAATAAAGAATTGCTGTTTGAACCTACAAAGGTGTGTGGTGGCTCGTGATTCTGGTGCCAAGCCGAGACCTTGGCAAAGCTCCCCCTCCCTACCCAATTATGAGCCAGCCTCCTTATATCAAAGAAAATATTCGGCATTTGTTTTTTTGGGATTGGCTAATTTTGCTTAATGTTACCTTCTCCAACGCCATCCATTTACCTACAAATGCCATGATTTTATTCTCTTTTAATGCTGAGTAATATTCCATTGTGTATATATGCCACATTTTTTTAATCCATTCATCCACTGAAGGGCATCTAGGTTGGCTCCACAGTTTAGCTATTGTGAATTGTGCTGCTGTGTCCCTGTAGTATGTTGTTTTTAAGTCCTTTGGGTATAGTCCAAGGAGAGGGATAGCTGGGTCAAATGGTTATTCCATTCCCAGATTTCCAAGGAATCTCCATACTGCTTTCATATTGGCTGTACCAATTTGTAGTCTCACCAGCTACATCCTCACCAACACTTATTGTTGTTTGTCTTCATAATAACTGCCATTCTGACTGGAGTGAGATAATATCTGATTTACATCTCTGATTGCTAGAGATGATGATCATTTTTTCATATATTTGTTGATTGATTGTATATCCTCTTCTGAGAAGTGTCTGTTCAGGTCCTTGACCCGTTTATTGATTGGGTCATTTGTTTTTTTGGTGCTTAGCTTTTTGAGTTCTTTACATATCCTAGGGATTAGTGCTCTGATATGTGAGGGATAAAAATTTGCTCCCAGGATGTAGGCTCTCTGTTCATCTCAGATTATTTCTTTTGCTGAGATGAAACTTTTTAGTTTGATTCCATCTCATTTATTGATTCTTGGTTTTAATTCTTGCGCTATAGGAGTTCTATTAAGGAAGTTGGGGCCTAATCCCACATGATGAAGATTAGGAACTACTTTTTCTTCTATTAGACACAGAGTCTCTGGTGTAATCCGTAGGTCCTTGATCCATTTTGAGTTAAATTTTGGCAGCACTTTCTTTTTATAGCCAAATAATCTTTCACTGCATGGCTATACCACAGTTCATCTAATTGTAAGATATATGGGATTGTTTCCATTTGTCATCTGTTATGAATGATGCTTCTATGACTACTTGATTACATTTTTGTGTGTGGATATATGTTTTCATTTTGGGAGTACACACACACATGGGACAGAAGTATTGGATCATTTGTCAACTCTAATGTTTAACCACTTGAGAAGCCACCAAACTACTTTTCAGAAACACCATCTAAGGGTTCCAATTTTGCCACATGCCCACCATCACTTGTGACTGTCTGTTATCTGATATCTGTTGGACTTTCAAGTTTCTAAGCAAGCACTTAATGTTAGGTTACATGGTTTATGACAATTTTATGGACGAGAAAATGAACGGTGAAAGGAGGGTGACTTGCACAAGATCACACTTAGAGGTCACTAAATTCCTTTCCAGAATGAATATTCATTGTTCTATGTTAAAAGCTGTATAATTAATTACAATTCTATACTTCATGCAGGATGCTCACGGTCTGACATGTAATCTGTTTTTGCTGGCTTTTTAATTTTATTAAGAGATCCAGCCACGCTTATACCCCTCCCCTCTCAACAACTTGAGATATCACATAGCAGGTGTCGTCTCTCATTATCATTGCTTTTCTTTATTAGACCATTCCTCTCCTAACAGTATAATCCTGAAATATTTTCCATCTAATATATATATATATATATATATATATATATATATATACACACTAAAACTTTCCTTGGTCCCTATTTCCTGTTTTTATACTTTTATTTTTATGCAGTGCCGATGAACCCAGTGCCTCACACGTGCTAGGCCAGCACTCTACCACTGAGCGACACCCCAGTCTCTATCCTTATTCTCTTTTGCATCCAACTCCTGAAGAGTTGTCTCTAAACCTATCATTTCCAATTCCTCTCTTCCCATCCTGTCATTCTCAATCACCCTCATTTCCAAGACTTTTCAAAAACTTACCAATGACCTCTCATTTGCCAAATTCAAATGATCAGTGTTCAGCCTTAGTATTACTCATCAATGGCTTTTGAAACCATCATTGCCTCCTTAAAACAGTTTTCATTTGGCTTTCAGGACAATGCTCCCATATTCCCAGCCCCTGCCCCTCTATTTTACTGGTCACCCTCAGTTGCATTTGCTTGTTCTACCTTATTTTCTCAACTATTAAAAGTTTGAATGCCGCAGGGCTTGGTTCCTGGAAACTTAATTCTTCTCTTAGGTGTCTATTGAACATCTCGGGTAAACTCGTGTGTTTTCTACAATCCTCCCCAAATGTTCCTCCCATAATGACAACTCCTTTCTTCCAATTTCTTAGCCACTAACCGTGGTGTGTCATCCTTGACTCTTCCCTTTCTCCCTGGCCCCATTTGTTAGTCAGTGGTTCTATCTTTTATGTTTAGAATCTGAGTACTTTTTTTGGGGGGGGGTGTTGGCTTTTCAGACTAGGGGTGGAACCCAAGGGTGCTTTACCACTGAAGCTATACCCCTGGTCTTTTCTTTCCTTTTTTGGTGCTGGGGATTGAGCCCAGGGTTCTTAACCACTAATCCATATCTCCCACCCTTTTTCTTTATTTAGAGACAGGTCTCACTTAGTTGCCTAGGGCCCTGCTAAATTGCTCACTGGCCTTTAACTTGAGATCCTTCTGTCTCAGCCTCTTGAGTGGCTGAGATTACAGGCATGTGCCACCATGCCAAGCTACCCCTGGTTCTTTCTGTTTTTATTTTGACATAGGGTCTTGCTAAGTTGCTGAGGCTGACCTCAAACCTGTGATCCTCCTGCCTCAGCCTTCTGAGTAGCTAGTATCACAGGTGTGTGCTAGTACACCAGAGTTCTGATGGCTTCTTGCTCCCTGTTATAATACTTTGGTCCCAATTACCATTCTCTCTCATTTGGATTGTTATACTCACCTCCTAACTGGACCCTTTGTTTCCCTTTGTGCTCCTGTCAACTATTCTCCATGTAGCATCCAGTGGGATTCTTTTAAAAAGTAGACCAGATCATTGTTCTGAACAAAACCCTCCACCCACATAGGTTGTTTCCAGAATGGCTGCCATCATGCCTCCCTGTGTCCACATGCTCACTTCCTATGCTAACTCAGGGCTTGGCTGTGTGACTTACTTTAGCCAACAGGACAGTACAAATACAAGGCAAGCCAAGAATTGAAAAGTGCTTGTTCATTGTGGCTTGTCCTATGTTGCTGCAGGGAATGCCACCATGTGAACAAACTCAGGCTGTCTTCTTGCTGGGGTAAGTGACCATGTGGAGAGAAGTCCCAACCATTCCAGCTGTCCAGCAGAGTGAGACCCTTCAGTTCCAGATGAATTAACCTGCTCCAGAATATGAAAGCAAACCTAGAGGATCTTCAAAAAATAATAAATGTGTTGTTTGAGCCACTAAATATTGGGGTGGTTTGTCACCCAGCAAAAGCTAACCGATAAACTACTCATCTCAATGTATCAGAATAAAAGCCAATATCTTACTGAGTCACTTCCCTCACAGGCCCCTTGTTATTCCTCATGTCCAGCATTATCTTGCTTCTTAGCTTCTGTACTTTGTTAGCTTTTGTACTTTGTCTGGAATATTCTTTTTCAGATACCTGCATGGCTTGCTCTCTGACTTCTTTCTTTTGGTGGTGCTGGGGATCAAGCGCCTCACAGATGCTAGGCAAGCACTCTACCACTGAGCTATACCTCCATTCCTTTTTTAAATTTTTTGACAGGGACATTCTAAATTGCCCATCCTGACTTTGAACTTCAGATCCTCCTGCCTCAGTCTCTCAAGTAGTTATGATTAGAGGTATGTGCCACCATGCCCAGCTCCCTGACTTCTTATTTCTGCTCAAATGCCAACTTATCAGAAAGAGCTTTGCTTACCACCCTAACAAATACACCTGGCACTTCTTATCCATGCCCTTTATCCTGTTTTATTATTCATTTTGTCCTTATTATCACCTGAAATATAAACATTTACTTCTTGTTTATTAGAAGATGCACACACCAGGATTTATGGTCCATAAGAGCAGGAATTCTGTCTTGTTCATCACTGTATCCCTAGGACTTATAGTAGTGCCTGGAACTTTTTATCACCAGGAAAACGATGGAAGTAGTAATACTTTTGCCAATTTGATATCTAGGTCTATCACCTGGAATGTTTCTCGGGGCTGAGATAGGAAAAGTGGGGACTGTTCTCCATAATGGGGCGTGCATGTTACACTTAAGGCAGGCTGAATTTCTACAGCTTCTTGATACAGGAAAAAAAAATTCAAACCAATGACAACAAAGGATTCAGGCAGAGCAGCAGGAGGTTGGCCTGCTGCTGTCCAAGATGTTCCCTTCACCCTCCGTTCCTTCCTCATTCTTACCTTCCTTTCCCCATTAGTCTGTAAAGCCAGCCTTTTTTTTTTTTTAAAGAAGAAACAAAAACTCCAAGAAGATATTATCAGCATATAAATTTATTTAAATTCAAAATAATATGGTTATTTTTAGAATAATGTAATAATTTCTAAAGCAAACATCATCATTGGCTCTGAAACAGTCTAAAGATATCATTCTTTGAAGTCAAAAAATATGTAATAAGAATGTATACAGAAGCAAAAAAATATAGAAATAAATCTGCTGAGTACTAGGAGTTGTGACAAGAAGGGAATACTGAGACATTGTAACAGAGTCCGAATTATAAAACAAGCAGCAACAAGTCCTCTGGCTTTATCAACTCCCTGGAAAATAAATCTGTAACCTCAGGAATGCAAGATACCAGCTCGTGGTTAACAGGACAAACTTCCTGAGGAACACAGGTAGTAATTCACTATACTTCCTTTCTCTAACTCCTTTCCTCACAGCAATTTCTTTTCTTTCCTTTAAGATGGGTTTCATCCTATTAACAAAACATTTGGCAATATTTTATTTTAATTGCTAAGTAAATTTCCTGTTCAAAGTATTCAACGATTTAGTAGAAGATACTCAAAGATCAAACTTTTTTAAAAAGGTTAATTCAGCTAGTTAGCAGAAACCATCAGTGGCCAGCAGAAAAAAAAAAAAAGTTTTCCCCCCAATAATACGTTTGCTAAATAGACAAAAAGAATAAGCAGTTAAAAATGGGTGGAAAATCCTAGGGAGTACTTAACACAGATAATCAAAAGAGACTGATGACCTTTGATTAAACCCATTTACTTGTGGAGTGAGCTAGGAGGTGGCTCTAAGATAGTCTGGTTCCCAACAATGTCCACGGCCAAAGGGCATGTTCAGAAGTTCTCCTCCTCCCGTAGAAACTGGAACACAGATGAGAAGTCTTTTTTGGAATAGCCCTTTGCACACATCATTCTGTAGATCTGATGGGCTAGACTGCCCAGAAGGATTGGGCTCTTTGTGCTGGTAGCAGAGTCTTGTGCCAATCCCAGATCCTAAATCAAACAAGGGCAGGAGGGAATACAGAATACATTAGGACTGGTGGTAAAGGCGCACTTTGAACTGTGGTTCCTAATGCTTTGGTTTCAGAGAAGGAAAAACAGATTCTGAAAAAATGTTTCTTACAAACATTGTTTCCTCTCTATATATCCATATGTATGTATGTATGTATGTATGTATGTATACCTATATATATCTACACATATACATATAATATGTAATACATAATATAAATATATACATATAATATATATGTATATATATTTTTTCTTTTCTTCCACCCCCTCCACCCCGCAATTTGGTAAGCTGGGAATTGAGCCCAGGGCTTTGCATATACCAGGCAAGCACTCTACCACAATATTTTTATATATTTTTATAAGTACTGGCACATAGCTGCAAAGCTGTTCCAAACAGAAACCTTGATTTCTGAGTGTCTCCTTCATTACCCCATCCTCTATAAAACCTGTTTATTTCTGGATAAGAGTTACTATGCAAATAGGATTACACAAAGAAATGATTTTCAAATCTGTACAAGTCTGTAAGATTGCCATACAAAAATTCTAACACAAACAGAAATAAACTGCAAAATAGGAAACAGAGATTCAAATATTACTTCCTCGAATAAATATTGAAAGTGTACTGACAATGTACAAGAAGCTGGGATTCAATGATGAACAAGATAGCCACAGCCCACCCAAACTCAGTCTACCGAGGAATAACAACAATTAAATAAACATTTATATGATTTGGAGAAGTACCCACCATGGGAGCCTGGGAGGCATAGTGTGTGGGTGCTGGATCAAGTCTTCCAGAGGAAGAAATGGCTAAGCAAAGATCTGAAGGAGGATTCGTGTAAGCCAGGTAAAAGGGGGAAGGGGCAAGGAAGAATGATCTTGGCAGCGGGAACAGCAAACAGGAAGGTTTCAGAGTGAGAACCCAGGTGGAAATGAGTTCAGCATGGCTGAAGCAAAGAGAGGGAATGAGAAAGCAAAAATGAGTCTAGTGAGGCATGCAGTCCAAATCACCAAGGGGCTTATTCGAAAATTGTGGAGATGGACTTTAATCTGTAAGTTACAGAAACTCTTAAAGGAAATTTATGGGAGAAGTGACACAATCAGGTCTATACATTTGAGAAAGTCCATTTTTGCTATGGTATAAAAAATGAATTGGAGAAGATGAGGTCAAAAAGCAAGGAGACCAGCTAAGGACACCTGTGGTATAGCTAAATGAGCTGCAGCCAAGATACCGGTGGAAGAAGAAAAGGGAAGTGGATGAATTCAAGGTATATTCAAGAAGTTCAATGGACAAATGCCACGAGGCATGAGGGAGAGTAAGCCAAGTGTGGCATCCAGGTGTGCCTGTTATTATTTTTGTAATCAGAAAAAAAAATCAATTGGTGAAAAATAAGCTTTATACAGAAATCTGAAGGTCTGCTGGTCTAAAGAGTATTTTCTACAGTTAAGATCACAAACGAAAGGAAGCCCAAAACTTGCTTTGCAAATGACTTAACTAATTTACACATAAATCTATATATATTCTTAAACAGGAAGATGTATTTAGAAACCCTGGGAAAGATTCCCTGGCACTGTGTATGTACAGTGTTAACTATCAGGAAAGTCACTGCTCCCACTCTAGGGAGTTGGTAAATTAGCATAAATGTATGATGAAGAACAAAACTGTACCAGCTCATGTTACAAACAAACCCAAGGACAAAAGAAAAATCCTTGCTTATTCTTCTGAAAGCCCAGGAATAAAATGAACAAGATAAGGATTTTTTTAATATAAATTTTTACTAATTTCTGGTGGGAAAGTGAACCACTATTCAACTAATTTTACATTCTAGCATAGACATATTTTGTTAGAAGGAGGAAGAGAAATCAGACCACTAAGCATCTCCCCGCCCTCCCTGCCACCCCATGGGTTAGCCTCAGCATTTACCATACCTTAGCCATGAGTGTTGTTCCAAATCCACCCTGATAGTTATTAGCGGAGGGAACTCCATCCATCACTCCAGGAACAGGATTATAAGTGTCACTTGACCAACACCGTCCTGAACTCATATTTAGGATTTTAGCCAATAGTTTTGGGTCAAGCCCTAACCTGTCAAAGGTCAAAGAAAAAAGTGTTAAATGTCAAAATGTACAAGTCATGCATGACTTATTTACACATGAGGATGCTCCATCTTCTCTCTCCATTTATTACATGTCTTTTAAAATCAAAGCAGATTGATCTGAGAGTGAAGAATTTAATCTTGAATTATAGGATATTAAAAGCTACTGATTGATTAAACATGATCATTTCTGAGCCAAGACATTTCATATTTAGAGAAAACCTGCACTACTGTACAATTGACAAGAAATAATAATACATAATTGCATGAAAATGTGGTTGGTTTGTCACACTAGGGGTTTTCTAATTTTTTGAACATTACTGCTTTTATGTGTTACTTATGAACTTTAAACCAATATGAAAATCTAAATGCTACATTCTTTACACACGAATGATATATTTCAGAAATACTAAAAGATAAATGATACATCATGGGAGTCCTTGTGGATGCATTCATATATGTGTTTATTACTTTTGTGAGAATAAATGCAAGAGGTCAGCTTTGAGTAGTACAATGAGCTTAAGAGAAGTTATCTTTATAAGGAAGACATTTCTTGCTGCAAACTTTTCTTTATTTATTAAATCTTCATTAGATAATGTTGCTTATGAAGCAAGTCTGCCCAGAGCTGTGACATATGCTATCTATTCAGAGACATGCATTATAGTTCTGGGTCAACTGCTGATAAGGTTACTGATCCTGATAAAACAAAGCTTGTCCAAGCGGAAACATCATTTGTTCTACCACTGGGCTGATGGCATAGTGGCTGTTCAATATAGACCCTAGAAAAATATAAAAATGTTGTATTACTTTGATTTTGGAGATCTTAACAGTTTGAGAAGCATAGTTTTGTCAAGTATCACTGAATAAAGTTTCAAATAAAACTTTATATCCAGCAATTTATTGGTTTCTTTCATGCAAAGGGCCATTATAAAACAATTTTCATAAAAGCTTTCTGTGTTTTGTTAAAATCAATCTCTTTTAGAAAATAAAGAATTGAAAAAAGACACTTAAGGTTAAACAAACTGTGCATTCTGACATGCTTAAGTTCTTGCTTATTCTGTGTTTGAAATATGTTTTGCTCATTTCAAAATCTGAATATCATGAACAGTAAAACATTTTTCTGATGCTAGAGCAAGGGCTACCGCCAACAGGATATGTATGGAATATATAATCTGGCTTTTAAGGGGTAGCAGTGGTTCATGGAAGGCTATGTGGCATGTTACATATCTGAATTCATATGGTGGCCCCTGTTAAAATGATGAGTTTTTACTAAAGAGTATAGACACAGAAGATTCCATCTAAATCAGCTATCATACATTGTTCAATGGTAGACTACCAAAGAGAAACCCAACAGTTTCATTAATTCTTTTATAAAGAACAAAGTTTGTTTCATGTGTAATTTGCTTTCCCCTTTTAAATAAAATTAGACTATCAGTATGATGTTGTGCACATGACTTAGGAAAAGATAAAGCCAATGTGCTTAGGAAATAACTGTGAAAAGAAAAATCACAATTATTAACAACCAGTTAATTTGCTGTAACTGAAAATCTAGTCTCTAAGCATAAATGTCCAAGAACATATACATATGATGTGTTTCATAAAGACAGAATGTTTTTAAAGACCCCCAAACACTGCTTTTCCTACCCATTGAAATATGGGCTTCCTATCTTATAGATTTTTCTTTAAGATGATTCATCATCTAAAGCAGCAGAGTTACATCCTTCTTTATAATCTACCAGATTATACTTGGCAGTATTTCCTAAGAATCTTTACTGCTAAGGAAACTTACACTCTATAACCCACCAAACTGGTGAGTAAAGCTTATTATCTAACTTTGTGAAATCCTTCATTTTTTTTTTTTTTTGAACATTCAAGGAAAAATACTGGCACTTATTTGTGGAAACCCGTTTTGGTGAACACAGTACTATTTAGGAGCATCCTGAGGGGCACACGTTAAAAAAAAAAAATCAGGTGGCAGTTGTTCCAAGCTCACTTTTCAAATCTGAAGCTTCGCCTGCTGTGCAGATTCCCTTCAGGAAATGGCTACTCCCTCCCAGCTTTTACTCCCCTGCCCCCCACTCTGCAGCAAAGTGTATCATTAAAAAGAGCAAGTGAGAAGTGTTTTGCATTTCATCTTTCTGAGGATTCTTTCCCTGGCACATACATAACTGACAGTTAGAATTAGACATGATATTAAAATCAGTTACTGAAGTCCTCTGTCTTCCACTGTGCCCAAGGCTTGTAATGGTCTGAAACCAGCTAGAATACACAGTAATTGTCATTCAGAGAGTCTATCCTAGAACGTCATGCTTCACTGGAGAAGACTGAGTTTCCATTTGAAATCAACAAATTAATCCAAGACAGGTATCTGAAAGGGCAAGTTTAATAGGAAGCAGCTACTGGGCTCTCAACCATGATAAAATGTTATTGCTGTTTCCCTGTAAATTGGCTGGGAACATATGATACTTTCTGCATAAGAGCCCCATTGCTGTTCAGGAGATATACAGCTCAAGCCATCAAAAGGATGACAGTCTGTCAGTCCCCATAATAACTTGCCACTGGATATGGTTCGAGAGTACGTGTGTGCATGCATGTGCCTTTACAGTTGCTGGAATGTTCTCTGATATAAACAGAGAATGAATTCATTGCTCTGATTGCATATATAATGCAATTCAAACATCACAGTGTCAAATCTACTCACCTCTAAAACACAAGAATGTTAAATGAACTTTTGAGACAAATAAAAATGATTCATAAATTCTAAAAATAAAAATTAAAGAGAATCCAAACCTTTTGCCTTCACTGTAATCATAGTTTTAAGGATCAAAAAAGTTTTATTCTCTTAAGTGTTTTTACTACTCAGTTTAATATAAGAACAACAACTGGGAAGTTTGTATCACAGGAACTGATCTGGAAACAAAACATCTAAAACCATGTCAATCTTAATCAGTCATTCATTTATTCACCAAGGGTTACTCAGATTGTCCATGTGGGAGAAAAGCATAGAGCGGAGGAGACAATAAAGAAGTTAAGGAGAAGCAGTGCCTGCAAGTCAGGAGGGTGTGAGTTAAGATACATGCCCAGATAACTGTGACTGAGGCAGAGGTGCCATATCCTGTCCCCTCACTCACCCCTCCCTCCTCTCCTCATTCATTTAACTCAGTCTTCACTGAGTGCATGCTATCTGCCAGGAATGTTCTTAAGATACAGCCATGAGTAAATAGTCATTCTCTTTCATGGAGCTTACTTTCTAGATGGAAAGATAAGCAATAAACAAACAAATAAATGTATAGTGCCAGGTAGTGAGAAGTGTTAGGAAGAAAAAAACATTCACTTCAAATACCCCCTCACAACAACCACAAATAGCAATGACTACCATACCATACCCACAGTGCCCCAACTGTGCCAATAATTGTTTTAAAAGATTTACATGAATTAACTCACTTAATCTTCAGTACAACACAGTAAATACATACTATTCCCATATAAATGAGCAAATTGAAGTCTGTAGCACAACTGAAATGCAGAACTAGACAGATACCCTCTAACCAGCTTGAGGTTCACTGAGTATCGTGTGGTTCGTGAACTGGCCAATACGATGGCATTTTATCATATTATTTAGAAATCTGTTTGAATTTTTATTACAATTGTCTGTATAACAAATAGAAAAAATGGCAAAGAGGCTTTAGTCATCACATAAACGAAAAGACAACCATTAAGGGTGTCTTTTTGCTATTCAGGAGATATACAGCTCCTGAAAAATTATGCTTGTGGAAAAGTTCGCATCTTGAACAGCTTTCAGTTGTTCAAAATGTCTACTACTTCAAGCTTCCCTGGGTAGAAGAAGACAAGATGGTGGTTGTTGGAGGGGCTTGGGACCTTACTGGAAATGCAAAGAACATATCACACTACTAATATTTAAGAAGAAATCCATTCTCAATGGGGCAAAAATAAAAACAAAACAAAAAAAAACTTACATTAAAATGTTGTTTCTAGGTGATGCATAAGAACAAATCTTTGTAATGCAAACAGGGGACTCTCAGGCCATAAAACTACTTCTAAGGCCTAACTAGGAACCCAATTAGAAAGTGGAAAGGTCTAATAAAAAAGAATTTCAAAATATATTATATACCAATATTTTTCACTCTTTATTTTTTTTTTTACAACATTTTAAAATTTCACTAACACCCATAAAGGTTCACTGTAAAAGAATATAGGGTCAATAAGAATTTTAAATGGTAAGATTTTATTCTTCTATTAAAAAAACAAAGTCCCAGAAAAAACACTGACTTACAAGAATGAAATTAATCAGAAATGATCACTTCTCAGGAATAGGTAACTCAATTTATAAATACTGACACTAAATACTCTAAAAGAATTCACTTCAAAGTGAACAGAATATAAATGTGGCTGAACCACTTTGATGCTATACTACTTTGTGGGAATTTACTACTTGGGAATTTATGCTTGCTGATGCCAATTTTCTCTTTCACCTTGCAAAGCTCAATAAATCGTGGTCACTCTCTATACTCTATTAGAGAACAATCCTGTCATTTTAAACCATGTCTGTAAACCATGGAGAAAAGACAATAGCAGAAGCACTCACTTTTAGGGCTTTCAAACCACCGACAATTTTGTAAGATAAAGTGATAAAATCCTAATGTTATGAAAATAAGTAATTTATTAGTTGTAACACTAGAAACATAAATTATTTTAACAGTTAAATAAAATGAGTAAGTTTTTGTCTTGTGTTCAGACTTTTAGTATATATTTTATGTGTCTGTATGTATTGGAACATATGTAGAATTTTGGAAAAATTACATATTTTAAAGTTTCATATTTCTAAATACTATTTGTGATAGTGTATCAAGGCCAAAAGTCAGGGAAACACTAAACTGTATTTATTACTTCTGCTCTTAAATGTCTGTATTTGGAATTATATTACTTTTCATTTTTTTCCTTGAAAATACACACTATCAGTAACCAAAGTTTTTCATTTCATTATATATATTTTATTTAATTGATTTTCTACTCTTCTTTCTTAGCTGATACTTGGAGGAAAACATCCATAAGCACTTTCCTATACAAAACTTCATTTAAGAAGGGCATCTAATCAGAGTTCTAACAGGAAAATTATTCAAGGAATTCCAGAAGATGACTCACTGTGCCTAAGGAACACCCTAACCCAGTGATGCTGCAGGTACTAAATAAAGACTAAATGGCAGAGACAAGGGCATATGTCATATTATGGTATAACATAGGTCCATCTAGGCTTTAACTTTTTATGATACATTCACTTATATCTAGAAAAATGGGAATAAAATTATAAAGATGCATATGCAGGGGCTGGGTTGTGGCTCAGCAGTAGAGCGCTTGCTTAGCATGTGCGAGGAGCTGGGTTCGATCCTCAGCGCCACATAAAAATAAATAAATAAAATAAAGGTATTATGTTCAACAACAACTAAAAAAAAGTTAAAAATTAAGAAAACAAAGATGGATATGCATAGTAATCCTGATGTCAACAACAATTTAATTTTGTATGCAATTTTTTGGTTCCAGAAATTTATATTTTCCTCTTCCAAGAAATTAGTCTAAAGAATGGACATGAAACCAAGTTACTAGAAACCAGTTTTTAAATATGATAAGTGACCCACAGCCTACAACTGGCCACAATACAGACACAACACTCTGAAGGCCTCCCTATAGTTTTATTAAGGCTTTATAAAGATATGCCTTACCATCTTATAGACATTCAATTTTAAAATGTAAATGGTACAGGATATTGATAAACCAATTAGCACTGATGCAAAGCAAATTCCTCTTTTATCTCAATTACAACATGACAACTTAATAGGTCAAGATAGTTTAACATCTGAGACAAGGGCAATTCAATAAAACAACAGTATCTTGATATGGTAATTAAGAGGAAATGTGAATCCATTACCATGTTTTTAAAAATATCTCAAGCACTTTGGCTCATTTTATTGCTTGTATCAAAAGCTGTGATATGAACCACTACTCTGCTTTGTGATATATTTGGTTAGCAGCTTGGTGAATGTGAGGAAAAAAGCACCTGAATAAAACATCTTGCTTACTAAGCATTTTCTAAAGTAAGAAATGTATATTTATTATATTCACAAAATGTAAAATATTCAAAAATTAATTAGGTGATTAATCATTTGTAGATTCCTAAACCAAAAGATTAAAGGCTAAAATTAAGACATTAACCTTAAGTATTCTAAAAGATGAGCATCTGTAGTAAAAACAGAATTCCTGAATCACTTTAAGCAAAGTATGAGTGACATTTATTTTAAAGACAGATCCTAATGCCAACTAACCAAACTACAGGCAAGTTAAAATGAAAGTTATGCATATGAATTGTAGCTTTATGAATGCAACCAAACTACCAAGAACACTTTTAGTGCAGATTTTGGGGACTATATTTAGAATAGGTACATAAAACTAGTCACACAGTAGCATAAACTTGAATTCACATACATTAAAGCTGTGTTTCACACAGATTTTTCCTGACACTGCCAAAGAATGTTTAATTTTTATAGTAAAAGTGTTCCTTGCATTTAACATAATAGAAGAAATGGGACTTCCATATAAAAAAGGATAATATAACTTAAAATGCACAGTGCAGTACATTTTATGGCTATAGCAAAGAGTATTCATGCTCTCCAGGGTCCTATTGCTTGTCCAATAAGCAAAGTCTATTAAAGTTCAATAATGAAGTGCTTTCAAAATGTCCCTGGATCAATTCATTTATCTCTCACAAACATCAAGTTTTTTTTAATACCAAAACTCAAATAGGAAAGCCAATAAAAACTGTTAGTATATGAAAATGTACTACTAGACAAACCTGATTCCAAGATTCATAGCTTCAGCGGTTCCAATCATACTAATAGCTAACAGCATGTTGTTGCAGATCTTTGCAGCCTGAAAAAGAATACATGCGAAATATCTCTATTTTCACGTTAAAACACACAGGAAATTTTTCTTTGCCCAATTCCATAGATTTCTTTCCAAAGGAAGCAGCTTTCAACTGTTGATTCTCATGCAGCATGCTTCCAAAGCCCAATGGCTACCCCACAGCAGACATGGGGATCTCTTCCACTAGGTCATAAACTCACAGTGGTGACCCAGCACCTACTATGGGCTCGGCACTACAGGGAATATCCCTCCATGTGGTATGACTGTTCTTTAAGGGATGGAACTTAGAACTCACTGGGAATGGGAATAATATGCTACATGGAAGGCAAAAAATGAACAAACAAAACAATAAAATGACACAATATATGGCAGAGGTTATGAGGCAGAGAGAGCATAACTTCAGAGAAACAAGATCACCAAAGACAAGAGGTGGAAATCGTCTCTCAGGAAGCCAAAGGAGGATATAAATAGGCAAGGAAAAGAAAGGAGGAGATTAGAGTAAAAGATAAATATATAAATAAAGGGGATTAAATTTTTAGGAGCATTAGATGTTTCTGGAATTAGTAAGAAAATTACTCATATGTATAGAGTTTAGGAAATGGTGAGAAATTTGGTTGTTGAAATTGTCAAGAGCTTGTTACCAGCTATGAAGGCTAAGACAGAGAGCTAAGATTTGATGTTAGGAAACAGGAATCTACTCAAAGTTTCAGAAAAAAGAAGTACATATCATGATACAAGCACCTTGTTAGTCTTGGTTTTGGTTATTGTGTTGCACAGAGTGATACATTTGGCATCTAGAGACCTATTAGGCCCTCTGAGCAGTAAACTAGGTATGAGATAATGAAAGAAAGATTGGACCAGGTCATATGTGGCATGGACAAGATGGTCAGCAATCAGTCACAGAAGCAAAACTCCACAGAGCTTAAAGAATGACATATAAGGTATGGAAACAATAAATGTACCTAGGATAATACAGAAGTCTTGCGTGAGAGAAAGAGAGTACTGGTAACTAAGATTAAAGCCCTGTTTGGGGGCTGGGGATGTGGCTCAAGCGGTAGCGCGCTTGCCTGGCGTGCATGCAGCCCCGGTTCGATCCTCAGCACCACATACAAACAAAGATGTTGTGTCCGCCAAAAACTAAAAAATAAATATTAAAATTCTCTCTCTCTCTCTCTCTCTCTCTCTTTAAAAAATTTTTTTTAAAAAAAGCACTGTTTGGAAGGAGGAAGGGAGGAAGAATTGAAGGAGTGTGTGTATGTTAGGAGTGGGAAGGGTACAACTTATTTGACTTCATAGTTCAGTATTGTCAATCACCTCATATTTCTAGATGAAAATTATTTGCTTTTCAAGAAAAATATTAAAAGACATAGGTTACTTCTACTTGACCGTAGTATAAATGGAGCTATAGCAAGTAATTACAAATTCAGATGGAGGGCAACAGTTACTCAGACAACATGAGCACCTAAACAGAAATAGTTTTAAGGATGATTTCAGGGGTGACATATCAAGATCATAATGATGGAAATTTTGATATTTTTTAAAAGTTTTATTTTAATAAGTAAATTGGCTGGCATCTGCTTAAGCCTACCAAGAATGAGCAGAATAAAGAGAAAAAAGAATGTGGTCAGGAAATAGAAAACACCATGAGCCAATTTTGCATCATTATATCAAGGTCATTAATGTGACAATTTTACCTGCCCGGTCCCAACAGCTCCACAATACACCACATTGGAGCCCATGCACCCCAGCAACTCTTGGGCAGCAGCAAATTCCTCTTCAACTCCTCCTACCATAAATGTTAGGTTCCCAGACCGAGCAGCTCCCACACCTGAATCATTTGGGTGTAAAGAGACAGAAGCAAAAGGATACATTTCTTTAAATGTTCACATAGTAAAAGGAGAGAAAATCCCCAAACCAAATGAAAACATCTGGCCTCCAAATTGTATATATACCACATATGTCTAAGATGCTCTACATCTCCACAAGAATATTTCAGTAATCAAGTGCCATGAGGTTAACCACAAACAAAAAGAGACACATAGATTTAATCTTACTCTCATTCTCAATTCATCTTAAACATTTTGGCACGATACATATAGGATTTTGAAATGCGAATTTTATTCTAATTCATCTATTATTCTCCTTAGAAACCTATTCCATGATAGGTTTGCCTGGGCTCTGACAAGCACAGCAGCAGCCAGAAGGATTTGCAAAGAGATCTAAAAAGAAAGAACTTGCTCTCTCGCCCATAAACAAGAAGGCATTTCAGGTGGTAAGATTGTTTTTTTTGTTAAGAGAAAGAAAATTTGTTTACTAAGACTGATTATTCCTGTGTGTACTTTCCAGATCTTGCTGAGTTGCTTAGGGTCTTACTAAGTTGCTGAGGCTGGCTTTGAACTCAAAAAAATCCTCCCATCTCAGCCTCCAGAGCCACTGGAATTACAGGTGTGTGGCATGGTGACCAGCCGTTCCTGATTTATCTTTTAGGTAATTCATTCCTAGTGATATGAGCAGAAAGTAGAAATAAAATTTAATTTTCTTTGGCTACTTCTTAATTACTTTTAACAAAGACTTCATTGATTAAAATGACTGGAAAAACAACTTCTAATTTGACATATAAAACTTGGCCTAGGCTTGTCTAAAAAGGGCACAGAGAGCCTCGCTCATTTTATTAACATTAAAATAAAAGCAAGAGAATTATTACTCCTTTAGTATTGAGAGAAATCTTAATTCATAATTTTCAAGTGCGGTTTTGTTCAAAAATAGGAATGTCTAAAAGGCACAGTGCCACACACCTATAATCCCAGCAACTGAGGAGGCTGAAGCAGGAGGACCGCAAGTTTAAGGCCAGCCTCAGGAACTTAACAAGATTCTATCTCAGAATAAAGTTTTAAAAAGGGCTAAGGATGTAGCTCAGTGGTAGAATGCCCCTGGGTTCAATCTCTAGTACTGAAGCAGGGAAAAAAGGGAGGTAAATGGAAAAACTATCATATTATAATTTTTACTTTTATAACTTATTTTACATACAGCTAGGAATAAAGGAACTATAGCTGTATTAAGTATTGAACCTTGCCATTAAATAGATAGCTATAAGTAAAGGCCTCCTTTCTGATTTAATTTATTCAATAAAATAAAGCTTTGACATTAAAAAAAGCCAAGATTTCTTATTTTATTCAAATGTAATATTTTGCTATTGCCAACTTCAGTAGCTTTCTCTTTTGTAGTTCACACTATTTTTAACCAATTATTAAAGGCAAAAGAAGGTAGCATTGTTAGTAACAACCTTGGAGGAAAGAGTGCCCACGTTATAAAAGCTGGAAACACTTGCACATACGGTTGAGATTACATTATTTCACAATATCTTCCAACACACTTTGGAATGGATTATGTACAAAAATCCAATTATACAAAAAATACTTTCAATTATCTGACCTATGTCATTTGAATATTTGATAATACTGATGTTTAAGTGGCTGTCATTTTGCTTGTTTCTAACTTACTTCACCAAGATGGTGAAACCATTAATGTTTTACAATTATTTTGCTCAATTTCTTTAGTTATTTTTATTCAAACCACATAAACACTCTTTCTCCTAATCCTGTTGATCTGACCTAGAGAAATTAAGTAGACAATTTAAGTCAAAGCTTACAAACAAATCCAGCACTATCCATCATAGGTCAACAGCTTTGTATCTAGATTACAGACTGCTAAATAGCTTCAGAGAGTCATTTATTAAAGGAAAATTAATGCTGACAATGGTTCTCAGCTGGTTAATCTTTTGACAGGTGCACTTTCTCACTTGTTCAAACACATATTTCAAAAAGAAGAAATAAGTTATTTAAGCAAAAGCAGACCACAAAAGAAAGAATAATTTATCTTTTAATTCTGAAGTCTCTGGTAGTTCCACTCTTTCTTCCTCTCAAAGAGGTGTTGTAATAATTTCTGACTTTATCATAACCTATATCCTAATGCAAGGGTCTAACTAAACTGGGTAATTTTAAAGTTTGGGCATTTCTTAGGACCAAATCTTATCTTTCCATATATATTATTTTATCCATATGATACTATCAAGTCTAGTCCTATTGCAAAGGCATAACTAGGACCTGAGTTATTCTAAAAGAAACCTAAGCATTTTGGACTAAGGAAAGAACATCTAGGAAGCTGGAACTCAAAAATTGTGTAGACATTTTATGAATTTCAGAAGACATTGTATGGATTTTAATGTCTATCAACAGTAAACAAAAAAATGTATGTATTATATGGCCATACCATTTTAATTCAAGTCTGTTTTCCAAAAGAAGATGTGAAATGCATACTCAGTTGCAAGAATACTGAAAGAAGTATTTACAGTTCAAGGATCCCTAATCCAAAAAATGTGAAATCTGGAATGTTCCAAAATTTAAAACATTTTGAGCACCAACATGACACCTCAAGTAGAAAACTCTATACCTGACCTTATGTGACAGGACGCAGTCAAAAATGCAGACGCACTAAAAATACTGTGTAAAATTACCTTCGGGCTATGTCTATAAGGCATATATGAAACAAATGAATTCCTTGTTTAGTAAGCCCCCCAACCCCAAGATATCTCATTACATAAAGCAATATATTCCAAAAATCTGAAAAAATCCCAAATCTAAAACACTTCTGGGCCCACCAGATGAGGGAAACTCAACCTATACTTTACTTATGTATTTTAATAGTGGTATATAAAAAAACAAAATATATTCTATGCTTAATTTTACTATGGCATTTATCATACTTTATTAAAATCTTTGATATTCTTTTCTGAGTTTTCCTATGGGGTCACCACCGGGGTCTTGCTTATGTCAGCTTCCCCATTATCTATCAAAGTATATGATATATTCAATAAACAAGTGGAAAACAGAAGAATAAGCATAGTAGAAAAACAGTTAAGGATCTGGAGATATAATATCTGGGTTTGGGGATATATTATCTGCTGGATGTGTGATAATAAACAAGATTATTTAACTTTTGAGTCTCAGAGTATAAAATTGGAAAAGCATTAATAACTTTGTCATAGAATATGAATATGTGAACATATGCACTAAAATAAAAATGCCACTTAAATATAAGGGCTTAATATTTTATAAACTTGGGCTTACAAAGTAGGTGTTTAATTCCTATTTGATTATTTAAGCCATGATTTCCTCTGGGGTCATCTTGGCCTTGTTTGCTAAATATTAAATGATTTGTTCTACATCCATAAACAACAGAAGCAGGCTAGCCCAAGTTAAGTATTACAGAGCAGTCCATGTTAAGACTGCAACATTGTGAAGACCTCTTGCAAAATCTCTCAATGGGAGCATAGTATCGGAAAGGTATGAGAAATCTGCATTTGCTTCATCCATTCAACACTATTAATTGGATGCCTATTAATATCAGGTCCTGTGATTAGCTATAGTGTCAAGGCTGAATCACCTTTCTCCCTGCTTCTAAGAAGACATAAACCTGTGATCTGGCCACTTCTCTGTCCATCACTACCACCCTAGTCTGAACCACTGCCATCTCTAGTGTGGACTTCTGCAATAGCTCCTATATGATCTCCTTTCTGCTCTTGCCTCCACAGTCTGTTCTCCATATAGCAGCCAGAATAATCCTCGTAAAATATAAACCTAGTTCATGTGTCCTCTCTTTCTCAACCTTCCAAAGGCTTCCCATCACTTCCAATATAAATCCAAAGTTCTACAAAGCCCCAGAGGGCCCTTTAACATGGCCCTTGGCTACTTCTCCTATGTTATTTCACATCATTCTTTTCATCACTTGCTGCTTTCTAGCTACCTTGGCTTCCTACCAGTTCCTGAAATAGGTCAAGCATATTCCCATACCTTGCATGTGCTCTTCCTTTTGCCTTGAATGTTCTTCTCCCAGGTATTCATGACTTATAGCCTTCACTTCATTCACATCTCTGCTCAAAATTCACCTCTTCCAAGAGGCTTTCCCTGTTCACTCATTGTAACAATCCAAAAGAGCACCTTATCACTCTTGATCTCCTTTACCTGCCTTAATTTCATTCACAGTACTTACTACCACCTGTTTAAGACCTCTGTTTCAGTTTGTCTTCTCCACATGAACATTTGCTTCTTCAGGGCAGTGACTGCTGGCTCCCTGACCCCATATCCAAAGTCTGATACATAGGGGATGCTCAGTTAACCGACTATTGGTTCAAAGAGAAAAATATGCTGTGGTTTGGTGTGTCCCCCAAAAAGGCACATGTTAGAAACTTATACCCAATGTGACAGTGCTGAATGGACAAGTTTGAATCTCTCCCACATACTCTCACACTCCTACACACTCTCTTGTCCTATCTTTGCCCTTCTGCCACAGAATGATGCTGCAAGAAGGCCCCTGCCAGATGCTAGCCCCTTGATCTTGAACTTCCCCACTGTAAAAAGTAAATTTGCTTTTCATAAATTATCCAGTCTTAGGTGTTCTGTTATAGCAGCATGAAAAGGCCAAGAAAGTAGACAGTAGGAAAGGAAGACTGAGAAAATGAACAACTACAGCGAGTACTGAGAGCTAACTGCTTTCATGGAGATCTGCCAGATCTGCCCGGGATCACAAAGTGTTTTTGTCATTCTTGCAAGTTACTAAATACCGCTTGCCCTAAGTTTTTTTTTAAATTATGGAGTGAAGCAGACAAAATAATCACTGAGTTACTTTGAAGCTTTTGAAATTCTATAATAATTTGGGTTTCTCAAATTCATATACATCCACATTTGAACATTCATCAAATTAACACACAAACCAAACTGATGTTTCACTTTGTACAAATAATATATAAATTGTTTCAAATTAGAAAAAAGAAGCTGGGTGCAGTGGTACATGCCTGTAATCCCAGTGACTCAGGAAACTGAGGCAGGAGAATCATCAAGTTTGAGGCCACCTTTAGCACTTTACTGAGGCCCTAAGAAACTGAGTAAGACCCTGTCTCAAAATAAAAATTAAAAAGAGTTGGGGATGTGGGTCAGTAGCAAAGTGCCTCTGGGTTCAATTCTCAGTACAAAAAAAAATTAATTTTCTAAGTACATTAATTAAATCTACCAAGTAGTGTGGTTGCCTATAGGGGTTATCTAACACTTTCTGGTGATGATGTTTCTAGTGATTCCATTCCATGGCCCCAGAATCAGAAAAATTGAACTCATTTGTATAGACAAATAAAAAGATGAATGTACACATCATTTAAAATGGGTAGTTGATTACCTTGCTTTTAAGATGATAGACGTCTACCACTTCTCTTGGCAGTATGTTTTTATTTCAACCAGCCTTACAAGGAAAAGTGCTTTTAAATATAATCAAAGTCTCCTAGTTAACAAAATAAAATTTGATCACCCAAGATTTATATATCTCAGTGGTTTTCAACACTGGGAATGAAGACATAGTCCTTGCCCTCAAGGAGTCTGAAATCTAGTACCTGTGATGGTGGAAGGGGTGGTGGGAGCAGAGCAGGAAATGGGGAAGGGATAAGAAAATTTGAATAATAAAGAGAGATGCATGCCTCAGGAGAGGTATAAATATAGTCAAACACAGGTTCACAAATTAAAAATTCCAACAGCAAGCATCTATTCAGTGCCTTTAACAATTTGCTAAGTCTTTCTGCTAGGTGGAAAGATTCAACAAGTAAGCATATTTTTCTTAATCAAAAAGCAAGACTTATTTTGTGGTAAAGAGGATATTTGAAATATGACTATTCCAGAAAGCCCAAAATGTAAAGCTATGGTAGACATAGAACAATAAAATGTACTTGGGGAGAAGATATGTATACCCAGGTCTAAAATATAATTAGGGAAAAGAGATGTACACCCAGAAATAAGGCTAAAGGTAGTATCATATTCCAAGTGTCAGATGAATGAGGGCAATCACAATCAAATCCTGATTTCTTCTTTCCATCCATTTTTCAACCCCTGTCATTGAAAGAATAATGAATTCTCAGAAAGAGAAAAGGTGAAAAAGGAAACAAGAAACTATTCTTAAAGAGTAATGGTTTTACTGACAACAGGGCAGGCTTGTGGAAACTTTTATAGGAATATAAGAATTCTGACTCCACTTGCAAATGTGGTTCAGAGCAGTTTAGACTAACATGAATAGAGCAAGAAATTCAGCAGGTTTTACATATGGACACTGAGTTCTGTCTGTTATCTAATGCACACAATGCCCCACCTTCCTTCATAACAGATCTGAGTTTGCTTAGCAAAACAAAATAACTAGAGAAGAGAAAATCAGGAATAAAGAATAAAGTTCAAGAGAATTACTGTACAATATAATTATAGGCTTAAAACCTCAGTTATGCATTAACGTAAACATAAGCAGCAGTTAAAAGCATTATTCACTATTCCTCAACATTTCTTCTATAGTCTTAGAACTCCACCCATTTTTTCCCATTAAGTAAGTTATTTTGAAGTTTCATGTTTCAGCAAAAGAACTATACAATTCACTCTACCTTACCTTTTGTCTTTAAGAAGCAATGAACTTCCTTTTTCTCTCTCCTTTATATTGGTTCTGATTTTTAATCTTTGTTTTTCTTGTCAATGAACCCTAATCACTTCTGGGGTTTTTGTTTGTTTGTTTTGTTTTGTTTTTAATCAACTACCTCAAGAAAAATTGCCTTGCTAAAAAGTATTTGCAGTGGCTTGAATGTACAATGATCCATGCCTTTCCCAGGCTCTTTCCTTATATGAAATTCCTTTTCCTTCCTTCTTTTCCTGGGTAACACTGCTTATCTTTAAAGACCGTATTCATATCATCTCTGAATAGCATTTCATGGCCATAACCCCCTTTTCTATTCCTTTTCCTATTCTTATAATGTTCTAAGTGATATTTCTAATAAGCATTTTTACTACCTCCTCTAATTCATGATTTTTCTGGTGTGTCTCGTTAAGATCCTTATACACAGGAATAGTTAGAATCTCACTACCCAATATAAAGCTTGTGTGTGATAAGTGTTAAATTTCTTCTTAGAAAGTAGGCAAGATAGAAATCAGTGATTAATAAAATGACCAAGAATACTAATTAAGATTAATTATGACTTCATGTTTTCTAGTTTATCAAAATAGCTCAACTTTGTTTTTTTGTCCCAGGGATTGAACTCAGGGGTGTTTAATCACTGAGCCACATCCCCAGCACCCCCACCCTTTTTGTATTTTATTTAGAGACAGGGTCTCATTGCCACATCCCCAACCCCCACATTTTTTGTATTTTACTTAGAGACAGGGTCTCATTGTGTTGTTTAGGGCCTTGCTAAATTGTTGAGGCTGGTTTTCTTGATCCTCCTGCCTCAGCCTCTGGAGCTGCTGGGATTATAGGCATGCACCACCAGGCCCAGCTTCAAAATAGCTAAACTTTTTAATAAAAATGAATTATATTCTTGAAAACTGTTTAGAGTAGATATTGGTATTCTTATTACACAAAAAATAAGTGTGTGAGGTAATGCACATGTTAATTAGCTCCATATAGTCATCCATAATGTATTTTTATTCTAGAACAACAATGTTATGTGATAAATATATACCATTTTTGTTTGTCAATTAGTCATATTTTTTAAATGTTCAGCTTTGAAGTATCGTGACTCTCCACATGTGGTACTGGCATTTTCACTTACCACTGCATAAACAAGCATGAACATAAGTGCACATGTATGGGAACATTACTATCTAGAGTTAAAAAATGAAAAAGATGTGATTTGAATTAAGAGACCCGGGGTGAAACCATGGTTCAAGGTCACACCACTGGACAAGTCATAGCCCTCTCAGTCTTGATTTCACCATCTGAAAGTGGTAATAAAAACACTTGGCAAATACTTTAAGTTCAAATGAAAGAATACATTGGAAAGGTATTTTATATAGTTATTATACAAGTGTTATAAAAAATTCAAATGTAACAACAAGCTGAATGGCATGTTAGGCTTAAAAATGTTCATTGAGTAGCATTTCTAAGTGATATGTCTAATAGCACTTTGGCCTAACAGTAGCAAATAACTGAAATTTGGAATTTAGCCTTGTTGAAAAGCTGAACCAAAAGATAAACCATGATGCAAGCAAGTGCTGATGACCCAGAATAACCACTTTTAAATCAGAAATGAGGAGATCATTTTTTATTCTATGACTACTGGAAAGAAGCCTTCAAATTCAGAGAGGGAAGAGATGGAAAGCTAAAGCATTACATTTTCTTTACTACTGTAAAAACCTTGCTGCCAAGCACTCCCACTCAAATATAGCAAAACATAGTAAATCACTTAATTTACTCAAAAGAACTTAAATGTTTTAACCAGTCTGCCATCAAAAGAGATCAAGAAGAGGACCAATGGGACTTGGGCTGCAATGTGAGCCGTCTTTAAAATGCAATTGTTCTAATCATTTTCTACAGATGCAGCCTCACAAGGGGCTGCTGTCACAGGGACCATTTACGACTTGTTATGGTGTCTCTATTGTTTACCAGAGACATTCGCTGAAAAAGGCGACAGCTGGGACAGAAAGCTGCTACTCAACGAACAATATAATCCCGTGAAAGTAATCAACAAATTTAAGGGTGTTAATTAACTTTACACTTTATCATGTTCAATTAGTTGTCCTTTCTAGAAAAGATTGCCGTGCACAATCAGTTTAGAGCGTGCCATGTTTGATTTGTAAGTGATCACTGTTTCTGTTTCAGAGTCCATGTCAGATGTTCTCTTGGGTTTTGGTGACACAGATGAATGGCTCTGCACATGTTAGGGGTGATCTGGTTTAACATAAGCCAGCATAACATAACCCCTTGTTAACACTACTTCTGGCATTATCCAAGCTGGAAACAGAAAAGCAAAAACATTCAGAGCACCATTCTTAGAGTCAGATAAACAAAGTTTGGTTAGCTTTTCCTGAAATAAACATAGATACAAATACATGGAGAAATAAGCAATTTTTCATCATTATTTTTCAAAGTAAGACTTGTCTTTCAGGGGCATGTTTAGGATCATTTCCTCCCAGCAAGATCCTGAAACTCCGCTGCATTATGCACAAAGAAAGCATCACTGTATCCTCAGATTTTACATAATGCAGATAAGTCTTTTCATAGCAGCTGAATAAATGCTAGAGATGTGTTAAGTACTGGCTTGTACCAAATTCTAGAATGTGACTTTTAAATCCGGAAACTGTATCTTGTGAGTGTGGGAAATCTGCAGGGAAGTATATTTAATCTGTGAATGCAATTTGCCGTCTATCTTACCTTTAATGCACCTGTTCCTACTTACTAATAGGACAAGGGAAAGCTCGTGATGGAGTGACAATATATTCAGTATTGCATTTTAATGAAAGTCACTGCAGTTCCTCTGAATTGAAGAATAGGGATTTGTATCAAAATATTTTATAAGCCACTGATGAGATGAAGAAAACCCAAAACCAAGGTTTGGCAAGAGGTGTCTATCTTTTAGAAAACAAAAGGAACATGTATCTATCTTTTTTAAAAAAAAAAAAAAAAGCTGATATCTACGTAGATTTTGAAATATTTTTACAAGCTACACTTTGTTGTTCTAGACATGCTATTTCCTGCATAATACACAAATTAAATGCATATAAATAATTACAAGTGATTAGCTAGTTATCACATATACAAGGACAAAGCTGAACTTTTTCAAAATAGAAAAGTTAACTCTGTAAGCTAATAATGTCCTAAGTTAAATATTAAAGAAGGAAATTATAGTCTATATCTGAAACAGCTGAAACCACAATACACGGCAGCAGAAAACATTTGTTTTCTGCAGAAGATCTGCAGGGAGAAGAGAAGCGGTCGATAGATCCTTAAATTGGAAGCAATAGCCGTTCTTCTATCCCAAGTTGGCAGCTGCTACATTTGCAGACCTGGTTCATTATTTACCCATAATGACCATCAAGCTGCAGTCAAAGTCAGATCACAACAACTGTCAGCAGCTCTTTTAATTAGCCTTGTTTGAATTCAGATAAATATCACAATAGCCCTGCTTATGCTGAAAGAGCAACAGAATGTTCTGTGTGGAGCTAGGGTGGCTCAAGAAGGACCAGTGCAATACAGAAGCTCAGAAAGAAACGCAAAGCAGAGCTTTAGGGTACAGTAAGTCAATGAATGGAATAGTACGCTTTCATTTTGAAGCTCACTTTTAGAAGTAATTCCCTTGCACAATGCCCGAGGTTCAATCTCTGGCACTGCAAAAATACATACATACATAAATAAGCAACTGACATTTGCCCAGATCAAGATGGTGCCCAATGTCAGGCTGCAATGAAACACAAGGCTCTTGAAGGCCAAATAGCTGCAGCCCAAGTAGAAGTGACTTAATGACTTTGGAGAATATGAGTTTTAAAACTCAGTCTTGTGAACATGGGTGTAGTTCAGTGGTTGAACACTTGCCTATACCACAAAAACCAAAACAAAATTCCATCATGTAACCAATATATCTTTCAATTTTAAAAATGATTTTTTAAATGTCAAATAAAGAATCTTTCATTAAATAGCAAGCAATCTTAATGTCCTTCTCATTTTACTTTCTTAACATATTCTGCATGTGGAGTTGGATATTGTCCTAAAAATTTTATATACCTTCCTTTCATTCAGCATTATCAATCACAAAGTAAAATAAGACTAACAGACAAGTCCTGAGGAATGCAATTACTGTCATATTCCATGCCCCTCTGGATCCACCCTCTCCCAGTTTGATGAGAAGAATAAACAAGCATAATAATCATCTGCCTTCCATTCTATAGAGAACTGATTGTTCACAGGAGGTATTGCAACTGGTAGGGAAAAGGAAGTGGTGGCTGATAGACAAGAAAGGGTGGAATTAAGGAGTAAGTAAGCTAGGCATAGTGGCCCTTGCCAGTAATCCCAGCAGCTTGGTAAATTGAGGCAGGAGGATAGCAGTTCAAAGTCAGTTCAGCAATTTAGTGAGGCCCTAAGCAACTTAGTGAGACCCTGTCTCAAAAAAAAAAAAAAAAAAAGGGCTGGGGATGTGGATCACTGGCTAAGCACTTCTGGGTTAAATCCCCAGTAACAAAAAAAAAAAAAAAAAAAGGAAAAAGCAAAAGGCAAGATAATAAACTAATTGCAACAGCCCGTAAACTGTGAATAACAAAAAATTAAAATTAAGTCGATGCAGAACTAGTAAGATGCACTAGACTAAGCAGGACCTACCATCTCTGAAATTCACTTGGAAATCCCTTGAGAATCTAAACTGCAAATTTTGTGGGGAAAGCCTAGTTGGAGGTGTCCACTTCCACATAGTATTTGAAAGTGGTCCACTCCTGCCACTCTTGTTAGGACCTCAGCCACTGTGTACCTTTGCAACCACTTACAATGATGCATGACATAAACTGAAGGAAAAAGAGTTAACCAGATTTGCATGAGGAGAAAGGACACATTACTGTTTACACTGTGCATTCCACTTGGTTGTTTCCTTACTGAGAAAAAAAAAAAAACCCACTCCTATGGGAAGTAATTTTAAAATTATATTTTTAGTCAACTTCAAGCACTAAAACCTTGGAATAAAACTTTTATAGCATGCCGTGAACCATATATGTGATAAAGGCAACTATTTACTAAATGTTGATAATGTAAATGGGGAGAACTCTATCTGGTTTCATGAGAATTAATCATAACAGAAAGGTATATTTCTTGCTTTACTTTTTTTTTTTAAGAAATGAATAAGCCATATGTATTAACCTATCTTGGATGATAGTCTTCTCCCTCTTCACCCCTTAATACAAATGATCTCCTAACTACATGCACAGCCAACAGCTACAACTTGTTCAGTATACTGAGAACAAAGACAATAGTCAATCTGTGAGTTCCAAATCTAGAGTCAAAATTTCAACTATCTATTGGCCATTTCTTATTGCTGGCCTTCAGAAGCACAACAAATTCAATATATTCTAACAACTTTTGTCTTCCCATTCTCTCCTTCAAACACTTCATTAATTGGCTTCTTTTTCTGCATGTGTATTCTCAGTTTAGACCCTACTACCTATGTGTACTAGAAGTTCTATGAAAGCCTTTCCCAAGGTTAGTTCCTTAGATTGCTAGTTCTACAGGATATTAATGGTGATATAAATTTACACCTATGTTTTGCTTCTGAACAGTAAGTTTTTCCATCCTGTTCTGATAACAAATCCTGCCCTCTGGCCAAAGAACTATACATGTGGACAATAAGAGTACCCCATGTTCATAGCAACAGTAACTAATCTACTGGGGGCCAAGATAACCAACAGAATTCTGCTCTAAACTGAGGTTGCTAAAGTAGAAATACAAAGGATTAAGTGACACTAACACTATCAAGCAGCTGAGCTCTGGATCCAAAATTAGGCTAAAAAAAAAAAGCTGATTTTTGAGAGTTTTTAGAAGAGTCAATAAAGTTTTTGATTTTATTTTAAAAACCATTTTGTATCCATTGTTACTTCTTATATTCTATTTTGCTCCTTAGAATCACTTTTCTTTTTACTGAAATACATGATTTAGGAATTTATAAAGTAAGGTAATTCTATTGACTGCCTTTCTTCCTTTTCATGGAATTCTGACTTATAGGATCATTTTGTTTAATCCTCATTCCTTGACCCACCTTGGCCATTTTCATTCATTTTTCCCTCTATGTGATTGGTTGATTAATTGATTTAGTACTAAGGAGTGAACCCAGGGGTACTTAATAACTGAGATACATCCCCAGTTCTTTTTATTTCTTACTTTGAAACAGTGTTTCACAAAGTTGTCCAGGCTGGCCTTGAACTTGTAGTTCTCCTGCCTCACCCTCCCAAGTTGCTGGGATTAAAGATGTGTGTCATAGCACCCAGCCCCTCAATGTGATTTTATAGATGTCTCATTGGAGCTCTCAAGTCTCCAGTTTAGGAGCAGTTCTTATACTGGTAGGTTGGAGCTCCTGCTCTATTAGAAATAAATGCAGATCCAGTCATGGAGCCTGGTTCAATGCCTGGTCTTACCATTATAATAATGTCTTCCCATGTCCAAGATTCAAGGCTTGCTAACAAATCCTGCCCCTATTGACCCTTGTAGGCCAAGTAAAGGGTTGAAGCAGCTTCTAGCTTCAGGTTTTGAGGATAAGATCAGTACTTGATTACTCATGTGGAGTACTTTTACTCCCATTTTAACTAGGAAGAGAATTCTCAACCCCTGCTGCCAGTTTTGGATCCAGAGCTCAGCTGCTTGAAAGTGTTAGTGTCACTTAATCTGCTGTATTTCTACTCTTTTTCTGATCCATGGAGACATGTATCTTGTCTTGCAGCATTCTGTTACTGCTTTCTCATATTCTATTACTACATTCTATTATTTTCCTATGCTTAGATCAGAGCAGGTATATCCAAATATGAATTTACTCTACCATCTTGACCAAACTCTACATTTTATTTTTCTCCAATTTCCATAGTCATTGCCCTCTGTTTATCTCACCTAAAATACTGCCACACATTGCTTTGAATTCAATCCTTACCAATGCCATGGGGACCATTAATCTTATCTTTCTGTATGTCTAACTTACTATAGAGGTTCCTTCGTGGGGCATGCAAGTTCTTTCAAAGTCTGGTCCCAATTCAACTTCCTATACTCATTTCATGGTTCCTCATACCCAATGCCTGACACTCTAACCAAAGTAATGACTCTTTCTTTTCCCACCTAAGAATGAACTTCCATCTTTCTTGCCTTCCTACACCCACCTTGTCTCCTTGTACTGGTATAATTCATCTACATTCACTCCCTACTCTACCACCTACTTCAGGCTCTGCTTAGTTGCCAAAACTCCACTTATTCTTTATGGTTCTGCTCAAGTGCCATTTTCAATAAATCCATCACAAAGAACTCATGAAACCCATCTGTGCAACACTCTCATGCACTTTATTCATACTCTTCTTATTGATCACAGCACTCTCTAATGTGAAAGTGAATGTGAAATGCTTGATAGTTGCTTACCTGTTTGCTTTCTCTCGACCATTATCTCTTTGCAAAGTAACCATTTAATAAATGGATGGTAAAAAAATTGCCCAAAGGAATAGAGTAGGGAAGATGGCGGCGAAAGGAGTGCATCACCACCGTGTACCGCATCACTGTGCGGGAGAATGACGAGTTAGAGCAGCTAAAAGCTATCTTGTTAGGAATTTCCAGCAAAATTGGGGTGCTCCAAAACCTAGTGGAAGGATTTTCATCGCACGAGGATCAGCTACGGGGGCTCAAACGCGAGCGAGTTGTCTGCACGGAGGGTCACACTGCTTATTCAGCAAATCGCCCCGCGGTTAGAATCTGCGGCGCAACGACGAGATAGCAACGCAAAGATACAGCGCTGCGGATTCTGTGGGCTCCTGCCAGCTGTGCAATCACTGTACTCAGTGCTGAATTCTGGGTTTGAGATGGGGAAAGGAAGCGGTCCAATTCGGTTCTCCACACCGGTCAGACCACAGAGGAAGCCAGTGGCAACCATCTTGGAGAGCTGACGTCACCATCCCTGATTTCGACTGATCACAGCTCACTCAGCTATAGAACAGGTAATTTCAGGCTGCCATTCGCCTGCGTCTCGCAGACAAATTACTCAGGTTCAGTGCTAAAGAATCCATGGAAACTGCTTCTTGGAGCCTGCTCCTATCAGAACATACACCGAGCCCAGAGCGGCCGAATTCTGGCTCCCGGAACTGCTCTGGCCCAGGGCTAAAGAACCCACGGAAACTGCTTCTCAGTAAGGGTCCTGCTGAATACTATGGAGGCCAGAGGGGCAGAGCAGAGCTGCTGCCTGCGCCCGGAACAGGCCCAGAAACCCGCCGGCGTGGTATCACTTCACCCCAACTGCAGTAGGGGCTGAGCAGAGCAGCCGCTTGCGCCCAGAACAGACCCAGCGACCCGCCGGTGTGGCAGTCACGTCACCCCATTTGGAGTAGGGGCCGAGCAGAGCCGCAGCCCGAGCCCGCAAGGTAGGCAGACCTGCGACCGACTAGCGGAACAGGCCCAGCGGCCTGCCGGTGTGGTAGACACGTCACACCAATTGGAGTAGGGGCAGAGCAGAGCTGCTGCCCGCGCCCGGTATAGGCCCAGCGACCCACCGGCGTGGCAGTCGCGTCACCTCATTTGGAGTAGGGGCCAAGCAGAGCCGCTGCCTGCATCCGGAACAGGCCCAACGACCTGCGGGCGTGGTAGACACATCACACCAATTGGAGTAGGGGCAGAGCAGAGCTGCCACCCGCGCCCGCAAGGTAGGCAGACCTGCGACCGACCAGCGGATCAGGCCCAGCGGCCTGCTGGCGTGGTAGACACGTCACCCCAATTGGAGTAGGGGCACAGCAGAGCCTTCGCTCATGCCTGGAACAGGCCCAGGGGCCTGACAGCATGGTAGTCACGTCACCCCAATTGGAGTAGGGGCAGAGAAGAGCCGCCACCCACGCCCGCAAGGTAGGCAGGCCTGTGACCAACCTGCGGAACAGGCCCAGCGGCCTGTAGGCGTGGCAGACACATCACCCCATTTGGAGTAGGGGCAGGGCAGAGCCACCGCCCGCGCCCGGAACAGGCCCAGAGACCCACTGGCATGGTAGTCACGTCACCCTAATTGGAGTAGGGGCAGAGTAGAGCCGCCACCCGCGCCCGGAATAGGCCCAGCGGCCCGCTGGCGTGGTAGTCACGTCACCCCAATTGGAGTAGGGGCAGAGCGGAGCCGCCGCCCGCACCCTGAACAGGCCCAGCGGCCCACCGGCGTGGTAGTCACCCCAATTGGAGTAGGGGCAGAGTAGAGACGCCGCCTGCGCCTGCAAGGTAGGCAGACCTGCGACCGACCGGCAGAACAGGCCCAGCAGCCCGCCAGCGTGGTAGACAGATCACCCCAATTGCAGGAGGAGCACAGCTGCTGCCCACCCTGCAAGGGAGATTTTTCAACTATACAAGAGCAATATAAATACATAGGGGGAAAATTTCAAAAACACAACAGTTTCACCAAGCAGAAAGAAACGCAAGCAGTATGAAAAGACAAGGAAAGAAAGGACCACAAGCAATGCAGGTCAACTCAACTTTAGAAGAGGTAATAGCTGTAGCAGATGGAATGTCAGATAAAGAATTCAGGATATACATGCTTCAGATGATCTGGAGTCTCAAGGAAGACATTAGACAGCAAAATCAGACAATGAAAGATCACTTTGACAATGAATTACATAAACAAATCCAAGAAGCAAAAGATCAACTATACAGGGAGATAGAGGTAATAAAAAAAAACAAACAGAAATCCTAGAAATGCAGGAAGCAATAAACCAACTTAAAAACTCAATTGAGAATACTACCAGCAGAGTAGAACACTTAGAAGATAGAACATCAGACAATGAAGGCAAAGTATTTCAACTAGAAAAGAACATAGACAGCTCAGCAAGACTGTTAAGAAACCAGGAGCAGAACATCCAAGAAATATGGGATAACATAAAGAGACCAAACTTAAGAGTCATTGGGATACAGGAAGGCATAGAGGTCCAAACCAAAGGATTGAGCAATCTATTCAATGAAATAATACGAGAAAACTTCCTAGACTTGAAGAATAAGACAGAATCCCAAATCCTAGAAGCCTACAGGACGCCGATTGTGCAAAATCATAAGAGATACACACCTAGACACATTATAATGAAGATGCCCAACATACAGAATAAGGAGAGAATTTTAAAAGCTACAAGAGAAAGGAAGCAGATTACATTTAGGGGTAAACCAATCAGGATAACAGCTGATCTTTCAACACAGACTCTGAAAGCTAGAAGATCCTGGAATAACATATTTCAAACACTGAAAGAAAATGGGTTCCAACCAAGAATCGTGTATCCAGCGAAATTAAGCTTCAGGATGGAAGATGAAATTAAAACCTTCCATGATAAACAAAAGTTAAAAGAATTCGCAGCTAGAAAACCATCTCTTCAAAAAATCCTCAGCAAAACATTACAGGAAGAGGAAATGGAAAATAAAAATGAAAACCAACAGTGGGAGGTAGGATAGTAAAGGGGAAAAAATAATCAAAGAGGAAAACAAACCATGTTTAGTAACATAAATAAACAAATATGGCTGGAAGAACAAACCATATCTCAATAATAACCCAAAATGTTAATGGCTTAAACTCACCAATTAAGAGACACAGGCTAGTAGAATGGATCACAAAACAAGACCCAACAATATGCTGCCTACAGGAGACACATTTGATAGGAAAAGATATACATAGACTGAAGGTGAAAGGTTGGGAAAAATCATATCACTCATATGGACTTCGGAAACAAGTAGGACTGTCCATACTCATATCAAATAAAATAGATTTCAAGCCAAAGTTAATCAAAAGGGATAAAGAGGGACACTACATACTGCTCAAGGGAACCATACACCAACAAGACATAACAATCATAAATATATATGCCCCAAACAATGGTGCAGCTATGTTCATCAAGCAAACTCTTCTCAGGTTCAAGAGTCTAATAGACCACCATACAATAATCATGGGAGACTTCAATACACCTCTCTCACCACTGGACAGATCTTCCAAACATAAGTTGAATAAGGAAACTATAGAACTCAATAACACAATTAATAACCTAGACTTAATTGACATATATAGAATATACCACCCAACATCAAGCAGTTACACTTTTTTCTCAGTAGCACATGGATCCTTCTCAAAAATAGATCATATATTATGTCACAGGGCAACTCTTAGACAATATAAAAGAGTAGAGATAATACCATGCATCTTATTTGATCATAATGGAATGAAACTGAAAATCAATGATAAAAGAAGGAAGGAATATCATGCATCACTTGGAGAATGAACAATAGGTTACTGAATGATCAATGGGTTATAGAAGACATCAAGGAGGAAATTAAAAAATTCTTAGAGATAAATGAAAACACAGACACAACATATCGGAATCTATGGGACACATTGAAAGCAGTTCTAAGAGGAAAATTCATTGCTTGGAGTTCATTTCTTAAAAAAAGAAAAAACCAACAAATAAATGATCTTATACTTCATCTCAAAATCCTAGAAAAAGAAGAGCAAAACAACAGGAAAAGAAGTAGAAGGCAAGAAATAATTAAAATCAGAGCTGAAATTAATGATATCGAAACAAAAGAAACAATTGAAAAATTGACAAAACGAAAAGTTGGTTCTTTGAAAAAATAAATAAAATCGACAGACCCTTAGCCATGCTAACAAAGAGAAGAGGAGAGAGAACTCAAATTATTAGCATACGGGATGAAAAAGGCAACATTACAACAGACACTTCAGAAATACAGAAGAAAATCAGAAATTATTTTGAATCCTTATACTCCAATAAAATAGAAGATAGTGAAGGCATTGATAAATTTCTTAAGTCATATGATCTACCCAGATTGAGTCAGGAGGATATAGACAACCTAAACAGACCAATATCAATTGAGGAAATAGAAGAAACCATCAAAAGACTACCAACTAAGAAAAGCCCAGGACCGGATGGGTATACAGCAGAGTTTTACAAAACCTTTAAAGAGGAACTAATACCAATACTTTTCAAGCTATTTCAGGAAATAGAAAAAGAGGGAGAACTTCCAAATTCATTCTAGGAGGCCAACATCACCCTGATTCCTAAACCAGACAAAGACACTTCAAAGAAAGAAAACTACAGACCAACATCTCTAATGAACCTAGATGCAAAAATCCTCAATAAAATTCTGGCGAATCGGATTCAAAAACATATCAAAAAAATTGTGCACCATGATCAAGTAGGATTCATCCCTGGGATGCAAGGCTGGTTCAATATACAGAAATCAATAAATGTTATTCACCACATCAATAGACTTAAAAATAAGAACCATATGATCATCTCGATAGATGCAGAAAAAGCATTCGACAAAGTACAGCATCCCTTTATGTTCAAAACTCTAGAAAAACCAGGGATAACAGGAACATATCTCAACATTGTAAAAGCAATCTATGCTAAGCCTCAGGCTAGCATCATTCTAAATGGAGAAAAATTGAAGGCATTCCCTCTAAAATCTGGAACAAGACAGGGATGCCCTCTCTCACCACTTCTGTTCAATATAGTTCTCGAAACACTGGCCAGAGCAATTAGACAGACGAAAAAAATTAAAGGCATAAAAATAGGAAAAGAAGAATTTAAATTATCACTATTTGCAGATGACATAATTCTATACCTAGCAGACCCAAAAGGGTCTACAAAGAAACTATTAGAGCTAATAAATGAATTCAGGAAAGTGGCAGGATATAAAATCAGCAAGCATAAATCAAAGGCATTCCTGTATATCAGCGACAAATCCTCTGAAATGGAAATGAGGACAACCACTCCATTCACAATATCCTCAAAAAAATAAAATACTTGGGAATCAACCTAACAAAAGAGGTGAAAGACTTATACAATGAAAACTACAGAACCCTAAAGAGAGAAATAGAAGAAGATCTTAGAAGATGGGAAAATATACCCTGTTCATGGATAGGCAGAACTAACATCATCAAAATGGCGATATTACCAAAAGTTCTCTATAGGTTTAATGCAATGCCAATCAAAATCCCAACAGCATTTCTTGTAGAAATAGAGAAAGCAACCATGAAATTCATATGGAAAAATAAAAGACCCAGAATAGCAAAAACAATGCTAAGCAGGAAGTGTGAATCAGAAGGTATAGCGATACTAGACTTCAAACTATACTACAGAGCAATAGTAACAAAAACAGCATGGTACTGGTACTAAAACAGGCGGGTGGACCAATGGTACAGAATAGAGGACACAGAAACCAATCCACAAAACTACAACTATCTTATATTTGATAAAGGGGCTAAAAGCATGCAATGGAGGAAGGATAGCATCTTCAACAAATGGTGCTGGGAAAACTGGAAATCCATATGCATCAAAATGAAACTGAATCCCTTTCTCTCGCCATGCACAAAAGTTAACTTAAAATGGATCAAGGAGCTGGATATCACATCAGAGACATGGTGTCTGATAGAAAAAAAAAGTTGGCTATGATCTACATACTGTGGGGTCGGGCTCCAAATTCCTCAATAGAACACCCATAGCACAAGAGTTAATAACTAGAATCAACAAATGGGACTTACTCAAACTAAAAAGTTTTTTCTCAGCAAAAGAAACAATAAGAGAGGTAAATAGGGAGCCTACATCCTGGGAACAAATTTTTACTCCTCACACTTCAGATAGAACCCTAATATCCAGAGTATACAAAGAACTCAAAAAATTAGACAATAAGATAACAAATAACCCAATCAACAAATGGGCCAAGGACCTGAACAGACATTTCTCAGAGGAGGACATACAATAAATCAACAAGTACATGAAAAAATGCTCACCATTGCTAGCAGTCAGAGAAATGCAAATCAAAACCACCCTAAGATACCATCTCACTCCAGTAAGATTGGCAGCCATTAGGAAGTCAAACAACAACAGGTGCTGGCGAGGATGTGGGGAAAAGGGTACACTTGTTCATTGTTGGTGGGACTGCAAATTGGTGCAGCCAATTTGGAAAGCAGTATGGAGATTTCTTGGAAAGCTGGGAATGGAACCACCATTTGACCCAGCTATTCCCCTTCTCGGTCTATTCCCTAAAGACCTAAAAAGAGCATGCTACAGGGACACTGCTACATCGATGTTCATAGCAGCACAATTCACAATAGCAAGACTGTGGAACCAACCTAGATGCCCTTCAATACACGAATGGATAAAAAAATGTGGCATTTATACACAATGGAGTATTACTATGCATTAAAAAATGACAAAATCATAGAATTTGGAGGGAAATGATGGCATTAGAGCAGATTATGCTAAGTGAAGCCAGCCAATCCCTAAAAAACAAATGCCAAATGTCTTCTTTGATATAAGGAGAGTAACTAAGAACAGAGTAGGGACGAAGAGCATGAGAAGAAGATTAACATTAAACAGGGATGAGAGGTGGGAGGAAAAGGGAGAGAGAAGGGAAATTGCATGGAAATGGAAGGAGACCCTCAGGGTTATACAAAATTATATACAAGAGGAAGTGAGGGGTAAGGGAAAAATAATACAAGGGGGAGAAATGAATTACAGTAGAGGGGGTAGAGAGAGAAGAGCGGAGGGGAGGGGAGGGGAGGGGGGATAGTAGAGGATAGGAAAGGCAGCAGAATACAACAGACACCAGTATGGCAATATGTAAATCAATGGAAGTGTAACTGATGTGATTCTGCAATCTGTATACAGGGTAAAAATGGGAGTTCATAACCCACTTGAATCAAAGTGTGAAATATGATATATCAAGAACTATGTAATGTTTTGAACAACCAACAATTTAAAAAATTGCCCAAAAAAGGGAAGTAAGAGAGAAATGACGTAGGAAATAATAATTCAGAGAAATTATGAATATCATTTTATAAAGTTTTTTTTCTTGATTTGTTATAGAAAACAAACTGAAGAGACTCATGGAAATCTGTATGATACCATTTACAAAATACTAATGAGTTCTGGTCACTGTAATGTCAGAAAGTTTTAAAGCCATTACAGTATTTTAAAAGATTAAAAAGAGGGTCAAAAGGCTAATCCTAGGATTAATAAGAATAAATCTTGATGGCATTAAAAAAACCCTTTATCTGCCAAATTTAAAAACGCATTTGTATACAGACTCATTTCATGGCCCCTGACATTCAATGCCTAATACTCTAACCAAATTAGATGACTCTTTCTTTTCCCCATGTGACAAAAATAAGCTTCCATCTTTCTTGCCTTCCTACATCCATGCTGTCTCGTGTGTGTGTGTGTGTGTGTGTGTGAGTGTGTGTATGTGTGTGTATTTAAAACAAGCAGTAATTCTACTGCTCAGGAAAATATCATCAAAGAAAAAATGACAAAGGAAACCATATTTCATGAAACAATGAATTGGACTCTGACTAATTACCTATTAGGCCTCCAAAAAAAAAAAAACCCTGCATCAATTGAAAGTTAATTCAACACTATACCAGAAGTTCAGACATATAGTGTATGGTAAGCCAAAATCTAGAGACATGGTGTATGCTGTATTTGCCAAGTAAAATATAAACACATTCTTTCAAAAGTACTATCTTCTCAAGTAAGTGTGTGTGTGTGTGTGTGTGTGTGTGTGTGTGTGAGAGAGAGAGAGAGAGAGAGAGAGAGAGAGAGAGAGAGAGAGAGAGAGAGAGAAATTTGTCTTGAAAGCTTAACCTGTTCGGGTCACATGATCAGGGTAGTAAACTGCATTTCTTGTCCTCTCTTTTCAAGGAAATATATCAAATTAACACCTTCAAATGGATTCTAGAAATAAAACTTATATATCCATCACAAGTTAAAGAATATAGAAAGGATTTTAATGGAAAAAAACATTCCTCCACTTTCATGAACTGCAATATTTGAAAAAATGCCCATTGGTATGTTATAACACCTACTTGACAGGATTGTGAAAGACTAAATAAGCAATGCTTAATACAGAATAGTCTTTCTTGGTCCTCCAGCAAAGCTGAGCACCTTTTCATAAAAGCCAATATACACTTCTTCAGTAAATTACTTATCATATATTTCTTTCTTTCCTCCTGATTTCTTGATCTTTACTTGTTCATTTACCATTCTTGTTATGCCTATTTTTTTTATATCTTGAAAATATTTTCTGAAAGCCTATCATTTTTTTTTATTTTCTTCTTCTGTCAATGTTTTTTAACTTTGTTTCTTGTCACACAGATATGTATGTGTGTGTTTAATTCTTGGATTGGTTAATATTTTTCTTTTTTGTTTTTTCGATCATGTATCATTTCAGAAAGTTTTCTTTATGCAAAGATGAGGGATATATTCTATATTTTTCTCTGGTCTTTTAAAGCTTTTTATTTTTAAAGTTCTTCAATCCATCTGCTATTTATTTTAGTGTACAGTGTTAAGAATTTGCCTTGCAACAATGAACTCAACTGTCCTAATGTAATTCATTAAATAATTCACCAATTCCTCCACTAGTCTGACTACCTTATTCAGATACTAAGTCCCCATATAGACATGGGTCTGTTTGGGGACTCATTTCTGTCTTCTAACCTACTGTATATTCTTGAGCAAACACCATACTGTTTAAATTATTATAACTTAATATTATGTTCAGATATCTAACAGAATCCTAATTGTCTTATTAAAAACTTTCTGGCAATTTGTATTGATGTATTCTGCTGAGGGCCATTACCAAGTAGGAATGACGCATCGAAATTTCCTTGCCAAGCGTACCCCATGCTGCTTAGAGGACATTTGATGGAACATTGCATGCATGCTTTAATAAGGTGACCTTGCTCAAGGACCAAGGTGTATCCCGGTTTAGAGCTGATCAGGTTTGAGGAAGTAACCGGTTCCTTGAGTTTAAGGCGTTGCCAGTTTAAGATAATGGGTTTTAGGGAAGTTAGAGGTTGAAGATTATTGCTGGGATTAGGGTGTTCCTGCTGCTTGTTCTCGTGAGATTAAAATGGGATTTGGAGATAGCCTTGGGGAGTAGGTGAATTGTGCAGGAGACGGCAGAACGCGATTGTCCCTGGACCTGTGTGGAGGCGGTGTGAGAGCTGGAATAAAGAATTGCTGTTTGAACCTACAAAGCTGTGTGGTGGCTCGTGATTCTGGTGCCAAGCTGAGACCTTGGCAGTATTCTTCCAGAAAAGTTTAAGTTTTTCAAAAAGAAACAATATGATTTTGCTTTAAAATTTATATATTCTCGAGACTTCTTTTATATACTTTATCAAGCAGATAAATGATATCTCTTCATTTATTCAGATCCTCTGCTCTTCATTTTAATTAATATCCACATGGTATGCTGTTTTCCCTTTCCTTTTTAATCTACCTAAAGTTATAAATATATAACTTATAAAACTTATAGATAGCACATACTTGGTTGGGTCTCTTTTTAAAAATCCAATCTGATAATATTTCAACATCTGTATTACATTTACACAGCAAAATTCTGCTATGTTATACTTTTTATCATAACCATCAGACATATTTTAAAGAACTTAAAAGGAAAAATCTAGTTTCTGTTGCTCTTTTTCATTTCTAAAGTTCCACAGTTCTCTGTGGTGTCATTTACCTTTTGACTTAAGAAATTCCTATATGATTTTTTGTAGAGCAGGTCAGTCAACAATTAATTTTTTTTTTAGTATTCTTTTAGCTGTAAATCTCTATTTCACTTCACTTCTCTTAAGGGTACTTTTGCCACATAAAAATTCTGATTTTAGCACTTTAAAAATTTTGTTTTACTGCCTTTTGATCTCTGAGATTTTTCTGATCATTCCAATCATTTCCCCTGTATTGCATTATTTTTCTCTGGTTAATTCATGATTATTTTTGTCTCTGGTCCTAAATAGTTAAATTATGATAATTTGGGCATAGATTTCTATCTGGGGCTTACCAAACTTCTTGAACCTGTAAGTTTAAACTCTCAACCTCTGTTTTCTTCAAATGTTTTCCTGAGCCACACTCATTTCCTTTTAGAATCCCAATGGCACAGACATTAGACTCTTTGATATTGTCTCACAGGATCGTGAGGCTCTGTTCAATTTTTTTTTAAAGATTTCTTTTTCTTTCCACTGTTCAGATTGGATACGTCAGATTCACCGACTCTTTGTAATACCTACTCTGCTTGTGAACATTCTTCAAATTTCTGATTATTGTACTTTTCAGTTATAAAATTCTCATTTTATTCTTTTTTCAAACTCCTATTTCTTTATTGAGACTTTCTGTCTTCTTACTTTTTTTTTTTTTTTTTTTTTTTTTTTTTTTTGGTACCAGGGATTAAACTCAGGAGCACTCAACCACATCCCCAGCCCTATATTGTATTTTTTCTAGAGATAGGGTCTCACTGAGATGCTTAGTACCTCACCATTGCTGAGGCTGGCTTTGAACCCTGGATCCTCCTGTCTCAGCCTCCAGAGCCACTGGTATTACAGGCATGCACCACCTCACTCAGCTCCTATCTTCTTAACTTTTTGAAGTGTGGTTCTAATAGCTATTTTAAAGTCACTGGCTGATAATGAAGCATCTTGGGGTAAGTTTGTGGTTGACAATTTAATTGTTGTTTCCCTTGAGAATTTATCACACTTTCTTGGTTCTTTCTGTGTTGAGTAATTTTTTATAGTATCGTGGACATTTGGAATATCATACATTATGAAACTATGGGTCTTGTTCAGATTCTATGAAGAACAGAATTTCTGTATATATATACAGAAATAGTACGTGTGTGTGTGTGTGTGTTACCAGGCAATCATCCAGATTAGGGTCAGGTTCTAACCTACTTTCATAGGCTGTAGTTCAAATATCAGTTCAGTTTTCAAGTCCTTTGCAGTGCTATTTGAATTGTCCCACATATGCACCAGCCTGAATCTAGGCTGATATTTTGGAGACTGTCTACTCCATAGCTAAACTCATAAAGCCTTTGGTATGCTCTTTAGGGTCACATTCATGATGTATTCCTCAGGGGTGGCCTCAGAAGATCATACACATATCATTTTTTTGATGTTCCTTCTTATCTAAGAACTATTCCCAACCCTCTGACATTCTAGTATCCCACCTCCAATCCTCTTTCTAATGCACTTGACTAGAAAGTCCTATACTTTCTGCCACTGGGACTGTCTTTAGGGCCAAGCAGCAGGGAAATAAAAGAAAATATATATATATATATATATATATATATATATATATATATATATATATATATATATATATAGATTCCTTCACATTGTTTGGACCATAGTTCTTCTGCTACAAGAGAAGGATTCTGCTCTCAGATTTTTAGGTATCTGCTCAGCTATCACTGCCCCACAGAATAGCAACTTCAGGAGTGAGGCTCCTATGGCAGAGCTATGAAAAGAAAAAACAAACATAAAACTCCCTTCTTTCTTCTCTGTATTATGAAAATCTGCTTCTGATCTTGGACCAGAATAACTGTAACTTGTGCACCTTTAAATACAGGCTGAAGAAACAAAAGATGGTGGTGGCAAGAATGGGGAGGGCCAGAAAACTCACTGCCAGAGCTTTTGTTACTTCAAGTTCATTCAGTCCAAGATTTTTAGTCAGAGGAAAAGAATGTATTTACTCCCTCTTAACACACTGGCACCTAGTCATCATTCTTGAAGAAAAGTTTTGCTGGATGAGAATTCTAAGTAGATAGTTGTCTATCAATATTTTGACAATATTGTTCCACTGTCTTCTGGCTTCAATTGATCTTATGAAGTATGCTACTGACACAAAAGACTGCATATTATACAAACTCTACATGCACATTTACATGATACTTGTAAAATATGACATTCTAGAAGAGGCAAAACTACATTGACAGAAAGTAAATCAGTGTTTACCCTGTGCTGGGGAAGGTACTGACTACAAAGAAACAAAAGGAAACTTTCTGGGTAACAGAAGCATTTTATATCCAAACCATGATGATAGTTATATGAATATATATAAAAATTACATCAATAAATTCATCAATCTCCACATTTAAAATGGATGAATTTTATTATATACAAATTACACATCAATAATGCTAGGACGGGACAGACATACTTGAGGGCCATTCTACTGTTCTTGCATAGGTGATATTTTTTTCCCCTTGTTGTTTTAAATATTTTTCTCTTGTCTTTGGTACTTTAAAATTTTTCTGGCTACTTAGTAAGATTTCTTTTTCTTGGTACCAGGGGTTGAACCCAGGTATCCTCAACCCTTTCTTTTAATTTTTTTTTTATTTTGAGAGAGGATCTTGCTAAGTTGCTGAGGCTGGCTTTGAACTTGCGATCTTCCTGCCTCAGCTTCTCCAGTTGCTGGGGTTACAGGCATGTACCACCATGCCTGACTAAGATTTCTTTTTTGATTCCTATTTGGCATATCTTGCACTTCCTGTTTCTGTGAACTTATGTCAGTTCTAGAAAATTATCAAACACCATGTTGACCACTCCCCCATTCCATCTGAAACCTCAATTAGATGCCTTGTTTAACTTTTTCTTTCTAGCCATGTATCCACATCTTTTAATCTTTCTTTAATACTTTCCACCTCTGATTCATCTTTACATTTGAATAACTTCTACAGACTTTTCCTTCCTACTTAGTAATTATCTCTTCAGCTTCCATATGCTATTTAACTCATCTACTGACCTTCAGATTTCAATAATTTTTCCAAATACCATCAGTCATTTCTGATATGTGCCAGTTCCTTATTCATTGTTTTCAATTCCACCTTTTATTTCTTTAAATGTTTTATAAATTGTGAGTTCATGTTCTTTTTTGGGAATTTCAAATTCTGTAATTCATAAAAATTTAATCTGTTCCTGTTGGCTAGTCTGGTGATTTGTCTTCTTTGTCTCTGGAAATTATTTTTAAATTGTGAGCTTATATTTAATGTACTTAATATTTGTAAACTCTAAGTGTCCTGGAGATAACTTTCTCCGAGAGGATTTTTATTCTTTCTATGGGCAAAGGCCCTATTAACCCAACTTAGAAGCCCTTAAATTTATTGGTTGGGTATTTTCCCAATCTGGTAATTTAATTAAGAACTTTACACCCATGGATTCAGGGCTACTATTACAAAGACTCAAGGGTTAATATATTTTATTTCTCAACTTACATCCAGATAGACAGATTTTCTAGCCTCAACCAGTAGGCAGAACATTCAAAGACTACTCTTTTTCCCTGAGAGTAAGGCCTCTTCTTGGGCGTTATGGCCTATTTTTAGGAGGGGAGATAAGGGTTGCCTTCTTCACTTTGTGTGAGCACAAGGTCTGGGTTCCCATTATCCCATGTTTCATATTTACCCATGAACATTAACCCTCAAAGCCCATGGTTCTCAAACTCAGCATCTGTCCCTAGGCAGTCAAAGCTGCTGGGTTTATGTATCATTCTTATTTCAGGTAACTATTCAATTAGTTGGTCACTGAAGATTTCTCTTATATTTTGAGGAATCTAAAAAGTATTTAAAGTATGTTTAGGACTGGGGATGTAGCTCAGTGGTAGAGCACTTGCCTATCATGGGTACATGTCTTACCTGGGTTTGATTCCTAGCACTACAGGGAGGAAAAAAAAGAGATGTGTACTGCAATTCATCTTGTACATGGGTATTTTATGGCAGTAGGCTATTTTAATATATCCAGTCCTCCTCCATACTGTCAGATGCAGTACACAGCTATATAAAGAAAAAAGAAGAGGATGAGTGGGTGGGTTTCTTAAGTGTCAAAGGAAAGATTTGTTTCCTTCTTATTTTTTATGCTAGAATACTTTTCACTCTTTTCTGATAATAAAACAGGTTTCATCTCTACTATTAGCACCAATACTACTCTAAAAATTTACAATAGCATGTTGCTTTCATAGCATCTACTTTTATATGTGAAACCAGGAAGTTTTATCTAACTAGAAATAGCAGTCAATCAAGTTAATGAAGACTTTCTGTGAAAGTAATCTAAAAAATACTAGGTATTTGGAATCTCTAGATCATTTCAATTTGTGCTTTACTTTTTTATTTTAAAATATCTTAAAAATATTTACTACCCACTAATTAAGTATTTACTGGATATCTTCTGTATACAAGGAACACACTCCTGGCTCTTCAGATTATACTGAATAATTAAGGTCCAATTCTTGCTCAAATTGTTTTGTGACCCAGACATGCGTTGCTGCATTATAAAATTATTTCAATAAAAAGGAAATTCATATAGCTCCGTTGGTAGAGTGCTCGCCTCGCATGCAAAGGCTCTGGTTTCAATCCCCAGCAAAACACACACACACACACACACACACATACTATTCATCACCATTAATAAAAAAAAAAGTTAAAATTCTCAAAATTCAAATGATGGAAACATCACATTTGGGGCATAAAACTAGAAGAGGAGAAGCTTCACTGAGAAGATCAGATTAGTGTGAGCCAAGAAAGAGATTAAGATTGTGATGTTCTAGTAGGGAATGACTTGGGACAGACAAAGAAATTCCAGCTGAGGTGAAATGTAAAAGCTAAAACCTGGCATATAAAAGTATGAAAATTATTAATAAAATAATAAATAAATGTATTTAAAACAAACAAAACTCCAGAAACACTGACTCATACTTCATCTTCGAATTTGCCACGCACTTTTCCAATTCAGAACCTTTAAACCTTCCTTTTCCTCTTGGAATGTCCTCACCCAACCCCCACAATAAACAATAAACATCTACCAGTTCTTCAGGAGAGCAAATGGCCTAGAAGTCAGATCTGTTAAATGTGGATGACCTTAACTATATCATCAGCTTATCATGGGACTTGTTTATAGCTCTGTTATGACCATTATCAATCCACACAGTAATGCAGTGCACTTTCCACACCCATCTCATTGATTGCAATGTGAGTTCCTCAAGAGCAAGGACTATGACTTATGCTAACAAAGTGCCTCATATATACATTATTTCAAAAACAGGAATGGAGGAAGTATAGGAGAAAGGGGGAAAAACTGAATTTTCTCGCATGCACTGAAGGAACTCTGGCAGACAGTGAAGAGCCATTCTATGTCACTGGCTGAGGAGAGAGGAGCAGTTGCCGACTCTACAGCAGTGCACTGTCCAATACAATAGCTACCAGCCACATGTGGCTCTGAAAATATGTCTAGTTCAAATTCAGATGTGATTTATGTGTGACGCACACCATATTTCAAAGACAGTATGAAGGATCCAAAATACTCCAATAATTTTCAGATTCATTACATCTTGAAATTATAGTATTGAGATGCCTGAGTTTAAGATAACATGCTATTAAAATTATATTCATACATGTTTCTTATTACTTTATTAATTTTTAATGTAGTTATACAAAATTTAAAATTACATATGTGCCTTACATTATATTTCCACTGGAAATTTTGAACCTGAAAGATTAGAAAAATTGAAACTGTAAAACACTATAAATAGGAATCAAAAGAAAGAATTGCTTTTATAGAAAAGATGAGATTTAACTTTAAAATTAAATTAATGACTTAAGGAGCAAAAAGATAAAATAAAGGCCCAGAAATCAGAAAAGTCTGTAATGAAAATACAGAATTAATAAAACTCTAGAGATGAGACAGTTGAAATAGTTTAAGTAAATTCCCACAGGTCAACTTTGATTCCACAGTTTAGAAGAGGGGAGAAAGAGGCAATAGGCAGATTTTTCTCAAAGAATGGGAAGGACTAGTTTTCTGGCTTGCATTCCACCCTAGACTACAGAAATTATTTTACACAGAAACATGACACTAATAGTATTATAATTTAGAGAGATTCTAGGTTGACTATAGTAGAGGCAAAAATAGGGGCCTAAATTTATTAGAAAATATTGTTTCCAAGGAAAAGCATACCTCAAACTTCAAATAGGTAATTCTCCACCTGTTTGATTTATAAACAAACAAAAAACTCTGCAAGTTTACTTTCTATCATAACAAAGTACATATATAGGTTTAAGCATGAAAAATTTTTTCTTACTGTTCTTCTAGGAGAGGGAAAAAATGGTCATGGACACCTCCTTCTCTAATAATATGAAATTTATATACAGTACTTAACCACTGGAAATAATATTTTAAAAGAGCTAAAAAATTGAGTTCAAATTCACATATCCTCCATTTTTTTTCTTCTTCTTCTTCTTTTTTTTAATAAAGCATAAGAAATTTGGAGCTATTGTAAGCAAAAGATTATTTTAATTAAATTCTCAATTCCCCTAAAAATAAAGCTATGAAAGTATTAGGATAAAATTACATTTGTCTAATATTAATTTAACATAGTAGTGTAAGTTACATCTTCCTCTTAGGAGATTTAATAGAGAATTCTTTATAGTCGCAATGATTTTTACAAAGAAGGTAGCACAGGGCAAGTTAACTATTAATCTCATGTTCAGACAAAACCCAACTTACTGGACAAAAGTCCTCCAAAAGTTTATGGAAAAAAAGTTCCTGTGAAGTATATTCTACGATCTTCTCTAATATCGCAAACCTTAACATTATAAAATTATTTAAATTTCCCCAGGATAAAATTATAATGCCAAACTCCCTTCCGAGTAGGCTTTTTATTGAAAATTTTAGCACTTTTAATTTATTTTCTAAGAATCTCAAGATTCAATCTATTTACAATGTAGTTAAGGAAAAAAACCTAGGTAACAAAATGATTACAATGGAATTACAATGGATGGTAAGTGCCCTAAATGTCAGTGGTTCACAAGAAAGGTCACCTCTACCTAAAGAGGATATCAGGAGGGGCTGGGCTTCTGGCTCAATGGTGGAGAACTGGCCTAGCACATGGCCTCAGCACCACATAAAAATAAATAAATAAAATAAAGATATTGTGTCCAACTACAACTAAAAAAAAAAATTAAAAAAAGAGGATATCAGAAGGCAATATCTATGTTATACTTAGAAATTTGACAGACCAAAAAAAAAAAAAAAAGAGGCAGAGATTAAAATCCCAGTAAAAGAAAGCATCAATAAGACCTATGGACCTGAGTAAATGAAATATGTGTTTAGGAAATAGTGATGGTTCCAGTCTGGCTAGATTTTAAGGCACATGAAGATAAAAAGCAGGAAACAAAAAGAAAACCTAAGTTGGATTCAGAAGGTGGAAGACCTCGAATGGCAGGCTGAGAAGACTAGACTGGAATGGAACATCAGGAACCAGAGGTTTCTGGACAATGTGCCAGATGTGTACCTTGGGTGGACTGAAGCAAACCCAACAGTGAAGTATTGGAGGTAACAGCAGAGCAGTGGCATCTACTAGGGGTTGTAGAGGCAATAAAAAGTAGAGGAAGTCTGAGCAGCAATGTGCTGATGTACCTGCTTTCTAAGCAAGAATGTACAGGATTGTTTTCAAGAAACAAAACACATGTGCATATGTTCAGCTTTTCCCCTATTATTAGAAGACCTCCTCTTGGGCAACTGGCCTAGTCTTTAAAAAAGAAAACCTTTTTCATCACATGAGTAGGGAAATCTGCCTTTTCCTGAATGGATTCCGGCTGGACAGGCTGAGGAGAGCCATCTGCTCTCAGCAGTAACAGCAGCAGCACATTAGCCTACATGCATACCTTCTTCCCTTTGCTGGTTAGCTCAGCTCAAACTGCCCACCCTGGGATTCCTTTAACATATGCAGTAAAAGTCACATTCTACTTCTCACTGAATCAAGGATGGAAAGCTTGAGAACACGCAGTCACTGATAAAATAAAATGGCTGATTCCCATTAAAGCTGAAGAGGAATCCAAAGAAGGAAAGAAAGAAATTAGGTGAGATAGAGCAGAGAAAAGGGATGGGTGCAAGAATAATGCGTGAAGACTTAAAGGAAAGAAGAAGGAAATGATCAACCATTACACCTATGTTCACTTAAATTTAACTTGTATTACAGCAAAATGTTAATTTTTAAAAATAACTTTTGGCCCACAAAATGGGTGGAGGTAGTAACAAAGTTAATTATATCTCATAATTAGTAATTAAGATTATGTTAAGAAAGCCTTTGGCAATGTACTCTAATGATGGAGGACTGATATCTGAAATATAATAGTATATTAGCATAACCACATATGCAAAGTACATAGAACCATGTCCACAGTTAACTTGTCATTGAATGATTAAATATGAATTCATAATTAGAAAAATCCACACTGTAATTTATTGGCTTTCATGACTGTTCTGGTTCATTAAAAGTTGATTACTAAATAGTGACCTCTAGTGGCTCATAATTTTCTAATGCCATATTATTTCTTAAAAGAGTCAGCACAGATTTTTTACCCAAAATAAGGTAATTACTTCTCCCTATAAAAAGAAACGTTCCTTTTTCCCTCCTTAAAATAAATTTGGTGTGACAACATAAAATGCTATAAAGCTCTCCTGCTTCTGCCCAAGTATCACACATTCATTAACAAATCACAGCTTAGCACCTATCTGTGAGATCCTGGGCTGAGAGTTAAGGGTATTTTATTACTAATTAGCTACTGATTCACTAATTCTTTTCTATCCAATACAAAATTAAACCAGCATTGATACAATTGTCATACTACTATCTATTCATTGCTGATTCACAAGACATGCTGAAAACACACTTTTTAAAGTTCAAAAAGACAGTAATTTCTGATTCACTGTATACTAAACTTCAAGCTTTCATCTTAAAAAGCAATTGATTAACAACTGTTTTAAAAGAAAGAGAACTTAATCAATTGGGGGTGTAGCTCAGTAGTAGTGTTTGCCTTCATGCGCTTAGGCCTTGGGTTTGATCCCTAGCACTGCAAAACAAAAACAGGAAATCTAGCATGTCTTAAAATTTTCTTAAAGTGTTTACAACAATAACTTTTCTTAAGATATCTACCTCTTTTTTTGACATGTGAACTTTTTGAACATCATCTCTTCCTTAAAATGAATACATTATCTTTTAAAAGGATCCATGTGCTCTCAGTAGTAGTTTTAGATCAAACTCAAGCTACAATTCCATAAAAATATTTGCTTGTATTACTTGCAACCCAGATACACTGATTATTAAAACAAGATTTCAGAAAGGCTAACAATATGAAGAGAAGATTTGGAGTATGTTATAAAAAGAATTATATATATATATTCCTTCATCCTACCAAATCATTCAAGCTATTGACCTTGTTCTCTAAAGTAGTGGCAATGCTGTAGCACCCTCTGAAAATGTGACTAAGCCACAAATAAATTGAAGATGTAAACAAAAGAAACATAAATACTTCCCTCATATACCACTGCTGCAGAACACATGGGTGTGGAATGCCAGTTGCTTTTCCTGATGATTTAATATACTAGCTGGATAATGAGTTGTACCTTCTGTAACAACTGAATCACCATTTAATGCTATTATCAACAGTTTATGACCCACCAGCAAGAAATGTCAACCTGATTAATCTAAACACTGCTGACCTCAAAAAACAAAACAAAACAAAAAAACCTTACTCCTCACAGTAGAATACTGTTATTAACATCTACTGTCCTTTACCACATCATTAAATGAAACAGTATTTTAGAGAGTTTAGTATGCTAACTTTGCAAAGTGAGAGTTAAAGAGCTGAAGACATTAATTAAACAGGACCATTTGTTACAACTATGAGAAACTTGTTTTGAAGATACATGATTTTATAAGTTCAATATGTCATTTAAAATATTAGCACTATAAATTAGTATTTCAGTAAGATATCATTTTGGTTATAAAAATCAGTGGTAAACTCTTACTTTTTACACACAAGTTCCAAATATAAACAAATTAGAACAGAAAGCTCTAAAAACACAGACTTGGGGATTTCCTCTTTCCTTTCATGAGCACAGATAGAAGAGAATGCTAGCATGAAATATTTCATTTTCATAGTACAACTGAAATACAGCATCCTGCAGGTCAGCCTGTTTCTGTTTTTCACAATGGGCCATTTTGATGGGAAGTAAACCTGAAATCCTGGCGTTTCAGAAGAGATCACTTGATACTGTCATTTCAAGATTCCTATAAGGTCACAGAAAGGCACACATGGGTTTCAGAAAGGCACATTAGACCACAAATTAGATAATTGATTTTTACTAAAAAGAGAAATAACGTTTTGTCATTATAATAAGTTAGGCTTCTAGAACCTGCCCAAAGCAAATTCAATTTCAGCTTCCTTGTACCTGGGTTAGGAATTTGGGTCTCTAAGAAAAGCATCTGAGAACAGGCAGACTAAGTAAAAGATTTTCTACAACTAAAAGTTGTGAAATAATTGTTCAGATGATGGAATGAGTGAATGGACTGAGGAAATTAAGGATAACTGCTTCTTCAACTAAAACTAATTTTTTTTTCTTTTGTGAATCAGGCTCCATATGGTTACCAAAAAGATTTAACCTCAAACTAATAGTAAGGAACATAATCAAACAAATCTAGAATAAGGAACTCCATTGGACAACTAGTCTAGACTAAAAAATATCAGTATCATGAAGGATTTTTTTTAAGGGAGGGCATGGGAACTACTCTAGATTAAAGATGAAGAAACATGACAACCAAATGTAATGTATAAATTTTTATTAGATATTGGACCAAAGAAAATTGAAAAGCCCAGTTACTTGGGGGACAATTGAGAAAACTGGAACATGGGCTATATATTAGATGACACTGAGTCAATGTCAAATTACATGGGTGTGATAGTAGCCTTGGAATTATATAGGAAAATGTCCCTCTTCCCAGAAAAATATATGCTACAAGTCCCTAAGGGTGAATGGTTCAGTCAAAAAGAAACACATAAACGTAACTCTATATACTCAATATTTAGAAATGTTTCATGAATTCTATTTTCACTGTCTTCTAAAAGGGGACGAAAGAGAAAAATTCTGACCTAAAGATCAATAAAAGTAAATAAACATCTGGACCTACAAGTTAGATACTTTTTGAAACATCTGAGTCAAATTTCTAAAAACAGAATAATTATTAATTAAATTGACTACATCTCCATTTTAAAATCCAGATTTCCATGTTTCTGTCTCCAATAGCTGAGTCTTCCCTGACAATAGCTTACCAAGTGAATGACTAACCATAGCAATGGGATTTGTTTTAGGATATCTCCTGCAGCATTGTGTATCGAAATCACCTAACTTCCATTTTAGAGTGGTCTTAGAAATAAAAACCACTACCATGACCAAAAAAAAAAAAAGGCTAGGGATCTTTATCATAACACTATTTGACCCATATTAGTAAGAAAAGCAGGATTTGCAGACTGGTTCTATAACACACTGCCATGCTACTGAGTTATAGCCCATGAAAATCCATACTGCTTACTCTTATACTAAAACTGCACTGCATGTATATTGCACATGTACATTTTCAAAATACAAAAGAATCTGTTTAAATAGCAACACTTCTACAAATTAAAAACTGGGAAAAGTACAGGACCAAATTAAAACAGATGTGGCTGTTTTTCCTATGGTTTTTCATAAAACAGAAGTATCAAGAAAAAAAAACATGCTTTCCTGGCTTAATTAAAGAAGTGCAAGCAATTATGGTAAGGCCATATAGGCATTTTTTCAATAAAAGAACCATCATACCCAACAGCAGTGATGGGTAAAAAGAAGAGAAGCTAGAATTTGTATAGATTCACTCTTTCAATGAAACTCATTGGAAAAGAACTTAATCACTTGAAATTAGAAAAATCCTGGTCCACCAGTAATCAAAATTTGTCCAGATAACTAGAACTGTCTACATAAGAATTCTAGAAAAAAATTTTAAATAATGTTTATAATAATTAGGTAGAAAGCTCCTCATACCAGTATTGTCAGATGAACAGATTTTTAGTTCCCAACTGAACATAAAACACAGGGAAAAGTGATTTATTAGGTGTTTTGTGCTTTTCAGAGCTTACACTGTAATTTATATCTTTTTCTTCTAGAGAGATTCATTCATTTATCCATACCACATAAGTTGGGGTGACTACTATGTGTTAGGTATTGTTACAGGCAGTGAGAATACAGCAGTGAATAAACCAAAACAAATTCTGGCTCTAGTAGAGCTTACATTCTCACAGAGCAGTCTTTAATCTCAATTGAATATGAGGACATACTCCTAGAAATTCTGATTTAATTGGAGAGAAGGTAAGAGTGGGGGATCACAGCAGAATTAAGAGGTAGGCTATAGAGAGACCACTGAGTTCATCCTCTGTGACAGAGGGAAGACAGAGTACATGCAGAAACACATGGGGGCTTGCAGACTTAGTAGTAGGATCATATGGAAGTTCTTTCACCGCTGTGTGCATTCTCTTAGTGAAAGAAGGAAGATCATCAGTTGACACTGGGGAAAGGTACCAGAGGTTTAAAAACAGAAGGTGTGAAATAATTGTTCAGATGATGGAATGAGTGAATGGACTGAGGAAATTAAGCAAAACTGTCAAACAGTACTAAGGGCCCACTGAGATTAGTGATCATTAACTTAAAAGTGAAGCCATGCCAACATGGTCATCCATTTTACTCCAGCCACATTCAGCTACTCGAGAGCAAATGTAGCACAAATGAACAGTTGTATTTGACCAAGGATAGGGTCAAATTCAACAGAGGTAAAGAAGAACAAAGAAGCTAGGAATGTACAATCAGGCACAATAGAAGATATAAGTACAATATGGAAGGAAGGGAGGGCAGGAGGAAGTTAGGGATAAAGAAGCTATTTCATTATTCTGCTTTAGAACTGACTCCAACAGGCACTGCCCTTAACTATGACTGCTTATCTTCCTAACATCTGAAGTCTCCTTCCTTTAAAATTACTTGATTCCTTTTCTTTTACAAAAAGATTTTCTTTTTTCCTGCCAACTTTATTAAGATTTAATTGATAAATAAGAATTTTATATATTTATGGTATATGAAGTGATGTTCTGATACACACTATAAAATGATAAATCAAAATAACACATTGCAAAATTACCATTGTTTCCTCCATAACATACATACATACATATATATATACATATATATATATATACACACACACACACACACACACACACACACACACACACACACACACCTTAGTCTTTTTCATAGTTTGGGAGAATTTAGTATTTGTAGATCTTTTAGTACTTAAAAAGACCACAACACAGAATATTATTTTTCAGGAATTTTTACTTACACGGAAAGAGATTCTATTGTAAAAAGGAATCTGGAAAAAGAGGACAATTCAAATGGATTTGGCTTTTTATGCTTTCTGTGATAACAGTTAATCCTCTAGAAGAAATACAGTACTTTAGCCCTCAACTTTATTTAAAATGAAGTACATTTATTTGAGAGAAGAAATACCCATTTTCTCTTTGGATTTAATTCTTAGTATTTGAGAATAGGGGTGAAAAAATGCATTGCTTTTAATTAGGACTTAAGAGTCTCTTTTGCAGAATGCTATTACTGGACCATCTCAGTTGGTGAGGTAACTGTTGTTTCTTTATTTTCCTTAAAACAGTTCTGTATATTTTACAAGTCTATAATCCCTTCCCTATAACCCTAATATATAATTATAAGTACTAAGAAGTAACAGGTTTTTTGTTCACTCATTTGGCAGCACAAGTTTACCTGAACTGATATGAAGCTTTTTTAAAATTTTTTTGGTTTAGATATTAGGTGTCCCCCATGTGAGAGATAATGCAAGAAATCTTACAGGTGAAACAATTGGATTATGCGAACCTTAACCTAATCAGTACATTAATCTATTTGCATGGATTAACTGGGTAATAACTGTAGGCAGGTAGAGTATGGCTGGAGAAGTTAGGTCACCAAGGATATGCCTTTGGGGTATTTATTTTGTCCCTGGTGAGCCAAGTTTAGTCACTTCGCTTCTTGGTGGCCAAGTCCTAAGCTGTGTTCTTACACCACACTTTTCTGCCTAACTATTCTTTCTCACCTCGGTTACAAAGCAATAGAAAGTTCATCTGTGGATGGAGAACTCTGAAAATGAGAGCCACAAATAAACTTTCCCTCCTCTACATTGTTCTTGTCAAGGTCTTTTGGTCACTACTGTTTTCCTTTATTTTGGTTAGTGTGAATACTCCTATTTTGCACTGCAGAAATAGTTCATGTGTTTGATTACAGGGGCTTCCTTGAACTCTGCTAGGGATGTTATATAATATAGTAAATATAAATACTATCTTTCTATAATCCTGAAATAAAACTCATGGGGCCTCAAGTAAGGAATTATAGACCTATGGGAAATATTTTTTTTCTTCTCCTATTTTATGAACAGAAACTCAAACTTCCATCTTATTTTTAGAATTATTATAATTTGCTTCCAATTGTTAAATGCTTATGCTATACCAGACACTGGGTTTTATATGCATTATTTTAATTTAACTGAACACTAGGGAATGAGTTTTTAAAGCCAAGATAACCTTAAAGACATAAACTTTAATCTAGGCTATTCTAACCTCAAAATCCATTTGGTCTTCCATAGTGAGGAGCTGGGAGCTGTAATTTGAATTCATCAAATGGTTTTTTTATTTCTCTTTTGTTGAAGATAGCATCTTATATAGGTAAAATGCACAAAACTTATAGTAACCCAGATTTAGTTTTAAATTAGTTCCACTTCCACAAATGACTAGGAGAAGTTCCTTAGCCTCTTTATGAGAACATTTCTACCTCAGTAAAATGGAAATAACATTAGATTTTAATTCACAGAGTAGTTATGAGTATTAATGAAATAATGTCAGCAAAGCACCAAGTAATTTTATAAAAGTATCTGGCCTAGGACTTATTATGTAACTGCAGGTCATTAAATTTAGTTTCCCTTAACTATTTTTACCAAAATGCAATCATATAATGACATTTACTTTCCATATTATAGTTATTATTCCATAAAACTTTTTCTTCACAGAAATAAGATAATATTTACATATGCTCCTTTTATTGTCAAAGAAGCTTTATTAGCCACTAAATGTCACAGATACACTGATGTCATACAGAATTTTAGAGCTGAGAGAGATGTTAGAGGGAAGTAAATACACTATATACAGCTATTACAAGCCAGGTGCATTATTTCACTTAATCCTTTCAATGAATTGATGAAAGAGGAGTTGTTGTCCTGGTTTTTAAAATAATAATAAGAAAAAAATACAGGCTAAACAACTTGGCCAGTGTCACAAAATGAGTACAGAAAAAGATGTTTTCATCAAAAGCCAAAAGGAAATAATATCTCATGATGCAGCCTAATATTCTTTCAATCCTTCTTAAAAAGGATTTTCTACTTTCCTTCTCCAGAGAAAATGGCTTAATACCCTAGTATTATAGAACATTACAATAACTATATAGTATCTTTATAATAATTTTTAACAAAATATAAAATTATTGTCTTATAACCTCTTTTTACAACTTAACAAAATACTATAAAATCTTTTCGTGTCAAATATTTATCTACAGTATTTTGATTCATATGTAATTTAATCAATTCCCTCATTGAAACATGTAGGTTATTTCCAAGTCTCATCAATATTTTAAATCAGTGGTCCTTAAAGTTTTTGGTCTTAGGACTCCTTTATACTCTAAAGTGTCATTGAGAACTCTAGCACTGCATTGCCTACTGGTATTTACTATATCAAAAATTAATTAATTTGTGCCAGTTGCACGCCTATAATCCCCGCAGCTTGGGAGACTGACAGAGGATGATCATAATTTCAAAGCTGACTCAACAACTTAGTGAGACTCTGTCTCAAAATTTAAAAATTAAAAGAAAGATCTGGGGATGTGGCTCAGTAGTTTAGCACGAATGGGTTCAATTTCTGGTAGGTAAGTAGGAAGGAAGGAAGGAAAGAAGGAAGGAAGGAAGGAAGGAAGGAAGGAAGGAAGGAAGGAAGGAAGGAAGGAAGGAAGGAATAATGGAAGGGGAGGGGAGGGGAGAGGAGGGGAGGGGAGAGAGAGAGAGAATAGAGAGAAAGAAAGAGAGAAAGAGAGAAAGAGAAAGAGAGAGAAACAGAGAGAAAGAGAAAGAGAGAGAGAAACAGAAAGAAAAAGAGAGAAAGACAACAATTTTTTAAAAATGTTTATATATTGATTCATTTAAAAATATAATAATCAACCCATTATATGTTATACACTTTTATAGCAAACATTTTTTAAAAAATTACAGTAGTATTATTAAACTCAGGTCTTTGTGTAAACAAGGCAAGCCTCCACTACTAAGGTACATATCCAGCCTTATTTTACATTTTTTATATAATATTTAAAATTTACCAAAGGAGATAGGGCAAAGGGGTGGGAGCGGAAGGGAGGGGACATGAGAGTAGAAAAGATGGTGGAATGAGATGGACGTCATTACCCTAAGTACATATATGAAGACACAAATGATGTAAATATACTTTGTGTACAACCAGAGATATGAAAAATCGTGCTCTATATATGTAATATGAACTGTAATGCATTCTGCTGTCACATATAACAAATTAGAATTTAAAATAAAATTACCAAAGGAAAAAAATTAAAAGAGTAGCACAATTTTACAACTGCGAATCTTTGGTTCTGGCTTAAAAGAAGGCAGCTAGATTTTCATAATGGATTAAATGCAGAAACAGATATAGTTGGTTTTGGTTAAGGTAGATAAGGAAAAGCTGGCCTCATACAGACAATGTAGTTAGATAGTAGGAGTATTTTAATAACCTTTTCAGATAATACTGGATATTCTTTTTTGATAATGAATCAAACCTGACAAATGATTTCTCAAAGACTATCTCTAGGAATCTGAAATTGTTACCAACAAATTTTTATATGGTTGTTAAAATCTTATTTTGTACTTTGTGTCTTTCATGAAAACATAATTAATAACATTATATAATGGTCAGTGAGTTACACAGATCTTCCAAATTCCCAATATATAATATAAAAAATCCACACTATTTAATAGGAACACCAATTTAATCATAAGCAATTTAAGTAGAAGAAAGCTATTAAGCTCATATAGTTAAGTACAAGTATTCCAAAGGTCTAATTTTTACTTGAAGGATCCAGATTTATTGTTGGCAACAAATACTTTCAAGTGGTTTTCCTTGCAATAAAAGCCTAACTTTGTTCTTTTTCTACAAAATGTCTTGTCATTCTTTCAAATAAAAATGATATTCCACAAAACTGACAGTTTAGCTAGTAACTCATAAATATAAATATACATAAATATATAAGTATTTTTCTTCAACAACCATGGAACCAATTATGAATCTTCATTTCATCAAATAGAATACTAAAAAGAGAAGCACTCAAAAACCAAGATTTAATAAATGGATAATTTTTATTACTTCTTCAAGAACATTAAGTGAAACTGTATGTGTGGCTGTTAAAAACACAACCTTGCCATCTTGATTTATGCTAAGAAATAGCAGTTCTACCCACTATTCCTTCTGCACCACCAATACTACTATATGATTAGAAAAATAATGTTGACCTCAAAGCCCCCCTTCAGGCCCATAAATGGCACATTAAGAACCAATGTTCTGAGGCTGGAGTTGTGGCTCAGTGGTAAAGCACTTGCCTGGCATATATGAGGAACTGGGTTCAATCCTCAGCACCACATAAAAATGAATAAAATAAAGGTACTGTGTCCATCTACAACTAAAAGAATATTTTTTTAAAAAGAACCAATGTTATACAATGTTATACAATGTCTACAAGGCTATACATTTCCCCTATCTTTGCTGAGAACAGATTTTTCTCTTTGCCAATTTGAGGATTAAAAATGGTAACTCTCTTAGACCACCCTTAACTGCCTCCAAGTCCAAGTAACCCCACAATTAGCCAAGCAGCAATGCACATTTTCCTTCTTTGTGGCCCTCACTTTACCTTATTAAAATGGAGATATCATCTACCTTGTTTAATATCAGTAGGATGATATAAAGACTAAATAAAATATTAGAAAAAGAAAGTAAAAATAGATCCAGTGTCAATGACATGCAAAGGAAACTTTTTTTTTGGCGGTTGAACCCCCACCCCAGGGCCTGGTGCATGCATGGCAAGAACTCTGGCAACTGAGCTGTATCCCCAGCCCTAAAAGAAACATTTTTCTTTTTCCCACTAGAATTTGATTGTACTAAAAGTGAACTTAGGGCTTATAACAGCAAAATTTTCAATTTAAAGAGATACCTAAGCAGTTTTCCTCCCTTAGGAAAAAAGTTGTATTAGCTAGATAGTTATGTGATTTTTTTAAGAGAAGAAATGTTACGAGAGTAAATCCTCAATTTAAGAACATAGATATAAAATTTATCAACAGCAGGCTCAAAGTTAGCCTTCTTCCATGCTTACTCATCTGAGAATATGGGTATTTTAAGGCCTTACATAAATGTAATCCACCTGGACATGGGGAGGAGGAGGTAACCTGAACAAACTGACTTCACATACCACCAGTTCACTCATTTTCTCCACAGTTTATTTTTAAACATGTTGTGTTTTTTTCCTATGAATAATAAATCTGTGATAAATGATTAAATTATCACTAGTTTAAAAAAAAAACAAATATGCCCTTATTGCAAATACCCCAAAACAGAGGGAAAATATGAAAAGGAATACTGATTTCCATCCCAAGTGATGATTCTCATGGGCACCTGGAAGGTTGGCAACCTGGTTTCAATGTGTTAAGAAAACTACAAAAACCCAGAACAACTATAGTCTAGAGTAACTGTGGGGAGGGGGAGGATAGTTTGTCCTCTTTGTAAAAGAAGGGAACCACTCTGGGAGGTGTTAGCCTTGTGACTGAAATAGTGACCACCTCCACTTCCCTGGGACAGATTTCTTTAGCTTAACAACCCTCACTGGTGACTTGTGACATTCTCCTGCAGGTCCCTGCAGGTCCAGTACCCTGACAGGCCATTATGAAAAGGCTCTCTAACAGGGCCACTGGCTGTCAGAAGCTACCAGCTGGCCTGCCACAGCCCTGCAGTCGCCAGGGTCCAGCTGCCAGTCTGGGCGGTGCTGTCCATGCTGAGCAACGTGCCACCCAGCTGCTGCGTGGTCACGTCCATCTGGAGCTCCCTAGCTAGACAAATCTCTGTGCCTGTCAGATCTCTTCAGCAAGCCTTGTTATGCAAATTCAATCACTGGAGTGTGCCCTAGTACTGCTGGCTAACTGCTCCTAGAACCCATCTCACGCTGACAGTCAGTTCACAGTTTATGCTCACCAAAAAGTACCTCATTTATTCTTGCTTTGCCATTCCCTTGTATCATTAAAACTGAACAGCTAAAGTCCACGGTGTTCTAACCTCTCTGCAGTGGGCTCCTGTTCTCCACAAGAGCTCAGCGGAAAATTAATTACAAAAGAAACCCTTCTAATCAGACAGGAAGAGGTGTTAAAGCTGCAGATTCCCTACATTGACAGAAATGATTTTACTACCAGAAATAGAAAATTTAAATCTTAACGACTGAAAAGAAAATTGGTATAACAAGTTATATTAAAACCAAAAAAATGAATTATTAGGAGACAAATGCTGTAATAGTATTTTACTAACACTAGTTTTATATGAAAAGGCAATAGGTGACAAGAAATTTTGTTAGGTAATAAGGTTCATGTGGATGTCTCACTGCCTTGTCTCAATTCCCTACACCTTTTCCCAGCCACACCCAGTCATGCACTCCCCACACTGCTTGCACCTCCCCACTACGCCTACAATTAGGAAGCTTCTTTCTCTGTCAATGCTCATTTTAACCAACTAGTGATTTAAATATTATTTGGGAAATAAGTATCAAAGGCATTTAACTATTTCCAATCTACTCAAAAGACAACTGAGAAAAGATTCTACCAAGGTAAAGCTATAATTTAAAGATTCTCATCAGAGAAATATTAGCTAAAAGCCAGACATTTTAATAACTGAGAAGGTAAAAGCAAAAGATGAGGGTTATCAGTATTGCTTTTCCAAGCTATCAGTTTTCATGATCTGAGTACAACAGTTTAGGAGGGAAAGGGTCTAAATAAATATCTGGTTAATTATTCAGTGATATACATAGCAAGAGAAATTTAGCTAAAATAGTTATTGCAGAGAAACATAATAGTATCTGGACCCCAGTCCAGATAAGGAAAGTTTCTATATAGGAATGTACAGAATCTTTACTCTGAAAGTAACAATTCACTGTTGGTTATAAAACTGAAAGAATAAAAAATTTGCTGGCCAGGAACAAGTCAAATGTAAACATTATTTCAGGTTTAAAGCCTGTGGATAAGGGAGAGTTGTTGGGGGGTTTTTATTTGTTTTGCTTCATTTTCTAAGGGAATCTGGAAGACAAGTAAGTAAAGAGGCCATGATAAACACAAGACAAGAAATTTGGATAAATCAGAACACAGTACTTTAAAATATATCATGAAGCCATTCATTTATTCTGCTGAAACAATTTTACTAATGCACAATTCAACAATTTTGCTTCTAGAAATTAGTAAAAATTACCCAATTTACCCAAGGAATCAACATTAAAAGCATAAGAGGTTATATTCACTATTTTTATTGTTTTATCCTGCTCTTGATCAAATGGGAAAAGAGCAAAGTGCCTATATACTTGGACTTAAATTGCTAAAGCAAACTATCTAACAACCACTTTTAAATCAAGTATCTTTTAACTTTTGAGAGACCAAAACCTAAAAAAAAAATTACACAAGTTAAAATTGAAATTAAAAATAAATTATTTCACTCAAGTATGTAAAAGTGTAAATATATTCAGGAATCATTTACATTATAGAAACAAATAACTATCCAGAGTACTGACATTTTTTAAAATGTGGGAATGACAATATTAAGTAATAGAGATATACTGAAAATGTGTATTTTTATCTAATGAACTGGATTTATCAGTATATTATATGTATACTTACCAATTCAGGTTAACAAAAAAGCAAAGTATATTTCTGTAAGAGTTAAAAATCACTAACATGCTTACACTTTGATTAGGGGTTCCCTTCCACAAGGGAACTCAGATCTGTCTTCAGATTCTTAATAGAAGTACTCTTTTCAGTAAACTAAATTCACTTCTGTACTATAATTAAATACTTTAATTCCATTCACTAATCAGAATTGAATTTCTGTGTAAATATGTCCACTTAACAAAGCAAAAACAGCAGTCTCCTAATTTTCAAAACTGTTTTAATTTCTATGATAAATAAAACCTTTCCCTACAGCTCTTTGTACATAAAGTGAAAAATCAGTAACTAACGCAACTCATCTTGAAACTACTCTGCTCAAATTCTTACTGACTACATAAGAACTTCACTCTTTTTCCTTTAATAATCCCCAAAGTGATTTTAATTAACACTACTAAGCATATATTATGGATCAGGCACGTTTTTTCATTTCTTTTCTTTTGGTATGGGGGGAGGATAGAACCCAGTAGCACTTTGCCACTGAGCTACATCCCTTTTTATTTTTATTTTGAGGCAGGGTCTCACTAAGTTGCTTAGGCTGGCTTCAAACTTATAATCCTACTGCCTCAGTCTCTAGAGACACTGGAATTACAGTGTCATGCACCACCATGTCCAGCTTCAGGCACCTTTTTCTAAGAGCAACTCTTAGAGCATCTTTTTCTAAGAGCAACTCTTATAATGTCCATTTTACAGATAAGGAAACTGACGTATAGAGATAATAAACAACTTCCTCAAGGTCATAGATCTAATCTATAGCAGAAAAACTGATTATAATTCCCTCTGTCACAAATATAAAAACTAAGAGAAAACCAGAAATCAACTATTTGGTATAAAACGATCAGTAAACGTGCAATCTAGAAAACTACTTCTGTGCATATAAAGTGACAGTCATGTTCTCTGAGCAATTTTCTTTCCAGTAAGGATTCTATGACTCACTTCTGGAAATGTGTGAACATGCCCAAGTCATACAACTAGTAAGCAATCTAAACTTGAGTCCTGAACCCAAATCCTATGACACTCCAAGCTGCCTTTTCTCAAAGCCCTAGAGGTCCTGTTTTGTGGACCAGAATTGGAGTTCTCTCCTTGGAAGTAAATTACAAATTTGGTGAGGACCTGAGACCCCTTGGCTTACTCAGAAAATCACCAAACCCATTGTAAGTTCTGACTACCTCAAGCTAATAACACAGGCAACTTTATTAATACATGCACAATGGAAAGCATTCACAAAGATGGTGTCTAAAAACATTTAACTAAATCTGTTCTCCTGAAATTTAGTACAATTTACTTGTCAATCTAAGTGAAAAAAAGACTTTAAAATTGGTGATGTGAGCTTCTAAAAGCTTTAAATATTTGCCATGTTAATTACTCATGCTAGTCTTTTCTTCCACCCAATCAACATAACTGCTTTTCTGAACACAGCAATTCTGGAAGAACCTACATGGTGGATGTTTTGTCAATTTGGCCAATCTTATTTCTTGCCACTTAAAAATCAGAAATGTCAAATCCAGAAATAGCAAACTTCCATATTCCAGCAAATCATGTGCTATTTCATGTTTCTGTGTCTTTGTACATGGTATATCCTCTTTGTCTAAAAACAACCTCTCTCTTCCCCACTTGACAAATTTCTGTTAATCTTTTAAATTGCAATTCAGACCTCTTCTATGATGGTCCCAAACAGATCAATAACTTCATTTTGCATGTTCTTATACATTTATTATAATGTGTTGTTTTATGAAAATGCATCTGCCCCATCTAATACATCTTAAGGCCCTCAAGAGTCTATTCATCTCTTTTCCAATTACTCAACAGAATACAAACTGAATAGGAGGTGCTTGGTTTGGATATGGTTTGACTGTGTCCCCCAAAGGTTCATGTGTTGAAACTTAATCCCCATTGTGAGATATTAAAAAGGTAGAAACTGAATCAAACTATAGTATTTAGAGGTAGAACATTTGGGAGGTGATTAGAACTTATAGGCCATCAGGGTAGAGCCCTCCAGATTGAACACAGGTAGTTTTATAAGAAAAGAGAGAGACCAGACAAGACATACATGCATGATTCCTGTTTCTTTACCATATTATGTTCTGCATACCTCCAAACTCTTCCAGCAAGAAGGCCACTACTACATGCAGACCTTCAACTTTGGACTGCCAGACCATGAGTCAAAATATAATTCTTTTTTTTTTTAAATAAAGTCATCCATATCCCTCAAGTATTTCTCTTTTTTCAAATGCTTCTAGATTTTAGATTTTTATTTCATGATCTGAGATATTTAACCCCTAGCGCGCCCCCCCACACACACACACTTCTTTTTGGTCAGTCACAGATTTGATGATCCAATCCTCTTCATTACCATTGAGAAAGGGCTAAAAGTCTTATGGTAAGCAAAGCCAGGAACCCTGCTGCTTGACAGCAGACACAACCTTTTGGATAAGCATTGTTCTCCTTCCTATATACTATTCTACATATGCCATTATTCACTGTCATTATCTGCATGCTAGCATCCAAAATAAAATTTAGTAAAGACCTACTAAGAACAAATTATGTGTCAGGCATTGTGTTAAGAGCTTTTACAAATATTAGTTTATTCTTCATTGCATTGCTCAGATAAAAATGTTGTATAGAACAGAGCCCAGGCTGCTGGTGTAAAAATTCGTAACACAATGCATGACTCGTGGTTTATTAAATTCATATGGAAAGTGGAAAAAATTAAAGTTTTAATATTGATGGTAATGAACTAAATATTTAATACTCAAGGCAAATTGAGACTAAAATGATACAGATGGGGAATGCCAAAAGTGGTGAACCATATTTGGATTTCAAGCCTTCATACTTCAGGTTTAATTGGAAAGAAGAGCTAATCAAAGATTATGCAGATTGTTAGAAGTAACTCCTACAAGATTGTCTCAAGAAGGCAAGATGTACTGGGAATTTTATATTTTCATCATCTCTGATAAAAGAATCTTTTTATGACAAGTTAATTTTCCAACTCATGGCCTCAATTATTTCTAAAATAACAGAAAGTAGAATAATATTCAGTAAACATTTACTGAATGAAAGAATGTTTAAGAATAAAGAATAGAAATCTAATGAAGACAGTCTGATTTGGGGGTCAAGAAATAAAAGGAAGAAAGATGATAATAAATGGAAGACAGGATAAAAACAATAAACAAAGTACTAGGACCAACTTGGATCTTTATTTTTTTAACCAAAAAAGTGGCACTTCACCAAGTTCCATTCAACCTGAGTTATATTCTTGGTGAATTTTATAGGCTGATTTCTTGTAATACCTAAATCTAGTTTTTCTTTAAAAAAAATAATAAAAAGTCATGCTTCCACCTTTTTGTATCTCTCCCAACCATGAATCTAGCTCAAACTACCACCCCTATTGCCTGCACTAATTCAGTAGCCTCCCAATTAGTCTCCTTTTATATACCTGACTCGCAAATTCTTTCTACACTATGGCTATTTCATATTTTAGAAATTCTGATATGATCATGCTTCATTTCTGCTTGAAATTTTCAATGATCTCTCACTGTTCTTAGCATAAAGAACAAAATAGGTAGCACTTCAAAAGGACCTTGATAGTCCTGCCTATCCTCTTTCCTACTAATAGACACAGTTTTATAAATACACCAATTTTCCATAAGTTAACGTATAACTTCAGTGTAATCCCAATGAAAATGTTAATAGAATATTTTGGGAAGAACATGATAAAAGTAACTCATGTTTCTATAGAACAATAACCAGGAAAAAGTAGTCTGGAAATTTGTGGGAAATTCTGGGGTGCGGGGCCGATCTGAGAAGACTATCCTCCAAATAATAAAATAAAACCAACAGAAAGTAAAAGGTCCTACTCATGAAAGAATCAACCATGAGATATCAATAGAACACCATAGAGAGTTCAGGGATAAACCCCAATGCTTACAGGAATTGACAGCATTAAATTAATGGTATATTGGAACTTCATAGGGTAAAGATAATATTTTTTTCATTAAATAGATTTTAAAAAGAAAAAGTAATCTAGATGTCTACCATCAACTCTGCCACCAAAATAAACTGCATATGGATCAAAGATTTACATTGTTAAAAATTAAGTCATAAAATAACTAAAAGAAATTATCTTTGAAATTTTACAAACTTAGGTAGGGTAAGTCCTTTCCAAATAGAACATAAAACTCAGAAGCCATAAAGGATAAGACTAATAGACTCTACTAATCAATCATTCAAAACTTCTGTAGTTCAAAAAGTACCATAAAAATCAGACTAAAAAAAGGTCAAACTGGCAGAAAATATTTTCAACATTTATATTTTCCCACACATTCTCACATTCATTAAAATATAACTTCCATAACAGCAAATTGTGTGTGTGTGTGTGTGTGTATGTGTATGTGTGTGTTTGTGTGTTTTCTCACTGCTGTATTCCCAGGCTTAGAATAATACTTAGTACATGGTAAATACTCATTATCTGCTGAATGAAATAATGAATGAGCAAGCATATCAGTTAGAAAAGATCAATACCTACCATAACACTTAACACGCTGTAAGTAATAAACAAGCAGCTGCTGGATGAATGAATCTAATGAAAGTATGTCCAAAGGACAGGAAAAACAATCGTTTTTAAAAAGCAAGAAACATTAAAAAGTTTTAAAACATTATTAAAATGTTCAAAGAAACATAAAAAAATCTTCAGGATACACAGAGGAACACATAATTTGAAGAAAAAAAAAGGAAGAAGAGAATTGAAACCATACTATACCATTTTTACCTACCAGATAACAAAAGAAATATAAAGACAGTGTTGGCAAACATGTGAATAAATACTCTGAAGTTTGCACTGCTAAAACAAATTACCTGAGACTGAGCCATTTATAAAGAACAAAATTTTATTTCTCAAAGTTCTAAAGTCCAGGAAGTTCAAGATCAAGGCAGTAGCAGGTTTGTCATCTGGTAAGGGTCTAGTTTCTGCTTCCAAGATGGTGATTTGAACAATGAATCCTTCAAAGGGAAAGACTGTTGTGTTCTCAACAGAATAGGAAGTGGAAAGGCAAAAAGAGATCAAGGGACCAACTTCCTTGGTCAAACCTTTTTATAATGGCATTAATCACTGTTGCACTGGGGATTATGTTTATAACATGTGAATTTTGAGGAACAAATTCAGATATTATTCTCCTACACTGTTGGTTGAAATATAAACTTTGGTGAAAAAGTAGTAATATCTGTCAAATTTTAAAATATACATATTCTTTTTAAAAATTTTTCTGATTTTTGTGATACTGGGGATTGTACTCAGGGCCTTTTTACATGCTAGGCAAGCACTCTACCACTGAGCTACATCCCCAACTCTTATACATACTCTTTGACCTAGCAATTCCATTTCTCAGAATTTTTCATACTGATAAGTTTGCATATAGACAAAAACATCTATGGTTAAGAATACTCAGGGTTGCCTCTTGGTAACCAAAGAAGTCTGTCCACTTAATAGAATACTTTGTAGTAATTTAAAAATCTACTATATACTAAAAGATATATAAAGTGGAGGGGCTGGGATTTGGCTCAGTGGTAAAGCACTCACCTAGCATGGATAAGGCACTGGGTTTGATCCTCAGCACCACATGAAGATAAGTAAATAAAGGTATTATGTCCATCTACAACTAAAAAATATTTTTTAAAAAGATATTAAGTGGAAAGGAGTTGTAAAAGAGAATTTCATTTTTGTTTTTAATATGTATATACACATATAAACAATAAAGTATTTTTTAAATGTTAACACAATCTTCATTTATAATATACAGAAGCTTTAAAAAGAAAAAGGAGGAAGGAAGTCTTCATTTCATTTTTAAAATAGAAGAAAAAACAAGCAAAGAAAATTATAATAAAGGCAAGAATAAAAATACACTGAGGCCTGCCATGGTAGTACATGCCTATAATCTCAGTGGCTCACTTGGGAGGCTAAAGCAGAAGGAAAGCAAGTTCAAAGCCAGCCTCAGCAACTTAGCGAAGCTCTGAGCAACTTAGTGAGACCCTGTATAAAAAATAAAACGGATTGGGATGTGGTTCAGTGGTTAAGCACCCAGGTTCAATCCTTACTACCAAAAAAAAAAGAAAAAGAAAAAGAAAAAAGAAAGAAAAGAAAAAAAAATACTGAAGAAAAATTTAAAGAAAAATTATAAGCAAACCTGATGGCTATGAGTACATATTTATGATTAAATCCTTACTTCCAAAATGGATTTTGAGTTAGTTTCTAAGATGACATAAACACATGGACTATAAGTACTAAGAGAAGGAAACATATTCCCAGTGTCTAGCAGATTTAATAGAAACTAAAAATTTTAAGCTAAAGACACAAGTGAAATGTAAATCATACAGAAAAAGGGAAGAGCAGAGGAAATGATGATTATTACTGGGTCCCAAAAGCTCTGGGCCTCCTAGCAGTCTCAGTAAAAAGAAAAATATGATGCTTTTTGTCAATAATCTTCCAACAGTACCACCAGAATCCCCCATACCAGATTCCTCTGCATTTTACATCTCAAGTGTTGTAACTACAACCAAAGAGTGAAGTCCAGACACCACTAAGACTATCTACTATTTTGTTTTTCTTTTTTGGTGCTGGGGATTAAATCCAGGGCTTTGCACATGCTAAGCACAAATACTGTCAATGAGCTGTACCCCAAGCTGCCAACTATTTTTTTGAATGTAAGTCAACTTTTTTCCTAAATACAAGTAAAAATAGGAGCTTCTGACTATTTTTACTTATATACTGTCATGATACTGTCATGACCCTTTCTTATGTTTCTCTTAACTATTGAAGATGGGAATACATAAAAGCTAGAACATAAAACATAAAAGAGCTTGAAGAGGAAGTTTCAGAATCAAGAATCACCATCAATCTATATTAATGTAAGGAACTATAAATGCAAATAACTGACATGTAAGGATAATAATTTGCAAATTATATCACAGATTCAATGCAGGATATAAATTTGTTCTTAACTGTATCAGAGTACATCTGCAGTGCAAATCACACAAAAAAGAAGAAAATTCTGCCTTCGAATTTGATTAGACTTTCCTGTTTTTAGTAAAAAGTTTATTTGTTGGGAGAACTCAAATCAATTAAATTTATTTCAATCCATTAGCAAAGTGGTGACTAGCATATTTCAGCACCAGTATAGATTAAACACAGATTGCATCAAAGCTATTAGAAGTATATATTATCTAAAATACTATTACTCAAGATAGAATTAAACTAACAAAGACAAGGGAAAAGAGGGAAATACCTCTTAGAATGTAAGAAATATACATAATGTCTTTTTCTAGAAAACAAAGGACGGCTACTTTGTATAGAAGACTTGAAAATTTTGTTCCTGGAATAATCTTTCTATAACATAAGAGAATCACATAACTTCTTTGCTTTCATTATTCTTTTATAAAATAGGGATGATTCTTCATTATTCTTCATTTCTCCCTGGAAGCTCTGAAGAAAGAGGTTTGACTATTTCTACTATTTATATTATTTCTGATAAAATTGTCATTATTTCTGGTTAAACCTTTGTTTAAAAGGAAGAAAAAAATTACAAGATTCAATGAGAAATACATATTATTATTGCTGATCTGCCTATGGGCCTATTTGTTTAATAACTTGAATACTGTGATTCCATTTTCTTCAAGAAACTGAAAGACACAGTTAACTTTCCAGATCAAACTTCCAACAAGCACAGTTTTAGTATGACATTTATCATACCTAGCAAAACCACCAGAGTACAACTCCATCTGCTGCAACAAAACAAAGATAAAGGTCTCCAAACACTTAATAGCACTTTCCCCAAAAAAAAGGGCCATAAACCTAACACCACTGAAAGAGAAATGCAATCTGCACTTTGCAGACCTAGACAGGAATTGCTTCAATACTATCTTTTCCCCTCTTCCTCACCATAAAAACTACCCACCCTCGGTTGTGATGTACAAATCTACATCCCAAGACTCTTAGGAGATTAGGAATCCACAAATACCAACAAAGACAGGAAACACGAACTTCTTTCCCACAGAAACTTTGTCACCATTTCACTTCAATAATTATGTATTGAGTACATTGATAAAAAACACTGAAAAGAAAAAAATATAATCCCCAATATAATCAAGGCAAAGTGGGTACAACTGAAACTAGACATAATAACACAATTGTCTCTGTCAAAGGTTAAATGGAGAACCTCTTGAGAGAACAAGTGATTGATCCCTCCATCCCTTTTAAATCATTACTGAAAGAGAATAACTAAGGAACCCTTCAGAAAGCAATCACTGTATCAAATACATGTATCCATGAATAAGGCATATACCAATAAAAGTTGTGGTTTAAGGCTAAACATCTCCCCAAAAAGTCTTTTTTTGGAGGTCCAATTAAAAGAAGAGTCAAAAGTAAGCACATTTATTTAAGAACTTTCAGTAGGAATTGGAAAAAAAAATAAATCCAATAGATAAAATTTACATCCTAAACTTTAATTTGATTCTTTCATATTTAAAATGTTTTATTTATTTAAAAATTTATTAAAATCAAGCAGGCCAAAGCAAAATAACAGCAATAAAATTAAATAGCAATTACTCAAAACAAAGCTTTGTTTTTAGGAAAGGTTTGTTTTTCTCTCAAAAGATATGCATGAAAAATTATAAGTCAATGTTTGTTGGTTCTTTATAATTATACATTCTGGAGTATTATCATATAAAAAATACAACATTTAAAATTCAGACATAAGTAAAAGGAAGGCACATCACCTTCATTTTGTCATCAATGAAAAAATGGGATGTGGAGCAATAACAGAGATAACTTATTTCTTAGACAATAAAACTGTTTTGATGGGCTAGGGGAGAAGAACCAAGCATAGTCGCCAAGCTACATGGTTGTTCATCTCTAGTTTGCAACAGGAAGTACATGGGAAATAGTAAATGGCTAGGGCATGAAACCACAGGAGCCTCATTCCCACAGTACCTTTTCCCAAAACTCATTCCCAAGTTGTAACCCTCATAGCCACAAGACACATACTACAAATTAAAATATGTGTCAACAATTCCTTAGTTTATTTTGGCATTTAACTGTATTGCAAAAATACTTAATAAAAGGTGCTCAGTTCAGACATCAAAATTTTACCATTCTGTACAGTTTTTTTTAACTTCTCATCCCCATATAACTGATAATGCACATAAATCCCATAGTTCTAGCCCTTAAACAACAAAAACAGAATTCTTTAAGCTTTCTTCCTTTTCTTCACCCTCATTACAATAGTTTCCCACATCATCTCCCCTTCATGAAAACACAGCTGTATGTTTATATTAGCATACTCCTGGAATATCAGGACTCACCCTTTAAAGTCACAATTTCTACCTTCAAAAAAGCACCCTCACTTAAAAATGAAGCACAGAAAAGATCAAGAATTGTTCATTTTTTTTTCCTGGTAAAGAATCTCATTACCATTCAGCACTTTGATTAGAAAAGATAACTCACCAAAGTCAAGCAAAGCTGATTTGACCGTGGTTCTGCCATAATTAGATGGCCTACTAAATAAAGGTTCCTTACAATCTGATCAACAGAAAAAAAGAATAAGCAAAACCACACAAAAATAAGACTGGGCTAAACTCCAGTTCTCATCACTAACTTCTGGGCAACTTTCTAACTAGTAATAATAATTATTCCCTTGGAATTTTGGGATTAGGGTCAAAATATCTGTTTAAAAGGCTTTTTTTCCACAGAAATTTCTTGCTAATCTTTTCTAAAAGGATACTAGTTAGGGCTGGGTTGTAGCTCAGTGGTAGAGTAGTTGCCTAGCATGTGTGAGGCACTGGGTTCAATTTTCAGCACCATAAAATAAATAAATAAAATGATGGTCCACAGACAATTAAAAAAATAAAAAAATATTGATTAGGGCCTCCTCCTCACTCTTCTTTCCAAACTGCTGCCAATCATTTTTAGAGCTAGAAATCTGAATCATAAACCAGACTTATCAGGCTATTTAAATACTTGAAATTCTCACTCTTAGAATACTTAAAAATAGGAGTTGGGTGGGGTTCTATTTGTTTCCAAAATATGCACTTAAGCATTTCCACTTTAGCATACTTGATCCTATAAAATTCAGAGAAATACAATATTCAGAGAAAGCAAAATGTCATAAACATCAGATTCTTACAGTTTTCAATGAAAATTATGTGGTTACACCATGGAAAGTATGGATTAGTTGTACTTTTTTTTTTTAAACATAATCTGAACTAAGTACAGAAAGTATCTTTCACTGCATTGTCTTCAAGGTAGAACACTCACACACACCACTCTTAAAAATCCTGTTACAAGCTCCTGAAGGATTGTGTTTGAGAGTGCTTAAAAATACTAATAAGATGAAAATCATCAAAATCCCTAATGTATTATATAGTTCTTTCAGTAAAATATGAAATGATAGTTGTGATGTCAAATTAGAACTGAATGATGTGTTTTTATTGTTCTTACTGACTGATAAGCTTGGCACACTGTTATTCACAAGTCTTAATGCTGAATTCTGTAAACATTTAAAAAAGTATGTCACTGATCAATCATGCACACTGAAATTCTCACTGATATTTTGTAAAGGCTAATTGTTGGTATTTGAAAACTTAAAAAAACCTATAATCTTATACATTCAATTGAAAAAGACAAACGTGAACTCATATGACTATATAACTTAATAAGACAGATTCTTTTTTAATACTTCAACTCCTAAACAACCTACAAAGAAAGTTATTTCAGAAGTTTTTTTTTTTAATTTCTGGTTTTCACTTCTGGTTCTACATTTTCTTACCCCTTTTGTCCCTCTCCTTTAATAGATTCAAGCACATAAAAACAAAAAGAAAAATATGCTAATTCATTTAATTTGATTTTTAAAATTTTGCTAATAGTTCTTCCCATAGTCGGGGGTAGCATGTGTGAGCGGGGAGGATGTCACTGAATGGTGTTGTGCATTTTCGTTATTCTAGCAACCACAAGAAACTCTTAACTTGAAGATAATAGTCCTACCATAGTATTTGGAAATCCTCTACCTAAAATGTCTTCTTTGAGCTAAGTCAAGCTAATTCTTACAATAATTGCATGTGGTCCTTCATCCCTTCCAAAGTGAGCTCAACTTCCTCACTAAAATATGAGAAGAATCTGTATTTCATAGGGATGTTTTAAGAATTGGTGTTTTAAAAAACATAACTCACATAAACACTCAGCGTGACAGCCTAACTCACAAAAGGTACTTTAATCAATATTAAAATTGACTTCTTCTAGGAAATTCTCTATTATGTAACTGTCTTAAGATGATTAAAATTGAAAATATGTTTAACATTCTTATTGATAAGATTGTATGCATTTTAATGTTTTTCACTCTGTTAAGATTGTCAGACTGTGTTCCAAGGAAGAATGGAGGAAAGAACGCAGCAAGCAAAAACTAAAACAGAAAACAACACAATATTGCTCTTATTTTCATTCTCTCAGCAATTTTTTTAAATAAACGTAATTTTTTATCCCTCTTGTTACCTATATTTCCAAGAAATTTAATTTTGCAGTCCTTTCTTTTTTAGAAGCAGAATAGTATGCCAAAAATCCGCTTAAAAGTGGGTATCTTCATTGCTGAATGTTTTATACTAGAAAGCCGCAGTCTCTTATTAAAAAAAAAAATGATTACTGACAACTAGGCATTTCTAAAATTTAGGAATTATTTCACACCACTCAAAGATTTCACTTGGTCAATTTTCTACACAAATAAACAATTTTCTTTATTCTTGTTTTTATGTTTTTCACCCTGAAAAATCCACTGATAACTGAACTTTCTGCTTGCCAGTTCACTTCTCAAGGATCCCTATGAAACCAACACTCAGCCACCCCAAGAGATACTCAGAATTGTTTATCTAGGGTTGAAAACAATACACTTCCCAGGGCTGGCTCCTTACATCATATGCAGGCAGGCCCAGGAAGCAGTGTTTGTCTTTCATGCCCTCTTTTTTCACCCCTTCAGCCCTTTTAAACTATTCTTTTTCATTTAAAAACTTCTCAAGAGCTTTACTTTTTCTCCAACTTGACTAAAAAGATAAATTTAAACCATTTGTCAGGTTAGTGTCTTTTCTTCTTTTACATTATATCTGACATGTTAAATCTCGATGATGATGATGATGATGATATTGTTGTTGTTGCTGCTGCTGTTGCTTTTTACCATGCTCATTCATGCTGGGTACAATTTCATTGTTTTTTGTAACTTAAATATACAAAAAAAATTATTTTGCATATAGTTAAGGTATTTGATTTCAAATCACCTTTATCAGAGTTGCACATGTGTTCCTAAAGGATATAAAAGGATTTGATGCTTGGTTTTTTGCCCCCCCCCTTTAAAAAAAAAACCCACACATTATATATGCAGACACAGTAAGCCATTGTTTCCTGCCTAAATATGCACTGAAAATGTTTAAATTTTAAAAGCTAATATTAAAAACACAATAATACCTAAATTCCAACTTTCTCCTGAAAGCCACATTAGCTGTCTCCTAGTCAGTTTAATTTTTAAAACATTTCAGATATTTGAAAAAGAATTAAATGAAAAAGCCACCAGTAAAATTAAAGCCATCTCAAAGACCTAAAATCTTTGAGCCAGGAAATTTCACTGAATTAAACATTTTTATCAAAAGTCAAATCAAGTTAAACATATTCCACAGATGTAGTTATAAAATAATGTATAAGAAGAAGACTCCTCAACATATGTAAATGACACAAATAAATAAGAATCACATTTTAAACACCTCCACCTGAGACTATGAAAGTATAAATAGATGGTTTTAACTCTTAACATTTACTTTCTGCACTACTTTCTCTCCCTTTCTCATGTTAGCTACACCCCTCCCCATCAACACATATGTAAAATAGATCATTTAGGCCCACCAGTATTTTAGAACATTGCCTCTCCTCTTCCACTTAAGACAGCCTTGCCTTTTATATCTATGTGGAGGTTCCCATAGCAGCACTCACTCACACCAATACTATTTTCAACTGAAAGGAGAGCAGCCCAGCCAAATCTAAATGTTTCATCACTAAACAGCATGTACTCTAACAAGTAGGACTGTTTTCTAATAACTTCTTTTAATGAAAAAGTAGATTTCTGGAATTTTGGCAAAAGAGTTATTTAATATTAAAGAAATAACTAGAAAAATACAGTCATTGTATACAATTACACATATGCATATCATTATATGAGATTTGCATTTGCTTACTCTTACTACATAAATGCCAGGCCATAAAGATTACTTCAATTATAATTATGAATAGTGAGTATAATTTGTGCTAATTCAGTTTACTGTGTCAAATTTGATTTTTTTAAAAAAATGTTGGTTATATAAAATCACAAAAACCCTAGCGAGAAATTCTAATACAACAAGCCATGAAGCAATTCATGGACAGCAGGAGGCAATTCCAGAACACAGGCATAATCTATAAAGAGAAACCACTACTGCTTTTTGATGTTAAATAAGTAGAAATATTAGCATACAACAAAGCTAGGAAGCAGACTGTTGTATCAAGTTTAAAAGTAAAATATTGAGGGTCAAATGTCATGAGTACCTGTGTCTAGACTACTTTCAAATGTGAAATCATAATTTTTAAAATAAAAAAGATCTCTCTTATAATACTAGAGGGTGCACATATTTAGTTTTAGTATAGCACACATTCCAATCAAGTTCAAAATAGAAGGGAAAAAAGTTTTTTGTTTTGTTTTGTTTTTAAATGGGACCATCAAGGTGGGAGGTCAAACATTTACTTTGAAAACATATACATTTCTTAAACAGGCTGTGCACATTAAGAAGCCTCAGAGAAGAGGCAAGAGTATACAATGAGTAACATTTCATAAAGCTTTTTGAGAAATGATCAAAGCCAAGCATTAAACATCTCTCTGTATGGTGAATGCACTTTTTAAAAGAATAAAAATTAATATAATATACACTCAATCTTATTTATTCTGACAACATACTGAGGCATCTGGATAGTTATATTAAATAATTTAATTGTTTCTGCTATAGTTTATTAACTTATATTTATAGATTCATAAAAATAGAACATAAATATGATTTTAATGAAAGTATATTACTTTTATAAAATTTATAAATTTTTTTTGCTTTTATAGTATCACTTTTAAAATGAGCTGATTCTGAAACTATAAAAACTCCCTGAAAACCAGTACAGGAAACTCAAGAACTTACTTTCCCAAAAACAGCTTTTAAGACATGAACATGAACTGCCTAATGAATCTCATAGTTAGCCTTGTGAAAAGGACCAACTTGCACCTTTCAAAGGTCTCTCCCTCTTTTTAAAAATTCCCATACAGTGAAACCTGCTGACACTTTTTTACAAGGGCCTGGGAGAATGTGTGTAGGGGTGTGCGGGGTGTGTAATTTGCAGCACTGGGGGGGGGGGGGTTCAAAATATTTGTGAGTACTTTTATAAGCAGGATCCCCTCTCTACTGTTATGACAAATAAAGCAAAAAAAGTAACCCAATGTAATACAAAATAATGATAGCAATAGAACCAATTGTTTATTTTACTTTAAAAAAAAGGCAATTCCTGAAAATGTTTCATTTTAATTTACTTTCATTTCAATATCAACAAACTAAAAACACATACTTGCAGAAAAAATAAACCTTTTCAATTCTTTGGATACATTTAATCAACCCTGATATCAGATGTATTTTTAAGCCAACTTCAAAAGCAAAATGTAGAAGTATTATGTCCTCTCAAAAACAAAATAATGTTTTTTAAAATTCTCCTTTTATCACAAGCAGGTTTGGATGCAATGCCACCTGGTGGCATAGATAAACTCTTAAACCCAGCTCTGGTTTTTAGAAACTGAGCTGGTTGGTAAAATACCAAACCTTTTGACAATTCTACCTTCATCCCAAAGAAGCTATTCATTCCATAATTAAAAAATAATTTTTGTTTTAAAATTTATGCTTTTTAATGCTATTAACTACATGCACACACATGACAATTTCCTTAGTGTTTAAATACCATAAAATATGCAAAATATTTTTTCATAAACCAAAATTGTATCAAAACTTCAATTTTTAAATAATGAAATGTTTAAAGAAGAGTATGGATGGAATAATCAGGTTGCTTTGTAAAATTACACTGTATAATTAATTCCATGGTAAGAATGTTTTTATGGTGTGTTTTGGTGACCTTTTATTACCATCAAGTTCACAATGCTGGTGGGCTGCCTTTTAATCCCTCCGCAGACAAAGGCCCTAAATAAACACAGATCCCTTCCTGGGAAAAAGTCCACTCTGGTTAAATGGTAAGGAAATGAGTAAATCATTAGTAATCTTTAAAGCCGAAGCTATAAACTCAAGTTACCTTAAGTTGAAATGAAAGTGTCCTGCAAGAGTTTCAAAGTTCTGTCACTGATAGAAATCTCCAGCTCTTGACTCCAGACTAGGCGCCAGCTGATAAACAAACAATTTAAGTCAAGAGCTGGAGAATTCCCAGCTTTTTCATTTAATGGCTTTGGCCAAGAGTATTTATTGCCTGCAGTTTTATTCTCACTTAGCTCTAAGAGGAAATTTAAACTCATCATTATCTTAAAGCCCCATATGGGTAGCAGTCAGCTCACCTGATGCAACTCCTCTTACTCTGTACTAGTTTGAATCTCTACTAGAAGTGATGTAATAATATAAACTAATTAATTAGTTTTATGTTGACTTTTAACAAGCTAAATAAATTTTGTTCAATGTACTTTATATTCCCACTTGGGGTAGTAACAATTCCAAAAAGTTTAACTTTACAATTTGTAGTACAAATGGAAAAGGACAAAGTCATCTCTCACTCCAAGCTTGCTCATGCTCAAGTTCCTGCTCATTCACTCTATCTATCATTCTCTCTGGTCTATTAGTCCTTGAACATCATGTAAGGTAACTTTTTTGTATCAAATGTAGACTCTCCCACTTAACTTCAAAGTATATGGTGTTGAGCAGTCTATTTCCTTATAGAGCAGAGTGCAAGATTTAAGATGTAAATGACTGATCATGAAAACCTGTTGATTTTATATGAGTACTAATAAGAGTATAAAAGTTTAGCCCAATTAAAAACCACAAGATATCATCAAATGTTTCTAAATGCTATTTTTAAAAGTTTGCTATTAAAGATTATAGGTCTCAAAGTCAGAATTATGTGGTTGCTCTTTTTTTTTTCAAAATTATCACTTATATTTAGAAAAAAAAACTACCCAGGATTTGAGATTAAAATAATTTTTCACTATTTGAATGTTTGCAGAAAGATATTCAACAATTATAGTAAATAAACTATCTTTCTTCCTCCAGTTGCTTATCTAGTAAAAGAACACTACAAAAAAATTTGTACAGCCTAAGGTAAAGGGTTAATAAAATATGTCATTAGTGCAAAGAAAAATTCTTTTCCTCCATTTCTTAATTTTCAGAAAGTTTTACAAACCTATCTTGGCTGGAAAAGCCAATTAACTATTTCAGTGTCTGCCAAGACTGTTTTTTCTACTCTTTTACTATATAGACAAAGTACATTAAAAATGTTGGCCACTTGAGAACAAGTATTACTCTCACACATAAGAAGAATTAGGAGCAATAAAATTAATTAATGATTAAATTACTTGTATTCCTGGCCTTATATTAAGTTTCATTTTTTAAAACTCCTTAAGAATAATGCCCTTTTAGAGGCTGCAATGAATAAACAATTGATAACTACAATAGTGTATAACTCAATAAGAAAAGACATAAGGTGCTAATCTTGAAATTCTTAGTACTCTTCTAAAAAGAGAAAAATGCCATATCCCCGGAGATAATTTGAGCTAGATACAAAGCAACAACAGCAACAACCCTCCACCTTCAAGTGAGGTTAAGATCCCTTCAAGGCAGGAGGGAAAAGGCATGTCTGCTGCTCTACCCATCTTGGCACTAAAATAAGGGTAACTGTTATGAAGTTTGCATGTAAACTGAAATTTTCACAACTAAAACACCCATCACAATGCAAAACAAAATAGAATTATATGGCAAATATAGAGAGAAGGATTTAAAACTTCATATGCTTCTCATCGCTAATATTATCAAACATAAACATACTTTAAGAAAAATCAGGCACCTAGAAAACTTATAAAGTCTCTTAACAGTTTGGGTTTGATCACAGTAACAAGAACTTTGTCAAATCTTAATTCCATCTCTTTGTCCCACCCCCCCTCAGTGCTATCCAGGCATCATAAGCAAAATAACATAAAGATATGTAGTAGATAAAATATAAGAGAACTAATTTCACATTGCTTAGGAATCAATAGATGTTAAGAAAAATAAATTATACATAAATATTAGCTTCAGATTTATTTGCTAAGTCTATTTCACCTTTATATAAACATGACTAGGCAGTCCTAAACTACATGACCAGACCCAATTGTGTCTGGTCTGACTTACATCCTGACTGGCAATTAAAGGACATTAAAAATACCTTGGGATTACTCTAGGCAGGACCCCTACCTTATCCCGTGTACTTTTCAGCATAACCATGTAAAGAGAACATAGTGTCTCTCCACAAGGCAGAGCTTAGCAAAGAGCAACCCTTAAAATGGTTACTTGACTGGAAATTACAATGGAGTTGAAAAATTAGGCCTTCAGAATTGGACATGAAAGAATTACAAATTGAGAGAATAAATTTTTAGAAATAAACTAGGTTGTTAGAAATTAATAATAACTATTACTAACAATAAATAATGATAACAATAAAGAAAATTCTGAATAAAGTGATAAACATGCACCTTCTCTAATCCATTCTACAATTTTCTTAGGAAAAAAAAACTTTTAAAACTTCCTCATCTTTTCCCATCTCAGTCAACAGTCTTCCTTCACTGTTTAAGAACTTATTTACATTTATTCAGAGACTCTTGACTGTGACAACTGTATAAGGGAGTCTTAGTATGCCAAAGAATATAAAAGAGACTTTATGGGCACATCTTCTTCAGGGCTAATTTCAAAGAAAGCCTTGAAATTTATTTACCATATTTCTGAACTACCTGTGCAAATTAGAAAACCCTGGGCAAAAGATACCCTCTAGAGACAAAAAGAAAACCAAATGGCTATCAGGTGATAAATAAAATTATGGGAAATGTAAATGGCTAAGTAACATAATTGACTAACATAATTTTCTGTATTGATACCAATGAGTTTTAAATCATTTCTATGGAAATGGGTTTTTCCATCAAAGTTAAAGTATATTTAACTATTTGAGTTATTAAAACTTAAAATGATACCAAATTTAAATAAGACCAGAGTCTTTTTACTTAATTTTCAAGACAGAGTAAGTCAAGTCTTTCCTATAAAAATGAATGCTACAATTCACTTTTAAATTTTATAATATATAGGAAATGCTAATTGAAAAGTTAACTTTAAAAACATCATAACAATTAATATCAGCTCATACTAGGGACTGAACTAAGGATCTTGCACATGCTAGACAAATATTCTACCATTGAGTTATACCTCCAGATCTGCAATACATCTCTTGAAAGGAAGGGCCTATGAAAATAAATTATTTGTCCAACTATTTCACAATTAAAAATTTATTTTAATAGCTTTATTAATTGATATACAAAAACCCATACATATTTAATGTCTACAATTTGATGCATACACCTATGAAACTACCAGCACAATCAAGGTAGTAAATATTCTGTCACTTCCCAAAATTTCCTCATCTTCCTACCCTATTACTGCTGCTTCTGCTGCTGTTATTGTTTTGCAGTAAGAACACTGAACATGAGATCTACCCTCTTACCAAATGTTTAAGTACAGAATACAGTGTTAATTATAGGTACCATGTTGTAACAGCAACTCTATAGAACTCATTCATCTTCCATAACAAAAATAAATAAATTCTTACTGAGGGAACAAAGATTACTATGTAATCAAAGAGCTTCTGAGACTATAAAAAAAAGACCTATTATGATATTCCCTCCCAACCTCAACACATTATAAACCACAGAAAACTCAGTTCTATGAAATTTGATAAAAGAATTTGCTTTTGGACAGAAATAGCAATGTTTCAGTCCAAAGCCAAGTAAAACTGCCAAGTTATAAACTTCTCTAAGAAAACATTTTAATAGAAATGCCAACAGACCCTTAACTATAATAGCAATAGGTGCCAAAACAGAAATAATTTTTGTTTTTGTGGTCCTTTTAACATGAATTAGATTCAGATCTGGTGGGAAAACAGTAGGTATATAGCTCAATGAGCAGTAAAGATGAAGACTGTGCACTTGATTTTTAAAACAATAATGAAATCTATGTGAAACTTTTACTGAGATTTAGCAAGCAAATCTAACACTCCAAGGGAAATTTAATAGGTTTTGTGCTTACTATTCCATATTCTAAGAATACCTCAAATTACTAAAACTTAACCCAGCCAAGTAGAGTATAAAATTTGGTTTCCTGGTAGGGAGCTGCTATATAAACACATACACACAAGTTCAATTATTTAATTTTGACATTAATTCCTAACTGGAACAATACCGTTTGGTGAATCAATGAGGCTTGCCAGCCTAGGGCTAAGTACAAGTGCCACTTCAGAATCACTTCAACTTACATTCTCTGTGCAAACCTATAGATATATTAAGCAATCAGTGGGTTTAGCTTAATTGTTCAAGCACAGTTAAGTGCTATAATGATGTCTTTGGAGCAAACTGAACAGTATTTGGTCATGAGTCACCAACAATAGTTTTAAATTTGCTTTCTGTCTAGCATTTGCTATAGAGGAGAGCTGATAAATTGGAACCAATTCTGTGGCAACACATCCACTCCCTCCACCCAAAGAAGTACATGTATCCAAAATGGTACAACTTAACATTTGTATTAAATGAGGATTACAAATTTCATAATGACATGATTTGTATAACACAAATAGATTAGGGCATAATACTTATGAGAGCAGTGTCAAAGGCTAATTTACATGAAGCCCAGTTAGCTCTACTTTTAAAACTACATGAAGTGTTAAACAAAGGCACAGTATGAAACATATGGAAAGTCAAGTATACGTTATTCAATTTAACAACCTTCAAGTAAAACTACCAGCTAAATCCTAGTGGTGAAACAATAAAAGTTCCAGAAACCTGCCAGTTTGTTCATGCCTCACAGTCTGAACAAAGCAGCTCCCTCCACTGAAACACACTATTTCCTGGACCTTTGCATTCACATCTCTGCTTAAATGTCATTTTCCCCAAAAAAATTAAGGGCATCCACCTACATTATGTAAGAGCCCTCTTTTTACTCTCCACCTCAACTAATACTTGCCTTTTTTCTTCACAGTACTTCTCACTGAAATTATTTTTATTTACATTCTCTATTCCTATTAAACAAAAATTCCAAGAGGCAAAGTGCTAACCCTAGTGGCTACAGCACACTTAGCATAGAAAAGGTACTAAGGAAATGTTTATTGAATGAAATGGGAGATTGAGGCATGTCCCTTGTGGTCAAGGTGCTGTCAGCATAAGAAGAAAGATCAGATATAGTAGGTAATCTTGTAACGATTATATAAATACAATAATTTTAAGTGCAAAGTAATTCACTGAAGAAAGAAATGTAGACCTTGATTTCGATAATTTGTCTTCTCTTTCTGAAAGTTCCTTCTTTTAATTTCTTCATTAACATAAGTACAACAGCACTAACAAAAATAAAACTAAAGGTAGTAAGAGAATGATATGAATTAACCAATTCCCTTTCTTCTTTAAGAATATTTACTGAAGGGCTGGGGTTGTGGCTCAGTGGTAGAGTGCTTGCCTAGTGCAGGTGAGGCACTGGGTTCGATTCTGAGCACCACATAAAAATAAAAATAAATTTAAAAATAAAGGCATTATGTCCACCTACAGCTTAAAAAAAAGAATATTTACTAAAGAGCTATCAAGTCTAAATCCAAATACCACAAATTCCCTTGAGTTATTACTGGGAATTATCTGTGAGTTTTTCAGTTGACTTTCCATATACTTTCCATTTCCAGATGTAAAATTTTTCTGTTGTCCCAGTTAGCTGTATAAGTTAAATCTGATGTTACTCTCTCTTTAAATATCCATAAAGTTGAATATGAGATAAAAAGTATTAACCATTTTATCATATGCTCCCAGATGTGGAACACATATAAAAACTCAAATATAGGGCTGAGGTTGTGGCTCAGCAGTAGAGCACTCGCCTAGCACATGTGAGGTCCTGGGTTTGATCCTCAATACCACATAAAAATAAATGAATAAAGGTAATGTGTCCAACTACAACTAAAAAAAAATACATATTTTTTTAAAAACTCTTTAAAAAAAAAAAACCTCAAATATTGGGGTTGGGGTTGTGGCTCAGAGGTAGAGTATTCACCTAGCAAGTGTGAGGTCCTAGGTTCGATCCTCAGCACCACATAAAAAAATAAAATAAAGGTATTGTGTCCACCTACAATTAGAAAAATAAATCTTTAAATATAGTATGTAATTATGTAATAATAAGAATGTAATTATAATATACTAATAATATAATTACATATATAAATTCTAGGTTATATTTTCCAACCTCTTTTAATGCAACTGTGTCAATATTGTTGAAATATATGCAGAAGTGAAAACTTGGTTAACAGCTAACTCAGCATGAACAATGTTTCTCTACAATGCCTAGAATGCTGCTAGAGAACAAACTGTTAATAATAAGTTCTCTTTCTGGTTGTTAAGTACTGGGAATACTACTATATTTCATTATTTTTCAACTATTCACACATTATTAGTATGTTTTCCTAAATTTTAAACTTGTAATATAGGGACTTCCTCTATATTGTTCTAATATTATATAGTTTGAGAGGGAAGAATAATTGCAGGAAGTCCCCAAATATTTAACATTGGTCTTGAATTTCAAAAACAGAAAAGGGGCTAAAGATGTGGTTCAGTGGCATGCTTGCACAGCATGGACAAGGCCCTGGATCTGAGCTCCAGCACCACACACATACACATACAAAAGATTCTTGATTCAATCAGCCATACTTTTAAAAATGCCCACTAGAAGTACCTAATGGGAATAAAGATTGAATAAAACTGTTTGCCCTCTTCAGAATCTAGTAGAAAAAAACCAGGAACAAACATAAGCATAAGACAGGGGTCCTTAAAATAACAGAGATGATAATACAATAAGAACAGAGAAGAAGGGTATGGAAAAATTAACATTATTATCATCATGTTCTTTTCATTATTACATGTTACATAATTATATAATATTATATACTATATTTTAAGTTTTTATATATGTGTTCCACATCTGGGAAAAGAGTTTCATTGTTGTTATATAAAATAATCTTCTCATTCCTCTGCTTTCAGGTATACTCATGTTCAACTCCCAAGTCTTTATAACTCAGAACAGATTCTGTCCCAGTTAAACTCAAACATGAGAGGGATATGTCAAAACAGCACTTTCTTTTTATTTCTCTGGAGGTTTATCTGATTAAACAGCACCAGCCAGGAAACACTTAAAAGACCCCAAAAACTGGTTCTATCTCAATCTATCTGAAGAACAAAGACTCCCTGGAACCAGTTAATAGGAATGATCTGACCTCTTATTCCTTCAAATTCTAGAATAACAGTTTCTCAACTACTTCTTCTCAAGTGACTCTGGAACAGAAATGTTAAGCTTTTTCAGGTTAGAAAATAAGGCAATTCCCCCTATTTTTTCACTACATGCCAGTGCCTATCACCCAGCAAAATAGAGAAGGGACTAGTCACTGAGGTAATGAAACAGTTGGAAAAGAATCCTCAGAAAGGAATTGCTGTGAAAAAGGGAGGAAACCACCATAAAAAGAGACTGAAGGGAAGTCTGGCAGAGTGTATCAAGAGCCCTAGACTGAACAGGAAAACTAGGATTCTAGTCCTAGATTTGTTAAAAGATGGCAAACCCCAAGCAAATCACTTACCCTTTTTGAACTTCAATTTCTCCATATATTAAATAACAGTAAAAACTAAATTGCTGAGAAGTCCCCTTCTAGCAATAAAACTCAACTCTAAGATCACAAGAGACACTTAAAAGATAGATACACTATTTAACCTCAGCAGTCCATAAGAAGATTTAAAAATTTTTATTAAAAAATAAAAAATAAAAAAAATAAAAAATAAATAAATAAAAATAAATAAAAATTTTTATTGATTTTTATCAACTACTCTTCCAGATCTTACTAATATGGGTTATCTCATATCAGCTCTTCAGGGTAGATGCTTAGGTAACATTCAGTAAAAGATCATGATACTCAGAAATATAGACATAGGAAACAAACAACTCTTTTCTGGACTCAGCTCATTTCTCCAGCTTATTACTGAATGTTGGACTAGGATTCTAGTTTTCCAGCTCAATCAGTTATCAATTGCTACATAACACCTATTCCCAAAACTTTATGGGTAACTTTTCTTTCTCACAATCTGTTAGGTAAACTTGGCCTAGTTGGTCAGGCTTGAGGTCACTAATGTGGCTGCAGACATCTGACGCACCTTGACTGGAGCCCAGTGGCGAAGATGGTCTCACTCAGATGTTTGGTGGTTTAGTACACATATCTCCAGCAAGCTAGCCCAGGCTTTTCTGTTGGTGGGCTTTCAGTAGCAAGAAAAGGCACACATCAATGTATTAAGAGCTTTCAAAGAGCCACTTCTTGCCTAATATTTACAAAAATACCACTAGCTAAAGCAAATCAGATGGCTAAGCCCAGAGTCAATGTAGGGAATACAGAGTAGAGATACAAGAGGTCATTAGAGGTGGTTACTATAATAGTGTATCACATCAGTTGTTAGTTATTTTAACCAATTAATGAGAAAAATATATAATTTTTTAAAGATAGAGAGAAGAGAGAAAGAGACAGAGAGAGAATTTTTTAATATTTATTTTTCAGTTTTTGGTGGACAAAACATCTTTATTTTATTTTTTTATGTGGTGCTGAGGATTAAACCCAGTGCCTTGTGCATGCTAGGCAAGCGTGTTACCACTTGAGTCACATCCCCAGCCCAAAAATATATAATTTAAAGGGCATTCCTCCATTTTACAATCTTTATTTCCTCCTGGAATAAATCAGAACTCTTTGGAAATAATATTCCTTAAAACAGCAGAATGTGAAACATCATTTCACTAGTCTTCAACTCTGCCACTAAATAACAGTATGATCTTGAGATAAATTACTTAAAACATCCCTGAGTGCTATTTCCAATGTTGGTAAAATATCACCACTTATAAAAATATCAACACTGCCTATTTATCTCATGTGGTTGTTTTTCCACTTGAACTCAGAAGTTTTTGAACTCTATTTAAGACCAACCATGTTCCAAGCATTATGCTGGAGAAACTAAAGACTGAAAAGTCAGATACACTTCTGTGATGTATAAGAATATGAATAACACAAAAAAGGGGAACAATACAAATAGAATAGAAAAGATGAAAGTATGATGTATTTATATAGAAGAATGTCATACAGCTGCTGAAAGTAATGAGCTATACTTAACAACCATATAAAGGCAAGATATCTATTCATTGCCCATGGACATCCCACTAGGCATATCAGTAAGGGCTACATTCTTTTTTTAAAAAATCACTTCTTTTTAGTTACACATGACAACAGAATTTATTTTGACATAATTATAGAAGCATGGAATATAATTTGTTCTAATTCAGTCCTTGGTACTTCCCCTTCCCCTCCTGCCTCCCACCCTCTATTCTATTGATAGTTCGGCTATTTGCTTATAGTTTTGTTTGTTTAAACTAATGTCTTGTGGATGTACCTGATAGTGAGATTCACTGTGGTATATTCATATATGTACATAAGAATGTTAGATCAGAGTCATTCTACTGTTTTTTCTATCCTGTCCCTCCTCCCTTCCCTTCATTCCCCTTTGTCTACTCCAATAGTCTTTTTTTTTTTTTTTTTTTTTGGTAGATACTAAATTCAATCCACAGTTTGCCAGACTATAAACCATCCTGCAGGGATACATCTGTTCAGGAAAAAAAAATAATACAAAGGTGAATCTGGCTCACCTAGGAGCTGTTTCAGTGCAAAGGGGGTGCCTCTTTCCAATTCTCACAAAGGCACTGAGTAAGCTAGTGGCTCTCCCAACACCATGGATGAAATTCAGGAACAGATCATGAAAAAGCAAGTCACAGAACATATGCATAATTCCATTTCTAGAATGTTCCAAATCATGGAAAATAAAATTACTATAAAGAGATTTTAAAAATGAGGCTAAACTGTAAAGAAAATCATGAGAATGAGACATAAAATTCATGATACTGGTTACCTCTAATCAGGGAGAAAATAGGATTGGGGGAAACATGTAAGAATTGCATTTAATATGTTTGAAGTGACAGACATACCATTTTCCCTGTTCTGATCATTATATATTGTTTGGTCATTATCTGTCATATACCTGTACTTAAGAAATGTTATACTATATCCATAAATATTTACAATACTATGTGTTGATTAGAAATAAAAATATATTAAAAATAACTTCAAAGTTAGAGAAGTCTATTTCTTAAACTGGGTGATACAGATTAGCTCAACATGTACTTATGATTTATACCTTATACATATCTGATATTTTCATTCATATTCAGTATTTAATAAAAATAAGGAACAACAAAGGACTCCCTATACTCAAAAAACTTAAACTTCAGAAGAGAAAGGGAATTTGTGGCAAAATATGGGCTTTGATAGAGCCACGTACAGTTTGGCATCTTCAAAAAGAAACACCAAATAGGTTAAAGCATGCTAGAGTGCCTTATAAAAAAATATCTATACTATACAGTGAAAATTATGCAAGTATATATTGGTTCCTCATACTGTGAGTCATAGAGCACTTAAGTAAAGTTATATTATTTACATTAAAAATAATGTATAGGGCTGGGGACGTAATTCAGTGGTAGAGCATTTACCCAGCATTTGTAAGGCCCTTGATTTAATCCCCAGAATTATCAAAAAATAAAAAAAAGAATGATGTACACAGGAGCCATTTGTGATGGGTCTAATAAATATTGAAATGAAATGTGAGGAAAACCTTCAATCTGTTACTCTATGGACTAATAAACAATATAATAATGACTCTTTTTACTTCCTCTCCAGAAGCAAAGGAAAATGTTGGATTGAGGAAACCATTCACTTCTCAAAAATCTTTTAAATTCATCTGGAGTTTAAAAAAAAAAACTCTTTAAAATGAAAATGCTAACCACAAAGCAGTAAGTACACTATGGTTCTATTATGATACTAATGTACTTGTGTGTGTATGCGAATATACAACACATATATATATACACACACATACATATTTTCGTTTAAGTTTTTTTTGAGATAAGAAACAAAATTAAGCTTGGGAAAAAGATAACATACAGGAGAAATTTTTTTTAAGGTTTTGTTCAAATGATCCTAAATATCTAATACTTCAAGGTTGATGAATTTAGAACATCTATAAAACTGTGGGTCCACAATGGGTATCTAAGCTATGCTTTTCCCATATCCCTCTTATTCAATTTTACTTGGTTAAGATATAATGATTTTTAAAAATCAGACTATTTAACATACAGGAAGTTTTATCTTTTTTAACTGAGAAAGTGGAATTTTTTAACCCATCATAGCTATGAAATTAATAACTATATGAGATCACCAATATAAACAAGGTGGTAATATATACTAATTAATCTCATAATGATCCTGTGTCAACCAATAAATCCCTACACAAACTTTTAATCAACAATATAATGCAGATTCACATGTGTTCACAGTTATAGTAGGGTTTTAAATAGATTGATAAGAACAAAAGAGTATTTCAAAGTGTTCACACAAATAAGACTGCATTTTGAAAGTTAAAACAACACTTAAAAATCAAATTTGCCTGCCTTGCACACACCTATAATTCCAGCTACAAAGGAGGTGGAGGCAGAGGTAGGAGGATCTTTGAGTTCAAGGCCAGCCTGGGAAATATAATTTCAAATTGTACTCTTGAAATAAAAGATCAAACAATAAGATCACACAGCAAAGAAAACAATCAACAGAGCAGAGACAACCTACAGAATGGGAGAAATGATGTGCAAACTATACATCTGACAAGGGGTCAAACAACTCAATAGCAAAAAAACAAGAAAGAAACACAACACAAGGTAATCTGATTTTAAATAGGCTGGGGAGAATAAGGAGGGAGGTAGGGAGGGCAAAAGGTTGACCACAAGGTAATAAACTATACTTAGGAAAAATAAGTTCCCATGTTCCTTGTACAATAGAATGACTATATACAATAATAATATAATGCATATCTCAAAAAAGTTAGATGAAAGCACTTTTTAATGTTTTTCCCACACACAAAAATAAATGTTTGAGAAGATACATTTACCTTGATTTGAACATTACTACTACAATGTACCCAGGTATCAAAACATCAGGTGTACCCCATAAATATGTGTCAATTTTTAAAACTTTTTAAAATTTTTAAGTCAACAGTAAGATCAAATGTACCATACCAATTTTCTTTTTTATTTTCATATTTTTTGTTGTAGATGGAAACAATATCTTTATTTTATTTATTTCTTTTTATTTGGTGCTGAGGATCGAACCCAGTGCCTCACATGTACTAGCCAAGCACTCCATTTCACTGAGCTACAACCCCAGTTCCCACCATACCAATTTTCAAACTCAACTACAGATCCACTCAAAAGAAAGAATTGTTCAGTTTATTAATTTCATCCTATAAAAGCCACACCAACACAAAGCTTACTAGTATTTCGTGATCAAATTGCCTATGTCCACTCAATATAACAATAAAAGCTAATAATTATTTATTCCTCCATCTATATTCAAAATACTTTGGGGGAAAATCGTTGGAAATATAAGATCTTTTCAACAAACATCATTCAGTTTTTTATGGAAAAAATAGAAACTGATTTGAATTATTATCTCTTACTTATTACCTCCAAAGCTTTCAGTCAAGTTTAACACAATTGGAATAAAACTCTTATTCTATTGTCTACACTAAAAATACACATACACGTGAGGCTAGGGTGGTGGCTCAGTTGTAGAGCACTTGCCTGGCATGTATGAGGCCCTGGATTGGATGCTCAGTACCTCCTATGTATGTATGTATGTATGTATGTATGTATGTATGTATGTATAAATAAATAAATAAATAAATAAATAAATAAATGCCCATTAACAGCTAAAAATATGTGTGTGGGGGGGGACACAGAGTAATTTTGATCACACAGTAATTTTGAAAAATTTGGGAATTACACAAAGTCTTATCTGTAATCCTGCCATTCCAAAATACCCAGATCCTTCTATTATTTGTACAATATGATTTTAGAATTCTATTAGTGGGTCTCCTTCTCTTACAGAGATGATCATATGATGTCTAAGTATGTTGTATGGTGAATTACATTTACAAATTTTCTGATATTAAGCCATCTCTGCATACACAGGCTAAATCAATCTTGGTTGTAGTGTTTGATCTCCTTCATTCATGGTTGGATGTAGTTTACTAATACACTTTTTAAAAGTTTTTAACTTCTACATCATGACTAAAACAGACCTCCATGTAACTTTTCTCTCTACTACTGTTTCTGTCTTAAATATCAAGAGTTATATATGTCTTGTAGAGTAAGTTGAGATGTATTTCCCATTTTCTTTCTTTTTTTTTAATTTTGGAGTTGTACAGAATGCCTTTATTTTATTCATTTATTTTTATGTGGTGCTAAGGTTCGAACCCAGGGCCTCGCATGTGCAAGGCAAGCACTCTGCCATTGAGCTACAGCTCCAACCCCTGTTTCCCCATTTTCTATTGTCTGGAAAAGTCTGTATAAATTTTAGGTGATCTGCTCCTTGAAAATTTGGTAGACAATCATCTGTAAAATCATCTGGGCCTGTTTTCCTTGTGAGATGACTTTTTTCTTTTTACCACTTCTTTACTTTCTTCAACAGTGAAAGAACCACTCAAGCTAATTCTTGAATTCGTTCTTAAAAGTTAAATTTTGTACAGTGGTGCATACCTGTAATCCCAGCAACATAAGAGGCTGAGGCAAAAGGATCACAAGTTTGATGCTAGCTGGGTAACTTATTTCAAAACTCTGTCTCGAAAATAAAATTTCAAAAGTCTGAGGATATAGCTTAGAGGTAGAATACCCCTGGGTTCAATCTCTAGTATTAAAAAAAAAAATAGTTACATTTATAGGAACTTATCTATCTCTAACCATAGTAATGAGACCAAAAATTTACAACTATTCAAGCTATAATCTCCTTGTGTCTAAATTGAGAACAATGTATCTCAAGAGTACTAAATATGCCTGTTTTGTTTTTATTTTTAATGTGAGATTAAGAACCTTTAAACAGGTCTAAAAATAACTAGAAATTATTGAGTAGCACAAAATCATAATAGCTACTTTCGATAAATAGAAATAGGTATGCATATATTTTAGCTACCACTTACCACCAGAAACAGGGGCATCCATGAAAACTGCTCCCATTTTCTCAACTTCTTTGGCCAATTCTTTTGAAACTGAAGGATCAATAGTACTGGAATCTATTAATAATGAGCCTTTCTTCACTTTTCTAAGTAAATAAATAAAAATATTCATAGTTTACAACTTTGAATAAACATTGCATACAACTACTTATATAATTCAAATCAGCTAAAATATGCCAGATATCAAGGTGGGGGGGGGTCTTTGGCTTAGTATTAAAAACATTATTAGTTTGAAATGGTTCAAAAAATCTCATATTCATTTCCAGATCAATTAGAGTTCAAAGTAAACCCAAGCTCTTCCAAATAAGCCCAAAAGAATCTAATAAACTACATGGTACACATTCTGGTTTCAGGTAAAGTACACAGTAACCATATAATATAGGTAAAGCTAAAATGTAAGCAATTTAAAACAACTATTAACTTTAAAAGGGTATTTAATAGGATTTAAATTTTTGTTTGTAAAGTCACTGAGTCTTAAAAGAGTAATTTATTTGTCTTTAACAAGCCATACTACAAATTTCACATATCTATGTAATTTCTTCTAGATTAACTAAACACAAGTGAAATCTAGCCATTTGCTTTAGGATTATATATTTGTTTTATAAGTAAAACTTTTTGCGGGGAAGGGGGTACTGGGGATTGAATTCAGGGACACTCGACCACTGAGCCACATCCCCAGCCCTATTCTGTATTTTATTTAGAGACAGGGTCTTACTGAGTTGCTTAGTACCTCGCCATTGCTGAGGCTGACTTTGAGCTCGAAATCTTCTTGTCTCAGCCTCAAGTAATACATTTTTAAAGACAAAAATATCAAACAAGTAGGAAAACACAAGAATAAATCTAGAAATTTCACAAAGTTTTTTGTTCTTTGTAGGAAATTAAAATATACATACAAAGAGGAAGCAGTGTTTTTGTACATCTTACCTTAATATTCAAATGACATTCTTGTAGTAAAATGTTTCTACTTTTACTACAAGAATATATATACCTACACTGTTCCCTTATTATCTAAAAAGCAGTGCATATTTTTACTGGCTAATATACTATGACCTCAATTATAATTTATTTAAGGGCAATGGCTAGCCCTTAATTCAAATTTCCCGAAGTTCTTACTACAAGGTAATATTAACTCAGCCAGGAATCATGACTGGAAAAGAGAACTCAGCAAGTATAAATATTAAAGAAGAAAATGGGGGGGGAGAATCACTGATAAGAATTACTAAAAAGAAAAGTAAAATCTTTCTATAGGAAAAAATAGCATACAACATGATTTAAACAACAATCTTAGACATACAAATTGTTCTAGTTCCAAAGCTTGGGTATATTCCATAGAAGGACACAGCAAACTATTAGAGATCACCTCTGTGTAGGTTTTACTTTATGTAACCTAAAAAATAAGAATTAAGTTTATCAGTCTTTTGTAATCTTCCTATTTTTAAGATATTAAATCTTTTTTAAAAATATTTTTAGTTTTGGATGGATATGATATCTTTATTTTATTCATTTATTTTTATGTGATGCTAAGGATCAAACCCAGTGCCTCACACGTGCTAGGCAAGCACTCTGCCACTGATGCTAAGGATCAAACCCAGTGCCTCACATGTGCTAGGCAAGCACTCTGCCACTGACCCATAACCCCAACCCAGATATTAAATCTTCAAACAAACTGGAAATCATCTAAAAAATTACACATGCACTGGATATAGGAAACTGATCCTTATCCAGAAGAAAATAAAGAACCATCCATGAGAGGCAAATTATAGTTCAATGTAAAGCCAAACTCTTTCAAAGCACCCCCTGGACAAAATTAGTTTGGTGGCTGGCCACCACCCTCCAAAGAAAAGGATATTAATACAGATAGGGTCCTGTCTCCACACAAGTTTTTGCAACTTTTCCCTGAGAGGTAAGGCAGGGCTTTAACTGAAACAGGCAGGACAATGAGTCAGCAAGAGTGCCTCTGGACCACACACACCGAGGGCCTGCCTGCTGGCTTCATCCAGAAGGAGTGTCTTTCAACCATTCCTGAAATCTAAACATTTATCTTATCAGTTTTCTGCCTAATATCCAAGTGTCTTTTGCTTCCAACTTTATTAGTTTTCCAAAGTAATTCAATTTCCAAAAACCTCAAATTTCATGTATTACAATTTCCTGGAATTCAACCCTTTCTTGATGTGTCCATAGAGTCCACTAGTTTGTACAAGCTCTTTGTTGAAATTCAACAACAAAAGAAGTTAGGAATAGGAACCAGTTAAGACCAGAAAACTAAGTTGGAAATTCAAGCACTAGCATCCTAACATAACCACAAGGGTTTGGCAACAGGGGCCAATTAACCAAAAGGTGCACAGAGCCAGGGAAGATAGGTACTGGCTAGGAAACTCTGACCTAAATTATGTTTTATTTAAAGAACTGCTGCAAATCTTTAATTCCAACTTCCTGAAGTTCTTACTACAGATACACTAACCCAGAGGACATACAGTAACTTTTTATTATATAATAAAATGTTAAATAACAGTGTTCTTTCCAGTGTTTGGTTTTATTTTTCATAGAACCCTTTTTCTGAATTCCTAAAAGCCATAAGAAAATTATACTTTTAATAGTTGTATAGTTTAAAATGCAAACTTTAAAAGCCTCTTAAATGTTACCAATGAAAGTGTAATTTTAATGCAAGAGTTAAAGAAAAGAAACAGAAGCAAAAAAACTTATTTCCAAAAGTCACATACTTGACTCCAGTGGAAAAAATAAACCCTTTACAATGAGGGGGGAAAAAACCACACTATTCACTTTATGGAAGAAGAAAATAGTACAGAAAGTTTAAACAAATATAATTGTAAACTCTTAACAGTTCTAACAAATGTGAAATTCATGAACTAGCATAACAAGAAAATATCCATAGTTGAAAAATACATACTTTAGAATTCCGTTTGTTCCAGAATAAGCTTCTACGGCATTGATACTGGTAGGCAGCATTGTAATAATCCTGTCAGCCTTTTCAGCTACATCTGCTGGGGAAGACACTACCTTTAAAAAAAATTGCGAAGGCATGTTATTAAATTAAAATGCAAGCAGTTTCTAAAACACAAGTATATTTTGTATATGTGCTTAAGTAACAGAACACAAAAATCAAATCTTGTTTACAAATGACAAAAATAAAAAGCTTATTGTCCAAAATAAGGATTCCATTTTTTATCCATGAACCAATGCAGTTTCTGTGGAATCAAATCTACTGTTTGTTTTTAAAAATGTGAAGGGAGTAAATGGGAAAAGGGCAAAATTTTAAAAATATTTATTTTTTTACAACAGAGCTGGTAGCACTACTACAGGATACTGAGTAAACTGGTGGGCAACAAAATCTGTTAGCAAAATCTCAATACAAACAACCACCACCCTCTACTTTCTATTTTCAAACTAACAAAAAAGGAAAAAAAAAAATCACTCCATTTCACAAAAGTCAGGACAGGACATGAACACTTCCTACAATGACAGTGAGTACTACCAGGATATGGGGAGTTATCAGAACTCATGGGGAAACTGTATGTACAAGAGACACAGGAATAGTTATCAGGGTACCCTCTCAATTCTCATTTCTGCTTTAAAATGACCATAAACATACTACAGAGGAAAGATGCTCTGTATATATGTGTGTGCAAGCATGCATACACACTCTCACTCACACTCTCCCCCTGCTCTCGGCTCTCTCTCTTTCTCACATGTACAGTTTGATACACATGGCCAGACAGTTGGGAACCAAAGAGGTCAGGACAGACTGAGAATGTACTATTTGACTCAAATTCTCCTTTAACAGAAGTGGAACCCATCACCCCAATTGTCACAAAACTTTCTCTAAAGTCTTTTGTTTTTCCATGTAAAAAAAAGATGAAGGACTACCAATCAAATAATTGAAGACTTCTCTCCAGGATGACTTACACATGTAAAAACTGACACTATTCAACAAACATCATGTATGGAGAAACTGACCTGTCTTCTATCAGAAAATGTGAAGTGACGAGAAAGCATCTTAGGAATGGGAATGTCTCTGCTTTTCATGTGGTAGAAGTTTATATAACATTTTCTTTTTATCTTTTATGTGCATTTGATGAAAGTCAAAGAATGGAAAACCAAACACAGTGTGTAATCTAAATATTATTATGAGCTAGAAATAATTACATTTCAATTTTTCTTAAAATATAAGCTTCTAAATCAAATTCTGGACAAAGCAATTTTAAAAACCATTCTTTAAGTTTTCAGACAATTAGTATCCTAGCAATTTGTGTATTAAGTCCAGAGAAGAAATGTAGACCACCTCATACTCTAAAACAAAACAAAGATATTCTCTGTCAATGTTGCGATCTAACAACAATGGAACATTTTAAAGTCTACAGTGAGGTACATTCAACATGTATATTTTGATGTGTAACAGGGATAGGCCACAAAGAATTTGAAAACTTTTTAACTTTCCATGAAATTACAAAGAAATGTTAACATGAAAACTTTTCTTACACACAAACAAATACTGAGATTCAAAAAAAGAGGTAACCATTTCCTGGAAACCCATTCAAGTTTACTCAAGAAAAATACAGCTCAGTAGTAACATGAAGAGATAAGAAATGGAAGTCATAGGAGTTGTAATTCTCTACTCCTAGACTCTCAAGAACATGGTTACTTAGAGAGCCCCATTTGTTCATCTCCATTTTAGTATAATAAATACAATGCAAATGATAGCATATCTTTCAGTGGCCTTTCCTTCTATTGTAGATCCATCTCTAGATCTTTCAGAGATATCAGTAAGTCCTGAAGTCTAAGAGTCAATTTTAGGCTTCCTCACAGGAACTGAGTTCTCTTCCATTGAAAGAAATTCAATTTCATATAGATAACTCCTTGAGAGTCCCTAAAGGGCAGTAGCAATTAGATTACAGATCTAAGGGTACTTCACACCTCCAAGCTTCTCATGCCCATGAACTGGCAGTGCCAATTCATTCAACTGCCAAGTGCATGGGGTGCCAAATCAGCCCCCTGCATCCCTAGCATCTGCTTCGTGGGATGCTTGGGTTTACAGAGCACTGCTAAACCCCTCAATTATATACTAAAGTAGTGTCAAAGCTCACAGGCCTGGAAAAAACACACAGTGATAGCGAAAGCTGAAATGTCACCACTATAGTGGCCACAACTGCTCAGTGTCTCATGATGACATACACTGGTATATTATAATAACAGCCTTTAATTTGCATTACAAAGGCATGTTTATCAGACAGATAGACAAACACTCAAATAATCTTGCCATCAATGTGATGACTTCAAGACAAATAATTGACGAAATTTGGCCACAACTCAAAATCTAAGGGGAAAAAAAAACAACCTCTTGCCAATCTGACACTAACCACAAAAGCCTTTAGGAGCTGAACTAATTAGAGTACCTTCAATTACATTTGCTAATTGAGTGGATAAGCAAAGACAGCATGGATCAGAGAAAAGAACACTAATTTGGGGAAGCCAGAGAACCAGGTTCAGTTGCAGCTCAGCCAAGAAGTCATGTGCTATTTTGCACAAATCACTTAACCTCTGGCTTCGGTTTCCCAATCAATCTATAAGATAAAAATAGTAATTTGGGTTATCTTTAAGGGTTTCTATCTACAAAATAAAAAGGAAACTTGGGCAGTAACATTAAATTTAGTAACATTAAATTCAAGGACATGTGTGGCCCCGTAAGAAAGGGCTGATGGGGCTGGAACACCTGCAGGGACTCAATACAAATGGACAGCATTAGCAGGACTCACGCTGTGCAGGTCTTCAATACCTCCACATCTGTGGACAATTCCTAGCCTGGCTGACTGAATCTTGGCTCTGCTATGACTGCCCAGGCTGTCCAGACAGATCTCCTGCTAATTACAACAGCCTCATTTTTATACCATTATGAATTAAGATCAGTCTACTTTTTTATTATCACAATTTTGACTATAGGAAATTGGTTTCCATGTATATCTCAATATCTACAGTAAGAATTCTTACAGCCAGTTTCTCTGGACTTTACCTTAATTAATCTGTCTGCCAGGATACCTCAATGGCAACTATGTAATATAAAGAGTAAAAGACTGGATGGATTCAAGACAAAATATGCTCTGCTGAAGGGGGGAAAAAGAAAAGGACCGAGAGTAATCTGAAGGAAATGTACCTCTTTTTTACAAATCCACTGGAAGGAGACAACTGTTGCCTAGTTGCTTTCTATGAAGAGAAAAATCTTGCTGTCTCTTCTAGGCAAAAGTCAGGAAAGTCAAGCTCAGCATTGTTTCCAAATAAATGGGTAACAGAAACTTGCAAAGAAACAATATGAACATGACCTTGTTACACCTCTACTCCAGTGGTTTTTAATCTTTGGAAGTAGAAAAACACACTGTTACTTCAAAATTGCACTACATTTGACTGACAAAAACGTTTTGTGCCTGTATCTTGAAACATCTGGTCAACAATGATGGAGCAAGAGGCTTTTAAAGTTCTTATTTAATAAGATGTGAGTGGATGCCAGATTAGAGCCCAAGAGATTTACTTAACCAAACATGTTCAGCCTTCCGATCCAGAAACAACAAAATGGTTTCCAACTTTTTAAAGGGAAAACAAAAGAGGATCTAATTAAGCCTCGTTCAACCAGAAAACTCATACGAAAATGATGCATACGTCGGGACTTTTGGCACATATCAGCATCTCCATGGAAAATCCTAGACAATGAAAATGAAGCACAAGTTGCATGCCCTTCATGCTAAGCCTTAAGTTACAAAAAGAGACGAGCATCTTCTTATCATAAAAGTAGGAGAGAAGGGACAGTGCAGAATAGATCCATAAAAAGGGATGCTGTCAAATGATCATATAGTTTAATTTTAATTTTTATCATTGTTCTTTCATTTAAAAGTATGTCTACAATTTTCTTCCAAAATACTTTGGACTTAGTGATTCAGCCAAGACAGTGTATAAGCCAAGACAGTGGTATAAAAGTGTGTTGAGAAACATGGTATAGATACAACAACCAGCACCACAGGAAGAGTAGCAGTGGCAGTAATAGCACTCTTCATGTGCCAGCTCCTCTAGGACTAAGAGGGAGTTATTGTTATTATGTCTATTTTATAAGATAAAGAAATTTAAGCAAAAGAGAGGTGAATAGTCTACTTGAAGCCACACAGATAGCACATAGCAGAACTGGGAGTTGGGTCCAGGCAATCTCAGGTTTTTAAAACACTACATTGACTATGTATTGATTTTTTTTATTTCTAATATATACAAGCCTAATGGTTATCATTAGTTACATTGTTATCAAAGGTGCTAAAAGTTGTGATGATACGTTGTAGGTCAAATCTAAATTTCAAACAGAAACAAGGATATAATAACAGGATACTAAATCAGGAAAGTCCAAATTTTTAATGGAAATGTCATGTCCACAAATAACAAATTTGATAAATTATAAATGCCTCATTAGGTTAACATTTGGAGGCATAAATAAGCTAATTAGTCATGTAAAATACTGAACATGTCAAAATTTTTATTTCCTTAGTAACCCATGAAATAATTTTTTTTGGGGGGGCAGGGGGATGCAACCCAAGGCCTCACACATACTAGGCAAGGTCTCTACCACTGAATTACACTCCCAGACCCATATGGTACTTTTTATGAGGATCTTGAAAACTAGCTGATTTCTCTTTGAGTTAGATTCCTTGAGTTAAATATTTTACAACTTTTTCATCCCTGCTAATCTCTCACTGAAAGCACAGCGAATATCAGAAATCAACTTGGCAAGGTTTTGCAATTTGGGAGATGGGGGAGATACTTTAGTTTACTTTGGCTTTCACCTCATCAGCTTCACTTAATATTGTAACATTGGTGGAAGGGTGGGGCAAGGTGAATATCTAGCATTAAAATGTCCGAATCAACTAAAATTCACCCAGAATTCTTTAACCTTTAATCCCTTCAGGGCACTGTTTTACAAAACAGCAAGAAGTTTCATGGTTTTCACATACATTTCTCATTCCAAGTCTTGTCTTTGCCTTATAGTGTAGAATGGAGTTCATTTTTTTCTTTTATCCAACACTTTGAAAAATTAAACATAGCCACAAAATAATATTAGCATATTAATATATCTGAACTTATTCATTTGAATTATTGTTCATTTGAATTACTATTACCTATTAAAGGGGTGTTCCTAGAAAATCACACTCGTTCAAATGATACTGCCACCGTTCAAAATATTTTCTTAGTTGCCAACATAAATCATTTATCAATAAATAAATTTTATTTTCATTTTATTATGAAATAATTAAAAAAGAACAGGATACTTCCTCTCAGGCCCAAAGCTTCTTCACTCTCTATCTTTCTCACTTCATTTATACACATTTTATTCTCCTACCCTCCACTGCTGATACAATCAATACTCGAGTACAGACCCTTAAGACAACCAGAGATGGGAGGAAGATGAAATATAGGTCAAGAGAATTCCATCTTCCAGGCTTCTGGGCTCAGTGTGAACCACACACAATACTTCCCACTGCAAAGGTCAGAGGGGCACACAAGAAGTAAAGGCAAGTCTTCATTCACTAATTTCAAAGGAACAGTTATCCAGAATCCATCTTCTTTCCTTACACCCACTTACATATCACAAGGAAGAAGAAAAAGAAAAACCTGGTCATTAAATCTATAATCTATTATTTGTATAGTTCTCCATGAGAAATGACTCTTAATAGTTTTTCCCCTCCTCAAAAACTGCTTCATTACCATATTATAGTCAAATTAATTACAATTTTAATAGAAATTTCCTTGTAATATTAATTTGGCTTGCCTCCTGAGACATATTCAACACCTTGTCACTTTCAACTCAACCTGTTTTATTCACTACTGCACTAGGTGATCTGTTAGACAAATGGCAGGTACTCAAGTGTTATCTGTTGACCTAAAGTAAAATATCTCGCAAATGGAGACTAAAACTCCTCTTTTTGAAGAAATTGCTCCTTCAATCCCATTCTTATCTTAGATAGATCCTATGTATTCTGCTGTCTGACTAAATGTCAGGTCTTTAAAGAGAACGCCCCTATCTGCTTTCTCACCTAAGATAATGCACATTAAAAAAAAAAATATGACATTTTACTTTTTTTCTTTTTACCTATACAATTTGGAATCACATTTGTGTGTTTCAATAATCTAAGACCAACTACTGATCCCCAAAGGCAAGGACTATGAATCATTCTGGGCTACAGTTCCAGTGCCTAGCACACAGGAAGTACTCAAGAAATATCTGTTAAGTTAATTACTTAATGAAGGTAATCACCTGGGATTTTGTTTGTTTGTTTTTCAGTTCTGGAAACTAAACCCAGGACCTTGTTCATATTAGACAAGAACTCTAAAGCTGAGCAATATTCTCAGCCCTGTCATCTGTTTTGCTATAGTAATCTATAGGAACTTTATAATCAGAGTAATAGAAAGTTAACTTTCTTCATTAAGAAGTGAGGAGAGGGGCTGGGGTTGTGGCTCAGCGGTAGAGTGCTCACCTAGCATGTGCAAGGCACTGGGTTCAAGCCTCAGCACCACATAAAAATAAATAAATAAAATAAAGGTACTGTGTACAACTACACTAATTAATAAATAAATAAATAAATAAATAAATAAGTCAAGAGACTCTGACATGCCATCTGAATGGAGAGCATCAGAAGAGGAATAACAGATGTGTACAGTTGAAATGCATCTAAGGTCTTTTGTTTTTGGCTTTGGTTTGGTTTTTTTTTTTGGTACCAAGGATTGAACCCAGAAGCACTTAATCACTGAGTCAGATCCTCAGCCCTTTTTAAATATTTTATTTATAGAGAGGGTCTCTAAGTTGCTTGGGCCTTACTAAGTTGCTAAGGCTGGCTTTGAACTCACAATCCTTCTGCCTCAGCCTCCCAAGTTGCCAGGATTACAGGTACACATCATCCCGTCCTATGCATCTAAGGATTACAGAAGCTAATTTCTGGCTAACACTGGTTGACTACGTAACAAACACGATTTTAAGTTCTTTGCACATATTGACTCATTTAATCCTCATAATATCTCCATGAAAAAGGTATGATTATTATCCTTATTCCACACATGGGAAATCAGAGTTAGAGGTAATTTTTAAAAACTTTCCCATGTTTACACAGATTCTAAGTGGTGAAGACAAATCCCAAACCCAGGCATTCTATAGATTCCCAACATTTGCTGTATCAGTTTCCCTTGGCCGCTACAAAAAATTACTATAAGCATGGTGGCTTGAAACAGAAATTTACTCTCTCACAGCTCAGAAGACCAAAGTCTGAAATCAAGGTGTCAGCAGGTCCTCACTACCTCCAAAGTCTCTAGGGGAGGGATCTTCTTTGCCTCTTCCAGCTTCAGGTGGCTCATGGAATAGCTCAGCTCGCAGTAGCATAACTCTAAAGTCCACTTCCATCTTCACATGGCATTCGTCTCTGGGTCTTTATGTCTTCTTTCCTGTCTATTGGAAGGACACTTGTGACTGGTTTTAGGGCCCACTCTAAATCCAGGATGATCTCATTTCAAGATCCTTAATTTTTTATCTTCAAATACCCTGTTTCCAAAAAAGTCACATTCATAGGTACCAGGAGTTAGGATTTGGATTTTTTTTTTTTAAGGTCATGCTGGGGATTGACCCAGGTCCTTATACATGCTAAACACATACTCCACCAATGAGCTATACCTCAAGACCTCAGTTTTTAAGTGACTTTATTGAGCCATAAGTCACATACCATACAGTTTGTCCATTTAAAATGTATAATTTGAAGCCTTCTGGTATAGTCACAGGTATGTGCTACCATCACCACAGTCAATTTCAGAACATTTTCAAGAAGAAACTCTATACCCATTAGCTATCACTCCTCTGTGTCAACCTCCACCTCATCCCCAGCACTAAGCAACAGGGTACTTTCTATCTCTATAGATTTTCTTATTCTAGACTTCTATATGAATGGACTTGTACAGAATCTGGTCCTTGAAACTGGCTTCTTTGATTTAGCCTGTTTTCAGAGTTCTATATTGTAGCAAATATGAGTACTTCATTCCTTTTAATTATTGAATAATATTCCATCATATAGATTTCATCTATTGCTATACATTTGGGTTGCTGCTATCTTTTGGCTGTTATGAATAATGCTGTTATACAGAAGTTTCTGTGTGGATACAAGTTTTCACTTCTCTTGTGCATATACCTATGAGTAGAATTGCTAGATCATATCATAACTCTATACTTAGTTTTCTGAGGAACTCCTACTAAGTAGCTATACCATTTTACATTTTATGAGGGTTCTAATTTCTTCACATCCTCACCAAAACTTGCTGTTCTCTAATGTTTTTATTCTAGCCATCCTAGTATGCATACCTCGTGGTTTTGACTGCACTTCTCTGATGACTAATGATGTTGAGAATCTTTTTGTGTGTTTACTGGCCATTTGTATAACTTCCTTGAAGAAACACTTCTTCAGATCTTTTGCCCATTTAATTACCTGCCTTTTATGTTTGGGTTATAAGACTTCTGTTATGGTTTATCTAAACCATTTGAAGAGTCCCCCAAAAGCTCATGTGTGAAAGACAATGCAAAAATTTTCAGGGGTGAAATGATTGGATTATAAAAGCTTGCTAGCCACGACGGAGAGTGGATTAACTGGGCAGTAACTATAGGTATGTAGGGTGCAGCTAGAGGAAATAGGTTACTGGGGGTGTGCCTTTAGAGTTTATATATTATCCTTGGTAAGCAGAGCTCTCTCTCCTTCCAGGTTGCCATGTCCTGAGCTGCTTTCCTCCATCGTGCCCTTTCACCTTGATGTTCTGCTTCTCCTTGGCTCCAGAGCTATGGATTCAATCAACCATGAACTGAATCTCTAAAACCATAAGCCAAAATAAACTTTTCCTCCTCTAAGTTGTTCTTTTCAGGTCTTTTGTTCATAGCAATGAAAAAGCCATCTAAAACAACTTCTTTATACTTTAAGATATAAGTCCCATATCAGATATAAATATTTATCAGATTCTGTGGATTGCCTTTTCACTTGCTTGATGGTGTTCTTTAAAGCACAAGTTTTTACTCTGATGCAGTCCAATTTATCTGTTTTTAATTTTATTGCTCATATTCTTGCTGTCAGATCTAAAAATTCTTTGCCAAATCCAAGATCATGAATAATAACTCCTGTGTCCTGTATTAAGATATACTTAACCTCTGTATACCCACTAAACAACCCATTGTAATGGATAATTATTAATTAATTCCAACAAACTCCAAGAGTACAGAACCACACATTAAAGAGAGAATGAGACAGGGGATATATGATCAGTGACCTGAGACTACGTATTCAAAAAGCATCTAGGCACTTTATTTTTCAGAAACCTAGTTTATAAATACATAACAAGCTGCTTTATTTCAGAATCAAGGAAGATGCTCCAAAATATCTGATACATTAATTTCACTATTTAGTGACTATGCACCATGTAATTAAGAGCCAAAGCTCTGAAGTCAAAGACAAATCTTTGTTTAGATCCTGGCTCTTGCTATTCACCCACTGTATACCTTGGGATATTATTTAATTTCCCCACAAATGAGTTTCCTGATAATAAAATGATAAAATGAGATAACATAAAATGTTACAAAGATAAAAAATAGAAGGAAAAAGACCTGACACACAAGAGGTGCTCACTAAATATTAGAGTTTTTCCTTTCCCTTTTATACGTAAATATCTCCTGTACTCGCGGATAAGCCTTATTCTTAAAGTAGGCTTGCCTCATACCTACCTAAAATTAACAAAGAACAAGAATTTTGTTGGGAAATGGAGATAAGGGGGTAACTTCGGAATATGAGATAATTCAGGCAGAGCATCAGAAATATCTGGAATCTAGGAAGAAGCAGAAAAGATTCACAAAGTAGTGACAATCATTTTAGTTATTCCACAGGTAAGGTCTAAAGGCTATAGGCATAAAGGGAAAAGTAACAGCAATAATAATAACTTAAAAGGCCATGAGCTTCTGCTTTGCCAGTCCAGGTATCTTTCTCTTTAGTTAAATTCTGAATTCAATTGAAGATATTTCCTCAGTTTAGAGACTGAGTAGCACTGCTACTCTTACAAATATATAAGCCATTATAAAATGACAACACCACAGATGTGTTATTTCTAAAAGCAAAATCTATCTCTTCAAAATAACTGCTAATTGATTCATCTCAGCTTAAAATGCTTACCATATCTGAAGATGGCAAAAGGCCACCTTTCCAGATTTTCTAGCAAAATTATTGATCAAATCTTTCAAATAAGGTTACTAAGTTTCTAAGTTACTTCAGGTCATCTACAAGCCTATTGCACTAGGAGGACAGGGTCGGTTCTCACAGACTACATGGGAGTAAGTAAGCTTCAATGTTACTGACAAGTTCCAAGATCACACTGACATTCTCATACCAGATTGCTGCCATTTCCAGACAGCTTACAACCATGGGAGGAAGAATATACAGGATGTCCAGTTATGCAAATGGATTCTAAGTTACCTAAATCTGTCCTTTATCTGGGCATTGCATTTCACAGTATTTACTTTCAAGTCTATCATCCAGAAGTTGACTGTTAAATTTTGTTTTTATTTATTTATTTTTGGTAATAGGCATTGAACCAGGGACACTTGACCACTGAGCCACATCCCTAGCCCTTTTTTATATTTTATTTAGAGACAGAGTCTCACTAGTTTGATGAAAATGACTTTGAACTCATGATCCTCCTGCCTCAGCCTCCCAAGCCCTTGGGATTACAGGTGTGCACCACTGCACCCAGCTAAATTTTATTTTTCTCTCATCTTTTTCTATAGTTCTCAGGAGGTTTATAGATTTTTCCTAGTTCTGGAATCACATTCTCCTTCCATTCCCACTCTACAACTTGCTCCATATCTAAAAAAATCAAAACTCTAAATTCAGATACTAACACATGGTCTCTTGTCATCTGAGTTACTAATAAAGTTCAATAAATCCAAACAATATACAAGACTTAACCAGCAGATGCTATCATTCAACGTGATAAACTCCAATCTCCAAATTCTTGAAACACAAATGGTAGCCTCCTAAAACAACACTCTAGAGATCTTTTATAACTCAACTCTTCACTATAACACACAGTGTTTTTAGGTCATCTCCAGGTTTACAGCCAATAGCTAAAAGGTATTCACAAAGTGCTATCATAAAGTATTTACAAAATATATTCACATATATTCTCTCATTGGAGTTTCACAGTCTAATGACATAGATTTTCATCATGCACATTTTACAAATGAGGAAACCATCAGATGTAAGTAACTTGTCACCATTAAGACAGCATGTAACTATCTGATCCAGGACTTGAGATAAGTTTTGTATCTCTAAGACCATTCTAAGACAATCTTGCCTGTCTTTCACTAACTTGGAAGGCTATTTCCACTAAATGAATTGCTTTAACAGCATAATCAATAAAGTTACTACTTCGGGAAACTAGTAGAGCAAAACAAGACCCTCTGACCAAATTTGGGAAATGTTCCAGGTCACCTGTTAAAGGTCAGATAGACCCTCTTCCCCCAAGTAGCTAATGGAAGTGCTCCTTTCTTGTATATCTGGATCCTGAAAAAAATGTTAAATAGCTAATGAAATAAAGTTAACAATTAATTAGGTTTACAACTTCATTGAGTATACTTCAAAGAAGATGTCACTTATTTGAATGTACATTCTGGTTTTCGGTTTTTGGTTTTATTTTAATACTGAGGATTAAACCCAGGGGTGCTTTACCACTGAGCTACATCCCCAGTTCTTTTTTTACTTTTTGAGACAGTTACTGAGGCTGGTCTTGAACATGCAATACTCCTGCCTCCACTTTGCAAGTTGCTGGATTACAAGTGTGAGCCACTGTACCTGGCATACATTCATTTTTAATTATCAAAATCTAAAACAATATGCAAAAAAGACCTTACCTGTTCACCTGCCTCTTGAAACTCTTTGCATGCATCAGGGAATACATCATAAATAATGAGCGGATAACCATGTTTCATGAGGTTTTTTGCCATTGGATTCCCCATGTTGCCCAGTCCAATGAATCCAACTGGAGTCTTAGAAGCCATTGACCTAGAACACACTGATTTCAATATATTACTTTCAATAGGGGCAGATAACATTTTTCATTGTAAACATTCTTTCAGTATTTATAAGTCAGTTGTCATTTATGTTTACTATAAAAGAGACTTCTAAAAGAGTAGTTTAAAAATAATAACCTAATTCCATTTAAAGGTATCAACAATGTGCAAGCAAATTTTACTTCTAATTATTTAGTTCTCCATGAAACATTCATAAAGTTTAAGCAATCTTTTCTATTTTCTACCTCTATAACATCTTTTTGCCATTTTGAACAATAAATTTTAAAATGTTACCATTTGTAAATCTTCTCTTGTCAGTTACCTACAATGTAAAGCATTTTAGTTCCTTATATCTATATTATCTCCCATAATGATATGGGTAAGGCCTACACCTAGGACAGATCTTAGGTTGGAGGTGTAGCTTAATGTAAAACATATGCTTAACAAGCCAAGACCGTATGTTCAATAACCAAAACTTAAAAAGAAAAAATCTTAATATAATGTTAAATCTAGGAAGAATATATTTCAACCAAAGTTACTACTTTACAAAAGTGGTCCTAGGGGAGGGGAGGAGAAAGGAGGCGAGGTAAATGCTTCCATGGGCTTTAAATAGCAAAGGTAACAATATCAGGACCTGGGCTCAACAACTTTGCACCTTCGGAAAGAGGGATTTCCAGAGGTGGCAAGAAAATGAAGTGAGGGAAGGAGGGTGGCAAGGGAAGGAGGAGGGAGGGAAGGGGGGCTCTTTAACTACATACAAGACTGATTTTTGTTTCTCATAAAATTACACCTGGGGCTCATTATTCAAAGTAAAGTTTTAGAGTAAAAAAAAGTTTTATCCTACCACAAAAATAACATTAGATACAATGTCTCAGTTTTTAGAACTCCACTCAACCAACACCACTCAACAAATATTCATTGCATATGAAGTACTGAGGAGCTCCAGAGCAGACAAAGCGGGGTCCTTGCCCTGGAAAAGCTCCATCAAAGGAAGGAAGAAAGAGAAATAACTCCACTTGCCCTTTCATTTGCCAGTTTTCTTATCATTTTTTGTTTGAAAGACTCCAGTTTCAAAATTGTTTAGTACAACAACTAATCAGTCACCCTCTCATGTTACAGATCCTCTCAAATTATTGATTCCTGCTCTTCCCTGAACTTAATCTGAATATGACATTTTTCTAAAAGTAAATTATTTGAAGCTCTAATGATTAAGAAATAGGGGCCTTATTGGGTTAGAAGCATATTTAAATCATTTTAATTTCATTATTGTCTCTACCACTTTTATTAAATGTGAGTGTCAAGTAAGATCAAGCAAGATCACCATTACTAGTGCTAAGTTTACATGCTGAGTAAAAACAGGATCCTTCTGCCTGATTTTCTGGCCACAGGGGTTCAATGACAAAGAAATGACACTTATCTAACAATAAATTTTATTTTGAAATTAAACAGAATGAGAGGTATACATTATAAGAGGATTATTTTTATTCTTTTGTACCAGGGAATGAACCCAGAGGTGCTTAACCACTGAGCCATCCTAAGCCCTTTTTTATATTTTTATTTAGAGACAGGGTCTCAGTAGGTTGCTCAGTGCCTCACTAAATTGCTGAGGCTGGCTTTGAACTCATGATCCTCCTACCTAAGCCTCCAGAATCGCTGGGATTACAGGTGTAGATCACTGCACTTGGCTTGTAAAAGGATTCTGATGCTCATAAGCACACTGACAAAAATGGCCTGAGAGAAAACTTAGTCCTATTGTTCCAGACTATCGTGTTAAGGTTGGAAAGGTATAATTTTAAAAAAAAATTCTATTCTATTTGATAATTTTTACATTTTTTAATTTTAGGTGGACACAATATTTTCATTTTATATTTTATGTGGTGTTGAGGATAAAACCAGTGCCTCATGCATGCTAGATGAGCACAGTACCAATGAGCCACAACCCCAGCCCCTGGAAAGGTATAATTTAAAAATCTAGGGCTGGGGATGTGGCTCAGTGGTACAGCGCTTGCCTTAGCAAGTGTGAGGCACTGGGTTCAATTCTCTGCATCACATATAAATAAAGTCCATTGACAACTAAAAAAAAAAAAAATCTAAAAACATTAGAAACTAAGAAGACTATATTTTAAAGGCCATTAATTTAGCAGGCAACTGTTTTAGGTCAAACATGTCAGTATGACAAGGACAAATCGTAAATCCTTCCCATACTCAACAAATATTAAGCAACTATGCACATGTTCCACACCAGATGACATGGAAGACACTAATGAAACACAGTTCTTGCCTTCAACAGCCTTAAAATCCAAGATGTTGTACACTATGCAATCTAATACTAATATAAGACAGTCGGGATAAAATATTGTTTAAAAATACTACTAAAAGAGAAGGAAAATTCATGATCTGGGAAACTTGAAGAAGGAAGCATTTGACCTGGGTATTTTAGAATAGGTAATATTTCAAATAGGGAGAACAGAAAGGAAGTAAATGTCAGAGAAAAAGAACATGAGCATATGCAAGGAACTAGGAAAGCCAGAAGTGAATGATAACAGTAATCATTAATGTTTATTGCAAATTTACTACATGCCAGACACTGAAAACTTTATAGATAACATTGTCATTATACACTATCATCTTTCAGTAAATACCTAAGAATTTATTAAATTGTAACATCAATATTCAAATGAGGTCAGTATGACTAGATTCTTCAATTGTATGACACTGTCCTCCATTCTTCCTATGGCATTCCCAAAGAAATGAAACAGCAGATTTAAATTAGAAGAAATAATGTGACCATAATATGGAAGACTAAAGCATGCTAAACAATGTGACTGCATTTTGGAGGCAAGAGATAGTTATTGAAGGGAGGGATAAAGAAATGATGTGATCACACTTATGCTTTAGAAAGAGAAATGAGGCAGCATTATACAATAGATGAACTGGAGGAAAGAGTCTGAATTCAAGAAGACCAATATAAAAGTAATAGAAATCCTCTAGATCTTAGTTCAGGCTGCTACAACAAATATTCAGGCTGTTGTGGCTTAAACAATAGTTCTGAAGGAAAGTCCAAAATGAAGGTAAGAAAGATGCCAGAGGGCTAGGGATGTGGCTCAAGCAGTAGCGCGCTCGCCTGGCATGCGTGTTGCCCAGGTTCGATCCTTAGCACCACACACAAAGATGTTGTGTCTGCCGAAAACTAAAAATAAATATTAAAAATTCTCTCTCTCTCTCTTTCTTTAAAAAAAGAAAGAAAGAAAGATGCCAGAACAAGTGTCTTGGTTTGCAAATGGCCATTGTCTCTTTGTATTCTCACAAGGCAGAAAAAGAAAGGACACGAGCTCATGTCTCTGATTATATAAGCTCTAATTTTATGACCTAATTCCCTCCCAAAGGTCCCACCCTTCAAATCCATCACCTTAAAGGTATGAAATCCAATCTATGAATCTTGAAGATATACAAACATTCTGTCCATAAAAGACAGTTAACAGGTAGTAAATATGGGGAAAGACAAATAGGAAAAATTATTCAAAGATAGACCTAAAAAAAAGTAACAAATTGGATTATGGGATGAAACAAGGCAAAGGCAAAAAATGACACTAAAAGAATAGTAGTATCAATACCCTAGGTAGAGAAATAAAAAAGGAGAGTTGGCTTAGTTTTAAATAGGGTAACTATGAGCTATCCGTGAGGTCAAAGATGTCCAGCAAACTTAGAAACATTATAACCAAGGCTGTAGGGACAGGACAAGAAAAGTTCCCATAGTAAGGATGAGAAAAGAGAGAGACAGAGAGAAAGTGAGGGGAAGATCTGTTGATGATCTATTTCAAAATTAGAATTGAAATTGTGAGAGTCAGCAAACTAAACAAGAACAAAGAGGCTGAAGCCCAAAGGTTGAAGTTCTTTGAATTTCAGGGAATAAGTACACTTAGAAGTCAAAAAGATAAAACCAACCCTGAAAATGACACAGATGTTAGAATTAAAAATTATTGTAACTGCGGCCCAAACATTTCAAAAGTAGAGATATGGAAGATAGTTTTAAAAATCCAAATGTAAATTAATTGAGATGAAATCTTCAATGTGTAAGATGAAAATTACACTGGAAGATTAGCAGCAGAATAGATACTGTGGAAGAAAAGATCAATAACTTCACTGGCATAGCAAAAGAAACTACCCAAAGCAAAACAGAGAAAAAATAATTCTAAAAATGAGAAGAGCATTAATCAGCTGAGACAGTTTAACCAGCCAAATGCATATGCAATGGGAGTCCTCAAAATAGAAAAGTGAAGAAAGAAAACTATGGGAAGAACTAATGGCATTATGGGAAGACCTACTGGCCAAAACTCTTCCAAATTTGTTAAAAACTATAAACTCCATGCCTCCAAGAAGCTTAATGAATCCCAATACAACAAATAAGAAAACTATGCCAAGACACATCAGAATCAAAATGCTAAAAGAAGCCAGAGGGAAAGCATGGAAGCAGATTTCTTATCAGAAATATACAACTGGAGCAACATCTTTAAAATATTGAGTGGGAAAAAACTGTCAAGCTAGAAATCTGAAACCAGTAAAAATATACAAATATTCTTATTTATATATACAAAGATGCACAAGGAAATTTAAGGCAGTGGTACCAGATACATTGACTGTGATGATGGTTTCTCAGGTACCTAGACATCAAACTTACCAAATTGTAGAGTTTAAATAGATGTGGTTTATTGTACGTCAACTACATTGCAAATAGCTGTTTTTAAAACATCAACATCATACACTTAGAACATTATAAAAACAAACATTAGAGTTCTCAATTTTAAATAATATAAAGAAAGTAATATATCAATCAAATGTGATGTATGAAACCTGAATAAATCCTGATGACATTGATAAGAAGGAGAGAGTCAAATAGTCAATTATTTTTAGCTTTGCAAGCCATAAGGCTTGTGTCACAACTGTACCACTCATCCATTCTAGTTTGAAAGCAGCTATAGGCAATACAAATATAACCAGGTGTGCCTGTGTTCTGATACAACTTTATTTATAAAACTTTATTTAAAAGTTTTATAAACTTTATTTATAAAAACAGGTTATTATACACTAAATTCTGAATAACAAATATACAGTTTATTGTAGAACTGTTTGTTACAACAGAAAACCCACAAATAATTAAATAACTGAAAATAGGTCACTTAATTCATAATATGCATTGAAAGATTACTTGATAATTTATATTAAATGCAATGTAAATTATACCAATATTTAAAAGAATATGATATATCTATCTAAAAGCATAGGGAAAATCTCCAAGACAAGTTATTGAGTGGGGGGGGGGCCAAGATGCAAAACTTTATAAATAACATATAGTGTTCTTACTTTTCTGGTTTTCTATATAGATATATAATAAATAGCAGTTACACCTGGAGAGTTAGAGTAACGGATGAGATTTGAAGAAAAGATTCTGACTTTTTATATCCTTTTGAGTTTTTATCACATATACATAACTTTTATAACTACTTTCACAAGAAAATGAACTGGCATACAATGAGTGCTGAATAAGTAGTATGTGAATAAATAACTACTAACCAGAAAGGTTTCATCAAAGTGTTTATGGGGATAAAAGCCAGTCCTATCACAATTACAGAGAAACTAAGGTGACAAAGTGGATCCAGCAAAGGTAAACCATTGCAGCAACCATTACATATTGCAGGATGACTCCCAAGTTCAGGGTCAGGTTCCAAACTGCCTAAACCAGTACATGGTAATGCCATTTCTGCCAAATGTCTGGTTCAGGGGCTCCCAGCCCTAAGTCAAAGCTGTGGGAAATCTGAAAACGTAACAATAAATGAACAAGACAAAGCATTGCATTCAATCAGCAAACTTCTGTGACTTTCCATATCACTACCGAGGTGGCAGCCAGAGGGAAGGCACAAACCAAAGGCAATGGATAGTACCCAGAACTAAAGTAGAAGACTGAAAAAAATATTAGGATACTATCAAAGGCATCAGTAAAACTGCTAATTATATATAAGTTTGAGGTTGGATATAAATCTAGAAAGATACTTAATGAAATAAGACGAGAAAATATGTCCATGTATTAGAGGGTGACAAGGAGGAGTCAAAGACAAGGTGTATTAATGATGCTGGTTGGTTAACAGAATGAGAATCTTAGAGTTAAATCAATCAGATGACTAGTTCTTGTGTAATCCTAGCAAGAAAAATTCTGCCAAATTCTGTGATAAGACCTAGAAGAACTGAAGTAGAATGCTGATGTTGCTGAGGTTGAGGCCATCAAGAACAATAAGGCCCATGTTGATGAGCCAACATGAATACCAATGAAGATGATGCTTTCAATGATAGACTCAGTTATCTTTATTTCATCTTGGCTTATGACAAAGTTAGAGAAAGGGTGGTAATATAACTAGCTGGGCTGATATCAAAAGAGAAGTTGTTTATTGATGGTGATAATATTTAAAATCAACAAGAGTGTCTACTATCTATCAACAAGAGCACCTACATGAGAAAATAACTATAAAGGTTACTTGAGATAATTATGTAAAGCAGTAAGCAATGTTTAGCACACGATAGTCAATAAATATTAGTTCCTTTTATTAACAATAATCATGAAGTAGCACTATGGGACAAGTCCTATGCCAAATGCCCCTTTTTGCCTGCCCAGTGGGTTAGAAGAAAGAAACGGAGAGAATAAAGAACGTATAGATGCATTTAGGTAATGAGCCATATATAAAGACAACATTTAGCGAAAATTAAGCAAGAGAAGGAGTGTTTGGCAAATAAAGAAGAATTTGCTCCCAAAAGGGCAGAAATCCAAAGAAATATAATGGCATTATGATTACCCTAAAAATTTTCAAACCTAACGAATACATCTTCCTTTAAGTAAGTCCTGACAGTAGTATGTAGAAATAGCAAAGTTAGACTGCAGATATATAAAACTGGAGTAAAAAAAAAAAAAAAAATCAGACAACATAATAAAAAGGTGATATTCATTGATCAACTGGTAAACTAGCTAGAAAATTTGGCAACATTAGTTTCTAAATTTAAAGATGCAAGTTTACAGATTTTGATCTCTCAAATGTAACATGATCCAAAGTCATCCATTTCTTGGTAGTCTAAAATGCCAACAAAAATCATCTAAATTTCAAAATTAAGGTGTGGTATTAACTGATAACTTTTATGTTTTTTTAATAATAAATTATATGGATCCTTAGAACATTGCCATCTATATGTTATAAACATGTAACATACTATGAAGGTAAAAAGCCTACAAAATTCAGAATACTAAATAATGTTACTATTTTTTAAAGTATTTTTTTAGTTGTAGATGAGGCACAATATCTTTATTTATTGGTTTATATGTGGTGCTGAGGATCAAACCCAGTGCCTCACACATGCAAGGCTAGAGCTCTACCACTGAGCTTTAGCCCCAGCCCTAAATAATGTTACTATTTAATCATGGTTCTTTTTAGTAATGTCCCTAAACTCTAAATATACATTTGAAGTTTTTTTCTATCCTTTAAGATTTGAACCTCAAAAGAGTTAACTGCTTTGTAGTAAACTAAAATCAACATGAGTGTTTAAAACAATTCCACAGAATAAAAAACAATTGCTGATCTGTTTTAAATATTTCATCACAAAAGAACTATTTAAAAGTTTTTCATAAATCTATATTCTTATAACAACTTGGTGCCAAAAAACCTAAAGATCATATGCCAAAGTAGTCTAACCAGCATTGTGAGGCAGGTCCTTCCAATTTATAAAAGCAAGTATTATAGTCTTAGGCCTCAGATTCTTCTACCAGGAATTGTAAGAACCTTCACAACTCTTGAGTTCTTTCAAATATCATTAGAACATCTTGTAAAATCATTAAATAGCAAATATATCGTACTCATCTAATGAAATATGAAAGACTTGTAAGTTTCCTCTCTTGGAGGGCAGGAGATGGGGGCTATTGAGGTCCAAACAAGGTCTAGTGCATGCTAGACAAGTGCTCTACTGCTGAGCTACAACCCCAACCCCATTAGTAAGGCTTTGTTAATCCTAAATATGATCATACTAAATAGTGCATCGTTAAAACTCAATTTTACAGAAACACAAGGGCAGTATCCCCACAAATCAACATTTTTTCAATATAAAAGGGGCCCTGGTGTCCTAGAAGAATCACTAAGAAGAATCAAGGACTACTTTTTAGATCCTGCTGGGGAGATCCTAATTTATTTATCCAAACAGGGTCTCAGGTTCCTCAGGGGAAAAATGAAGGACTGAATTAGTTTTCTTTTGGATCTTCATGTAGCTCTCAAAACTGCCTCTTCCTAAGTCCCTGGTTAGTGTTCAAAACTTCTAACTGTATGGGGGAAGGACTCTGGAAAGGTTCAATTTGGCTGGACGTTTTGAAGCTACAATTTTGAGGACGGTCAAAGTGTTTGGGTTAATAATTTGACAGAAGTGACTCTTCCAGGCAGCAGTTACAGAAGAGGGATAAATCCACCCTGCTAGTCAAGGGTGACAAACTTTGCTGGAATGCTGGGATGTTATTCATCCATCTCTCCCAATTAAGGTGTTTAAACACAAACCGTTGTGGGCCCGAGAGTGTTTTCACTGACTGTGCAACCTGGGACGTCAGGATGGGCAGGGGTCGCAGGGGTGAATGCGGGATCGCCCCTATTGCTTGGTCCTCCAAATGTCCTCGGAGCCCAAACTCCAAAGAAGCATGTACTGGGCCCAAATACTCCTCCCTTCACCCCAAGTCCTTGCCCACCCCTTCCTAAGTTCCTGAACCCCGCACATCTGAAGCCGAGTGAGGGGACTGCGGCAGAAGAGACAGAACTACAGGCAGGAGGGGTGGCCGCAAGGGAGGCCAGGCCTTTGGAACAAGTCAAAATTTTGTTTTTTAAACCCCAGCCCAACCGCAGCAACCTTGGGTAAAAAGACCTCTTCAGCCCTCTGGTCGCCAGTAGCCCGCGGCCAGACGAGAACCTGGGGAAGAGGAGCGAGGTCCTTACCCGCTGCAAGGCTGGCTGCTGCCGGCCGCTGCCTGTGGCTCCAGTACCGGAGGCCGGAGGTGGCTCCTCGGAGCCGCAAGGAAGCTGCCATGCTGCCCCCGCCCCGCCTCCCCGCGGTGACCTCCACTGCCTCCCAGCTAGCCCACAGACTGCGAGAATGCGCGAATGCGCAACCCCGCGGGCGGGCTGGCGCGATCTCTGCGTGGGGCCGCTAGCGCATGCGCTCTCACTGATCTGGAAGTGCGTCCGCCCGCAAGGGGAGGAGCGTGGTGCCGAGAGGCGCGGCCCGGGATCGGGGGCGGAGACTGTCAACTCCCTTATTGACAGGGAGTGGACCAATAGCAACTCCCAGATACCCCCACCCCCCGCCCCGCGCCCTGGCCCCTCCCTCAGGCTCCATCTACGTATTCGGCCTGAGAGCGTGAGTCTCCTTGTTTACTAAGACGTGGAGGCTGTGTGGGAGGAGGTGTCTGTCGCTCGCTCCCGCCTCCTCAGAGCACCTGTACCCAGAAACCCTCTTTCCAAGAGCTGTAGCTCTGCGTTTCTACGTTGCAGGCAAGGACAAACTTTGACTCGCAGCAGCTGCAAAAATTTTTAGGCAAGAGATGAAATTTCCAGCCTTTCTAAGTATGGATCTTATAATTTAGCGTTTGTATTTTTAGTGCCTATTTTTTTTATACAGTTTGAATTATTTTATTAAGATACTTTAAATTATTCTTGCATCTTTCCTGTATCAGAATTGTATATTAGTCATTTAGTGAATACATGTTCACAATACCCTTTGTTGAGAGAAATTTTAAAGGTAGAGACAAAAATGAAAACTTGGGTATTTATTTTACAAGTCATTACATTCTACAAGATATTATGAAATGAATAGTATTCTTATGAGAGACTTGACTATTAACAAGAGTGTTTTGCAATTAAAAAGGGATTCAATTAAACAGAAGAAAAATAACAGTCAAATCTGTGTACGGTAGGACAATGAGATAACCTATGTACAATGTATTGTATTACATCTCTGAGCACCTATAGTTTTCACTGAACATATTTATACTCTTTATTAAGCCTACATGGAAATACTTATCAAATTAAGTTTGTAATAGAATTATTTTTTTTTTTTGATAGAAGGAAAAGTTGGCTACAATCTACATATTGTGGGGTCGGGCTCCAAATTCCTTAATAGAACGCCCGTAGCCCAAGAGTTAATGACAAGAATAAACAAATGGGACCTACTTAAACTAAAAAGTTTTTTCTCAGCAAGAGAAACAGTAAAAGAGGTAAATAGAGAGCCTACATCCTGGGAACAAATTTTTACCCCTCACACCTCACACAGAGCCCTAATATCCAGAATGTACAAAGAACTCAAAAAATTAAACAATAAGATAACAAATAATCCAATCAACAAATGGGCCAAGGACCTGAACAGACACTTCTCAGAGGAGGACATACAATCAATCCACAAGCACATGAGAAAATGCTCAACATCTCTAGCAATCAGAGAAATGCAAATCAAAACCACCCTAAGATACCATTTCACTCCTGTAAGATTGGCAGCCATTATGAAGTCAAACAACAATAAGTGTTGGCGAGGATGTGGGGAAAAGGGCACACTTGTTCACTGCTGGTGGGACTGCAAAATGGTGAGGCCAATTTGGAAAGCAGTATGGAGATTCCTGGGAAAGCTGGGAATGGATCCACCATTTGACCCAGCTATTGCCCTTCTTGGACTATTCCCTGAGGACCTTAAAAGAGCACACTATACGGATACGGCCACATCAATGATTATAGCAGCACAATTCACTATAGCTAGACTGTGGAACCAACCTAGATGCCCTTCAATAGATGAGTGGATAAAAAAATTGTGGCAGCTATACACAATGGAGTATTATGCAGCACTAAGAAACGACAAAATCATAGAATTTGCAGGGAAATGGATGGCATTAGAGCAGATTATGCTAAGTGAAGCTAGCCAAGCCCTAAAAAACAAATGTCAAATGTCTTCTTTGATATAAAGAGAGCCACTAAGAATAGAACAGGAAGGAAGAGCATGAGGAAAAGACTAACAGTAAACTAAGACGAATGGGGGGAGAGAAAGGAAGAGAGAAGGGAAAACATATGGAAATGGTAGGAGACCTTCAGTGATACACAAAATAATAAGAGGTTATGAGGGGCAAGGGGGTGGGGGGAAAAAAAGGGGAGAGAATTGAACAACAGCAGAGGAGGTAGAGAGGGATGTTGGGAGGGGAGGGGAGGGGAGGGGGGATAGTAGGGGATAGGAAAGGTAGCAGAATACAACAGTCACTAATATGCCATTATGTAAAATGTGAGTATGTAACAGAAGTGAGTCTGTATTATGTATTTGGGGAGTTCAAAACCCAATTGAGTCGAATGTATGAAAGATGATATGTCTTGAGCTCTGTAATGTTTTGAACAACCAATAAAAAAAAAAAAAATTTTAGTGCCTATTGAAAATGAGCCATCTACCGTGGAGCTGGGGCTGGGGCTTAGCGGCAGGGCGCTTGCCTGGAGTGCGTGAGGCACTGGGTTCGCTCCTCAGTACCACATAAAAATAAACAAATAAAATAAAGGCATTCTGTCCATATACAACTGCAAAAAACATTTTTTAAAGAAATCTACTGTGTATGTAATAATTCCAAAATTGATTCGATGTTGTATAACCCGATAATTTCTCAGTAAACTTAAAAATAGGAAACCAATTTGATAATTGTTCTTTCTAGAAGCAGAATTTCCAGGAACTTGCTCTTTCTATTCCAAGACATATTTCTTTAATATTTGAAAATTTCACAGCCTGCCTCAATTTGGTAAGCAAAACGTAAAGGTAAATTAAAATCGAGAAAATAGTCTACACGAATGCATGTTACGTGTTAGAGAAACAGACATCTATTCTTTATTCTTTGGGTGCTTGGTGTGTATACGAAACTCGGGGATTCATATCTTCACCAAAGGTTTGGGAGCCACAAGACTTGTAGTTTTTGGAGAAAGGTAGTAAAAGAGAAGAGAGTGAGATGTAGCTTGGGCAATAGGAATCCCGAAGTTGTCCATCCCACCCCCACTCCCAAATTTATTTTTTATTCATTTGCCTAGGGTTGTATTCATTTTAACCTACGTAGCAGAAATAAGGAATTTGACTTGGACTGTCTTTTTTTTTTTTTTTTTTTTTTAACTTTGCCCAGTCACCCATGGAGCTAGAAACTGCTAAAGGGAAAGCAAATAATTGGATAACTTCCAAGCACAGCTTTTCATGTTTCTGGGCATGTTTCCAGGGCAAGGACCCATCTGTAAGTAGTAGAAAAACAATTCCCTTCATTGTGACACTCTGCCACAACCTTCTACCCTATACCTACTGAAAAGAAGGAAGGAATGATGGGGAGAAAGACAGGAAAAACTCATTTTAACTATCAGACAATCTCCAAGATTTGGGACCCCACCACTAATAGGACTGTTAATTAATTTCAGGAGCATTTCATTTCTCTCTTATTGGGTTCTTTAGAGTTTAGCTGGAATGGACCTGCAATCGATAAATGTAGCCTTGCAGTTTTCTACATTTACTTGCTGAAGTGCAATAACCTACCAACTTTGTCAACCCAAAGAGAGCTGTTTACAGCACAAAGCAACACATCACTCATCTCTCCAGCTCTTTATATCCCAGTCCTCTTGAAATTTTATACCCAATCAGATCACTTTTGTCATTTTTATTATGAGCTACTGATCTTGCTTCTCTAGATTGTTTATGGGACTTTTTTCTTGAGTGTGTGTGTGTGTGTGTGTGTGTGTAATTTTTTTTTTTTTTAATACAGAAGGCTGCCTCCTGTGAACAGCATTTTCCCAAGGTTAGAAAGATGGAGCTCAGGAAGAGCAGGCAGAGCTAACTTGGGCAGGACGTCATTTTTTTAAATTTTCTTTTTTCACAGTGGTAATGGCTTTGAAACATGAATAGTATTGAAAGTTTGATTCCTTTTACTCCAGTGTGATCATTGGATAAATTATAATGTTTCCATATCTCTACATCATGTAGGCTGCTGCCTTCTCCCAGAAGTTCTATATTGATTCATAATTTAAGGAGTGTTCACAGAAGGTTTCCAAAAAGCATTATGATTTTTTTAGTAATTCTTAATATTTAAAAGTGCTCACAGATATTGCATTTGCAAAGGCAGTTACTGCCTATGCTTCGCTTGTTTTGATTGCCTTCTTGATGCCTTGATTTGAAAGGCACTGGCAACTTCACTCTATGTCTTTGCCACACATTTTTGTCTGAAGTTATGTTTCAAAGCATCGGAGTGGCTGTTCTGATTCCAGAAGGATGTTGCAGATGTAATTTTTTTTTTCCTTTCACTAAGTACAGCGGAAAACCCTGGACATTATATAGATGCTGTCTAATTACAATGGCGTTATATGCCAAGCCCATCAAAAGTTTAAAATATTATTAAATTGAAAATGTATTTCATATACCTAACCTTTAGAACAGTAGTACAAAGGTGCTGCTAAGCATCTTTTTTTCCCCGTTTTAACATTTTCCCCTTATTGGTTCTTTTTAGTTATGCATAATATTAGGGTTCATTTTGACATAAGAAATGTAGTATGTATACACAAGCATGAAATATAAAAAAGCATGGAATACAATTTGTTCTAATTCAGTCCCCAGTACTTCCCTCTCCCCTCCTCTTCTCTCTCTCCATATTCCCTTCTTTCTACTCGACAAACCTCCCTGCTGTTGACTTTGAGGAGGGTTTATTGTTCTTCTTTTTAGTTATACATGACAGTAAAATCTATTTTCATATATTTATACAAACATGAAATATATCTCATTCTAATTAGGATCTCAGTCTTGTGGATGTTGAGATTCACTGTGGTATATATGTACATAGGAAAGTTATATCAGATTCATTCCACTGTCTTTGCTATTTCTATCCTCCACCCTTCCCTTCATAACCTTTTGCCTAATACACTGAACTATTGTTCTTTTTCCCCCACTACAGTTTGTGTGTTAACATCCACATATCAGAGAAAACATTTGACCTTTGTTTTTTTGGGGATTGGCTTATTTCACTTTCCATGATAGGCTCCAGATCCATTTACTGTCAAAATGTCCTAAAGTAATTCTTCTTTATGGCTAAGTAATATTCCATCACATATATATATATTATATATATATATAGATATATATATATATCCCACATTTTCTTTATTCCTTGATCTGTTGATGGGCATTTAGATTGGTTCTGTAGCTTAGCTATTGTGAATTGTGCTGCTATAAACATCAATGTACCTGTGTTACCATAGTATTCTGATTTTTAACTCCTTTGAATATACACCAAGGAGTGAGATAACTGAGTCAAATGGTGATTCCATTCCATTTTCTGAGGAATCTCCATTCTGCTTTCCAGAGTGGTTGTACCAATCAATGTCTGAATGTACCCCCTTTCCCCACGTCCTGACCAACACTTATTTTTGTTTGTATTCTTGATAATTGCCATTCTAATTGGTGTGAGGTAAAAATCTGTGTAGTTTTAATTTGCATTTCTCTAATTGCTAGAGATTATGAGCATTTTTTTCATATATTTGTTGACTGTTCATATTTTGGGAGGTAGGGTTTTGAGGCTTGAACTCGGGCACTCAATTACTGAACCACATCATCAGCCCTATTTTGTATTTTATTTAGAGACAGTGTCTCTTTTCTATTTCATGGGATAATTTGAGGAGGATTGGTGTTAGTTCTTCTTTGAAGGTCTGGCAGGACTCAGCTGAGAATCCATCTGGTCCTGGGCTTTTCTTTGTTGGTAGGCTTTTGGTGGTGCATTCAATTTCACTACTTGAAATTGATCTGTTTAAATTTTCTATATCCTCCTGTTTCAACTTGGGTAGGCCATATATCTCTAGAAATTTGTGAATGTCTTCAAGATTTTCTAATTTATTAGAGTATAAATTTTCAAAATAGTTTTTGATTATGGTCTATATTTTAGTATGTCTGTGGTGATATTTCTTTTTTCAGCATGTATTTTAATAACTTGAGTTTTTTCCCTCCTTCTTTTAATTAGCTTGGTTAACGGTCTATTCATTTTGTTTATTTTTTCAAAGAACCAACTTTTTGTTTTGTTGATTTTTCAGAATTTTCTATTTCAATTCATTGATTTTGGGGTGTGACTTTAATTATTTCCTGTTTCCTGATGATTTTGGTGTTGATTTGTTCTTTTTTTAGGGCCTTGAGATGAAATGATAGATTATTTATTTGGTGTCTTTCTATTCTTTAATGAATGAACTTGATGCTGTGAACTTTCCTCTTAGAACTGCTTTCAAAGTGTCCCAGCGATTTTGATGTGTTGTATCATTATTCTCATTTATCTCTAAGTACTTTTTTACTTCACCCTTGATTTCTTCTGCTATCCATTCATCATTCAATACTGTATTATTTAGTTTCCAAGTGTTAGAGTAGCTTCTTTTATCTTAATGATTTCTAATTTTATTCCATTATGATCTGATAGAATGCAATGTATTATCTCTATTTTCTTTATTAAGAGTTGCTTTGTAGCCTAAGATATGGTCTATTTTAGAAAATGATCCATGTGCTGCTGAAAAGAAAGTATATTCAGTCATTGGTAGATGAAATATTCTATATCTGTTTGTTAAGTCTAAACTATTCATTGTATTTTTTAGTTCTGTAGTGTCTTCATCTTGTTTTTGTTTGGAAAATCTATCCGGTGATAAGAGAGGTGTATTAAAGTCACCTTTTTGTGTTGTGGTCTATTTGAGTTTTGATATTGAGGTTTTGTTTGATATATGTAGATGCTCCATTGTTTGGAGCATAAATATTTATGATTATTATTTCTTGTTACTGTATAATTTCCTTAAGCAGTATGAAATGACCTTCTTAGTCTCTTCTCATTAACTTTGGCTTGAAGTCCACTTTATTCAATATGAGAATAGAAATCCCTGTTTATTTACAAGATTCACGATCCTTTCACCTTTAGTCTGTGTATGTCTTTGTCCATGAGATGAGTCTCTAGGATACAGCATATTATTGACTCTTGTTTTTTAATATGATCTGCTTACATCTTTTTTTTTTCTCGGCAGGGTGGGGGGGTACTGAGAATTGAACTCAGGGGCACTCAACCACTGAATCAATCAGATCCCCAGCCCTATTTTGTAGTTAATTTAGAGACAGGATCTCACTGATTTGCTTAGTACCTCACTTTTCCTGAGGCTGGCTTTAACTTGTAATCTTCCTGCCTCAGCTTCCCAAGCTGCTGGGATTATAGGTGTGCACCATTTCATCAGGCTGCTTATTGTCTTTTGATTGATAATTTATATTCATTGTTATTATTGAGAGATAATTTTTATTCCCTGTCATTTTGATTTATTTCTAGATTTTAATTTAGATTTGTTTTTCCTTTGATTTACTATTCTTCTACTGTAGTTCCTCCCTCTGGTGGTTTACATTTTTATGTTTTTTTCTTTATGAAATATTTTTTGTGTGTGTTTTGTAGTGTAGACTTCTAGTTGTGAATTTGTTAACTTTTATTTATCATAGGTTTTTATTTCATCGTCAATTCTGAAGCTTAATTTTGCTTTGTATAGTATTCTTGGTTGGCATCCATTTTCTTTCAGAGATTGGTAAATATTAGTCTAGGACTTCCTAACTTTAAGGATCTGGGTTGAGATATCATCTGAAATATGGATTGGTTTACCTCTAAATGTGAGTTTTCATTTTTCTCTATCAGCCTTTAAAATTCTATCCTTATTTTGTATGTTAGGTAATTTCATAATAATGTATCTTGATATGGTCTATTATAATTTTGTGTATTTGGAATCCTGTTTGCCTCCTGTATTTGATTTACCATTTCACTATATAGGTTTTGAAAGGTTAATAAAATAAGTACTTGTCACTGCATTTCTCTATATGCTTAACAAAACACTGTTGAAATCTTAAGAACTGTTTGCTAATCTTGTTCCCAGAATGTGCTGTCCCCAACTATGGACTGTCTGCTAATCTTGTTCCCAGAAAGAGCTGTCCCCAACTGCCAAACTACAAAATGTAACTTCTCTCCCTGCCCTCTCCAGGGAAAGTATATAAGCTCTGCTCAAGCTGTTCTCAGGGCTCTATCTCTCTTTGCTATAGAGGGAGCCCCAGCATGCTGGTCTCCAAATAAACCCACCCTTCTGCTTTTGCATAAGACAGTCTCTTGTGGTCTCTTACTCCGACGTTTCGCCAGACCCTTACAGTTTGGGAAATTTTCTGAAATTATTTTATTGAAACAATTGTGCATTCCTTGAGTTTGTATTTAAGGGCCTTCATCTATCCTGATGAATCCTAAATTTGGCCTTCTCTTGTTATCCAATATTTCTTGAAAATTCTCTTCATGGTCCTTTAACTTCTTTTCTCCATGGTCAACTTTACTTTCAAGATTAAATATTTTGTCTTTGTTGCCTGGAACTCTGTCTTCCAAGTGATCTAGTCTGTTGGTGATGCTTTCCATTGAATTTTTAATTTGATTCATTGATTACTTCATTTCAAGGATTTCCATTTGATTCTTTTTCAGAATCTCTATCTCTTTATTGAAGTGATCTTTTACTTCCTGTATTTTCTTTCTGATTTCACTCTTCACATTGTCTTTTACCTCACAGATCAGTTTAATTATGAACATTCTAAATTCCTTCTCTGACATTTCCTCTACTGTTGTGTCAATGGATTCCATTACTGAAGTATGTGGGTTTGTTTGGGATATTTTATGTGTGTCTACCCATTTTATCAGTGTGAATATGAGGCAGCAGAGTTTTTACCCTGTGAACTTGTAGTATCCCTGAAGTTTTCTAGTATCTCACAGTTAAGGGGGAAACAAATAATAACAACCACCAATGCAAACAATATACAACATTAGATTAAATACTTAGTTCCTATTATTACATCTACAATGTTAATTGGCACAATAAGCAGAAATGGTATGATAAGCAATTGCCACCAGTAAAAACAGTAAGTTTGCAAAAGGGTTTGCTATATCAAAAGGTGAACACGGAGAATGCAGAAGAGATATAGGATGTGATGATTATGAGGGAGGAGAGAAAGTAGAAGTGAAAAATTAAAGGAAGAGTGAAAGAACAAATAACCAAAAAGAAAGAGAGAGAGACAGAGTTTCTTGATGAAAAATTGAGAAATTATTTCCATTGTGGTGGTCAAAAATTGTCACTGATGTTTGTTGTCTGTTCCCAAATATCCTTGTTTTCCTCTTTTCTTGGGGTATATATGGCCCACAAGAGTAGTAGCCACAGGCTATCAAGTCTTTCCTTTTTGGGTTGCTCATCAAGTTGCCAGTTGGAATTCAAAAATTCTCTGCTTCCCTCCTTGGCAGTATGAAGTAGAGCAGGTTGGAGAGTGTTGTCTGCTCCACTCTCAGTGTGGGGTCACTGTAGTGTTCTATGAGAGCAGTTCCTGTAGATGGAGATCCTGAAGGCAGAGTTTAGGTCTAGATAAACCCTTAGGTGCTTTTTTTTTTTTTTTAATGGCAGTTGGTCTGAATATTTTAAATCAATGCACCTCCGTGGTCTGGCATCTGCATGTCCACACTGAGCAAAACACTCTCTGATTTCTCCATTCTAATATACCCTCCATGTTACCTGAAATAAGTTTTTTAGTCCCCCTCCCCACTTTGCCCATGGTGAATCAGTTCCAGCAGCTGCCAGCAGTATATTTCCTTTTGTTTTTATTGTATCCAACCTTCTGAGTCCCAAAGCTGTTCTGCATGTCCAGTATTAAATCACAGTAATAACACACTGGAAAACTGCATCCAGGAGTCTCCCCTTTATTCCACTCCTGTGATGGAAGAGCCAATCCTTTGCCCCCTCTGCCACCTACAAATCCTGTCCTTCCCAGCAGCTAGGCTCAATCCCCAAGTGCACAGTCATTTCCACCCACCCATTTGCATTTACAGCCCACTACAGCTGGTCATGCAAGCCACCAGACTCAGAGAGGGAAGAGACCCAGGGTCTTTCAGGTCTTAACACCCTCTATTGCCCTGGGCAAAACACTCTCTGTGCCTGAATTTCTCCTGATCTCTTAGGCACACTCTGAGTCACATGGCAGGCATCTGCCAGATCTGGTTTTCAACCCAATCTCAGATTACCCGGGTCTGGGCTCCTGTACTTGCTCCCATAGCTGCTGGCCACAATGACACAGCAGGAATTTGGCCCCTGCCTTAGTTCTCTGCAGACAACTGGGAGATACACAGCATCCTTCTTGCAGGAGGATATAGTGTAGATCACTCTCTGGATCAATCCAGCAGTGTCCTTAATCTCTGATTTCTCCATACTAAGATACTCCCCCATGTTACCTGAAATAAGTTTTTTAGTCGCCCTCCCCACTTTGCCCATGGTGAATCAGTTCCAGCAGCTATCAGCAGTATATTTTCTTTTGTTTTATTGTATCCAACCTTCTGAGTCCCAAAGCTGTTCTGAGTGTCCAGTATTAAATCACAGTAATAACCCTCTTTCACTCACCTCATTGAGAAGCTATTTATCTACTTTCTTGGTCTCACACCATGGAGCAACTTGGAAAGCAACCTCCTCTACTCCACCATCTCTAAGTATCTTGAAGAAGGATCATACCACATATTGGTAGTCCTGGAAAAGATGCAAATTCACAATTTGATGTACAGTTTCTACTAAATTTGTGTTGCTTTCTTTCCATCATTAAGTTGAAATATCATCAAACCATCATAATTTAGGGTTCATTTGTATTAAAACAAATATAAGATGATTTGAAAGGGGGAGAAAGGAAACCATCCTAACTAGGGACTTCAGGACCCAAAGTAAAACACAGTAGTAGTAAATTCCTGTTTTTTTTTTTTTTAATCTTTATCTTATTTATTTTTGTATGTGGTGCTGAGGATTGAACCCAGTGCCTCACGCATGCAAGGCAAGTGCTCAACCTCTGAACTACAGCCTAGCCCCTCCTGGGTTTTTATTTAGCCTAATATATCCCAAAGTGGTTGTTGGAGAAGCCAAAAAACAGAAACACCAAAGTGCAAAAAGAGACATAGACCAAAAATGTCCTAATAAAAGACCGCTCTGTATAGCCAAAGAATGTAAAATGAGCACGCTAGCAAGACAAAAACATGCCAGGATGGAAGAGAGGCACATACACATACCCAAACAGTGGGCCTAACCCACAAAGCAAAGGCCAAGTGGAAAGCCTAGACTTTTATAGTTTCCAGGAGGCAAGGAGACACCTCAACATTCCAACACCTCAACCTCCCTCCCTCCCAACCCCTCTGAGGTGCTAAGACTTCCATCACCAACACTGGGCAGTAATGAGTTCTCCATACTCGCACCTCCCCTTGCACTTGAAGTTACTGGAGACCAACTCAGGGAACCCAGGCTCTCACACTTACCTTACAGGAATGAGGCACTCCTGCCTTTCTCTGTTGTGGTATATAAGAAGACAGAGTGAAGAGTCAGGACTTCTACCACTGCCCAGCAGGAAGAGGTTATCATTCCTTCGGCCATCATGGTTACTGGAGGCCATGAAGGGAACATTAAGGAGGCATTCCAACCCCTGCCCCAAGTAGGGGAGTATCACTGCCAGCTTTAGGGAAGCCGAAACTCACACCCTTGCCTAGCAATAATGAGACATCCCCCACATTGGCAGTAACAGAGGCAGAATAGCTAACCTCCATCACCATTTGTCATTTAAAAGTCCCCATCCCCTTTCATTCCCTTGCAAAGACCATGTTAGTAAAAACTGATTAAAATACAATGTTTAAATAAGACTCAACATGTCCTCATACCCAAACATTCAGATTTCAGTCAAAATCCACTCATCAAACCAAAACCCAAGAAGATCTCAAGCCGAATGAAAAAAAAAGACAATCAGCAGATGCCAAACCCCAAGTTAAACTTGTCTGACAAAGACCAACAATCATCAGAAAAAAATATTTTAATGAGCAATTAAAAAGTTTTTGAAGAAAATGAAAAAGTAAACAATCTCAACAAAGAAACAGAAAGTCTCAGCAAAGAAGTAGACGATGGAAGAAATAAATGGAAGTTTTAGGACTGAAAGTTGCAGTAACTGAAACAAAAACTCAGCTAATGAGCTCAACAGCAGAATGAAGGAGAAATTCAGTGAACAGGAAAATAGAACCATAGAAATTACCCAATTTAAACAACATAAAAACAGACTGATAGAAAGGAAACATAGCTTAGAAGCTTACCATTGAGTATAACAAAAGAATGTGGGAGGGAAAGGAAAGACAGTTTCCCAAAAAGGCCCACACTCTCTAATCCTTTTTGCACTTATCCTGAAGATATGATTTTGTTTAGTCACTTCCATGATGATATGACTTCACTCTGACTTCCCCAGGTTCTGTCCTTTCCTTCTTCCCTGTATTCTTCTCATCTTCCCTACCTTTCCTCCTTCCTTCCTCTTCTGTTTTTTCTTTTCTTTTTCACAACAATTTCTAATATACCTTCTCTATGCCCCAGTGTTTAGGATTCAACTCAATATAACCTTATATATTATTTCTTTGATAATATATAAGCAGTCATGAAAATAATTTAGAAATAGAAGAAACTCTCTGGGCTAAAAGTGCTTGCTTAACATGTGTAAGGTCCTATTTGGATCCCCAGCACTGGAAAAGGGAGAAAGAGAAAGAGGTGGTCAAAAAGAAGGAAGAAACTATAAAGTCACTTTAAAAAATTATTGGTTTGAAAGAACTCAAAAAATTAGACAATAAGATAACAAATAACCCAATCAATAAATGGGCCAAGGACCTGAACAGACACTTCTCAGAGGAGGACATACAATCAATCAATAAGTACATGAAAAAATGCTCACCATCGCTAGCAGTCAGAGAAATGCAAATCAAAACTACCCTAAGATACCATCTCACTCCAGTAAGATTGGCAGCCATTAGGAAGTCAAACAACAATAAGTGCTGGCGAGGATGCGGGGAAAAGGGCACTCTTGTTCATTGCTGGTGGGACTGCAAATTGGTGCAGCCAATTTGGAAAGCAGTATGGAGATTTCTTGGAAAGCTGGGAATGGAACCACCATTTGACCCAGCTATTCCCCTTCTCGGTCTATTCCCTAAAGACCTAATAAGAGCATGCTACAGGGACACTGCTACATCGATGTTCATAGCAGCACAATTCACGATAGCAAGATGGTGGAATCAGCCTAGATGCCCTTCAATAGATGAATGGATAAAAAAAATGTGGCATTTATACACAATGGAGTATTACTCTGCATTAAAAAATGACAAAATCATAGAATTTGGAGAGAAATGGATGGCATTAGAGCAGATTATGCTAAGTGAAGCTAGTCAATCGTTAAGAAACAAATACCAAATGACCCCTTTGATATAAGGGGAGTAAACAAGGACAGGGTAGAGACGAAGAGCTTGAGAAGAAGATTTACATTAAACAGGGATGAGAGGTGGGAGGGAAAGGGAGTGAGAAGGGAAATCGCATGGAAATGGAAGGCGATTCTCAGGGTTATACAAAATGATATATAAGAGGAAAGGAGGGGTAAGACAAGATAATACAAATGGAAGAAATGATTTACAGTAGAAGGGGTAGAGAGAGAAAAGGGGAGAGGAGGGGAGGGGAGGGGGGATAGTAGAGAATAGGACTGACAACAGAATACATCAGACACTAGAAAGGCAATATGTCAATCAATGGAAGGGTAACTGATGTGATACAGCAATCTGTATACGGGGTAAAGTTGGGAGTTCATAACCCGCTTGAATCAAACTGTGAAATATGATGTATTAAGAACTGTGTAATGTTTTGAACGACCAACAATAAAAAAAATTATTGGTTTGCATCAGATTTAGCTGGATGGAACATAAAGTCCAAATGATAGCAATTTGTTTTCTCCACGCTTAAAAGAAGTCTGCACGGGGGTATATCTCAGTGGTAGAGCACCTATTTAGCATGTGTAAGGCCTTGGGTTCAATACCTAGCAGAATAAAAGAGAGAGAGAGAAGAAAGAAAAATCTAGTGATAAGCAGACAAGGGCCAGTGTAATAGCTCCGTGTTATCAAAAATCCAGGCTTCTCTTTCTGTTTTACTACCTGGCACTTTTTTCTAGCTTCACATTTTATCTTGAATCCAAGGCAAAAGGAAGAAGAAAGGCAGATGTGCCATCTGCCTATCCTTATTTTCAGAAGTTTTCATGTAAATTCCACTCTCCAATTTCCTTCCCACTGGCTGGCCAGAACGTAGTCGTGTAGCAATATGTACCTGAAAAGAAAGATTAGAAATATAGCTGAGAGAAAAATGGAGAATGTGTTTGGATTGGCATGGGCCAGTCTTTGCCACAATCAATTTCAAAATGTTTTGGAACATAAATCAATAAGATAATTGAATTGTGTCACAAGTAGAGAGCATATCAAAGTTCACAATACTTGTTCATTTCAAAGGATTAGAGTTGGAGACATCAGCATGAATTTGAGCTTAATATAAGAACAGATGCTTACATATAGAAGTATTTATCAATGTGTGTATACACAGGTTAGTGTACACACTCATATGTCCTTACTCTGTCATCTGAGGGAGCCTAGTAGCACAGATACCATAGTAGCAATGAGCATACCTGGTATTATGTGTTTTTCAGTTCCTTTACTTTTGACTTTGATGGTCAACAAATATCTATCCTAATAAATAGGGATTACAAAAAGGAATTAAATAAGTTTGATTACCATGTAATAAATGTGTTGATTCTGCCAACAATTATAATTATACAACTAATTCATATTTATAGATTTTTTACTTACTATATGATTCTCAATATGTGAATTCAGCATAAATATTTAATCAAATTTATTATGTCCCTCTGTTTTTGTGAGATGAAACATACCAAACTTGTTAATGCTTATAAATACATAGAACAATATGCTACATAATTTCTAATGACTTGATAAGAACACGATTGAGAGCTGGGGTTGTAGCTCAGTGGTAGAGCACTTGCTTGGATGTGTGGGGCACTGGGTTTGATCCTCAGAACCACATAAAAAAATAAACACATAAAACAAAGGTATTCTGTCCAGCTGCAACTACCAAAAAAAAAAAATTAAAAGAAAAAAAAGAACACGACTGAGTCTTACCCATATCCACTGTATCTATGATATAAAGGTGTTACAAGTCCACAAAAATTTCCATTATATTTTACCTTGATGATTTTGTTCCTCAATCATGGGCCTGAATTTTTATGACCCCTGAGAAAGGAAAAGTTTAGAATCATGCTTACCTTTTTGTCAGTTACTTAACATAACAGGTAGAATTAACAACATTAGAAAGGAATATGTAAAATTATGAATATTTTAATCCTAAAAATTAAGATAGCACATCAGCTGAGCACAGTGGTGCACACCTGTAATCCCAGCAAATCAGGAGGCTGAGGCAGCAGAATCGCAAGTTCAAAGCCAGCCTTAACAACTTAGAGAGATTCTGTCTCAAAATAAAAAATAAAAAGGGCTGGGGATGTGGCTCTTGGTTAAGTGCCTCTGGATTCAATCCCAGTACCTTCCCTCCACCCAGCCAAAGAAAGAAAGGAAGGAAGGAAGGAAGGAAGGAAGGAAGGAAGGAAGGAAGAAAGAAAAGACAGCACATCATTTTAGTATTCCTGTCTCAAGTTGTCTTCGTCTGTTTTGTGTTTTCCTGAATGGAATACTACAGCCTAGTTAATCTAAACAAAACAGAAATTCTTTTCCTATAATTCTAGGGTCTTCGATGACCTAGATCAAGACACCCACATCTGGTGCAGGCCTTATTGCTATGTCCTCACATAGAAGAGGCCAGAGGGCAAGAGAAGATAAACTTTGTGTATTCACATGGCAGAAGAACAAAAGAGGGTGAACTAACTCCCACAAAGTATTTTGTAACAGCATTAATTCATTATATAATGAATAATTCACCTTCAGGACCTAAACTTTAAACTGCCCCAGAGTTCTACCTTTCACACTGCTGCCTTAACTTAAGCTTCTAAATCCACCTGGGAGTGGACCTCAGCGAGAGAGTGCTTCCCTTGCATTTCAGCACTGAAATTTTTCTGTGGTGGTCAACAATTATTTAACCTTATAAATAGGGATTACAAAAAGTAATTGAATAAACTGAATACAAATAAGTTTGAGGTGAGGTCTTGAATTTCAGCCTGACAGTTTTCTGCACGTGAATTTTGGGGGACACATTCAGACCATGGCACAAATGGTTTTAAATGTTTAATTTGCTTAAAGAAATAAAATGAATGTCTCACTCCTTTAAAGGGCTTGGCTTTAAGAGAGACGTGTTCTCCCTGGGCCTCCTGCCGCCTGCCACGGTCTTGGCTTCATCTTCAGGCATCCTGCCTTGCTCTCGGTGCTCTCCTGTTTCCAGTAACTTTGAGATGACCAATCTGCTTTTGCTTTTTATTCCTGCTTCTTCAAGCCCTTTTCTTTCTAAGTTTAGAACCCTTTTTTTCTTTTCTGGAATGAAGTGTGTTTAATTCTAGAATCAAAAATAAAGCCCAGTAAGTTTTTTAAGCTAAATTATTTTAATATTGTCCTTTGATACAATGAAAAGAGAAATGGGGAACTTTCTTACACAGCTGGAAGGAGTGTAAATTGGGTCAATGACAGTGGACAACTGCTTGCCATTACCTAATAAATTTGCAAAAAATCTAATTCCACTCTTAAATATTTATCTTAAGGGAAATACACACATATTTTCAGCAGGAAAGATCACAACACAACTTCTCCGAATGACAAAGAACTGGGGAGGAGAGGCCAGATATCCAACAAAATATGTAAAACACTGTGGTATATGCACAAAATGGAAAACTATCATAGCAGTATGAATGAAGGCAATATAGCTGTTCTTGTCAACCTGGATGACCCTCAAAAGCATCATTGAACAAGTCACAAAATTATGTAGATGGCACTCAAACAGGTAGAACAGAAAGAATTTCTTTTTATGAATACATATCCATGTATTAAAAATACTTAAAGCAAGAAAATGACTAACACAGATTTCAGTACAGGGTTTACCTCCATTTGAAAGGAAGGGGAGACAGGTTTATTAGTATTATTCTTTTATTTTGACACATATTTTCACTTTATTTCCCAGCTGGTCTCAAGCTCCTGAGTTCAAGTGAACCCTCAGCTTCTGGAGGAAGATCCTAGGCACATACCACTGTACCCATCCTTTTGTTCTTCTTTCCATAATAATAAGATTAGGTCACATTTCACAGGTGTCATTCAAAAGTCCAGATAAGTTATTCAGAGCAATCAAGGTATTTTCTGTGCTTGGTTGTAGCACATGACACTCAGCAGAACATTTCCAGTCTCCCTTGCAACAAGATGATGAAATTCCAATAAGATATGAACAGAAAAAATGTTTGTACCTTCCAGATCTTTCCTTAAACCTGGAGTCTTGCCCTGGACATTTTCTTTTTCCATTCCCACAAACTGGAATATAAGCATGGAAGCAACCAGATTCAACTGTGTGGATAAAGACAACACCCAGCAGATAATGAAGATGCAGGGGTCTCTGAAAGAAGCCTGAGCATCTGCTCTCGTGGAGCAGAGCCCCCAGACCATCCCTGGTTTAAACTAACGAGAGAGAAAAAAAACCATTTCTACCTTCTTGAAGTTTCTAGATTTTAGAGTCTCTTTATTACAGCAATTTAGCTTGTACTTTATGTTTTCCTTGTAAATGTCTTAGTAGATAAACATGACTCTGAAAATGGAACAGTGTGTACGTGACATTGTCTACAAGAAGAGTGTTTGCTTCCACAATCTAGAAATTTCATTTCCTCAGTGGTTAGAAGTAATCAGGTCCTGAGGGACTGGAACAAGTTAACTAAAAAGCACAAGAGACTGAAATAGACACCAGGATGCAAATTTATTAGTATACTAGGAAAAATAAAACAGCAATACCCTTCTGTGGGCATAATCAGCACATTCTCTCTCCTATAACAAAGCTACATGGGAAGCTCATCATAGTCAGAAACCATTTCAGTGATTTGCCAGAAATATTTTAAGTTCATGTGGTCAACCCATTGTCTCCCTGTGGAAGGACCCACACTGGAATTCCAAGGTTGCTTCATGGGCATGAAATTAAAACAATGGGAAGCAAACAAATCAAATGTCTAGTGAATGTGCTGTCACTTTGGTGACCTTCCTAACTGGAAGTACTCAAAGTCAATGCCTAAATCTCCATGTTTCTCTTCACTTTGGAAATGATGTTGCAACTGGAGACAATAGGCCAAAGTTAGATGGTATGGTTTCCTTTTCCTTGTTTATCTCTATGACTTTTCCTATCCCACGGGCTGGATCAGAGAGTGTTGCTTATCTTTAAAGAAACTTCCAACTGTTTTTGAGGAAAAGAAAAAAAATATTTCTCTAGATGAGTAGACTTCTGGGAAGGGATGTCTTTGTTCTGAAAATATGCTATTTCTTATTTTTTCATGGTAAAGCATCTTTTGTTGGGGACAACTAGTGACCATAGACTGTTGGATCTTTCTTATGCCCATCTTTTGTAAATTGGAAAGTTGGCAGCCCTTCATCAGGTCTTCCAATTTTTTCTAACAAAGTCATAAAATTCAAAGTCCTGGACCTTATGTTTTATCTTGCCACAGTTGAATAGCAACTTTTTATGACTGATACACTCTTAAAATAAGATAACAACTAGCCTGGCATGGTGGTGCACACCTGTAATCCCAGCAACTTGGAAAGCTGAGGCAGGAGCATTACCAACCTGAGAAATTTATGACTCTGTCTCTAAATAAATAAATAAATAGGCCTGGTGATGTAGCTCAGTGCTTGGCTAGCATGTGCAAAGCCCAGAGTTCAATCACCAGTACTTCATACACACACACACACACACACACACACACACAGATATGATCATAACTTCAAACTGATTTCGTTGACATTTCTAGGCCTTCTAACTATCGCCTAGCTATCCTCCCAGTGATTCCTTTTTGTCATTTGTATAGTCAAATTCTTAGAGGACATTCTCTTTTATTTCATTTACAAGTTACTGAGACATATCATGTTCTTATGACATCCTATGAATTCACTGTCTAAGAGCACAGGAATCACTTTTACAATAATAACAATAACAATAATGATAATGGTAGCTATCATTTCTTGATCACATACTATATGTCAGGAACTATATAAGTTTTTTATAGGGTTTAATTCAGGTTGTCCTTCTAGCAACCTTATGAAATAATTATAATTATTATTTGCATTTGAGGAGGAGACTATTTGCAATTAAAACATAAAGAGGTTATTAATTTGTCCACGGTCACATACCTAGCAGCTAGCCGTAGAACTCAAAAACAGGTATCTGATCCGAATATCTATACCCTTAACCACTTTCAAAAAATTAGAAACTGCCTTCTTATTGGGAATTTGAACCCAGATCTTCTATGAGAAATTAATGAAACTGAACAGAGCTTTGTTTAATATTTTTAAAATGTTTGGTGCTAAACCTAATCCACCCCATCCATATACAAATAACTTGCATTTTCTATGGTAGAATAATTTTAAAACTTCTCTATAATGCCATCCTCTTTTTCACACTCCATTTGTGAATTTTGTGTCACTAAAATGATTCCTGAGAAAAGTTTTATCAAAAACATGCTACAGTGACACAGCCACATAAGTGTTTATAGCAGCACGCTTCACAATAGCTAAGCTATGGAGCCAACCCAGATGCCCTTCAACAGATAATGGATAAGGAAAATGTGGTACATATACACAATTGAATATTACTCAGCCATAAAGAAGAATGACTTTATGACCTTTGCCAGTAAATGGAGGGATCTAGAGACTGCCATACTAAGTGAAACAACCCAGTCCCCAAAAAACCAAAGGTCCAGTGTTTTCTCTGATATGTGGAAGCTAACCCACAACAAGGCGGAAAGAACAGAGGTTCATTGGATTAAACAAAGGGGAATAAACATAAGGGAGAAGGGATGGGAAAAGGAAAGACAGTGGAATGAATCTGACTTAACTTTCTTATGTTCATATGTGAATACAACGAAGTAAATCTCACCACTGTGTTGCCCTACTCCGTCAATGTGGCTGAGAAATGTTTATTTCCCTTTTTGGGATATGGCCTTGGATTCTATTTAAGGAATATCTTTCTTTCATACTGAATCCTCCAAACTTTCTTTTATCTTCCTTCACTGATCTCTTTAGAATGTACCCTAGGTAAACTTTCCTAACAAGTGTCTTTTGAGAAGTCTACATCATCTGCCAATTTTCCACATACTAGTGCTTTGGATCTCCCAAGACCAGAATGGTACCATAATGTAAGCACTCGGAACCTCAATATATCCAGGAGCCCAATTCTTTAACTGTTTTTGAAGGACAATCAAACTAAAAATTGCTTATATTCAGATTTTCCTCTAGTAAGTTCTATATATTATATGTCAAGGGTCTCTGAGACCACTCTCAGATTTAGTTATTTACTAGGACTCAGGAGTCTGCATATGGTCATACTCATGGCTATAATTTATTACAGCAAAAATGATACAAAGCAAACTCATGTAAAAGGCACATGGGGCAAAGTCTAGAAGAAACCAAGCATAAGATTGTAATTCTTCTCTGCCAATGTAGTTATACAAGACATTAAATTAAGCTAATTTAATTCCTCATCAAGGAGTCATGGTGACACAGGTGAAATGTTGTCACCATGACAACCAGAAAAGCTCATTGTAGACTTAGAACCTGGAGTTATTAATGGGGGCTTATCTCATAGAACCCTCTGTCTATCACAGAATTTTGGAGTCCTAGAGAGAAAAAGTTGTTTGGCATAAAAATGCATTGCTTGCACAAACAGTTTAGATACAGCAAGCCATCTTTTCTTTTTTTTATCAGTCAGTGTGGTAAGAATCTTTCCCAATTTCTAGTTTCCAGATGCTGGGAGGTGTTTGCAAAGATAACAATCAGAACTGCTATGTTATCTCTTTTCCCCTCCTCCTCCTCCTCCTCTTCCTCCTCCTCTTCCTCCTCCTCTTCCTCCTCCTCCTCCTCCTCCTCCTCCTCCTCCTCTTTTAATACCAGAGTAGATCTAGTAAAACAGGTCTAAAGCAAAGTTCTTTAGGGAAAGTTAAGATTATCAAATGCAAAAGTCTATAGCTAGACAGAGAATGAAAAAGAAGGCCAAAAATGGGAAACCAATGGACTGGGGTTGTAGATCAGTGGTATAGCTCCTGTCTGTCATGTGTGAGGCACTAGGTTTGATCCTTAGCACCACATAAAAATAAATAAATAAAATAGAGGTATTGTGTCCATCTTCAACTAAAAATTATTTTTTTTAAAAAAATGGGAAACCAAGCAAGAACCTGATTAAGTAAATCCACTGACTTTGTTGATGAGAGGTGATTGATCCTGTATTCGTCAACATAATTTTACTATAATGAAACATCTGAGGCAACTAACTTTATAAAGATAAAAAGGTTATTTGGTTCAGTAATGGAAGTTCAAGGTCCAAGATTAGACAAGCCCTGTTGGTTTGACCTCTGATGAGGGCAGTGGATGGTAATGGCAGGAGTGCATGTCATAGTGAGCACTCATATTTTCAACTGAAGGAGGAAGGTCAGAAGGGTGGAGATAGGCAGGGTCCCACAGTCCTTTCCAATGGCACACTCCCAATGATCTAAGGACCTCTCACTAGTCCCCATCTCTTAAACATTCCACCATCTCTCTATGGCACCACCATGGGACCAAGCCTTTAACACACGGGACTCTGGGGGACATTTGACATCCGAACCTTAGCAGATCCCAAATGCTGCTGTGCACAGCTGAATCAGGCACGTAGCTGAATCAAGCTGCTGAAAGGCACAGAATCAAGATTGGTAAATGCTCTCCAGGCGCTTCCACAACATGGCAAGATTACATCAGGGAACAAAGACTGAAATTGGTCACCGAAGTGAGTGCTTATGTCAGAAAGTCAGTGCCATGACAGTTTTCTGGGACTCTCTGTTCCTACTGAACCAACTTCCTTGTTGGTAGCCAGGGTCTAATGTCTCTATAATATCTGAGATGGACTCAATCAACTTTCCAAGGTGCATTTGTGGCAAATGCTGACTTACAATATAGTATTCCCACAGCATGTAGCCAACTGTTCTTGGAGAAAATTCCCCTTCAAATTCAAATCAGGCTGCCAGGTTCCCTTGTTCCTTGGGAAAAATGAGACCCTCTATCAGGAGCACTGTTGTCTACACAGTGACCAGAGGGCACCACAACCTACTTGCCTCTTCCCTAGCAAGCTCTAAATCTGACACATTCATCAGATAGTAAGAGCTCTAAGGAGCTAAAGTCTTGGGCATATTTCTCAGGAAATAGAGCTATTTGTCCAGGCTTATTTCAGTTGTTTGCGAGCTGGTTTCAAATACTATAATTTTTATGTTAGTCAGATTTTCATCTAAGATACCTGACAAAAACAACTTAGAAGAGGAAAAGTTTGTTTTAAGGTCATTGTTTTCGAGGTTTCTCTCCATGGTCAGCTGACTCCATGGGCTCTGAGCCCAAAAGTCAGGCCAAACATGATGGTAGAAGGGCATGGTGGAGGAAAACTGCTGTACTCGTGGCATCCAGAAAACAGAGAGAGCACACATAAGGAGCCAAGGACAAAATGTATTCCCCAAAGGCATGCCCCCAGTGACCTACTTCCTCCATCCATGCTCCTCCTGCCTACTAACCACCCACTAACACATTCAGATTATTAATCCAACAAATTGATTAATGCAATGATTAGGTTACAGCTCTTGTAATCCAATCATTTCACTTTTGAACATTTCTGTTAATATTGACATATGAGTTTTCGGGGGGGATATCTCATATCCAAACCATAACCATTTCCTAGCATTAATTAACAATATGATTGAGACTCTCTGAATTGATAGATTTATTTGATTCCTGGATCTTGTCTCTCAAAAAAGCACCAAAAAATTTTTGGTGCTCAAAATCCAGGACTAAAATGGATGTGGTATGCCCATCTCTGAAACAACCCAGGGAAAATCCATTTTGAATGCCTTGAATGTAGAGAGAGCCTCCTCATATGAGAATTATTTATAAATTTTAGATTTTGCAGCCTTTGGTCACATCTTCACTGCCTAACTCTCCCACTATCACTGTGCTAATGAAACATGATGAGAACCACATGCTATTACAAATCTTCCAGGGTCATATTTTAAAAACATATAGAGAAATAAGTGAAATTGTTTTGATAATTTTTTAAACATATTATTTAATAATAATGCCAAACATATTATTAAAATATGATATTTAAAATACTACCATTTCTTCATATAACTAATACTAAAAATTATCAATGAGATATTTTATATTCTTTTTGTCAGACTAAATCTCCAAAATCTGGGGTCTATTTTGTGCTTAAAGTACATCTTAATTCAGATGGGTCACTTTTCAAGTGCTCAGTAGCTACGTGTAGCCTGTGGCTACCATATTATACAGTTTTAGACGAAAGCCAAGAGGCCACACAGAATTCAGTTACTGCCACAGCAGTCAGGAAGCTAGAGGCCCTGTAAGGTACCCTACACCCTAGCATTCATTTGCAATTGAGACTGATTCCTCCAAAGCCATTGTCCCCAGGATACACCTGGACAAATGTTCTTCTATGAGCTCAGCAATTTCAGAGACTGACACCAGAGAAGCTTAATTACTAGGATAGAAAAGGTCTCCTCCTTACCCTGAAATTCACCTTCAACTCCAAAAGGACCAACCTTAAAAACAAAAACAAAAACCTGGTACTCTTAGTTAACTCAAAATGAAGACCCAAGAGGATATGAGTCCCTAGAAATTAAAGCCAGAGATTTAATAAACCCCTGTTTTTAATGGTCAATTTCAAGTTTTAGTATGTTTAGAGACAAAGAAATCAGAAAGCTGTCTCCATCCCAGACCATCCATTCAAAAACCTCCATAGTCCTCAGAAGGACTGGCAAACTTCGCCTAGCGCCATTAAAACAAAATTCCTACACCTGTCCATGTTTGCAAGGCTCTGGCCATACTCTGCCGGTCAGCTGCTTGAACAGGGAGTAAAGAAGATTTCCATTGCAACAACAGGCAGTTACATGTCCCAGAAGACAAGGCCTGGATCCAGGGCTTCCTGTTGTGCCAGGATGCAATTGAGAGAGCCACAAGGGCCCTTTCCAGAAAACTAATTTGGCCCATTAGGGACTCTAATGTTCCCATGTGTAACATAACCTCTTTCATTAGTCAGATAAATGCAAAGGATACTCTTGGCCAAAAGATAAACTGGTAACTTTTGAAGAGCTATAATTCTGTTTTCCCTAAGCATTCTAGGCAACAATGTCATGCAATTTAATCATAAACCTCTCCTTCTCTCTAAGTCTATCTCAGGGGCAATGTGAATATTGATAAAGACACTTATTTATCACTTGCATCTGACCACGTTTAACCCTAAACACTCAACTATGCACCTGCAGGATGGGACCACCCAATAGGTTCCTATCATCAGGGGTCCTATATTTATAAAATCAGGGGGCCCATATTTATAACCATCTCCTATGATATTTCAAACCCAGGTCCTATAAACTCTAAATTCATAACCAAGAGAGTATGAACCAAGTACTAGATTATTTCAGATTTAGGGCATCTTTTGAGCAGGACAGTTGACCTTAACAGTACATATATTTTTTGTAACTCCATTTGCCAATAATAAAAAATACTTGCTATAGCCCGGTGTGGTAGTGCTTTCCTGTAATCCTAGTGGCTCAGGAGGCTGAGGCAGAAGGATTGAAAGTTCAAAGCCAGCCTCAGCAACTTGGTGAGGCCCTAAACAACTTAGCAAGACCCTGTCTCAAAATAAAACATAGAAAAAAAGGGAATGTGGCTCAGTAGTTAAGCTTCTGCATTCAATCCCTGGTAGAAAAACAAACAAACAAAAACCCTGCAAAGATTTTGTGTCATTTCACACACAATGGAATATTATTTAGCCTTTAAAAAGAGATATTGCCACCAAGCACAGTGCCACACACCTGTAATCTCAGAGCTCTGGAGGCTAAGACAGGAGGATCACGAGTTCAAAACCAGGCTCAGTAAAGGCAAGGTGCTAAGCAACTCAGTAAGATCCTGTCTTTAAATAAAATACAAAATAGGGCTGGGGATGTGGCTCAGTGATTGAGTGCCCCTTAGTTCAATCCCTAGTACTCCCCCCCCCCAAAAAAGAGAGAGAGATTGCCATTTGCTATAAGATGGCTGAAATTCGAGGGCATGCTAAGTGAAATAAGCTAGAGGTAGAAAAATTTGTATGTTCCCACTTATATGGAATCTTAAAATAGGTCAAATATATAGATTCAGAGAATAAAACAGGGGTTACCGAGGGCAGGGAGGGAAGGAAATAGGGAGATATTGATTAGTGGTATTTACAAAGTAGTAAATATGTAGAATGAACAAGTCCTGAGATCTAATGGACAACACGAGTAATACAGTTAATAATACTGTACTGTTTTGAGGATTCTTGCTGAGTAGACTTCCCATAACATCATGTTGTATACTTTAAACACATCCAATAAAATGTATTTTTAATGCCATAAATTAAGTACCTTATAAACGATGAAAAAAAAAATGTGTTGCTCACAGTCCCAGAGGTTGGGAAGTCCAAGATTAAGGGCCTAGGAGACTTGGTGAGAATGTGGTGAGAGTTTGTTTTCTCATTCATGTGCTTGTTCTCACAGGGTGAAGGGAAAGGAACCTGGTGCCTTTTTTGCAAGGGATCTGTCCCATTTACGGGTGCTCTGCCCTCATGATCTAATCACCTCCCAAAGGTCCTACATCCAAATACCATCACGTTGGGTGTTAGGGAAGGGGCACAAAATTTAGTCCTCTGAACACTCCAAGTGATTCTCCATTACTTCTATCACTAGTCCAGCAACCCATCTAGAAGAATTTGTTGCAACTTTGGAGAAGCATGAGACAAATGGGATTTGAAAGACAGGATTCCATCTTAAATATGGCCAACAATAATTGTCTTGTATATGGCGCCCATGACACTTTCAACTTTCTTTGCATTATGTAGTCCTCCAAAAATATCATCTTTGGCTAGGAAATCATTAGTGAAAGAAAGTTAAACCCAATGAATCCCTTTATTATGTACTCATTATGATGATAATTACTCTATATGTCTTCAAGCCTGACATTCTCAAAGAATGTACTTCCATTCTCCCCATGGTTGTATTCCAAGTAATAGGATAATCTAACAGATGATATAGTTTATATCAAATGTGAGATCTCCTATAAATTATATCTTTTCAAAGGATGTATTACAATCATTATTCCAGGCTTACTCTATTGCCATAGATGAGAAACTAATTTCTTTTTCTTTGATAATAATCTTATGAACAAGGATAATTTTGTGGAAGCAATCATGGAAAGCCTTTATATCAACATTGAGGAAGTTTGGAGTGGGTTTCATGGTCCCTGTCAGATTGGCATGGCATTTGGTCATGAGAAAAGTCAAAATAAGAACCAATCCAATGAAGAAGGAAATTACAGTCCTGGCAATCTGGACCAGACTGAATCTGAACTGTCCTGCTCTGGACTTCCATGATGTAGGCCAATGAATTCCTAGTAATGAGTCAATTAAAAGGCTATGGAGCCTAGATTTCTGGGACTTTCTGGCAAAAGCATCCAAACGGAAATGGTGAGTTGTAATTTTATTTCACATTTATATTATCATTAAAAAATGTGTGTGTGACTATATGGTAAAATTCAAACAGTAACCCAACCAGTGAAATTCCACATCATGTACAACCACAAGAATGGAATCCAGTTAGAATGTTATACTCCATATATGTATAGTATGCCAAAATACACTCCACTGTCATGTACATCTAAAAAGAACAAATAAAAAAATTTGAACAGTATGTAAAGACAAAGTAAATGTCTTCCTCATTTTAGACATCACTTACCTCTCCAGAGTCAACCCAGAATAAGTTTCTTGCGTGTGTGTGTGTGTGCGCGCGCGTGTGTGTGTCTGCGTCCTCATTTTTACTCAAATAGAAGCACAATTTACACATTGTTTTGCATCTTGCTTATCGTACCTTATCTATCTTGGAAATGATCTCAAATCAGTACATATAGATCTACCTTATTTTTTTTTTAAAGACTGTGGTTTTCTATTGTATGGTTAGACCACAATTCATTTAAACAATTTCTAATTTTCTAATTTGTTGTCACTATAAATAGTGATGCAATTAACATCTTCAAATTTATATCATTGAACAAAAATGTGAATATAAATCTGAGGATAAATTCCTAGAAATGGAATAAATAGTCGCTTCAAAAAATGTGTTTTGCATTTTAATAGCTGTCAGGAAAATCCCTTCTAAAACTAGGCGTAGGGACAGCATACTTGTAATCCTAGCAATTTAGAAAGATGTGACAAGAAGATTGCAAATTGGAGGACAGCCTCAGCAGTTTAGGAAGACTCTATCCCAAAATTAAAAATGTAAAAAGGACTGCAAATGCACTTCAGTGATAGAGAAACCCTAAGTACAACCTCCAGTTTAAAAAATAAAATTCTTCTAAAGAGGTTCTACCAATATATGCTCAAGGAAATATTTAGACAATAGAAAGTCTCCCATACTCCCCCCACAGATTAATAGAAGATTTGGTTGTTGTCTAGTAGATGACAATATGGACATTTGCCATATACTGAACACTTTGCTAAGTATTTTATATAAAATGATAAGGAATAAAGTAACATTCTCAAGGTCACCTAAATAGTGAATGGTTGGGCTGAAATTAAATATGCACAAACTGACTTCAGAGCTCATGTATGGGATATTATCCTTTCTCATTGCTTTCTTTAAATGAAATTTTTCCTTTTTCTTTTCTTTTTTATTTTTCCCCGGTGCTGGTGTTCAAACCCAGGGTTTAACTAATGCAGCAACTATTTTACCAATGAACTACAACCTCAGTCCAACTTTCTCATGTTGCAGAATTGTAGCTGAGAGGTAGTGTGTTTGCCAAGCATATGCAAGGACGAGTTTTATCCCCAGCACCACAAAAAGAAAAGCAATTATGATAACGGACAATAGTTCTTTACACCCAAGAAGCTACAACTTTTAGCCATTTTGCTTTTATTTTTAGTATAGACTTCTATAAACTTGGCTAATATGTTGATATAACCACTTCTTGATTTATGGGTTGATCTCCTATTCTAAGAGATGAGGATTTAACTCACTCAACTTATATCTACACCTCTATATCTCTTCTTGTTTTTCCTTTTCAGACATTTGATTGTTTTATCATTGTTTAAACGTTGTAATGTTTAAATGGTTTCTTGTTGCTTTTTTAAATTTTTTTTTATTTATTTTTAGGTGGTTTCTTGTTTCTTAATTCAAGACAGTACTTCTGGATTCTCCTGAAAAGAAGCTAATAGTACCCCTATACTTCCTTTAATGTCTCATTGTCAACTTTTTCTTTTTTCTATGATTGGATTGAACCTACTGAGCTCATCCCCAGGCATTTTTTTTTTCATTTTTAAATTTTGAAACGAAGTCTCATTAAATCAATGAGGCTGGCCTTGAACTTGTGATCCTCCTGCCTCAGCCTCCCAAGTAGCTGGGATTACAACAATGTGCCACCAACTGGCTTCTTAAACTTTCACCTACCAATTTCTATCAGTTTATCTTTCCTTTATAGTCTCAAAAGTGATTTATATTCTATTTTATGGCCATAATTAAGTTTTTACTGTTTTTATCTGCAAATTGATTCCAAAAGTTGGATCATAATTAATAACATATCTATTACTGAGGCCATAGAAGAATTTTTCAACATAGAGCCAAGAAGTCTGCTTATAGCAACATTTGTTTTCACTATTGATGCAATGGAGGATCCCTGTACTACATGAAGGAGAATGTTTCTGACCTGAGAGTCAAGTACTCTACCTTGTGCGTTACTGTTTCCTTATACTTTAAGTATAGTATAACTGCTGAAAACAGTTCTGTATTTTAGACTGAGTAAGACTTGGAACACAACTTTATTTCAGCTTTTTTTGTTTGTTTGTTTTGCTAGAGATTCTAATCGCTTTTTTATTTTTTCCTGAGACAGAACATGTTTGCTTTACCATACCCAAATACCTTCCAACACTTTATTTATTCCATCAATACCATGGAATTATTCCTTTCTTACTGAATATATTCCTTTTGGTCTCCACTGGATTCTTGTGGAGAATTCTTGGAAAGACTCTTTTTTCAAGCAACACTAGCAGGCATTTAGAATTCCTTTTCTTTTTTTAAAATTTTTTTTAATATTTATTTTTTATTTGTAGTTGGACACAATATCTTTATTTATTCATTCATTTGTTTATTTTTATGTGGTGCTGAGGACCAAACCCAGGGCCTCACACGTGCAAGGCGAGCGAGCGTTCTACTGCTGAGCCATAATCCCAGCCCCTAGGATTCCTTTTCATTGAATCCTTGGTTAGTTCTATGTTTTCTGTATTCAAGATTTCCTTTTGGATGTCATACCATCTGTTTTTTTTTTCTTATATATATCAAGTAACTTCCTAAGAAAAGGAGTATGAGTCTTCACATATCTTCATCTTTTCTTCAATTTAACACACACACACACACACACACACAAAACTAATCTGTTGGTGATTCTTATTCAGTTCTCTTCACTTTTTGTGATTTTCTTTCTTTTCTGACTTCTATCCCTTTACTGTTATTCTAATGGCACTTAGATCCAATACCTGTATTCAGCTTGCCATTCAAAGTGGAAACTTCTTTCTTAATCCTTATTTTTTTGAGTCTCAAGAGATTATGTTGGTTGTCACTATGCAGAAGAATCCACCTACCTGCTCTTTACATAAAAAAGAAAAAGCTCATGGTGATATTTAATCTCTTAAAAAAAATAAGGTTGAACATTTATAACGGGAATGAAATGTCACTCTCCAGAACTATTAGGCACTTGTACTTTAGGATGGTTTTTAAGCATCTCCAGAGACCTCATAGGAGTTTACTTGATTTTTCACAGAGGAATTTAAGGAAACAACTGAATAGGAGTTCCTATTGGGCACTGCAAACCACCTGAACTCTTTGTCATAGTGGTCTGGAAGTGAGTGTGAGTGAAATAAAATGATGCATTATTCATATTCTGTTATTGTTGTTGTTATTATTATTATTATTATTATTATTATTATTAACATATAACTAGAAATAGTGGTGTGCTAGTCAGTGTTTTTAATGATAAATTCTTTAGGGAAAAATATGCATATATATATTCGTGTGTATGTGTTTATATGTATGTAAGTTTATTAGAAATTTTATGATGTAAAATATGTGTGTCATACAATTACAAATAAAATATAAAATACCTTTTTTAATAACATCCACATAGCCAATGGATTCTTACAGAATGTTGGTTGCTTTTGCCAAACTTTTGTTTCTGTAGCCAACACATGGTTGCAATTGAACTATGATTTGACAGATGGAGTTGCATCCCAATTTCGAAGTCTTTTCCCAATAAATCTATTGTCATTAAATCTGACATGTGTATTTTATTTTTCGTGATGGCTTTGTTTAACAACCAGCTTGCAAAATTCCTCAAAATTCCCAATCAGTTCTCACCAACTGGTACAAGTCAACTGCAGTATGCCATCACTTATGAACTTCATTTCTCCAACCTGGGGAAAAAAGGAAAATTCACCTGTTTTTGTTATCCAAATAATACATCTCTGTTACCACAATCATCTTTCTTCTCTGTAACTCTCTTCCAATCATTCTCCATCTCTCTCTAAGAAATGCACACACTTTAGGGACAGAGTAGTCAGCTCCACCTATTATCACCTCCAGAAGAGAAAACCAGAATTTTGGTTCAGTCAACTAAAGGGGCACATTGGGTTAGGGATAGGCTGTTGCTGGTGTCACAGCCACATGGTGGCACTATTGAAGCATGGGTATTGCAGCTGCCTCAGTACCCCTCCACCACCACCACCAACCTCTTCTTTTTGTCCCCAGTCATGCAAAGCTTTATAGTGAACCCATTTACATGTCCTCTAAAAACCTAGCTTCCCCATTCCCCCTTTATACACAGTTCCTTTCGGTGCAGGAAATGCCATCAATTTAAAAAGCCCATGGGCATGCTACATGTTTAAAAGTTATATAAACAGATCCTTCCTGTTGCATCTATTGTGACAACTTTTACTTTTTGACATCTGAATTTTAGACTCTATCATCCATAAGCCACTGGGAGTTTTCCTGTCTCTCAGTAGTACAGGTAAACCTTTCCCTGAATATTAGTCTAGGACCTGAGACAACTCAAGCCCTTCCTATAATTTATGTGTCCCTACTTACTTACGCTCTTCTATTTTTCACCATCCCATCTATCTGCATGGTCAGCTAGGCTCTGCTCTCCACTTGACCCCATTGGAAAAACTCCATTATTAATCATCTTCTATAAAAAAAAAATCTGACAAAACTCAGCATTTTTATGTTTTGGCAATGGCATTAAAGTGCTCTCAATCCATACAAATATCCCAGATGAGGGGTTTAACTGACTCAGTGTGGGTCACATGCCCACCACTGCACCAATGTATGGTCAGGAGGATGGGATATTTACAAGGATCAGACATGATCCACATGCCATTTTGTATGATAAGAGGAGTATGAATGGTAGCCTGGAACCCATGGAGTGGGAAGAGATATATGCCAAAGGGAGTTGGGAAATATCACCTGAAGATGGGAAACAGAAATGTGGAAAGAACAAAAGTAACAAATGGTCACTACTAGTAGAGATTTGACCCTTTCATATGGTGGACATTTTACAATTCCTAGAGAAAACGGCAACCCATTTGTTTTGAGGGAAAGAATAGTAAAATGAAAACATATTTAATATAAAGTAATGATGAAAAATGTCTTTTGCAGCATCCCTTTGAAATACAAGTGGAGAATTCCCAATTTAAAAGTCTGAAATCCAAAAGCTCAACAACCTGAAACTTTTTGAGTTTGACATGATGCCACAAGTAGAATATTCCATGCCATGAAACTTTGTTTCATGCACAAAACTTTTTTTAAAATTGTGTGTGTGTTACCTTCAGATTATGTGCACAAAGTGTATATGAAACAAAAATGAATTTCATTTCAATCTTAAGTTCTGTCCACAAGCTATCTCATATATGTGCAAATATTCCCAAATATGAAAAAAAAAATTGAAACATTTCTGATTCCAAAGATTTCAGAAAAGAGATGCTCAACCTGTATTAGCTTATCTATTATGGCTCCTGAATTTTCATACAATTGTGGTCTCAAAGCAGGGCAACAATTTTGGCATGCTTTTAAACCCTCTGACATGTGGTATTGCTTTAAACATGCAGTTAATGTGATCATTATAATTTAAACACTTCAGTGAAAACATTCAATCAGAGACTGTTTTACACTGCTTAAGTAGAGCCAAAAATATGCAAAACAATCTCACTGCCACTTACTCCACTATTCTAGCTTTATATTTTTGTGTCTGATAAGCTTTTTGGTCTCTAAAAGATTCAACATATATGGATCAACTTACAGGAAAGAATTAGGCCTTGGAATGTGAGTTGCTTCCCAGTGAGAAGCATTAGCACCATGGTTCCCTTTAGGCCCCGAGTTTCAGGAATGTCTGCTGCTGTTTGCAGGCCTCACCACTGGAAGGCTATCTTGTATCTTGTATCTTAATAACACAGGCACTTCTCTTCTAAAACGGATTTAGAAGAACAGACTTCAAACGGAGTACTCGTATTCTCATGGTACATGAAGACTTTCCAAACACACATGGGAATGGATGGTTTTAATGCAACCAGTGTCCAGATTCTCAACTCCCATATCCCTGATTCCCCCTCCCCAGGCCTGCCAATACCTCCCTCGTCACAATCCTCCTTGTTGGTCTCACAGAAGACAGGCCTGTCTCTCGCCCAATCTGGATCTTACCTTGGTTCATTGCTCTGAGACATAAAAATTTCAGGAACAACTTACAAGGAGATAGTTAAAAATGTATTGCCCCTGCCCTCAGGACTTCTTCCTGTTCTTCCCCCAAAACAGCAAAGAAAGCCTGAATAAAAACTAAAACCTTCCTTTATCCAGACAAATTCTTGGCAAATCTCCCTCCCTTCTCTCTACCTCTCTTCTGTCTCTCTCTTGGGGAATTGGGATTCACAAGGATTTCATCCCATTTGTTGAATATTTAAAATGACGGGCAATAAGTCCAATTTAGCTGATAGGTTGGACAATGTAGGTTGGTTTTTCTCCAGTTTTAGTTATTTCTTTATTGGCATTAGGGCTTGAACACGGGGCACTTTTCCACAAAGCTAGCTCCCCTGCCCCTTTTTTTAATTTTTAATTTTAAGACAGGGTCTCGCTAAGTTGCTGAGGCTGGCCTTGAACTTGGGATTCTCCAAGAGAATCCCCTGAGAGCCTCCCAAGTCATTGGGATTACAGGTGTGCACCATAGGGCCAGGGTCCAGTAATGTATTTATAGATTGAAAATTGTTCTGTAAACTGAGTAAACTAAATTTATAGCACTGTTATTTTATGCAAAGAATATGGATTAAAATGCTAATATACTGTGAAATACATTCTTTGCCATAATTTAAACTTAAGATATGTTTAGGTGTACATATAAAATGTCCAAAGAACTCCATGTTTTTCACAATTCTTGTGGGTTTACATATGTGAAGAATTTCGAAGACCTTTGGTCTAAACAATCAGGAAACCACCTTAAGCAATTCAAACTCTTTATTAAGAAAATATAACTAAAACTTACAGCTCTAATTAACTATGAAAAGAGAAGGATATAAAAGAACATCACTCCCTGCATACTTAACTAAGTTCACATTTTTCTAATGTTTACTTAATTTTTTACTCTTGAGTCTAATCAAATATGGGTTTCTCTCCATTAAATACCAAGTTTGGCAGGAGGACATACTGAAGCTTCCAGTCTACCACCTTTTAGCCAGTTTGTTTATGCTGTAGGTGGGAAGTGACTGGAGCTTAAACTCTATTTTCCCAATATTTAAGCCTATTAAGCCTATATTTGAACCCCCACAGGAACAAAATTTTCTAATTACAGGTCTCTTGGTGGTGGTTTTCCCCCTTCTACTAAATATCAAAGAAGAAGAAAATAGCCATTTTTCCAATTTCTGGCAGATACCCTGACCGTTTCCACTCTACAAAAAAAAAAAAAAAAAATAGCAAAAGTACTGCCAAGTTTTACATTCCCTTTTCTACCTCTGCTGCTTAGATACCTTAGGGTCATTTAACATAATACAATACAAAATTAATTATTAAGGTTCGATTATATTAAATTGCTAGACAGGTTTACTGACCCAGAGTCAACTGGTTTTTCTACTACCAGAATTTTCCTCCCTGTTTCTAATAACTGAAAAATGTTGAAACATATAAAGACGTTGTAAATACTTAGCTGTACAATTTTCTCCACAAACAGTACACTCTTACCCATTAATTAACTGCCAGCTGAGAGCAAAATTTAGTCAAGGACAGGGAGACCCCTGAGAGCTGGAGGGAGGGAGAAGGAGAGGTGACTACTAAGGGCAAAGGCAGCTGTTGGAGCTGTGCATATGCTGGGGACAAACTTGCTATTACACATGCTCACTCCTGGCCAGGCCCTAAGGACAAGGCTCTCTTTAATTATCACATCTAGACTGGGATGCCCTTGATTTGAGGAGAAATAGTAATTTATCGATATATACTTTTTCATTTAGATTTTTGTGTTTAATTTTCATTTTTGACCTGCAAAGTCCTTAAAATAATCAGTTGGCCCCAACTTTACCTATCGGTGTACAAACATCAAGCGTTGGAAAATGTATAGGCCTTGAGGTATTTCTCCTATCTTCTAGTTTCCATGATATTTTCAATGTTATGGCAGTTTAATTTATACTTTGCAATTATTTCCTATAAAGATGTTCTGTTGATTCATTCAGGGAATAAAACTCTATCAAATTTTTTTAAGAATCCCTAAAGGATAATTACTGTTCTCTGTGGGGTAGGAATGTTTTCTAGTCTCATCAGCAGACATTTCAGAGCACAGTTAATACACAGTGAGTAAAAGTTAATGACAATAAAGCCATAGATATGTGAAATTCAGTTATTATGCATTGTAAATAGATGACACAATGGCGGACTTGTTACTGAAAAGAAACGACTTAATGACTCATAACATTTACTTAAGGTGATAAAACAAAAACAAAATTTGCTGATAGAGTAACTTCATTATCTCATAATGTATGAAATATTTAACTGCAATTTAACTCACACACATATTTTGGAGAATGGACAGAAACCTTCTCATCAACTGTCTCTTTCTAATAAAGACATTGGGGTCATTGACAAATTCATTGAAATTTTGCCTACTAAAAGCCCCAGACTGATTCTATTCTGAGACAAATGTCTTACAAATATGTTTTCAACATCATGTAGAAATGACCATAATTTATAATATCAATGTGGTTTACTTGGTAACTTTTTTGGGGAGGGTGCTGAGAATTGAACCAAGATTGCATGCATGCTAAGCACGTGCTCTACCACTGAACTACACCTACAGCTCTACTTTGTAACTTTTGCAGCCTAATAAAGGCTCCCAAAGGTTCCCATAATTCCTCAGAATATAATATGGAAGACTTCCTGCTTCCCCAGCCTTCAGATTTTCAACTGGTAAACATTAAATTGTACACTGGCTTACTTCTCCAAGGCACCAAATTTAGTTTCCCTTGAGGGAAAGAGGATGATTTGAGGAAAAGGAAATTGCAAACCAGTGGAATGAGAGACCCTTTAGTATGATACAAGAAGAAATATGGTATAAGGAAGTGGAAGAAAGGAGAAAACCTCAGTGAGAGCTATATCTCCTCTGGAAATACAAATTCAAAGCATCACCTTGATGTACTCTGATCAGAATGAAATGAGTTCACCCAGGCTCAACATCTCACTCACACAAATCACCCTCTGTCCTCCACAGCATAACAGAATGCTTAATGAGTGATTATTTTAAAGTGTTAAAGACAAGATTATTCTATAATACCTGGTAAAGCACGGTATGAAAGACTTTTGAGACTGACAAGATAGTTATAGGGACAGTGTCCCAGATATTTTGCACTGGGACAGAGAGATTAGATTCAACTCCAGAGACTTTACAGGCAAGTGAGAATTCATAGCCTAGCAGCAAGGTAGGGGGTCAGAAGATGGAAAATTACTAAGAGAATGCATCTGTGCTAAGGAAGATTCTCAGTAAATTGACGTCACAGGAGTCTTTTAAAGACAGATCAGGGTGATCAGATATGACCTGAGTGCTGGTGAGGATGAGAAAACTGATTAGATATCAAGAACTGGAAATTCTTACTGAAAGTGATTTTACAAGGAAGTACACGGATGGCCTGGGAGAAAGTTTACGCACCTGACTGACGTACTAAAATGAAATAGGTAAAATATAATGTGAAATGATATGTGTTTCTGTGTATGCCCAGAGAAATAAGAAAAAATGATGATTTATGTATTTTGCCCTGTATAGAAGTTCCAGGATATGTTAAGTGAAAATAGAATATCAAACCCCCAATCTCTCTCTCTCTCTCTCTCTCTCTCTCTGTGTGTGTGTGTGTGTGTGAGTGTGTGTGTGTGTGTGTGTGTGAGAGAGAGAGAGAGAGAGAGAGAGAGAGAGAGAGAGAGAGAGGAGCAAATTATACAGGCTTAATTATTATATTATATAATTTGTGAAAAGATACCTGTTCATCTTTTAACATTTTTACTTTAAATTACAGGGGTAAAAAGATAAAATTTGTTTTTTTTTTCTTTATATAATTTTTGTTTGAGTTGTTACAACCAGCCTGTATAATTTTTATAATTTGAAAAACCCTGAATAAAGGAAACTATTTTAAAAAATTATCTGAGACTGAGAGGCTCAGGATGCTGAGGCAGGAGGATTGTACATTCAAAGCCAGACTCAGCAACTTAGTGAGACTCTGTCTCAAAATGAAACATAAAAAGTATGGGATGTTGCTCAGTGGTTAAGCACCCCTGAGTTCAATCCATGGCATCAGGTAAAAAAAAAAATTACCTGAGACTGAGTTTTACATAGTTTCTAGATTTAATAATAAATTTCAGGGGCTGAGACTATATAGCTCAGTGGTAGAGCACTTGCCTAGTGTGCACAAGGCTCTGGATTCTATCTCTACCACCAAAAATAAATAAATAAATATAAGTAAGAATATACTTGTTGTTGAAGAAGTCTTTTGTAAAAAGTGTAAATTTCATATTGGTTTGTTATTAATTTATAAGATTTCTAAATATTATCTACCTATAAAAGTGAAAAATATTCAGTTCAAGAAGACTGAAAAATATAGAAAATCACACATACACACACAAAATAAGAGCTGGGAGTGAAGCTCACTGTAAGTGTGTACTTAGCAAGTATGAGGCCCTGGTTCAATCCCCAGCACCAAAAACAAACAAACAATTATATAAATAACTCAGGTAATTCCAATCCTTGAAGATAAACAATATGAATTTTTGGTACCCTTGTTTCTTGATGTCTATGTATTTATATATTTTACTTTATTTTTGTGGTGCTGGGGATTGAACCCAGGGCCTTGTGCGTGGGAGGCAAGCACTCTACCAGCTGAGCTATATTTGTATATTTAAAATAAAAAGTACTCATAATGCACTTTTTAACCTAACGGTAACAGAAGTTTTCCATACTCGAATATCTTTCTTTAGCATCTATTTAGTGGTAATACTAAGCTACATATATCAAAATTAGATTCAGGTAAAACAAAATAACTGATTTCTACACAAAAGCAGACACTTCATGGATGGTGTGGTAGCTCCTTGAAATCTATATAATCTGGCTATATAATTATGGCATCCAGTTCAAACTGAAAATCTGAGGAGGTCCCTTGTTCAAAAGTAGAAAAAAAAATCCTACTAAAAGTATCTAAAAGAACTGGGAGTACAGCTTAGTGGTAAAGCACTTGCCATGAGGCCCTGGGTTGAATCCCCAGTACAGCAAAGAAAAGAACTAAAAATATATACATTCTTCTTTTCTTTTCAGATCCTCTCTTGATTTGTCATGGTGCTTTAATCTTCTATTTAATGCTCTAAGCAACAACAGCAGCAACAACAACAACAAAACCCTAAATTATCAGCATGAATTTTACCCTTCATCTTTACATAGAGCAAAACCAGTTTCAAATATAAGAGCAGTTAATGTGCACATGGAATTATTAAAATCACCTAATTTATATTTTATAGCAAGTACATGCACTTGTTCTTTATTCTTCTCAGAACAAGAAAAATTGCACAAAATGAAACCAACCATGTTTATTTCATTTCTTGATCCACTTTCTGCCAACACCTTCTACCTATGGTTTACTGATGAATAAGGAAGGACTAAAATGAAAAGGAACTGTGGGTTGTCTACCATTCCTGTTTTTAACATGCCATCATTTTCAGGGTAAGTAGTTGATTACTACAGGGAAGTAACATAAGTAAGAAATGTTAGTGTAGAAATCCTTAAGTGTTTGTGTTTCTAGAAATGTTATTGCCTTCTTTCTGCATAGCCAGTTATGGTTTCAAATGGCAATCATGGCTTCTCAGGGCTTTCACCACCTCCGTTCATCTATAATAAACATAGCACATTCTCTTTATGCTGGCTTTGAATCTTGCTGAACTCATTGTGGGGCCACCAGAATTCAGAGATCATGGGCTACATACAAATGGTGAAACACGGAAAGTAAACAAACTGATTGCAGGAAATCTTTTTTTAAAATATTTTTTTAGTTGCAGATGGACACAGTATACCTTTTATTTTATGTATTTATTTTTATGTGGTGCTGAGGATCAAACCCAGGGTCTTGCACCTGCAAGGTGAGCATTCTACCACTGAGCTATGCCCCAGCCCATGGGAATCCCTCTTCTGACACACACGCTCTATTGTGTTATCAGATTTCACTTGCAAAACACTGCTTTGAAAATAACATTACTAAGAATTTTAAGATAGCATTGATAGAGGATTAACCCACCTGTGGGGCACTTCTGAGCCCTGCCACAGCATAGTTTGCATGCCCATGAAACTGGCATGTTCCACCAAGTCTTCAAAGACTTGGAACTCCTTTTAACTTTTAGCTCCTTCATCCTCCACATGAGGCTTCCATCATAAAGGTCACTTCAGGGTCCAAGTTTTTGATTGCTGGAGTTCAACATCAGGGGAAAGGAGAAAAGCAAAAGGGTCTTCCATCCAGCTCACTGGAAGAAGCTCAGCTCTGCTCCCATCTCATTAGTCAGAACTTAGACAGAACTCATATACTTGTGATGGACAGATGGATTTTTTTTTTTCTGAATGCATTGCTATCTTGAATGAAATAGGATGTTGCTAAGAAATAAATCTGAATAGGTATGGTTAGGCAGCTAACCATCTCTGCCACACCAACCTAAAGATATAATTTGAGTAAACCTTAATTTTTATTTATGTGGATTGTTTCTGATTTTTCACCATTGTCAACATCATTTTCAAACTTTTCAATTGTGTCTTACTCTAAATATTTATAAATTTATCCTTAAAAAACTAATAATTCTCCTAGGGAGAATTTTTTTGTTGTTTATTAACTAAACAACATGTACTTAGTAAACTCATAATGATAACAATACAGTTGTTTTTGAAAATGGGAGAAGTGGACACAGAGGCACATGGACCGGTGGTCACAGTACTCATTTTGGAGCCAGCCTGGGCAACATAGTAAGACCACCATCTCAAAAATAAATTTAAAAAAAAAATTTAAAAGAGGCAATTAAATATTTATGGTCCCAACATAAACACTGTGTGGGACCAAAAAAAAAAAATTCATGGCTAAAGATGAAGATATGTTAAATCATGTGACTTCTGATTCTCTGATCATGTACAGTGTTGCTGATTTATATGTGTCTGAATTATTTAAAGCAAAAACAATGTCAGCAAATTCTTGAAAGGTTGTTCATTTCTTGAATATCACATCTACAGGAATCAATCTACTGCCACTATCTGAATACACTGTATCATATCTCACAACATTATCTTTGTCTAACATTGCATATCTGGGTAACTTCTACAATCTTGATTTAATGTTATCTAATTTCTAATATTGAGTCTCATCTTCAGTGATATTTGAAGCATGCCAGAATACAAAACTTAAGTGAGAATTAGCTATTTTTCATTCCTGCATTAATATTTTTGCATAGCATATAATCAAGCTATTTTTTTAAATTGATAGAAACTAGTTCTCTGGTGTTAGTAACCGAAGACCAAACAACTTGAATATCTTAAGCACATTTTTATATTATATCTTTGCCAAGCTTATCAAATTATTTCCATATGATATGGGAAAAAAGAGACTTTTACTAGCCTCCAAAACATTTTTATTTGCAGTAAATAACTGAGAGGAATTTTACTCATTTTCTAGCCAGTGTTTTTCTCCTAACCAGTTTTAAAATTACAAGAACTTGTAATTTATTAAACAGAACAGTATCTGCATATTCAGATTCAAATGTGAGATTTTTCTGAATGAGTTTGGGCACAATTAGATTTCAGAAACGGAGCCATTAAAACCTGAGTATTAGGAGCAAACTATTTATTATTTATAGAGTATAGTTCTACATACTCTAACATTTTGTCTTTCACATATAAATATCTGGGTACATGCACCATCTGAGTGTATAAAATTAAACTACCTGAACACCTTTAAAAAATTAGAGTAAAACGTAAAAATGTCTATAAAAAGAAATTCATTAGAGATTTCAAAATATCCGTAAGTGCTAAATAAGGTTTCCAGAAATCAGTGATTATGCTGAAACGTGTCACAAGGGGAACTGTTAACAAGTGTTACTTTGCCAATGGCAGGAAGATTGCCAACCTTTAATTGGCTTTAAAGTTGGTGTTTTATCAATGGTGTATTGTAAAAGGCAATAATGCCCACATTTATGATTTAAGCCCAAAATGGGAACTCTAGGTTTGACTAAATGTGGCACTATGCACTAGCCCTTCTAATTAAAAATATTCAAATGCCCACCCTTTAAATTTGGTTAAGATGTACATGATCGTGTTTTTATTTAAAACAACAACAAAAGATGTTTGTCTACACTTTACAATATACAATGACTAGCCAACCCCCCTCTTGCTTTGCTATGTATTAACTTTTGTTCTAAGGGAAATACTGAGAACAGCTCTTGAGAGTCTGGTGGGAAAGTGAAATTCTAATGAATGAAACCAAAATCTGGCATGGCATCATGGTGCTGATTCCAAAGGAGGAGGGAGTGGTGTCCTCATAAATATGCAAATGAGAGCTCATATTATCTTCAATAAGCCAAGTTGCCCATTGGTTTCTGATGAATTCCTAACTACCTAATAACCCTGATCTTAGGACAATGCAGGAGAACTCTTGAATAACAATTATGAACAAACAAATATGAAGTAAACTTCCAGTCAAACCATTAAGGGGGAAAATCCTAACCCACCAATACCACTTTCACAACGCATGAGGTTTCAGAGTGTGAGAAAGATCTCCTGACAATTGTTGAGGGAACTCTCAGTAGTATTTAGTATTCAACATTCAGCTGATTAACTTTGCACTTTTGTCCTGCTGACTTGAATAACTCTGTGGATTAGAGATAGCTGACAACTTTTCCAACTCTTGCAGGCTATGGATTCATCAGACTGCCATTCTATACCAGCCAGGTGCTTTCTATCCACTCCTCTTCCTCGAATCCCATGTGGTATTTGTACTCTTCATATTTGGGCTCATTGGACATAGGAAATGTGCCAGGCACATGCAATGGCCATAGCTATAAAGCCCCTGTGGCAGACACCACTAGATGGCTTCTCAAGGTCATGCCCCCATCTAGTCATCCCCCTTCCTTGCTGGCTGTGCTATGTATATTCCAAAGTAGAGGCAGAAAATGCCACCTACTTCCATTTCCAGCTGTCTCCCTTGTGACCCTATTTCTGGGGAAATGTAAGGGGGAAATCTTCCAGGAAATTCTGGTAAAGAAGAAAAGAAAGACAAGTTTCTCCCCGCCCCACATTTCTGTTTTTAATGTGAATATAAGCAGATATGATGCCCAGATTCCATTTTGTGACAATAAGGGTACATAAAGCACAAGAAATTGCTGAAAAGCCAACTCAGAGCCTTCTAAACTTTTGTTGTGTGATAAAAATAAGTTATCTTTAAAAATGCTTGTCATTTGATTTTTTTTACTAGTATTCAAATGCATCTTAACTAATATGTACCCTTTAATCAATAGGGTCCCCACACCAGCAGATCACCTCTGTGATGACTCCTGTTCTTACTGTGACAATTTATAGTATCAATTGGTATCAATCCAGTTTCTTTGGTGCTATTAAAGAGTGGTTCTCAATCAAAGAATACATGCAATTTGTTGAGATTTAGATATTATAATCTGTGCAGAACAAAAATTGTTTGTCCATGACAAAATTCACTCACCCCAACACTAATGCAATTTTTCCCTTGATACTTCTATAAACATAAGGCTATATACCTGTAGACAAAAAAATGTCTTTTGTATTTGAAAAGGTGTATTTAAAAAAATTTGTAGACTATAAAATATGAAAAAATGAGTCTCATAACCATTTAGAGACAAAAAAAGAATTTTAAAAGAAGGACTGGGGATGTAGCTCAGTGATAGAGTCCTTGCTTCACATGGGTTGTATGCCAAGTACCACACACACACCAAAAAAAAAAAAATTAAAAAAGAAAAAATTGATTTCAATATTTTGTTTGTCAAATTCATTCTCATATAATCACAAACTATAAGAAACAAAAATATAAGTATTTAGGGTAGGGTGGTAGAATATTTGCTTAGCATATGCAAGGCCAGGGGTTCACTCCCTAGCAACACACACGCATATTTAAACCTGGAGTTTGAGGTAATCTCAGGAACATTAGCAAAAGGAATTTTTTTGCATCTATTCTTAGCTAGAAAAATGGAAATTAGATCATTCGGGATGTGCTCTTGAGTGGGGATATTGGAACGTCTTCACGCCCCCCACCCCCCCAATAATAAAAGGCATACAAAAGTTCTAATGTGTAAAAGTGGCAAGAAATCACAGAACTGTGAGTACCCATGAGCCCAACATAATTCAAAAACATATCCACACTTTTTCAATAAGGGAAAGCAGAATAGGGAGTTTTAGGGGAATAGTAAATGATTTTTTTTAGGAGAACTCAATGGACTTGGAGCCATGCAATTGTTTTATCTTGCTCCTTTGCTTCCCAGCAACAAGAGGTGAGCAGCTCGTTCTCCATGTGCTCCCACCATGAGGTACTGCCTTGCCATAGGTACAAAGGCAACAGGGCCAATCAATCATAAACTACAATCTCTGAAACCACAAAATAAAATAAACCCTCCCTCCCTTAAAAAAATATATATATATATATATATATATATGACAGTGCCTCCTTTTAAGTTGAATATCTCAGGTATTTTGTCACAGTAATGAAAAGTTGATTAACACACATATGCGAACTTCTGTGACTGATATTTTCAATTAATATATGCTTTCAAGGTTTGGGAACTCTCTGTATTGACTTGGCAACTTTTCTGTAAATCTAAAATTATTTCCAAATAAAAAGGTTATGAAATAAAAACTAAGTAGGCCTATGTCTGTTTTCTTCCAGACTGTCCCATGACTACACTTAAGATCAGACTGCTCATTTATATGTCCGAATTGCAGACAGGAAGCAGAAGTGAGGGTCGAAGGGCACATGGGACCATCCAACAACTTCTGTTTATATCACTGACCAGACCTCATTGACTTGACTCGAAAATTGTAGTCTTTCAGCTGGGTGCACTGCAACCTAAATTAAAGGGTGATTCTGTTGCTACTGAGGAGGAAGGTGAAAATGGATGTTGCATAGGCAACTCTCTGTGGTAATGAAGCAATAAGAAGCAATAGGTTGTTGCTCTAGGGAGTGAAAGCATAAAATTTGAAGTCTGAAACCTAGATTTCATACTACTGCTGCTACTAACTAGCTATGTGGCCTTGGGCAAGGTGCTTTCTCTCTCTCTCTCTCTCTCTCTCTCTCTCTCTCTCTTCCTTGATTAAATGGAAAAAATAAAATGTGCTTGGCAAGGTTTCGATAAAGGTTACATGAGATAATCCGTGGAAGCTATTTTATGGTTTATCTGATGAGTTGTGATTATAAAAAAAGAAGATACAGGATATGGAAGAGTTTCTCAGAAACAGCAGTTTGCATAGTGAAAGCAGGAACTAATCTGCTTTCATGGATTTAGGATCACCTTCAGAGGGCTGCTGGTTCTCAGCATCAGCAGATGCACTTCTTTTCTTCTAGGAAGCTCCAGAGCCTCTTCTGCCATAGTTCTCTATGATAGTTGATTTTAGGTGTCAATTTGCCTGGGTCATGGTACCTAGCTATTTGGCCAAAATTATTCCAGGTATACCTTTGAGGAAGTTTTTTGACACAGTTAACATTTTAACTGGTGAACTTTGAGTAAAGCAGATTCCCCTCCATAACATGGATGGGCCTCACTCAATGAGTTGAAGGTCTGACTAGAACAAAAATTAACCTCCCCTGAGGAATTCTGGAAGCAGATGGCCCTTACACTTGAACTGCAATGTTGGCTCCTTTCTGGGTCTTCAGCTTGATTACCTTTGGGTTTGAACTGCCAATTTTGTATTTGCCAGTCTCTGTAATTGCTTGAGCCAATTATTTAAAATAACTATCTAGGGCTGGGGTTGTAGCTCAATGGTAGAATGCTTGCTTGGCATGTGTGAAGTACTGGGTTTGATTTTCAGCACTGCATATAAATTTAAAAAAAAGTCCACTAAAAGACTAAAAGAATATTAGAAAAATAAAATAACTCCCTTTCTCTCCCCCTTATATGTGTACACACACACACACACACACACACACACACACACACACCCTATTGGTTTTGGGTTTTTTTTTTTTTTTAAGAATCCTGACTAAAACATTCAGACAGAAAACTCAATTTCACTAGCCTCCTCTAGCCCTATTTCCCCCATGATAAAAATGACCCTCTTTAAGGGATGTCACCAATGCATCACTGCATCTAAAAAGATCACAGGATGATGACCACAAAGAAGTGTTACAATGAGCCTTTGTTAGGATGGTTAAGTGGACAAGTCATTAACTGTTATTGGGCATACTTGTGCATTGCCTATACCAGTCACGTCTATGACAGAGGGTGCCTTCATACATAAGGTGGGAACTATATAAATAAAGTGTTATGTTGACTATGTGTTTTATTTCTATTACTTTTCTATATTGAGCTACTGATTTCCTGGAATGCTTATTAATGTGCATATTAGTTGCATTTCTAAGAAGCCTATTGTAGCTTTTAAAACACAATTTATTAGCAAATACAGTCTGCAACCACAAAAACTTACTATTTTCGAACTGTGAATGAATCAGTTCATCATTCCTTGATATTTTTCATCATATATTTTAATAGCGCATTCTAGGTGTTTGGATGGAAAAACTTCAGCTTGGCACTAAGAGCAAATTATTGCACATGCATGCGATTTTCCTCTTATAAAATAAAAAAAAAATTCTATAAGGGATGATGACCCATTTACATGGGCTAACTAGAATTTTATGTAGGTAATTGATAAATAAATGATATCCATATTTATGATTTCTCTGGTGTTGAATTAGAACTTCTACTATATGGTAGCTTCCCTTTATCCAAGATGCCCCGTGGATGATGAATCATGTAAGGTATCAAACCATATGTATACTATACTGTGGATGTGGTCTCTTTGTCAAAGGACTTTCAGTTACTTTCACATGTTCATGGAAATGAGATACTTTATGGTTTCTCTTTGGCTGATATTGTCAGAATCACTTCTCTTTGCTCTGGAACTATTATTAAGTAAAATAACTGCTATTTGAGCACCGGCACCACAATGCCCATGACAGTTGACCAATAACCATAATGGCTACTGAGTGACCAATGGGTAGGTAGCATGAAGAGTGTAGATATGATAGACAGAAAGACTGTTCACACTCCAGTATAGCAGGAGATTTCATCACACTACCTAGAATTATGAGCAACTCAAAAGTGATGAATTATTTACTTTCTAGAATTTTCTATTTAATAATTTCAGACCATGTAACTGTAACAGAAACATGAAGCAGAATTACAAATAAAAGGGGACTACTGCATATAGGCCTTTTGAATATAAGGTGACAATATTTTGGCTTTTGTAAATTGATGTGGTTTTTGACCACTTAAAGCTTACTGCTTTATTTTTAGCTTTTGCTTTCTAAAGAAAATAGTTTTGCAAATTATCTATTTAATCTTTCAACACTCCTCTGAGATATATTAAGAATCATTCATAATCTTTGAAGAGATTGGGTTAACATAATATATATTTATAATAAATATTTAAATACTACATGTAAAATATACACATGTTCAGGTTAAGTGACAGAGCAAAGTCAACTAACATCTTTGATACAACCTTTGTTATTGGTCTCTCAAATGCAAAACCTCATAACGATGAAGGTCTAAGGATACCTACTGATAACTAAATTTACATTCAGTATATATATACAAAACAGCACTATATTTTTCCTACATATGTAAATGCTTAGAAATCATTTTGAATGATACACAGTAAAGTGAAAACAATGTAGACCTTTGGAAAAGTAGTGATGGGATCTGGATGGAGTCAGTATGCCAAAAGGACTTTATTTGCAAGAAGCTAAATTCATGTATTATTTTAATAACTAAAATATTTCTTTAAAAATGAAAATGCTTAATGGGATTGATTTTCCTCTTTGCAAAATAGAATTGCCAGCAATATTTGCCATATAATCCTATTACCACTTGTGACCTTGGCCACCCAGTACTTAGTCACATAGACTCCTCTCACAACATAGGAATAGCCATCATGGATATTGGTTCTACATGAGGTTCCTACATACATATATGATAGGGCTGAGAAAGAATAATTAATCACATGCATCCCTTAAGGCTCTGCTTGCTATTTTGTTAATGAATAATAACCTGAGCTCAAGTAACACATATATAGTGCCACATATATAGTGCCTGCTCTGTGCCCAGGACCAACGTGAACACTGGACATACAAAAATCCTTAAAAGTGATCATGTTTTTAAGGAAATATGGAGGGAGTGAGCAGACGTAAATAAAAGAATGAAACTATAAGAGGAGAGTTAAAGGGAACCTGGCTCAAGTGTTCCAGGAGAAGAGGATGGGGTATTAACGTGTTGAGGATGGAGGTGTGGAAGGAATAAGGGAAGATTCGTGATATTTAAATGGATTCTTAAAGCAAGAGTCAGGGAATGATGAGAAAGCAAGAAGAAAATGGACATAAAGGGAAAAGAATTATTAAACTCCTCAGTGAAAGCTCACCAGAAGAATCTATTGATTACCCAAATAGGAGTTTTAATTTATTTTTATTTTTATACATGATACAAATGCAGGTCATTTAATAGTCACAGGTCATTCTTACTGGTCAAATTGTCCACCCTGACATCCAGGACTCAGCAAATTCAACACATCCTCGAATCTCTTATTCTGACTGCAGTAGGGTGAGCACATCTCCCTTCAGCACAGGGCCTTTTTCATGTTTCAGATGAAGAGCAGCTTGTGTTGTTCAGAAATTCTACATGCCCTACATACATTGTCTTTGTATCCTCCCCAGAACCATGGTGACCCTGGCCAGCTTGATGGTCTGCACCTGGTTCTGTCCATGATGGCCGTGCAGCAAGGGTGGGGCAATTCCAAATCTGGGTTTATAATGCATATTGAGCAGGGCAGAGCACAACCATGATGACATCTCACAAGGGAGGAGTTAGAGAAGGTAATTTAGGGTTATTAGGGAGTAGGGTTAAGTCGATTTGATCATAGTGTATGTGACACATTATGGTTTAGGGCAGTTTATTTTGTGAGTCAAGATGCATTTTTCAAGTTGTATTCTGTTTCATTTCTACCATCTATTTGTGCGAATGTAGAAGGACATGAAAGGCCATGGCCCTAGTTATAAGTATATTATGAAAACGATTACTGAAATGGGATGTCAGCCCCAGGGCCAGACAGAGATCCATCACAAAGGCTTTTCTGTTTCTGGTTACCTAGCAGGTGTGTGGGATCATGTGGGCAGTGGATCCAGCCATAGCTTTTGTTGCCTTCTTGCCGGAAAGCAAGAACACATCTGTGGGCTGAGATGTCAGAGCTGGAGAAATGTATCTGAATAGATTATTAACCAGGGAAAGAGATGAGGACCCGAGATGAGGATCTAGAATTAGTGTCAAAAAGAACAAAAAATAATAATAATAATAATCATTTATTATGCTGAATAAGCAGGATTCTTAGAGACAAATGTGCATGTAAAAGAAGAGGCCTAGAAGACTGGCACCAGATAAGACCTCGATGATTTCCGAAGTCCTTTCCAAATGCAAAACCTAATGTGCCAAAAGGACAAAGGTAGAAAAGGGCAAGGAAGGGCAGATGGACAAGGATAAGAATATGGTCATAAAATACATAAATCAAGTACAACTTCCCATCCATTCACTGCAACATCCCCCAATGGGTAGTCACTTGCCTTCCCCACAGACAGCTTTGAAAGAGGTCCTATAGTACTTTATAATGTGTCCTTTCTCTGTGCACTGTTTTAATGACTACCTGAGGTGAAACAGGATCTTCAGAGTTTTGATATTGATATTTTTATCTGTTAACTATTTTAACTGCTATAGTTTGGAAGTGTTTCCCAAAGGCCCATGTGTTAAAGGCTTGGTCCTTAGCCCATGATGCCATTGGAAGGGAGACCTAGTGGAAGAAAGCTAGGTCACTGGGGGTGTGTCCTTAAAGAGGATATTGGGCCCTAGACCATTACACTCTCTTTCACTTCCTGGCCTCCAGGAGATGATCCACCTCCTCCACCATGTACTCCTACCATGATGTACTAGGCAGCTACAGGCCCAAAGAAACAATCATGGACTGAAACCAGAAACCAAAATAAGCCCTTTCTTCTCTTGGAAGTTGATCTTCTCAGATATTTGTCACAGTGATGAAAAGCTGACCAACACATAACATTCTGATTTTAAAGTAGTATTAGATTGATAGAAAAGGTGCAGTAATTTTACAAGGAGTTCCCACATATCCCACATCTAGTTTCACCTCTTAGTTATATTATTATGGTCCATTTTTCATAGCTTCTGAATCAATACTGTTAATTAAACCCATACTTTTTTCAGATTTCCTTAGTTTTGAATATAATATCTAAAACCTACTTTTTCACATGACCTTTTTCTGATACCTATGATCCTGGTTAAGCCAGGGTGGTAGCTATAATCCCAGCAATATAGGAGGCTGAATCAGGAGGATTGCAAGTTTGAGACCAACTTCAGCAACTTAGCAAGACCTTGTCTCAAAATAAAATAAATAAATAAATTGCCGTAGTCTGGCTGCAGCAAAATAACCGGGGGTGGGGGTGGGGTGGGGGGGGTGACGAACAACTTGTGTACGTTGATACAGCAGGAGTGGAAGCCGTTTATTGTAGGACAGGAACGGTATTTATACATTCCACACAGTTTATCTAATTAACATAAACTAAATACAGCAGTCAACCAATAAGGAATCTCCACATTTAATGGCTCACTGGCGTTACTTCACAAACCACTCCCTCTGCAAAATGCCAGGCACCATCTTGACTTGTTTATAGACTCTAACAATAAATAAAAAGACCTGGGGACATGATTCATTGGTTAAGGGCTGCTGGGTTCAATCCCCAGTACCCCCTCTCACCAAAAGAAGGGACAGCCCTGAGAAAAGATGTGAGATGAGCACCAAGGACATGGTCTCTTAAAAGCTGTGTGCCTCTCATTGATGACTGTGACTTTTCAGGAGGTAGATAGTGCAACTGCCTTCCCCTTTACAGAGACTCAAAGAGGTTAATTGTTCTTCCCAGCATTGTAGAGCCAAACCTTCAACCCTGGTGTGTCTGACTCAGAAACTCATTGTTCTGGCTTCCACTGGTCTATTTCAAAGAATATATGTCATATCTCCATGAATCACCCATTGTTCACCCAAGATTGTAGCACATGAGGCATTTGGCCACTCTCTGCCTAAATCTCTGCATAAAATGAATCCATCCTCTGGTTTATTCATTTAACAAACATATTAGCTTGTACCATGAAACATAAATGACTGCATTTTATAGGAAAGACTTTGGACAGAAACAGGGCAGGCTGGGGCATACCATCCCAGTTAGTAAATATAAGTGTGAAAAACAAGCACAGAGTTAGTTGAAACCTTTTCATTTAATTAAAAGATTTCCAGGAACAATAAATACAGAAGAACATTGTACAATTATGATTGAAATTGTCAATAAAGGCGGATCATAGTTAGGAAATTAACAGGTCTATAAATGTGCAATTTGTTTTTCTATTTTAGGTGAGAAGAACATTTATCAAGATTCAGAGGTAAATGGATAACTTGTAGGTTTGTCAAACCAACATTGAGAAATGCTGGTTTATTGAGTAGGTTCATTACAGGTGAGAGACTATGTTAGAAAAAAAAATAGTCATTTTTTCTTTTGACATAAATTTTCCATTCAATTGTTCATGTAAAGTAGTTGTGATATTTTAAATATGTAGAAATGATGTTGGGAACCACTTGTTGTGTCTGTGGTACTCTGAGCCAGCTCTGTAGGAAGCACTTGATGTTCATTTTCCCAATTAACCTTCATAAAGACTCCAGGCGAGAGATATCCAAATTGCCATTCCACCAAGAGTGAACTGAAGCTTGGAAAGATTAAGTGCTATGGTTAGCAATACAGTGTTAAATCAAGGCTTGACTCTGGATTTGCCTGATTCCTGGGTGGGGGCAGAAAGGGTGTGGTTTGCCTGGCTCAAACATGAGCCATATGAGTTGGGGAAGGTTTGGTGAATGGCTGACCTTGACCAGGTCCATAAACCAGGCTTTAGAAACAAAGATGTCCTTCAGAGCTGAAACAGACAGAAATGTTCAGCTATTCCTCGATATAATAGTGTTCAAGGCACCAAGATCCCATGGTCCAGATGCAGGTAAGTTAGAGAAGCCAAACTTTGCCTACAAATGGATTGATGAATTTAATGTGCTTACATCGATAAACCTAAGATGTGGCTTATTTAAATCAATAAGTCAACCTGTTAAATAGTTTAGGCATGAATTACCTAACCATTGACCTACCCAGGGATAGAAAAGAATAGGAATATGGATACATAAATACAGGGAGAAGATGGAAGATGGAAGGTGGTTTCTTCCTATATGAATGTTAATAACAATGTAGTTATCTCAGTCAGACTGCTATAACAAAGTGTGGTAGACTAGGTAGCTGATAAATAATAGAAGTTTACTTTTTAAAGTTCTGGAGGCTGATCTGACACTTGACAAAAGTGCTACAATATATTTTGAAGAAAAGATAGACTTTTAACAAATGGTACTGGGGAAAATGGATAGCTACATGTAGAAAAATGAAACTAGATTCTTATCTCTCATCCTGAACAAAGCTCAAATCAAAATGGATCGAAGACCTAAGAAGTAGACCAGAAACCTTGCAAAAACATAGGGACAAAACTCCATCACATAAGTGCTGGTATTGACTTTCTTAACAGGACCCCTAAAGCTCAAGAATAAACTAAAGAATCAAAACTTGGGATGCTATCAAATTAAAAAACTCTGCACAGCAAAGGAAAGGTTTCGGGGGAGGGAGGTAGGTAGGGGAGGATGACGGACAGCATTTCAATAAGAGGTCCTTCTTTCTACCCAGGAATCCAAGCCACCCTAAAATTTACAATCTCAGATAATTAGAAAGTAACAAAATACAAATACTCAGAAATATATTTACAGAATGCAAAGCCCCTGATAGACCTAGTCCACATGAGTTCTAGAAATAGACGAAGGGAAAATGGCTTGGGTACTTTATTTAAGGGGGTACATCAAAGGCAGGGATAAAATTTCAAGAGCGGATACTTGCTTCCTGATTTCTTGCAGTCAGCAGGTTGATGGACATCTTGCTAGGTCAAACCCATCTCAGGTGCTGTGTGGGCCAGGCAGAGCGGAAAAGAGATTCACATTGTCCCTTGGCAATTGACTCGAGGAAATGTCCACTGGCCATTCCCAGACACCAGATGTCTCTATCCACAAGGCTTCCATGCACAGTGACCCCCAAGCAATCCACGAGAGGCTGACAGAATGGATTAAAAGCATGAAGAGAGAGCCTACAAAATGGGAGAAAATCTTTACCAGTTACTCCTTTAATAGGGGATTGATATCCAGAAGATAGAAAGAACTCAAAAAACTTAACACCAAAAATAAATAAATAAATAGCCCAATTAATAAATGGGCAAAAGAACTAAACAAAAACTTCTCAAAAGAAGAAACATAAATGGCCAACAAATATATGAAAAAATGTTTAACTTATCTAGCAATCAGGGAAATGCAAATCAAAATTACACTAAGATTTCATCTCATTCCACTAAGAATGGCAATGATCAAGAATACAAACAGCAATAAATGCTGGCGAGGTTGTGGTGGGAAAGGAACACTTATACACTTATACACTTATACATTGCAGACTAATACAACCACTCAGGAAAGCAGCATGGATATTCATCAAAAAACCAAGGATGGAACCACCATATGATCCAGCTATCCCACTCCTTCGTATTTTCCCAAAAGACCTCAAATCAGCAATACTACAGTGATACAGCCACCACATTTATTGCAGCACAATTCACAATAGCTAAATTGTGGAATCAACCCCAATGCCCATCAATAGATGAATAGATCAAGAAATTGTAATGTGTGTGTGTTTGTGTGTGTGTGTGTGTGTATAAGTTCTACTGAGGCATAAAATAAAATTATGAAATGAAATTATGGCATTTGTGAGTAAATGGATGGAAATGGACAATATCATGCTAAGTGAGATAAGTCAAACTCAGAAACTCAAATGTTTTCTCTCATATGTAGAAGTCCAAGTAAAATAAAAGAAAGGGAGAGGGAAGGATAGGATAAGGTAAAGACAAACGGAAGATCAGTAATGTTGAAGAAGGAGATCAAGAGACAGAGTGGAAGGATGGGAAAGGGTAGGCAATGCAGAATGAATTCTTTAAAAAATCAAATTTATGTGCATATATACATATGCCACAGAGAATTTCACCTTTTTGCATAAGTTAAAAAACTATCAAACATAAATAAATACACAAGCTAAAGAAAGTCTAATAGAGTAAAGGAAGGAGAACAGGGGAGGGGAAGGAGGATGGGAAAGAAGAAGGGAGTATCATGAACTCGAAATCAAATTCCATGAATGTATGAGTTTGTTAGAATGAACCCAACTGCTATGTTTAATTATAAAGCTCTAATTTAAATAAAATAATAAAGTTCTGAAGGTTGAAAGTGCCAGCAAGATCAGGTTATAACTTCTTCCAGGTTATAGAGTGATAAATTCTTGATGTACTCTCATGTGGCAGAAAGAGGACAAAGAGAATTCTCTTGGGTCTCTTTTATAAGGGCACTAATCCCATTTATGAGGGCTCTACCCTCATGTCTTATTACCTCCCAAACCTACACTTTCAGGGGATACAAACATTCAGTCCATTTCAGATAGCAAACAGTTTTTGAATACTCACCATATGCAGGCACATATGTGAACACATCGTGGTTCTATGAAATAGGTGCTTCATGCATGAGCAAAATTAAGGTTTATAGAAGTTAAATAACTTTCATAGATAGAATCACTCAGGTGTGCCAGAATCCAAAGCTAAGAAAGTGTACTATTTTCTGTATCACCTATTGTCCTTTGAACCCTTCTCTAAGAAGGCATGAAGATGCAGAGGGGTATGGAAAATGAGTTTGTGGATGATCTGAAATAGTTTCCCTGGATAGAATCCTCAGGGAGCCTGGTGTAGTTTAGCTATTGTAGGGTTGGAAACCTGTTCTCTTTCAGGCTTCACTGTACTTTTGAACTTGGTGTTTGCTTTATACATGTCCCCTTGCCTTTAATCAAGTTCTTATGGAAAATTCCAGCTTGCTTTGCTGTGCAAAGGGAAACAATGTTCTTTTGTTCATGGTTGAGCCAGAGAGAACAATATTTTTTTCTGACAAAAGTGGAAGAAAGTATGGGGTGGGGTGGGATGGGATGGGATGGGATGAGACGGGATGGGATAGACGGTGAGCCTAGGGGTAGGTCAAAGTGAGAGAAGCCTAAAAGGTGACCCATATGCACATGTCCACTCCTGGGTTCTTTACTTCTGAAGGGAAGAGCAATAAAAAGGGACAAATGTACCTTATGTCCTCTCCTGGTTGTAGATGCTTTCTGTGAAACTGGCAACTGGTGAAGCATACGTGGGTCATTTGAGGGTCCCTACTGGTGACCTCCATGTTTAGTTCTCTAAGTAAAGAGAAACTAGTCTGCCATCTTTTCAAACCCATCAACTTCCTCTCCTTTCACTCATGTAGCCCTGCTGCCTCTCAATTTGGTTCTCTTGCCCTCCAGGAAACCCTCTTATGAAAGGTGCCAACAAGATGGTTCAAGCCTATCTATCTTCTTCAGAGTCCACTTGACCAAAAAGAGATACTAGCCTAGCCTTGCCATACCCAACAGTCACCTGACCAATGACACAGAAAACATAACAACAGATTTCAAAGGACCAGGTTGTGTTTTACCAGCTAAGCCTCAAGTGTTCTACTAGGTTCAGATTAGGGTCTGACAAAGAGCAGATTTTTGGTACTTAACTTCCTGCTCTCTGGAGCCTTGCCGTCCTTCCCTAAGTCCTTTTCCCTCTGCCTAAATAGACACAGAGGATGAATCAGCAATGTCAAGGCATAATTATAACTTCAACCAGGGAATAACTCACTTCTTCTTGCAGACTTTTGAACTGAACAATTTAACAGCAGTTCTCTTAGTGTTCCCCTCACTTGACTTGGGTTGGGGAGTTTGTGTAAGAACTTGACTGTGGACAAAGCGACATGCACAAAGCAAACACCAAGTTCAAAAGTACAGTGAAACCTGAAAGAGCGCAGAAGGAAGAAGTGGAAAGAAAGGATGGTGAAGAGAGAGAACTCACAACTCGGATATTTCTTTTAGAAAATTTGGTCTTTGTATATACTTTGCTACTAAGAGTGATGGTTGATCTAGCTTTGCTTTTAGCAAGTCCAGTGGAACTTACCTTAAGGATTTCTAGAAAATTGACCATCGGAAATACAAGTACCTATTTTTTTTTCATTTTTAGCACCGATGTTCTCAGCTTTGGAGTTTTCCCAGCAATCCAGAGGCAACAGGATAAATCTTACTCGATTTTCAAGTATATATAATATGTTTGTTTATATTTACATATATATATGCAATAGCAAAGGTATAGAAATGTCTCAATCATAGGGGTCACATGAGATTGGAATAAAATAATAAACAAGCTAGCAGTCTCAGCCCCCCGGTATGCATTAAATCAGTAGTAGCCATTATTGCTCTACAATCTCTGATTTGAACCTTAAGGTCAATCATTTTCTAGAATTCAGAAGATTTTGGGATTTTAAAATGGTAATTATCAAATTATATTGTGCCCCTCAGGGAATATGGAGCAAAACTCTCTAATTAAATACACTAATATTTCTGCAGTGAAACATAGTCAAAAAAGTAGTCTAAATAGATTTTTAAAAATAGTCTAAGGCCAGTTAAGGTGATGATTTACCATCAAATGAGTTCAGTCTGTATAAGGTTTTGGTATCAAATGAATTGTGAACAAATTGTCAGTTTTCAGAGTTCTTTAGATTTTTGAATTTCAGATAAAACTGTGGACTTCTACTAATAATACAGTCATTGTCCTAGGTACAAACCAGCAACCCAAGTCACTAGACTATAGCTATCCTCAGTGCCAGTTTCTATCAATGCATCATTGATCTGGCCCTTCATAAAATAAACTGTGTTTCATTCTATCCATTCATGTTTTCCCTAGGCCAGCCTAAAACAATGCTCTTTCTAAGTGCCTGTTTTAATTCAATTCAATTGTTCCACCACTGTGGCAAAAGAGTTGGTCTCTAGTAGACCAGCTCTTGGATGACTTCAACGGTAGAGAGATTTATTAAATGGTGCTCTGCTGGTTAATAAGCTTTGCACACAATTCTGAAACATATCTAAATTATAACCAGGGAAGGTCAGGCACAAGGCTGAGTTCACTGGGAATGTTGCCCACCTCGAAGAGTATAGAGTACACTCCTTAGTCATTAGCTCCTTAAAAGTGTTTCATTCTGGCTACTGTCAGGTGATTATATATGCCATGAGCATTGGCCAAACTCCAGGTAATCAAGGGTTCCTTCTACTTTTGAATGGCTGCATTTTTTCTTTTTAGTTTGAAAAACGGTAGAATAAAAACCATAAATTTAATCCATAGAGTCCCCAGATTACTTGCAATTATTATTTAACTTGGGATATTTATTACCAATTAGTTGACTCATTTAAAATAATGTACTGTAGAAAGCTTCATGTTATGCTAAAAATATTTTAATATTAACTTATTAGAGCAATAAGAAAGATATTTTTAGCACATTTAAAGAGTGCCCTAGAGCTTTAGAATTGAAAGAGTATGTTCATAACTCCTACAGGGTTGGCATGAAGTATAATTCTTAAGAAACTCATGGGAAGATGAACATTCAATTCAGAATAGTAAGTACCCTTGTGCAGAGGGATATGCAACATCTGGGAGGTGCACAGGGGTCTCCAACTGTATCAATAATGTTTTATTCTTTATGTTAGATTAAAGACACATGGGTATTTATGATCCCTTATATATCTTCAAGTGTCTGAAATATTTATTGATAAGTTAAATATATACATATAATTTCCATGAATTCATCTAGGCTTGGGCAAGTGAACCTCAAAATACACTTTTATAGGGCTGGTATTGTAGTTCAGTGGTAGGGTGCTTGCCTGGCATGTTTGAGGCATGGGTTCAATTCTCAGCACTGCATATAAATAAATAAAATAAAGGTCCATTGACAACTTAAAAAAATACACTTCTGTATCATTTATCTTGATAATAATGAACTATTTCTAATCAGCCATCTTTCCATGTATTTGCTTCTTATACCTTCCAATGTGTTTTAAAAATTTTTTTAAGATGTTAATGGGCCTTTATTTTATTCATTTATTTTTAATGTGCTTCAAATCAAACCCAGTGCCTCATGCCTCATACATGCTAGGCAGGCACTCCACCACTAAGCCACAATCCCAGCCCCCAATAATTTTTTGATCACTGCACCCCTACACTTAAAATGCATTTCCTTCTCTCTCTCTCTCTCTCTCTCTCTCTCTCTCTCTCTCTCTCTCTCTCTCTCTCTCTCTCTCTCTCTCTCTTGTTCTTTGCAGTGCCAGGGATGGAACCCAGGGCCTTGCACATGCTATGCAAGCATTCTGCCACTGAGCCACATTCTAAGCTTAGAATTCTTTGGAATTATAAACAAAGGGAAAGGCTTTTCCACACAAAATCTGTGAAAAATAATTTCATTTGAACAGGAAGTGCAATATTTTATTCTTAGAAGAAACTGAAAAGCACGGTAGGAGATCCTGGCCTCCTCCCTCAGTGCCCACTGTGGTCAATATTTCTGCTCCCTTTCTTCAGCATTTGTGTGTCTTCTAGTCTTCCTTCACATGAAGCAGAAAGCAGGCACACTATCTGCATCTTTTGTTGTTTCATTTTCTCCTTGTCTTCCTTTTTCACAGACATTATTGAAAATAAGACATCATTATTACATGGAGTGGCCCTTCCCAGAATCCCAGGCTCTTTTCCATAAAAAAAAAATTTATATGCAAGGAGAGCCAGAGTCCATATTGATAAGCCTTTACAAGATGTGGGAACCAAATCACAGGTCTATTTGGTATCTTCTCGAAGCAAATCAGAAAATCTCCTTGAAGGCAAATGTTAAAGCAAACACTATGAAAATGCTTACTTAGCACTGTTTACACAAACTTTAGTACACTGAACTTTCTCGTATTAAAATTTTGTGCTTTTATATATCATTACAACAGTTACTTGACAATCCATTATGAGTGCAGTTCAGACAAGAAATTTCACATACAAATGCTACATATGTGTTGTGGAAATGCTTCCAATGTGATTATTCATATAGAATCTTGGAGAAGTATGCTTATTTCTCTGAAGTAAAATGTGTCAAATCTGAAATCCTCAAATAGATTAATGATTTTCAAAATCTGTTGCTTCATCAAAAACACACCAAGATTTGGCTTGCATTGTTTACTCTCTGTCCATAGGACACTCTTGTGAAATGGCAGCTCTAATCCTTGCTAGCTCAGTAGCTATTTCTACCATTCACACCCAAAAGAGTTGTGGGAAACACCAGAAACAGAACCAAGGTACAGGGAGTCAAGGTCTTCCAAGAGTGCTACAGACTCTATAAGTCATTGTTGCCACATTAAACAGAGTGGGCATTTGATCTTCGAGGCTCTGTGGTTTGATGAATGAAGTCATGATCCTGGTTTCCTTGATGCCCTGGGCAGAGGCCTGCCCATTTTCATGAGAATGTGCATGACTGGTTTCAAAAAAGATCTGTCTGCCATTTGTAAGGAGCTCAGAGTAAATTCACTACTGTCAGAAAAATTATCCAAAATTAAGTTCCTCAAAGAATGGGGCAGTTACATTATTTCCAGGGAAAAGAGATGCCAATGCTCATTCTCATGTTGAATATCAAGGTGACTTATGTTTCTAAAGGATACGTTAGCTAAGTATACTTGTTTCTAATTGTGGCCTTGCAAAGAGCTGATTCTAAAATGGACATTTTTCTCAGATATGGCATTCATGGCAATCTCAGTGTGGAAATCTGACAATTCTTATTTAGTCTTTCCAAACTGGATCAGGAATGAAGATAGCTCACTTACATAGGGCCTTGGTGTTTGCAAAGTTCTTTCTGTCATCCTTAAATGCTCCAGTAGAACTCAGGACAGAGATTTGGTTGGCAGTCCTTACTGGAGTTCAGTATAGTAGAAGGGTCACTGATCAGGTTTTGACAAGGACTCTAAGCTATATAATATTTACATTCACTCATTTAATTACAGTTTGTTTAGTTTCTTTCACGAAGCAGGCAGTGTTCAAGGTATGCACACATTGCAGTACACGACAAAGTCCCTGTCTAAAGGAGTCTATAGTTTTACAAATGAAAATATGACAAATATCAGATAGTGACAGGTCCTATGAAGAAAAACAAAGCAGGATGAAGGGGTAGAAAATCATTGTAGAGTATGAGGGACACTATTTGACACAAGTTAGTCAGAGAAGGCCTCTTAGGAGGTATCTTTCCAGCAGAAACCAGGATAAATCAAAAAAGTAGACTAAGTGGCTATTTGGGAAAACATTCTAGGCAGAGGTAACAGCATGTGCAAGGGATGAGGCAACATATTTGCATTGTTTTTTCTAATTTTAAACATACATAAAAGTAGAGATAATTGTTTCAGGAACCCTATATAGGGTTGGGGATATAGCTCAGTTGGTAGAGTGCTTACCACCCCCACACAAGACCCTGGGTTCAATCCCCAGCACCACAAAAAAAGTAAAAATTAAAAAAATTAAAAAGAAACCCTGTGTATTCATTGTTCTGCTGTTCTATTTCCAATCTATTCACCAGCTGAATTATTTTCAAGCATATCAAGACATCATATAATTTCACACCAAGATTGTTTTTCTTCTTTCTCTCTCCCTCCTTCTCTCCTTCCCTCCCTCCCCCCTTACCCCCCCCCACCCCATACTAGGGATTGAACCCAAGGGCACTCTACCTATTTTGATACAGGATATCACTAAGTTACCAAGCTAGTCTCAAACTTGCCTTCCTTCTGCCTTAGCTTTCGAGCAACTGGGATTCTTCCAGGAGATGTAGATCAATGGTAGAGCACCCCTAAGTTCAATCCCCAGCACCATGAAAAGAACAACAAAAAAATAATATTCTTTGACTTATCACAATATGATTATCACATAATTAAAAAAAATTGATATTTCTTTGAAAACATTCTCTAGTGTTCAGCTTCCCAGATTGACTCATATACGGTTGGTTCTTGGTATCCCTGGGTTCTGCATATATTGATTCAACCAATTGATGATCCAAAATATTCAGAGGAAAATTTGTGCCTGTACTGAATATATGAAGACTCTTTTTTTCTTGTCAGATTCCATAAACAATAAAACACAACACCTATTTACATTATAGTATGTATCATAAGTCATCTGGAAATCATTTAAAGCATATAGGAAGGGACAGGAATGTAGCTCAGTGGTAGTGTACTTACCTAGTCTGCATGAGGTCTTGGATTCCATCCCCAACACTGCCCCCCAAACCCTTTAATATATACAAAAGGTTATGTGTAGGTTACATGCCAATAATATGCCATTTTATATAAGGGACTTGAGCATCTGAGGATTTTGGTACCCTTGAGGAGTCAGGGAACTAATTCTCTGTGGATACAGAGGGGTGACTCTATTTTGTTAAAGTCAATGTTTAACTAAGGTTATCTGAAATGTCTGAAAAATAGCAAGAATTATAGTGTTGCTGGAATAACAGAGCTCAATTCCAAGTCTCTCAGTCTCAGAGGAACAAAAGTAGAACAGAATCAAGATGTCATGGGGCTGGGATTGTAGCTCAGTGGTAGAGTGCTTGCCTAGCACATGCAAGGCTCTGGGTTTGATCCTCAGTACTACATAAAAATAAATAAATAAAATAAAGGTATTGTGTAAAAAAAAAAAAAGAATCAAGATGTCAATTCAAGTAAATAGGAGATTGTGAGAAATGGTTATCAGGATGCGATGAACAGGCTGATGCTAGCTGCCCAGAGGTGCACAAACTGCTGTTTCCATGGTAGTGTAATCCTGTGGGTCCAGGAGATGAGACTGCTCCACCTTTGAGATTTTTGGATTCTCTTGCTCCCAACATTCCTTAAAATGACCAGAGGAGAAAATACTCATCTTTATATAGTAGTTCCTAATTCTTGCAGTAACCCTGCAAGATGATACTTGTCATTTTTATCTTGATTTGTCTTTATTTCTTAAAATGCCAGTAGATTGACAAGATGTGCAAATACATTTGAATAATACTACATGTATCTCTGGTTTTGCCCTCTTAAAATTTTAAAGGAACATGAGATAAATGTACCTGGAAAAAGTAACTAAATAGTTTTTAACTTTCTGTTCTCTGTGTTTCTTTTTTATCTAGAGAAAAATAATAAATTAGTTACTTTATTTTAAAAATGTTTTTATTACTGAATTATAATTATACATAATGGTGGGGTTCATTTTGACATAATCATACATGCATGGAATATAATTTGCTCCATTTCAGTCCCTACTACTTTCTTTTTCACTTCCCTCATCCCTCCCCTGTTTCCCTTCCTTTACTCTACCGGTTTTCCTTCTTTCATTTATTGTTTTTTTAAAAAATAGTGCTTTATAGATACACATAAAGGTGGAATTCACTATGATATATTCACGTATGTGATAATTATCATTTATAAAAGATAAAACAGGTTTAGAGAGGTCATCTGGGATGGTGTGGAGGATCTATTTGAGCTCTGATTTACCTGGCTCCAAAACTGGTCTCACTTTTGGATATTATGTCATGTATCTATTTGTTTGTTTTCTTCCTCTCCCACTAAGAGGGGTAGGACCTTGTCTGTTTCATTCACTGTGATTTGGGGTCTAGAAAAGTGTCTGGTACATACAAAGGAGAAACTATAAATAGTAGATGTTATATGACATTGAATTTCAAAGAAAATGCTTTTGCAAGGATTGACTATAATTATTTGCATTTCCATGGCTCAATATGAAACTCTGTACCCCTCTCTACTTTCTCCAATTCTTTCTAGATCCATAGCTCTGAGATGTCATGGAATGTCATCTGAATTGGGCCTGATGAAGATACTTCAGGAGTGATTTCAAATGAGATAGTGTTTTATACCTCCTAGATTAGTAAAAAATAAGATCTGATAATATCAAGTGCTGGTAGATGTGTAGATTAAAAGGAACTCTTACATACAGCTGTGAGGATATGAATTGATAAAACCACTTTAGGAAAGCTTGGTGCTACCATGTAAAGTTGATCTTCCACATATCCTAAGACTCAACAAATCCATTTCTAGGCCTTATTTCTAGAAAACTCTTGCACTTGTTCACTAGACCACACTTGCACAGGGGTATCATTCATAATGGCAAAATAAAATCAATCAAAAAATATCCAAATAAACAAACAAACCACAAATCTGTAAACAACCCAAATTTTCAGGGATAGAAAAATAAATTTATAATCATGCTCTGATTACACAGTGTAACTTTATACAGCAATGGAAATAAATGTGTGAACTAGAGTTACAAACAGCAACATAGATGGATCTTAAAATCATTTTTTTGGGATGAAAAAAAAATGAAGTTACTGAAGACTACAGTAGATATATAATTTTTATAAAACACCAAGCAAGGAAAATGAAGCAATACAAAGTTTACATATGTGTGTATTTCCTAACGCCACTTTTTAAAAGCGTGGGAAAAATTAACAAAAATAACTAAGATTGTAGTTATCTCTGAAGAGGAAGCAGAAGAAGAAGACAGGAGAGGAACATACAAATAGGTAGATGAAAAATTTTGATACTGTTCTAATTCTTCTTAAGTTTGACTGCTGTGTTCAAGGCTGTAATTTTATTATAACACTTCAGAGCTCAGATGTAACTTATGTGGCTTCTTTTGAATGTATCTGACATCCAGTAAGATGGTAAGCTAGCCAGCCTAGGATGGAGCCATTCGTGAAGCATCATGGCTGCCATCCTTGAGGCCATCTGCTGGCTGCTGGCAGGAGTGTACTTTTGGCATCTGGAAGCTGTTGTTTACTGCATCTTGGGTGCCAAGAGGAGAGCTGACTCCTACAAGTGAGAAATGAAAGACTCACTCAAGTTTGGAATTCCCAAGTACACACCCAGTAATTACGCACCCGAGAGTAGACTATATTCAGGGGAAGCATAATTTACCTGTATTTAAACTTTCCTTTACTGTCTGACAACATGGTGATTCCACGGAGAGGTACCAGGGATTCAAATGTGTTCTTTTATAAACATTTTTCTTCATGCTTCTTGTACTACATAAAGCTGCCAAAGATCACACCTTGGGTTCACTTAGCCTTCCCACAGACACAGAGACACACACATTCTCCATTGCACATATGGAATTAAAGCATCTGTTCTCACTTGGCCTCAATTGAGGAAAGTCACAAATTTCATCAATCTTTCTATTATAGTTTCAGGAGTTCCTGGAACTCTTGACATCTGTAAATGGGTAACTTCATTAATTCTAATTCAGTGTCAGAAATGAACATCGAAAACATACAGAGAGTCATTTTCTTTAATAAGGAATATTAACAACATGTGATCTTAGCTGTGTGAAAAGATGGCACTTGTGCTGGAGTCTAAGATGTTGGATTGTTTTAGAGAGTAGTAAAAGAACCCTGAAAAAGGTTCTTTTTAATGATAAGTTTTATATGATAAAAATCTATGATTACTCTCCTCAAAATGAAAACAAAGATTTATAAGTCATTCAGAAGAGTTGATCAATCTAAAAAGTAATTTTGATACCCTTGGTTTTGGTTTATATTATCCAAATGTTTTTTATGAAATTAAAACATTTGGATAATATAATGAATCAGATAAATTGCTATATCTCTACTTCCTTCAAATTGGACACAGTGTCAATAATTGATTCAGGTCACAAGACAATTAATCTTTCAAATTAAAAAATACTTTTTAATAAAATGATTAAAGAAGGCTGGACTGGGGATGTAGCTCAGCAGTAGAGTGCTAGCCTAGCATTCATGAGGCCCTGAGTTTGATTCTTGGCGCCGCGTGCACACACACACACACAGAAAAGCTGCATATGTGTTACATGAGCAAACATTCACACTTATATACACATACATACAGAAAATGTATTTTTAAAAAATTTTAGATGTTGATGGACCTTTATTTTATTCAATCATTTATATGTGGTGCTGAGAATTTAACCCAATGCCTCACAGGTTAGGCAAGTACTCTGCCACTGAGCCCCAGCCCCAGCCCCAGAAAATGTATTTAAAAAAATATTTCCTTAGAATATGTAGCAGTGGATTTATAAAATAGACTTTTTAAAAAATATTTATTTTTTAGGTGTAGATGGACACAACACAATGCCTTTATTTTTATGTGGTGCTGAGGATGGAGACTGGGACCCGCTCATGCTAAGCAAGTGCTCTACCACTGAGCCACAATCCCAGATCTATAAAATAGACTTTTGAAAATTATTTTCTGTTACTTGTGAATTAATGTAACATCATTATGTTACCTAAAAATAGTTTAGAGAGAGAAATACTAATAATTACGTAAGTTCCAGAATAGTGACCAGACCCTTAAGTTACAAAATAACACATGCCCATCGTGATCTGTAATTTTAAAAACTAATCCCATTTTCATTAGAATTCTTTTTAGTGCCTGGTATTTTGCTAATATTATTGTGTGATTACTCTCAAATCTGTATGGTTAATTATAAACAAATCCACAAAAATCAATTACTTACTATGTTAAGGGTGGTATAAAGCTGGACATGGTGGTGCTCACCTGCAATCCCAGCAACTCTGGAGAAGGCAAGAGGATCACAAGTTGGAGGCCAGCCTCAGAAACTAAGCAAGACCCTGTCTGAAAATAAAAGGGGCTCGAATGTAGCTCAGTGGTAGAACATCCCTGGGTTCAATTCCCAGTATTGTCTTCCCCCAAAAAGAGATGGTATGAAAAAGTACTAAAATAATTAAAGTCTTTAATGAGTTTCCTTAGTAGGGGGGGAGTGCCCAATATGATATGAATCAAAATTTGCTAAGCACAATAAGAGATACACAAGACAGAGCATAAAAGAAGGAAAGTAGATTCTAAAACATTTTCACTGAGCTCATGGCACATATCTTGGACCTTGCAGTATAAATGAGAGTTTGAGGATAGACTTAGAGAAAAAATCATTTTCTTTACAGATGGGAAAACATGAAACATGGTCTATAGAGATTATGATGTGTAAGAGGAAGTGGTGAGAGTTAAGGCTGAACAGTTAGATTGAAATCAGACTGTGCCACTCACTGATCACTGTGCTGAGGTATTTGTGCTGGCTTCTCACAGGAGTGGATAATAGTTATTAGACATGTGCATCAATCAGCTCTGCTCAGCTCTCCCCGTAATGTGGCTCTGAGCCAAGGAAACGATTAATTCGAATATCCCCTGTCCATATCTGTTCCTTAAGCTGGTTAAAGTGAGATTGGCAAATGGTATGAATTTTGGAGAAATAGAGAAACTGTGTTCATCAGGTCAGAGAACTTCTATTTATATGCTATGCCCTGTACTTCATAGAAGTCTAACTGTTCCCATATTTAACTTCTGAATCACTAGGTAGAAGCTGGGCAATAAAAGAAGACCCAAAGCCTGTATCTTTTTTTTTTTAATTATATTCTTTTTTTTTTTTAAATCTCAAAAAAGCACCAAATAGGCATCGCCAAATACAATGTGTCTTATTGGATCTTAGCTGGTTTAAAAAAAAAGTGGTACAAAAGACATTTTTAGGATGTCTGGGAAATCTGATAAAAGAAAATATTTGGGAACTATTTTCTGATATGTGTGCAAATAACTTTCAAATATTCAGGAAAAATATGTACAAGCATACAAAGGTAAAGAACATCATAATTGCCGAATTTGGATACATAATATCCAGGTACTCATTTTAATATTCTTTTAACTTTTTTATATGTTTGAAATAGTTCATAATGAAAGGTTGAGAAGGTTTCTCATTTAAAAAAACTTCAGTCGGTGTTCTTAGTGTCTAGTAGACCAACCAACCAACTCCAACTAATTAAGGAAAAAGGTCTTTAATAAAAAGATTGGATGGCTCACAGGTCCTCTGGGAAGGCAAGTCCTATGAAGAACTATCCACCCTGTCCTTACTGACCACATAGCTGTTTCTGTTGACACCACTGATGTTGCAATTGCTGCCATGTCTTTGTCTGCAGATCCAATATTAGCTGCCGGCACACTGCTGCCTCTACTGGGCCAGAATGCCTTTGGTTAGCACCTGACTGATGGAGCCCATGCCTGATGACAAGGAAGTCTGAGAAAACACTCTCCTAATTTCCATTTCTACAGTAGAACGAATGCATGGTCTGCTTCATAAGATGAGGGATTCCCCAAATATACCAAGGTAGTTCAGATGTTGACTAAGAATAAGAATAAAGGTTAACTACTTCTGTAATGGATATAGAAATATATATTACTGAAGATGAAAGTTATGGCCTTTCCAGAGGATGTCACAATTTGATATATAAACATGTATTCTTTCATATATATATATATATATATATATATATATATATATGAGAGTAGATATAAATAAATATGTAAGTATTAAAAATACATATTTTTTACATAAGCAAAAATAATGGTACTAGCTAACATTTACTGAACAATAGCTATGTGCTAAATACCACTGTAAAATATGCTTATATGAATTAGCTTTCTTTTTTTTTTTTTTAATCCAGAGGCACTTTACCACTAAGCTATATCCCCAATCCTGTTCTTTTTCTTTTTCTTTCTTTTTTTTTTTTTTTTAATTTTGCGACAGGGTCTTGCTAAGTTGCTGAGGCTGGTCTTAAACTTGATCCTCCTGCCTCAGCCTCCTGAGTCTTTGAGATTGTGGATCTGCACAACCACATCTAGTTGAATTATCTTAATGTTGACAACAACCTTTTGGGATAGATAATAATATTATCATTCTCATTTCCTATGAGGAAACTGAAGTTCTGAAGGTTAAGTAAATATTTAAGGTATCCAAGTTTCTAGTAAGTGGTGGAGCCAGGATTATTAATCCAAGTAGAACCTATGCTCTTTAAACATTGCCTCTCTAATACCTGTTGTTCTATTGTTTTCTTTATTTACTTAACAATATGATTGCTTGTCTACTTCAATCTTTTAATGGCTTCATAATATGGGCATATCACAATTAATCTAGCCATTCTTGTATTGATCAACATTTAGCTTGTCCAATTTTTTCTTATTCAAAACATTATAATCTTTAAGACATTATCTTTCTATACATGCATAAGTATTTCCAAGAGTCTTAGGCATTTGCCAATTCGAATGGTACAACAACTTAATGTTCCGTATTCTGCTAAATAATCTTATAAAAATTTTTGTTATCAATTTATATCCCACATCTCTAACAGAGTAGGAAACATTTCATTGTGATTACAATTTACATTTCCCTGATTATTAGTCTACTCAGCATCTTTTCATGTGTTCATTGACCATTTGTATTTTTCCTTATATAAATTACCCTTTTATATTTTTTAATCTATTTTCTTCAGTGTTTAGTCTTTTTCTTTATTTAAGGGTGTTCTCATATAAAATTCTCTTTTTCTGACACATATGTTATTGATGATTAACTTTGCATAAACTGAGAAAAAAGGAACTTTAAAAGCAATGGAGGTGCATACAGCTCAGTGATACAGAATTTAACTGGTATTCACAAAGCTCTGCTTCCATCCAGCACCAAAAAAAAAAAAAAAAAAAAAAAAAAAAAGCAATGGAAAAGATTGGGTGTGTATACGTGCAGGGGGTGGGGTGGGTATACTTCTATGTAATTAAAATAATTCAATGTGGGGAAAATCTGAACAAGGTCTACAGTCTAGTTAACAGTGTTGTACTTATGTCAATTTCCTTGCTTTGATAATATACTACAGTTAAAATGTTACCAGTGGGGGAAGCTCTGTGTATTGGTTTCCTAGGCTGCTGTAATAAATTACCACAAACTAGGAAGCCCCAAACAGCAAAAAAAGTGCCACCTCACAATTCTAGAGGACAGAATTCCAAAGTCCAGAACTGTGAGAAGGATCTCTGAAGAATCTAAAGGAGGATCCTCCCTTGTCTCTCTCCAGTGCTATTGGTTCTCAGCAACCCTTGGTGCTCCTGGGCTTATAGATACACCACTCCAGGGTGTGCCTCCAGGATCACAAGGCATTCATTGTCAGTATGTCTGTTCCCAAAGTTCCTTCTTCTTACAAGATGTTAGTCATTGGATTTTGGATCCACCTTAGTCCAGTGTGACTTCATTTCAACTTGATTACTTCTGAAAAAGACCCTATTTCCAGATAAGGTCACATTCACAGGCACTTGGAATTAGACCTGTAACATAGTTTTGTGGGGACACAATTCCACTCACAACACTGGGCGAAAGTATGGGGAACTCAATACAAATTGTCTGCAACTTTCTGTAAGTCTGTAATTACTTTAAAATGAAAAGTTGAGAGGCTGGGGTTGTGGCTCAGTGATAGAGCGCTTACCTAGCATGCATGAGGCACTGGGTTCAATCCTCAGCACCACATAAATGTAAAATAAAGATATTGTGTCCACATAAAACTTAAGAATAAATATTTTAAAAATAAAATAAAATAAAAAGTTGAAAAAAAAGTCCAGCTGGAAAAATATAATGAAATTATTAACAATGACTATCTCTTTAGAAGAGTTCACATTTTATTTAGCACAGTTCAGTACAGGTCAGCTTGGATTTCCTTGGAAATATGGTAAATGACTTTTGCAATTAATTTTAAAATGAAAAAAATACAGAAACAGGATGATCCTTCATTACAGGTCTAGTGCTTAGCCTTTTAGAGGGGTCTCCAGTAGTAACACAAAGGAATGGTTTGAAATGAGAAGCTGAGAGATGAGATAAGAAATACGTTTATTTATCAAGATGAGGAAAGAACCCCACTGGTAATTGATGGAGTGGCAAAGAGGGGGTGACTGTGAAAAACTTCAGAAAGTAGTATGTATAGATTTGGTGACTGATCAGATACAGTGGAAGAGAGAAGAGTTAAGAAAAAAACTCCAGGTACTTGACTAGAGAGACTGGGTCCTTGGTGCTACATTTACTGGGGCCTTTCGCTGATCATTCTCCATTTGTTGCACTCAGAGCCACTCTCCGCCCTTTATCTTACTGCTTTATGCCCCAGGAAGCTGATTTCTATGGATCAAATCCTTGAGCTCCTTTGATCTCTGGCTTCAAGGTGGGTTTGGCCAATGGGTGCTATGAGCAAGACATCAGGGAAAAAGGCCAGAGTTCGGTCATGACTATGATCACAGTTTTTGTCCTATTCAGGTCATAAATTCATCCCCTTGACTGCTTAAACCTTCCAATAAGAGAACCCTTATTGGATCTCTTGAACAGTTCCCTCATTGAAATTTTATCAGTGATTTCTTGTTTGTGTGTCATCTCTTTCCTGCCAGGACCTTGCTTGGTCTGGAAGGTGAATACAGATAAAATATGAGATAAGAGGTGAAAAGAATGGGAAATTCTTTTTTTAAAAAAATGATGGGTTTAAGATATGCATGTGACATCTAAGTAGTAAAACTTATATGATACTTATGTCAGGAAAAAAAGGCCCTGCTGGATATATAGCTCTGGTAGGTATTATAAGTTGATAATCCTTCATCCAAAGTGCTTGGGACTAGAAGTGTTTCAGATTTAGGAATTTTTGGATTTTGGAATATTTGCATATCAGTGAGATATCTTGGAGAGGGGATCCATGGCTAAGCACAACATTCATTTATGTTTCATATACAAGCCTGAAGGTAATTTTATAAATATTTTTAGCGTACCTACTTTTTGGCTGAGACTCAACACATGAGATCAGAGATGGAATTTTCCACTTGTGATGTCACATTGGCACTCAAAAAGTTTCTGATTTTGGAGTGCTTCAGATTTTAGAATTTTGGATTAGGGAAGCTGTAACAAAAGTATTAATATATTTGGCAGTTGAAAATATATAACAATAATAATAGTTTAAAATTTTAAAGCTAAAGAAATAAAGCCTAGGCTTTGAGGAAGATCAGACTTAATAATGTAACTACAAAGTTAGAATACTAAATGGAATTAAGGATTATTCAGAGAAATAAAATAGAGAGTAGTTTGTGATTGTTTCACAGAGGTGGGATAGGAAAAAATTTCAAGAAGGACAGAGTAGTCATGGTGGTGGTGCATGCCTGTAGTCTTTGCTATTCAGGAGGCAGAGACAGGAGGCTCCCAAGTTCAAGGCCAGCTTGGGCAATTTAGGGACACCCTGTCTCAAAATAAAATTTAAAAGACTTGAAGATGTAGCCCAGTGGTAGTTCACTTGCCTAGCATGCGCAAGACCCTGTGTTCAATCTCCATACTGCCAAGGGGGAAAAAAAGGAAAGAAAGAGTGTATCAGTACTTTCAACCTCTAATTGAAAAGTTTGTGGGATAAGTTCTGAGGATTGAAGATTGGGTTGGGAAATAGAGGGTTATTGATGACTTCATTATGGGAATTCTTAGTGGACTGGTGGGGGTTGAGCAAATTGCCTGGGGTAAAGGATGAATGGTCAGTAAAAAACTGGGGAGGCAAGGATAAATGAACATGGAGAAGTACAAATTTTAGCCTACAACTCAAGTCTGTAAAGAAATACAGATTTTAATACATCCCACCAATTCTATTTCCATTTTGAGAATCCCAATTCTAGTTTTTTTCCCCCAGAATTTTGGAATATTATTCATTACTAAGAAAAGAATAGAGATGTTTGGAGGCCAGGAAGGTTAGAAAGGCTGTGTGTGGTACTGACCCAGACAAATCTGGTTCTAGAGCTGGGGGAGAAGAAGGATGCTGCCTGCTCTCCCTCCATCTATATATCCCTTGCCCCTAGCTTCTCCTAAAGCCATTATTTTTCCTATAGCCTAAATCTCTCCATATCAGACTTTGAACTTTTGGAACCTAAAACCATAAAGATTTTCCTACTTTGTCCCTTCTCCAAGGTAACAAGCCAATTGGTTTATAGGGACAAAGGTTGGGAGAGTTGGCAAAATGGCCAACTTTAGGGAAAAGATACAATGAAAAAATAGGATAGTATATCAATTATATTATGATGTCACATAGATTGTTCTTTCAAGAAGTCTAGTTGGGAAAAGAAGAAGAAAACTAGGAGCTAGATCATGATATGGAGTGAGAGAAGTTTCTCCTCCATGACAGAATTTGAGCTTTAAAAGCCCAGGTAGATCCTCTCCGATGATGGTGGAAGCTTGGCATGACAGATTTTCTGCTTTATGTCAGTCAGTCTTATTTTGAGCCCATCATACTTGCATCAAGTCCCTCGTGGTCACAGAGGTTACTGTTGAGAATCAGTTTCTTTTCTTTTTCTTGGATAAGAGTGCGTGGTGCTGCGGGATATGGACTGTTGAGTCTGGGAAAAGTACCTGAAAGGGAGGGAAAGGTGTAGACAGGAAAAATTCAGAAAATGAGATTTGGCCTACCCATAGATTGTCTTAGAACTTGCTATATCACACTAAATAATCTCAAAAGTCAATTTTCATAATTAACTAAAAATATAAATCACCTTGTAAAGATGCTCAGTCTTAGTAATCATTTCATTTTTCCTTTTGTCCTTGTTACAAAATCAGCACAGTCATAGTCTCTTCTGGGAATAAAGGCATTTCTTTCATCTATTAAACTGAATGATAAATGGCAATAAATCATTGTTCATTGAATTCTACAACCTAAACTATATGTTACGGAAGAAATTCTAGCTCCTATACATCATAATTAACATCAAATAGCAGTACAAAATTGTAGTACATCAAAAGGCTACATGGCAATAACTCTAGCTGGTCAGAAATAAATTAACTCATTAAGCTTAAGGGGAAGAAAGAAAAATAAGACAGGTTCTACCTATGAAGCTAAAGGAAGGGTTGTATCAGTCTGGGTCCAATCAGTAGAGAGAAACCACACAGTGATTTGAAAAAGCAAAAGCTTTTTTTTTTTTTTTTTTTTTTCCTGTATCTGGCTGAGGCTAGTAGGAATAAAGGGAACCTTAAAGAATATAAGAATAGGAAATATAAGGAGCAAACACTACTTCCAGAGCTGAGATACAGTTCACAAACAAGAGTACCTCCCAGAGCTGAAATCCAAGCCTTGGAGAGGGCATGGTTGGGGGTCACTGAATGAAATCTCAAGGCAAAGTCCTTGTGTCACTCAGTTGGTGGACTTGACAGAAATCCACTCTCTAGAACTTGCTGGAAATTTGTCTTCTGTATCTTGCTGGAAACAGACCTTCTGGAACTTGCTGGAAATACGCACTCTGAGATTCTGGGGAAAGTTGTTCTTGGAGCTGCTTTGCACTGGAGGCATGCCAACACAACGCTGCTCAGGGAGAATCAAGGATCTGTGGGAGTGGGGCTGGTTTGAGTGAGCTGTTGGGTGCTGGGTGCGTTAGATGCTGTGCAAAACCAGGATTGGCAACTGAAGAAGTCCCCTACAGTGCAGGAGCAGGACACTGGGAAAGCTGAGTGGGTGTAATAGCTGAACACTGGAGAAGCAATATGTATTGCAGGAGTCTGATGAGGGAGTACACAGGAACCAGGAAGCAAATTCTTTCCTCTTGCAGGGTCCCTTCTGTACTTTTGACTAATGAAGCTCAACATTGTACCAGCTAGCAAAGGAAAAACATTTAAAGGACCAAACTGCATTTCACAGAGAAGGCAACAAGGGTAGAGTTAGAACTCTGTGCACAACATTGATAACGGGCATGACAAGCATCCTCAAGTTCCCTCTCCTCCTCCAAATATTAGGTACCCCAGGAATATTTTAATGTTTTCTGTAGTACCCTGCTTATCAATCTGGTGAATATTTGAATTTTCCAATTATGGATAAAATTCACATTCTTTTCTATGGATCTCTCAAGTTCTAGGAAAATCAGGTCAGACTGCAGGTGAGCACCAAAGGAAGTGTATGAGCTGTGTGTGGTGGTGCACACCTGTAATCCCAGTGGCTCGGGAGGCTGAGGCAGGAGGACTGGGAGTCCAAAGCCAGTCTCAGCAACTTAGCGAGGCCATAAGCAACTAACTCAGTGAGACCCTGTCTCTAAATACAATACAAAAAAAGGGGCTGGGGATGTGGCTCAGTGGTTAATTGCACCTGGGATCAATTCTTGATTTTTTTTTAAACAGGAAGTGCATAAATATTAAGATGGATTTATCTCTTTGGAGCACATTTTGTACTTTTATGACATTAATGAAAGTTGTTTTGGTAAGAGGAGGCAGCATCCAGAATGAAGTGGGGAGAAATGAGTGGGAAATAATGAAGTGCAGTACAGACAATTCTTTCTAGATGTGAGAAGTTTGATTGTGAAGGTGAAGACAAAAGACAGTAGCAGCTGGAGGGAAATTCATAGCAGGGGAAGTTTTAAAATGTTTAAATGAAAAAAGAGACTTGAGCATGTTTAGAAAACAATGGGGAAGATCCAGTGGCAATGCAGAGCTTGAATATAAAAAAGAGATCATGTATGTTCCTGAGAAGGTGGGAGGTGTTGGCATCTGCGGAAATAAAACACATTTCAACTTAACTCTTTGATATAGCCTTTGTTCAAATATACTTTAAGATTATCTTAATAACATTTTCTTAATAACTTTAATTACCATTGATATACAAGTGACTCATAAAAGGAAGTTATTTAAAAAGGAACACTGAAAGGGAAGAAACTTGTTGAATTTAAGTATCTCAAAATAGCAAAGAACTATAGGGAGAGGGAACACATGCCTCTAATACCAGCTACTCTGGAGGCCAAGGAGGATCTCAAGTTTGAGGCCATCCGGAGCAATTTGGTGAGACCCTGTATCAAAATAAAAAATAAAAGGGAGCTAGGGATATAACTCGGTATATCCCCACTTGCCTAGCATGTATGAGCCCCAGGGTTCAATCCCCAGTAACCCCCCTCTGCGCACTCCCAGGCACATACATGCACACAAAGCAAAGTGCTATTACTCTTCTCATTAAGATAAAGAAAAGAGGTTAGAGAAAATCCCAGTGACCTTTAAGTTTCACAAGAACAAAGAACTCTCTTAGGAATTAGTTGGGGCAAAGTTCTTACTCAAGTATAAACCCCTGCAGGTTGTTTCTTAGTATCATAACTTATAGTTTCTTTGATAATGCAAGAAACTTTCCCAGACACTCAATTTTAACTTCAAAATTATTGCTAAGCATTCCAGACATAATCTTTAGTGGTAAAGCATATGACGAACACAGTCTGTAACATGTTTGTTAGAGAAAATTACACTTAATGTGCAAGTTAGGAAGTCAACAGAATTTAGGGTATTGGAAGTGAAATGTAACGGTTCAGGATAGGTATAGGATAGGGTAGGGTAATGAAATGATAGTCCATGAACTCTAAATTGGAGAGGGAGGTATTAAAAAAAGAAAGCTTATTGGATTAGAGATCCTGATGAGGCTGAAACATAGTTTTAGTGGACATCTTTGAATAAACAAGTTAGAAGAAAAGGAGGTTGTGGCCAAAGAGTAGGATGCTTGATTTTAAAGGTGATGATAAAGCCCAAAGGGTGATCACGGAAATAATGTGAATAAATTGGAGATGAGGGATTCAAGAAATTAAAAGGCTAGAATGTTGTTTTTTAAATTTTATCCAAGTAGAAATTGAAGGTCTTGTGATAGGGATGCATTAGATGATATTATTCAGTAAATGAGGAAGAGCGACTTGGAGATCAGTCAAGGACAGCTACAGGGAGAGAAGGTGGAGACTGAATAGCATGAACCTTTTTTTTTTAATTTATTTTTTACTTGTAGTTTGACACAATACCTTTATTTTATCTATTTTTACTTGGTGCTGGGGATTGAACCCAGGGCCTTGCACATACTAGGCAAGTGCTCTACCACTAAGCCACAACCCCAGCCCCAAAGGGGCAGTGTTTTAACAAGCATCTGGGTAGGTAATGTTTGGGAAGCAACAAGGAGCAAGCAGTACATTGATAACATCTAACAGCAAGGTTAAATAGAAAATAACCCTGTTTTAGAGGGTTTATATTTTTTTCTCTGCCTGTTCAAAGTCTATGATTATTTAAATTCCATCTTTAAAACCCCCTTAACAATAAAAAAAGATTTTCAGATGTATTTTTTAATGAAAATCATTTATAGCAAATGTGATCTTTTATACATGACACCTCCAAGAAAATACACTGTTTCAAAAGATAACAACTCATTTGCTTGGCTTTTTCAAACCAGTGATGATGTTTTTAATAAAACATGCCTATTTGAATTCATTTGTTAATTTTCAATCCATGTATGCCGCCTAATTGTCCGATTTATGCTCCTTAAAAATTATATAATTTTGCCCAAGCAAGAGTTTCTCTACCTCTTCAACTCCTGTTAATATTTCATATCTTAGAGAGCAGTCTCTCACAAAATCTTGCTAATTTCAAAATTGTCAATGTCTCGGCTTGGCACAGAATCACGAGCCACCACACACCTTGTAGATTCAAACAGCAATTCTTTATTCCCGAACTCACACCGGCCTCTACAAACACGTTCTGGGGAAATCCAAAATCTGCTGCCAATTCACCTACTGCAGGAGGCTTTTTTCCAAATCCCCTTTTAATCTCAGGAGAACACAGCGGGAACTCAGGCAGCAGGCATGCCCTACTCCCAGGAGGAATAACCTTCAACCTGCAACTTCCCTAAACCTGGATTATCTTAAACCAGGAACGCCCTAAACCCAAATTGTCTTAAACCCGGATACTTCCTAAAACCTGCAGGATACACCCTAATCCTGGATCCACCCTGGTCCTTGAGCAGGGTCACCTTTCTCAAAGACACATGCAATGTCCAAGGCAAGTCCATTTAACATGGGGTACGCTGGCAAGGAAATATCGATGTGTCATTCCTACTTGGCAATGGCCCTCAGCACAAAATTATTCAGTAGTAATAATAAAGTAGAAATAATGTTTTTAAGAGTGTACTTCCTACAACTTAACAACTATACAATATTGTAATAAATATCTTAACCAGATTTTAAGCAACTTTAGGGAAGAATCCATGCTTTATTCTGTTTTTCTCAGACCACATATGATATGAACAAAAAACACTTAACCAAGAAGATACATGGCATGATGGGAAATACATGAACTTTGGAGTCGGACTCAAGTTCAAGTTGTGTTCTCTCTCCCTCTTTCTCTTTTGTGATTAACTGCAAGTTACTTAACTTCTGAGCCTATATTCCTCTACAAAATGAGGATTTTAACTTACAGGTCTACTGTGGGAAGTGGCAGTATAGTGCCTGGAAAGCACAGTGTATTCCATAAACTGGAATTATTATTTTATGTAAGTCTTCTCCCTACCTGATTCCTTTGCCTGAGTTCCTACATTTTGATGGAGAAGTCTTCTGCTGACTTCTTTTACCTAACTTAACAATTTAGGCCTACTCCTAAGATTGAAGTTAAATGGAAAGTGTACTGGTAAGCAGGTCTCTTCTGACTTCTCCCATCTCTGAATAATCTTACTATTCATTTTATACTTGTTATTTCAGTTTTCAAGGATTCATTTCTTATTCCCCTTACATAAGTCTTCAAATAAAGGAACAGCATGTTTTATGATCAAATCAACATATTTTCCTAATCAAAACATAGAAGACGTATATGTGGTAAGTTAGGACAACTGCCTGAAAGTATAATTGTTCCAGAAAAATTGTTGAGTTGCTCAGTGATTGATTTCCCAATAATTCTTTGAACAGCTCTGTGTTCCCTTATTTACCATTCTGAACTTCCCCTAAAACACAGAAAATCAAATGTTTTCTTAACATTGGTGACAAAACCTGTCCTGACCTGTTTGCCATTAAAACTTGACTTTACCTAGAGTCAAGGTGGCAAACTGGCAAAACCTGATCTGAAAAACCTGCTCTGAAATGAGACTACATGCTTCATTAATCCTACTTAGTGTGATATTTATAATTCCACCATCCCCATGTTACCTTGATTATGGGTTCTTCTCCTAGGCCCTGTAGGATATCATGTAACATAATTCTCTAAAGTCTGAAAAATTCTGAGTTCTGAAATTCATCTGGCAGAAAGATTTTGTATAGGGAATTGTGGATCCTCATCTCACTGCCATACATACAACAGACTATTTTTTTTAAATTCAGTTAAATAACACGAGGATATATTTTATCTTTCTGAGAGAAATATGGTATAAAAACTCAAGAGACCATTATTAAAAGGAGTAGAGCAAGTTAAAATTCTAAAACAAAGAGCTTCCTGGGTAAAATAAGTTCTAAAAATTCTGGAAATTAAGAATAAAAAATATAAAAATACCTACACAAAATACATTAATCATTTCAGTTTGTATTAAACAATTTTTGCTGATTTCATTAACTGAACATAAGAAACAATCGGGAATACTAAAGACCTGTGCTATGGAAACTAATGTCATCTCAAATATTTGGAAGCAAAGATGCAAGTACTCGGAAGAGGATTTTTTTTATGTTATTTATTAGGTGTTTCAAGATTTAATGTGAACTAATTTATTATTTTTTTTCACTGATGATATTGCAAATTTTATCAGCATTTTTTATGGCAACATAGGAATATGAAAAATTCTAATAGAAAATACTTGTTTACGTGTAGTTAGGACTCAAACTGAAAGCCTGAAACAGGAAGGTAGGATACATAACAGTCAAAAGTGATTTTAGAAATTATAATTAAACAGAAACACAGGACAAAATTCACGCACACAAGATAATGTGTGTGTGTGTATATATATATATATATATATATATATATATATATATATATATATATATACATATATATATACACAGCAGTTAACATTTCACAGAAATGTGGTGGAAAGAAGCCACTGGCGGAGTGACGGGGAATAGAATCAGAGTATGAGAATATAAAAGCTTAGCTTCCAATAAAGAAACACATCGTGGTTCAAAAAACCACAAGACAGCCAGAAGCTGGGAGAAAGCATTGGTGTTCTCTGGCTATTTCCTTATCTATAAAACAGGTGACTTAGGTTTGTATGATGCAGGCAGTGACAAGGTAGTGTCCTACAAGCCTATGGGCGACCCTTTCCACCTCGCTAGTAAGTTACTTTAAGTTTCAAAACGATCCTGTTTTGTTGCGAATAGGTCACTGACAGAAAGGCCAAGGCCAAAGGGAGGAGAGTAGCAGCCGCAAGGGACAAAAGGTACCGAAGGGACCGCTGAAGGTCCAGCGATACCACGCCAAGAAGGCTGGGCGCAGGGAACAGGAGGTGGGGGGCGTTGCGGCGGGCTGGGCGGGCCAAGCCTGGGCGGCGCCGGCGGCGGAAGGGGCTGCCCCGTGGGCGGAAGTGACGTGGCGCCGGCTTTCGGCTCTGAGGGAAACTGTAGCCGGTGGGTGGAAGGAGGAGGTGGTGGTGGCGGAAGAGGTTAGGCGGCTGATGGCGGCTCCGGATTGGAAACCAGTCTAACATTTCCCCCTCCGCCTGGGAACCCTTCCCTGGGTAAGGTGTCTTTCCCGATCGCTCCGGGTCGTGCGGGGCGGACCCCCCTCTGGAGTCTTCTTGGGGCTCTAGTTACATTCCGCCCCCACCTCCCCGCCAAAGTCCCTAGAATCTAGGGGCCTGACGGATCTTGGAAATGGTCTCCGTGGTGACTAAACTACCATGTAACGATGTTTTCCTTCCCAAGGACTGTTCTTCCCACCCGGAAGGTGGTTGTGACGGGTGCGTGGGCGACTCGGGGCAGCCTTGCAGTTGGAAAGGCGACTGGGGCAGCCTCACGAAGTCGGGAATCGGTGGGCTAGGCCTTTGCGGTTCTGGGTTGCTGTGTGCGACCGGGCAATTTGGCTGCGGGCTAGCGACGCGGGTGACCCTCGGGGAGCGGGAGACTGTTGTGTCCAAGACTCAACTCTAGGGTGGCTGTTTTGAGGGTGGTGTGTGGGTTAGACAGGGAAAACAAGTAGGCGGGCCCGGCAGGGACGCTTGAGTTTGCCTCTGCAGAGGAAAACCCAACTGTTTTGGTTTGAGTCGCCAGTGGAGAAGGAGGCGGAGACTCTTTGCGCCGCCTACATTTGAGGCCCGCGGGGGGTGGTTAGCTGTTTTGGCCTGGTTTCCTACTTCACCTGGGCTCCGGATTAGTTTAGCTCTTAATCTGTTTGTAAAGGGCCCCCTCTTCTCGGTGCTAGAAGAGGTTTTTAAGAAGTCTTCTGAAGACAGTCACTTTTTTTTTTTTTCTTAGTCAACTTTTCGGTGTATCATAACTCTCCCTCCCTTGCCTTCACCCCCCACCAGACACCCTGCAGGTCTTCAGGTGGTGGACAAGTCTTGACTGGCACTCCTTGCTCGGGAAATCTGTTAATTTACCTGGTGTTTATTTCTCTATTTCGCAATAAAGAAATATGTTATACGTTATTGATAACAGTTTTGTTCGGAAACGCTGTGACATTTGACTTTGTTCGTATATTAGATTTTAGGTTTTATAGGGTGGTTATGAATTATACATCTTAATGTTAGATTTAGATGGGCACATCTTAATCTTTCAGTTCTGGCAAAATTTATTGTGCATGAGCAATTACTAAATATAATTTTGGTGCTCAATTCCAAAGGCATTTAAAAATATCATTTGAATAACATTAATCTAAAGTGGGCTGATTGTCCTCAAAGTGCCCTTCAGGTATAGAAGAGGAACTAAGGCCAAACTCTTCCCTTTGTTCTTCTCTTCTTAAAGGTAAACTTAATTTCTTGAAGGATTATTTGATTAAACTTGGAATGATTTATGAAGCTAGATAATTATTATGATTTTTTTGCAATCTGTTTAGCTTCAAGAACGACTTATTGTACTATTTGTTTTCTAGTCACCACATTCTTAAACTGCAGGCCTCTCTTTCCAGTTAGGATTGCAGCCATGTGTATCACTCGGTAAAATTTGGACCTTATGCATTCTGGCTTTTTAAAGCTTATTTTGTCCTAAATAAACCTTTAGAAGAAAAAGTTTTAAAAGTAAACCTTTAAAAGTTTTCTTTCCCCTAATATTTAGGGGGCAAGGCCATAACATTTTAGAAATCAACTTAGAAAAATAGGTAAATAAGTAGTGTGGGTGACGTGGGCAATCTAAGCACTCAGTTGTAAAGGATTATGGAGATTGGAATGTTTGCAAGTGCCCAAATTAATACACTGGGGGCTTTGCTTTAGCCTTCCAGAAAACAGTATTTTCTGGAGTAGAGGTCTGTAATACAGCTCAGTGTTTGAGCTTAATTAAGAGTAATTGGAAACTTTGAATGCTAGATATTTTAACCATTTAGATGTTTTTGTGTCCTCCAGCACTGAAGTTTGGAAGTAATTTCTAAAGGTTCACATTTTTTTTAAAATGAAGATTTTGAAAACTTTTGCTAACTCTGCCTAACACTACTTGAGTTATGATACTTCTAAGTGTTCATATAAAAAAGTGCGTAGTATTTCTACTGCATTAAGTGCACATGGAGTTTTTACTACTGGTCTGTTGCTTACCCTCTTTTCTTTTTTCTTCAGTACTAGGGATTGAACCTAGGACTTTTCAAATGCTGGGCAAGTGCTCTACCACTGAGCTACATTTTCAGCTAGTCTGCTTCTCTATTTGCTTTGGTTTTACTAATTTTATTGTGGAAAATCTCAGACATGTACAAAAAGAATGAACAGTAAAATGGGACAGATTTTTTTCAATCTTGTTCTGTTATGTTCTTCATCACATCCCCCCCCCCCGAGTTTTTAAAACAAATTCCAGAAATCAAGACATTTCTTCTATAATTAGTTGAGTATCTTTAACTGATAAGAGACTTTGCTTCCCAGGTGTATCTGGTCTTTTAATTATTGACTGGAAAATTTTTACTTATTCTTGATATGCTGTTTTACTGTATTGTTTCTGGAGATGTATTTTAGAGTATAGGAAGCAGAATTTGATATTATGAAGTGTCATGTTTCCACTTTTGTGTGTAAATACTGTATTTCCTCTTTTCAAAACCTCCCCCCCCCCCCAAAGCTACACTTCCCAGGCATTACCACAAGGTGATGCAGTGACTTTGCATATTGCTTCTCCACTGGGCCATGTGCATGCATGGCTTTGGTATTCTCAGTGAATTCCAGCACTTCTCTAAGCTTTTTCATCACTTCACTCTATTTCTTATCTGTGGAAGGAGTGAACCAGAGGAACTGTATGGGAATTACAAATTTTATTTTACTAATTTAAAATGAGTTGATTTGTGATGTAATTTTCAGGTTGTATTCATCCATGTTCACTTTTAAAAAATAACCTATATTATAATTTAATAAAAATAAAAATGAATAACAAGGATAATGGAATGACTTATAATATATTTCTATAATTATAATAGCATTTGAATTTTAGAGTGTTGGAGAGAGATTGAAGACTTTAAAAAATAAATTTTTTTGTGGTTGTAGATGGACAGAATGCCTTTATTTATTTTTTTCCCGTTTAGTTGTAGTTGGACATAATACCTCTATTTAATTAATTTATTTTTTTATGTGGTGCTGAGGATCTAACCCAAGTTCTCGCAGGTGCAGTAGGAGCACTCTACCGCTGAACCACAACCCCAGCCCTGCCTTTGTTTATTTTTATGTGGTGCTAAGGATCGAACTCAGTGCCTCATACATGCTAGGCAGGTGCTCTGATACAGAGCTATTGCCCCAGCCCTAGATTGAAGGCTATTAATAGGGTGATCACAAATTTTCTTACTCTTCAGACATAAGCATCACGAATATATTTAAAGTGTAATGTGTTTTCTATTGAGTTTTGGGGAAGGATTTAAAAATGAGATTTTATGTTAATTTGGTCATTCAGAACAATAAAGTTCACTTATGTATATTTGTAGAATGCAAACAATAAATTTAAAAGTTAAAGTTCTCTTTCACACATCCCTCATGAGTACAGACTATATGGTGTATATTTTTTTGAGTTCTTTGGATCTGTTTACATTTACATATTTAAATACAGATGTCTATACCCACTTGCTATTTTATACCTAAAAAACAATGAAGTAAAAGTGTAAGGTTGGATTATGGATTTTAAAAAATGAGGTTAAACAAAAGTTTAAACACCTGCCTTAATTTATGAATAGGTACAGCTGTGTTGGCTTAGTTTAGGATAGTTAAATTTTAAGGAAGAGTTTCATTCTTAAATAGCTTTTAATTAAAAACAATGAAAGTTTATGGTGAGCTAGTTCATTTCCTCCTTAGTGAATATCTTCCTCAGATAGACCTAAGTACTTACTTTCTCAATGGAAAAATATTACAGATTCGCTTAACTCAATTGTGGTTGTTATCTAATGGATATTGGTTCAATTGATTTAGCTATAGTTTCCTCTTGTTGGTGTCTTATAACCAGTAGTATCTTTTTTATAACTGGTTGGAAACATGGATTTTTTTTTCTTTTTTGTGAAGCCACTGATTTGTAAAGAGATTATTAGTGGTTCAGGTCATTAGTATCATGACCTTCTGGGGGAGCTCAGATTAGTTCAGACAACCCAAATAAAATAATAGTGCTCTTCAGTTACTTATTATAGGCAGAGTTCCCCAATGTTTTTAAAGTTAACTTTCATTTTCTTGAAGACTTTAGGTTTCCAGGCAGAGCGTATTCACAGTTAAGTCCTGTGAATACCGTTGTTGGTAGTAAAGTCCTTGTGTTAGTAAAGGATTGTTACTGAATGTATGCTTCACCTTGGAATCCTTGCAAACATCAAGTGGGGAGAGGCTAAGACAACTAGTCTGTTTTACCATAGTTGCTTCCTGGATCATGATTGACAGTCTTTGTATTAGATATCTGATATATTGTTTGATAAAGTAATACTAAGCAGAGGGGAAGCCAGAAGAGTCGGCTGTGCTTGCCTTATATGAATTTCATTGAGTTGTGAAGTTATATTTATTTGATTAATAAAAATCTTGGCTGTTTCCCCCCATTATTACAGGGATTCCTGTTTTAATAGCTCACAAGCAAGTGCTATAAGGTCAATCATAGTTTCCTATGTGTATGGTAGAATAAATAATAATACTGAGCCTGTGACATACTCTGTAGGTTGCTTTTTGTTTGTTTGTTTGTAGTACTGGGGATTGAATCCAGGGAGTTCTGTATGCTAGGTGGGTTCTCTACCACTAAGCTGTATTCCCAGCCACCCTATTCTCTATCTTTAAAAAGTTGTTTTTTGTTGTTATGAGACAGGGTTTTGGTAAATTGCCCAGGTTGACCTTGAACTTGGCATCCTTCTGCCTCAGTCTCTTGAGTCACTGGGATTATAGGCCATGTGCTACAGTGCTTGGCTCATAAATTGCTTTTAAAAGTAAATCCCCAATTGTTCCCTTTCTCTCAAAAGTAGAGCACAAAATAGGGAAAACATTTGGTTCTTACAATTTTTATAACCCACCATCACTGTTCTATTTGCTATCTAATGCTTGATGTTCATCAAGTCAGTGAGCATTCATTCAGTCTCTAATAGATTTTTATCAGTATTTTATCAATATTATACTTTTATTTTTATTATTTATTTTTAATCAGTAAATATATGGAAGGGTACCTGAATATTAGAAGTCAAGGTAGGATCATTGAACTCAGAATGAAAGGGTGAAATTCATTTAGATAGAGAGGAACAAATAAGCTGAGCTATTTCAAGTAGAAAGCTAAGATTTTTTATATCATATAGAGATTTCGACAAACTTCTATCAGAACACAAGAAGGCTGGTTGAGTCTGGGATTTATAGAAATGAGTGGTAGTGAAGACTTAAAATGGTTGAATTGGGTCAGAGTCTTAAGTAGCTGTTCTCTATCTTGGCTGCATCTAGGGTTAAAATTACTTAGAGTTGTAGGGGACGGAGGAATTTTATGTATATAAACACATGCACACAGGTCCCACTCCTAGAAAGTCATCACTTTTTTTTTTTTTCTCCAGGTCCACATTTCACTGAGCTACATCCTGGTCATTTTTATTTGAAGACAGGGTCTTACTAAATTGCTGAGGCTGGCCTCAAATTTGAGATCCTCCTGCCTCAGCTTCGTGACTTGCTGGGATTATAGGCATGCACCACTATTTTCTTATTTATTGTGGTATAGAAAATTGGACAAGCAGTGCTTTGCCTTTAAACTACACCCCAGCCCTTTTAATTTTATAGTTTTTTTTTTTTTTTTGGTACTGGGAATTGAACCCAGAGTTTACCACTGAGCCACATCCATAACCTTCATTTTTTTATTTTGAGAGAGGGCCTTGCTAAGTTGCCGAGGCTGTCCTGGAACTTTTGATTCTCCTGACTCAGAATCCTGAGTCTGTGGGATTGATCATAAGTGTGTGCCACCACACCTGGCTATTAATTTTGTAAAAATTTTTGAGACAGTCTCCGTAAGTTTCAAGGCTTGCCTTGAACTTGTGATCATCTTGCCCAGTGTCTGTGATTACAGGGGCCCACCATCATGTCCAGCATCTATTTTTCTTCTTAAAGGGTCCTGATGATTCTAATGTGAAACTGGGTTTGAGAAATGCTGATCCAAGGGATCAAAACATGGGGTAAGAATGCAGACACAGAGAGGTTTACCACTAGGTTCAGTTATAAGAGCCTAGAACCTAGAGAGGGGGGAGAGATGGAATGGGCTAGATTAGGGAGGAAGATGGTAAAGTCCAAGAATTCTATATAGGAAGGAAAAGTTAACTGACCAGTAGCCAATAAAATACTGAATTTTAATTATCTCTATTTCTCTTTCTTAGTGTCTGTTGCTAGGGGCCATTGTGTGTACTAACACCTCCAGTTCATTTTCTTTTGGTTGGAATAGAAGCAGTTGTATTTTTTTTTTTTTAACCACCATGTACCTTTCTGAGCCATATTGGCTTAGTTATTTTTCAATTTATGTTTTTATATTAATCACATTTTAAGGAGAAGTTTTAATATTTATAATATGAAATTTGCATTTAAAGTTGTTTTTGAAGGTATAAATTTCTTAGCTGGTATCATTTAATGTATGTGAATTACTTATTTCAGATTCACAATGACATCCTTTCAAGAAGTCCCATTGCAGACTTCCAACTTTGCTCATGTCATCTTTCAAAATGTGGCCAAGAGTTATCTTCCAAATGCACATCTGGAATGTCATTATACCTTAACTCCATATATCCATCCACATCCAAAAGATTGGGTTGGTATATTTAAGGTAAGAAAACTTTCTGAGTATGTCTTCCATGTAGGTACTTCTTATTTGTTTTTTAAACAGATTGGGAAATAGCTTGTACTAACTTTGTTTCTGCATTAAGTTCAATTTTATAACCATCACCATGAAGTAGTATAACAGTACACAGTAATATAAAACATGTTGGAAACATCATTAGATTTTCTTTTTTGTGATCAAGAGGTTCATCTTCTTTAAGGTGTTTGTGTCTTAATTTTCAGACCCTTTTTAAAAACCCCATTTTCTCCAGTTCTACCTGAAAAGCAACAATAATTAAAAAAGAAAAAACAAAACAAAAAAAAACTTTTCCTTCAAGTTTCTAGATCATTTACTATCTTTCCAGTCATTTGTGATTACTTGTGTACAGCTCTAAAACTTTTTTGTGGGAGGGGGAATTGGGAGAGGATAGACCGGGGATTGAACCTAGGGACACTAAACTGATTGATTTCTCCGGCCCTTTTTTGTATTTTATTTAGAGACAGGGTCTCATTTAGTTGCTTAGGTCCTTGATAAGTTCCTGAGACTGGCTTTAAACTCTTTTTTTTTTTTTTTAAATTCTAATTGTTATACATGATCATGCCTTTAAACTTTTGATCCTCCAGCCTTGGCCTCCCAAGCTGCTAGGATTACAGGTGTGCGCCACTGTGCCTGGGTCAATGTCTCTTTTTTGTTCTGCATTGGGTAAATATTGCTCATATTGTTGAATCCTTCATTCTTTGATGCTCCTGAGTAGATAAGTCTGTTTACTTTTTGTACCCAGCTTCCCTATGTTTTTCAATGTTTATGTTGATGTTACAATTCTAAATGCAGTACTTTTCTTTATTCTTGCTACTGATGGAATAAAAGGGAAGTTTCCTTGCATTTCAATATCCTGCAGCCTTGTAGCCTTTAAAATTAAGTTCTAACCAAGTGACCAGGAAAAAACAAGAAACAACCTGTGGTTTCAACACTTTGTGATTTATTGACCCTCTTTTTTTGGTACTAGGGATTGAATTCAGGGGTACTTGACCACTGAGCCACATTCCCCGCCCATATTGTATTCTTATTTAGAGATAGGGTCTCACTGAGTTGCCTAGGGCCTCACTGAATTGCTGACTCTGATTTGAACTCTTGATCCTCCTGTCTCAGGCTCCTGAGCTATGTGCACCACTGTGCCTGGCTGTTTACTCTTTTTTTTTTTTAAACATTTATTTTATTTTTTTAGTTGTAGGTAGACACCTTTATTTTATTATGTGGTGCTGAGGATCGAACCCAGCACCTCACGCATGCCAGGTGAGTGCTCTTCCCCTGAGCCACAACCCCAGCCCTGTTGACTCTTTTAATTAAGATTTTTTTATTCTTGTAAATAGGCTCCTACATAATTTTAGATGCCCATCTTGTGTATTTCTAACATACTTTCTTGTGGGAGCATAGATGCAAGGTATAACTTGCCAAAGGAGCCTTCCTGTTCTTTGTTTCTTTCCAAATTGAGAGACTTCTGAATTTATTTTTTATGCATTCTCCCCAACATTTCCTTCCCTGAGTAACCTAAAAACTGTTGGTCTGTTTTTCAAAAGGAGTTTGAAGAAGTTCTTATTTCAGATAAAAATAAACAATTGGGTTTTATCTTGCCTTGACTTCTTGGTGGGCTCAGTACCTGTTTTTGGTACAAACAGTCCATCATGGAATACATGAAATCTCTTAAAGTACTGGTGTCTGTTCTCTTAGATGGAATGCTGGTACTTAAAAACAGTTCAGGAAGGCAAATGTGTAAGTTAACATTCTAGTTTACTACTAAGGAATAGATAAAGCTATTGTGATTCAGTTGTGGAAAACACAGCAAGGACCAAACATAGCACTAAATATCTTTTTGATGTATTTCGCCCCCAACTCCCAAGTCCCATCTCCCTTATCTTTTCTTCCTGCCCAGCAGACTGATCTTGAGCTTTCTGGCTCAGTAATCTTCTGCCTTAGCCCTGAGTAGCTGGGACTTTAGGCACATGCCACTTTTTTTTTTTTTTTTTTACTTTAAAAAAAATACATATATAAAATATAATACCATAAAACTGTTTTTAGCTGTGCAATACTGTGGTGTTAACTGTATGCACCTTGTTACACAAAAGTTCTGTAGCACTTTTAATTTTGCAAAACTGAAACTGAACAACTCTGCCCTCCTTGAACAACAACGCACCCCCCTGGAACCTTGGCAATCACTATTCTGCTTTCTGTTTCTAAGAGTTTGGTTATTTTAGATATCTCATATAAGTGGAATCATGCAGTATTTGTCTTTTTGTGGCTGGCTTATTTTGTTAGACTAATGTCCTCTCATAGTAGAAAATATAGGAAACAAATGTTATTTGATGTCTCATTGTTTTGATTTATGTTTGCCTGATGATTATTGATGTTGATGTTGAGCAATTTTTCATTTGTTCTTACTCTTTTTTTTTTTTTTTTTTTTAACTGGTGCTTGAGATTGAACCTTTGGTCTTATGCATGCTAGGCACACTGTACCATTGACTTACACCTGTTCAAGTCCTTTGCTTGTTTTATTTAAGATTACATTTATGTGGTTTAAGTTTAGGAGTTTGGTTTTGAAATTATTTTTAAATTGATAAATAAAAATTGTATATATTTATGTTGTACAGCATGATTTTATGTTTGTATATATCATGGAATGGTTAAATCAAACTAAATGCTTTATACATATTCTGGATTCTACCCCCTTACCAGATATATGGCCTTTTCACTCTGTTGATTGTGTTTTTTTTTCTTTTTTTTCTTCACAGGAGTTTTTAAGTTTTATAACAGTCTTGCTTGTTTATTCTTGCTTTTGTTGCCTGTGCTTTTGATGTCATATCTAAGAAGCATTGCCAAAACCAGTGTCATAAAGGTTTTCTCCTGTGTTTTTATTCTGAAAGTTTTATAGTTTCAGGTTTACGCCTTATTGTTTTGTAAGTTGAGGGCTCTACCACTGAGCTACACCCACAGCCTGTAGTAAGTCTTGTATCCTAATGTAGTCTGTCCTATAGAATGTTTCATTTGTGCTTGAGAAGAATGTGTATTCTTCTGTTAATGGGCAGCGCTCTGTATATATATATTAGGTCCAGTTAGTTTATAGTATTGAAATCCTTTGTGTCTTCATTGACCGTCTGTTCAGTGGTTGATCTGGTCACTGATAAAACTGAGGTATTGAAATCTTATTATTGTGTTACTGTTTCTGTCTTCCTTCAATTCTGTCAGTGTTTGCTTTATATTTTTGGATGGTCTGCTGTTATTTGTGAATATATTTATAATAGTTATATCTTTCTGGTCAGTTGAACCTTTTATCCTAATATAATGTCCTTCTTATACTCTGGTTTCTCTTCAGATCGTATAAATCTTTCGCCTTTTACTAATATAATGTCCTTCTTAAAGTCTCTTGTGAATGATTGAGTTAAAGTCTATTTTGTCTGATACATGTATGACTAACTAACCTATTATGTTTTGATTGCCACTTAAGCACTTTTTTTTAAAAATATATCTTTTCACTTTCATCCTTTGTCCTTAAGTTTAAAGTGGATCTCTTATAGACATAGTATAGTTGGGTCTTGTTTTTATTCATTTGGCTGCTCTCTGCTTTTGAGTGCGGAGTTCAATCCCTTCACATTTAATGTCATTATTGACAGAGAAGGACTTTCTATTGCCATTTTGCTAATAGTTTTATGCATTTCTTTTTAATTATTTTGTACTGTTTTTCCTCTCCTACTGTCTTTTGTATTTTGTTGCTTTTTTTTTTTTTCAATAAGCATGATTACCTTTTTCTTTTGTTCTCCTCCTATAGGTATTTTCTCTGGTTTATGTACTCTCCATAGGGATTACATCTTATATTTGCAACAATTTATTTTAAACTGATAATGTGTTTAATTGCATGCAAAAACTGTACACTATATCTCTCTTCCACTTTGTTTTTTAAAATTATCTTTTTATTTTCCATCCTTAATCATAGTTTTTACATTTATACTTATTTTATATGCTTTTTTTTGAAAAGTTTTACACTAGAATTAAGAGTGATTGAAATATTACACCACCATTACAGTATTACAGGATTGCCTTTTGGACTGTAATGTTTCTGCTGAGAAATCTCCCTACAATCTCATAAAAGCTTCCTTTGTGATGTGTCACTTTGCTCATATCAAGATTTTATTTTACTGACAGTTTGATGATAATGTATCTTGGTGTGAACTTCTTTGGGTTTTTCGTAGTTGGGATACTTTGAGCTTCTTGAATTTGGTTGTTCATTTCCTTTTTCAGATTTGTTTTTTTGCTTTATTTTTGATGTGTGTACTGGGAATTGAACTCAGGGGCTGCTCACCACTGAGCTGTTTCTGGCCCGTTTTATTTTGAGACAAGGTCTCCCAAAGTTGCCCAGACTGGCCTTGGTCTTTCAATTCTCCATCTCAGTCTCTGGAGTAGCTGGGATGAGAGTCATGTGCCACTGTACTCATCTCTTTTTTTCATGTTCAGGAAGTTTTCAGCTATCATTTTTACTAATAAGTTTTTCCACACCCCTGGTTTTCTTTGTGAAACTTTGATAATGACTATATTATCTACTTGATGGTTTCTCATAAGTCCCTTAGGTATTACTCCTCCCCCCTTTTTTTTGTTGTTGTTTCTTGATTCAGTAATTTCAAATGACCTCTTAGTTTGCTGATTCCTAATTGTGTTTAAGTCAGCTGTTGAAGTCTTTTTTTGGACTTTTTTAACTCCACAATTTATTTGATTCTTTTTAGTTTTTCTTTCTTTATGCTCATTCATATGTTTTCATTATTTTTGTTTAGTTAATTATATTGTTCTCTGATAATGTGCTAAGCTTCTTTAAGATGATTATTTTGAATTCCTTGTCAGGTTATTAATCTCTGTTTCTTTATTGTTATTTTCTCAAGACTTAATTTCTTTCTTTTGGCCTTATTATTTTATTTTTTTTGTGTGTATGTGTGTGTGTGCATTTGATAAAGTACCCATCTATCTCAGCCTTTCCAGACTAGCTCTGTACAAGGATGACCTTCACCAAATGACCTGTCTAGGTTCTGGGGGCCCCTTAAACCTTTTATTTGGATGTGTTTTCACTGGGTGTTTGCATATTAATTTTTCAGACTGGGATGTTTGCAGATTCCTCATTCAGGTGTTTGTACTTTCTCCCTCTGGTGTCTGTCTGTGATACTGCAGGTTCTCTGGTGCTGTAAAAAGCTGTTGAGCAGTCCTTTGTTCTCCACAGTGCCAAGCAACTCAAATATGCTAGTTCTCTGTCAGTGCCATTTTAAGCAAGACAGAAACCTGAACAGTCCACTGAAAAGCCAGAATGTTTGGTGCATATTGTGGTGTTCTTTCCCTCTCAAGGGAGAAACTGCAAACTGGGATCTTCTCCCCATCTTGCTAAATTGTGCCAGCTTACAGGAAGGGATATTGTGGTTGTTATGAAGTTGCTCTTCTTTCACTTTACAGTGCAGCTGTTCTTGACTTTGAGCTTGCCTGTGTACTACAGCTGGTTTTTGGAGTTCTCACAAAGGACTGTATATTGTTGTTAAGTTAATATCTCTGTGGGAGAACAAGGTCTTGGCCACCAATTCTGCTATCTTGTTGACGCTACTTTGTTGATGTCATTTCCTTTTTACATCTTTTCCTCATCTGGTGAAAGATCTCATTTCCCCTTTGTTTTTCTTCTCATGGGGGACAGCTAGGAATGGAGCTTTTCCTCTTTTCCTTGTTTCTTTTTTTTTTTTTTGTCAGTTGTATTTCTTTAGGAATTATTATAGTCATAGCAGTAGTGTTGGAAGGAAGGAGGTGGAGTTTTAGAAAGTATGAAGATATGTTCTGTTCTGCCCAGAGAGAGTAGTGTTTTGGTGGTGAAGAGCTTGAATGTTAGTTTCCAATTCTGCTTGTCTTTTAGTAGCCATTTACTTGTTTCTTGGTTTGTATAATGAAGATGATAATAGTAAGCCAAAAAACCCCACAAAATCCCCCAAACATTCATTGAATTGTATAGGTTATTGCTGTCTGATATTATTTGAATCATATATATAATCAAAGTTAACAGTTTTGTATGTTCTCACAAATAAATGGCATACTTGGCTTCTGTGGTAAAAGTATAATTTTTATAATATTACGAAGAAATAAATATCAAGTACCTATTCTAAGCATCTCTAAAATACAGTACTTAACACAGTATAATTTACCAGCACAATACAGATTGAGATATGTATTTGTGTTTTAAATTGAAATATTTTAGCATTAAATGATACATTGGTTTATTTGTATATGTAAACATCTTAATGTGAAAAGCCCTCCTACAAATTTATAAATTCCTTACAGGCATGACTTGCCAAAAATGAAAGATTGGTGAAGTTAGCTAGTGGATTCAATTGGATGGGAGGGTGTCTAAGAAAAAACTTAAATTTTAAGGTCTAAAAGAATTCAGTTTTTAAAAAATCCTCTTTTTAGTTACCTCAGATTTAAAGCAAAATAGAACTTTTTGTATTTGATCATGTGCATTTATAGATCACCCTTGAGAAATTAGATAGCAAATTGATTTGAATACATGGTAGATACTCTGATATTTAATCTGTGTACGTTTTTATAGCATTGGGCTTTGGTCTAATTAAAAACAAATCAGACATGCTTTTTAAAATATTTGTGATCTATAAATATTAAATGCATGTTTTAACTTTAGTATATGGAAAAAAAATCCTTTGAGATACCTGAATAATATGAAACTGTTTATTTATATTCCTTCTTTTTGTTATCCCTTTTTAGGTTGGGTGGAGTACTGCTCGTGATTATTATACATTTTTATGGTCCCCTATGCCTGAACATTATGTAGAAGGATCAACAGTCAACTGTGTACTGAAATTTCAAGGTAAGGACTGAGAACTGTAGAACTTGACAAGACCAAATGTCCTATTACCGTTAAAAAATTGTACCCCATTATAATGATCTATTCAGGCATGTCTGGGTACCAGAGTTAAAATAGTGTTTTTGTTAGCAGAAGTCATAATAGTGTAAATATCAAGTATATCATGATATTTTAATAGACATTTAGAAATTTTTATTATCATTTAATTGAAGACAGTGGATTTCTTTCTATATCTTTTGAATTTTTTTGACAAGAAAACAATACTATTACTAGTATTAGGGGTGGGAGACATGGGAAGAATTTGATTAGTGGGTACTAAGTTGCAGGTAAATGAGAGTAAGAAGTTCTGTTTTGTTATTGGAAGTAGTGAAACTATAGATGACGAATAGGTACTATATTTCTCAAAAGCAAGAATAAACAATGTTGAATGTTTTTGCTATGAAGGGATATTTGAGGGGATAGATACATTTAACCTAATTACACAGTGTAGGCACATGTCCACACATCAGTGGTGTCTCATTAATATGTGCAATTTTAATTAAAAGTGACCTTGCTTAAAAAAAAAAAGAATGTAGCAAATTAGAGTGAGGAAAGTAATCTAGATGGAAACCACCAAGATGGTTAATAGGATTCTAACATGTGAAGATTCCTATAAAATGGATATAAATAAATAAATAATTTATTCTTAGTTTGGCATCACATGCAGATTTTTAATACTCTTATTCAGATAATTCTGTCCTATGCCACAAGTTGGATGAATTTGAGAGGGGACATTATGCTAAATCAAATCAGCTAGTCATCAAAAAGCAAATACATTATAAATGGAATCATACCTAGAGTAGATAGACTCAAAGAGATAAGACACTAAAATGGTGACTACCAGGGCATAGTGAATGATAGGGATATAATGAAAGACAGGAATATGGAGTTATTACTTAATAGATACAGAGTTTCAGTTTTGCAAGATGAAGAGTTCTGGGATGGACAGTGGCATGGTTTTTACACCATGAATGTACTTAACACTTAAGTGTATACTTTAAAATGATTAAAATAATAATTTTGTTATTTGTTTTGTCTGTAATTTTAAAAGTGAGAAAATACTCTTATTTAGAAGTCCATCACAGAATTTTTGCAGAGTGATTTTGTTTTATAATTGTACTGACTATGGGTTGTATTAAAGTAAGTTCTTAGCCTTTTATATACCATGGACTCTTTTTGGTCTTGTGAAGCTTATGGACTCTATCATAATATTTTTATGTATATGAAATAAAGTGCATAGAATTGCTGAGAAAACTGAGTATATTTATGTAATTAAAGTGTTATAGGATCAAATTTTGTGATTTTTTTTTAAATATATATTTTTTTAGTTGTATTTGGACACAATACCTTTATTTTTTTGTGGTGCTGAGGTTTGAACCCAGCACCTCACACGTGCTAGGCGAGCACCCTACCGCTTAGCCTAAACCTTAGCCCCCAAATTTGTAATATGTTAATGTGTGCTTTAAAATTTATGTTAACAAGATGTTCTGGCAGATTTAATAATTGCCATAATTCAAAGTAAGATAGCACTGATACTAGTAACAGTGATCATGTGATATTAACCTCTGTCAAAAAATCTAATTACAGTAGTAAAACTAATATTAGTAATAGAAATTAGAGATACTGATAATTCTTTGTGGCTTCTTGCCTGTATTAATGATCAAAGAATACACTAAAATTTAATGATAGATGTTAGTAAAAATAAAATTGTAATGCTTTGTTGTTGAGAGAGAGAGAGAGCATCTGTTTTAAGTGCAGCATAACTTGGACCCTATGCTTATAGCTTTGGTACAGTGGTTTCCACACTTAACTGTACTTTGGAATCACCTGGGGGATTGCATGTTCAAGACATGCAGATTCTTAAATTACACCTTTAAAGATTGGGACTTGATTGGAGTATGGCCTGGGTTTTAGAACTATTAGAAGTTCAGCAGTTGCTTCTGATATGTAGACGAGTCACTGGCGTAGAGGTAAATTTTCAACAAATATTGTTAACACTTAATTATATGGTCTTATCTAAATTAAAATGTACTATTTAGTATTAGGCAATATCTGACTTGGATTTGGTGACATGTGCAAAGCAGACTTTTAAATAGTTAGCTTCAGATAATCAGATAGTTTAATTTACTTTTAAATTTAAAATGTCTTCTCTTTTGGAACACGTTTTTGAGTTTATAGCAAAAAATGAGCAAAAAGTACAGAGTTCCCTTATAACCTTATAACCTTTTGCATTATTAAGTTTAGATATTACAGAGTGAGCCTTAATGTAAACTATATTCTATAGATTCTGAGGAGTAAAGACTCATATTTACTGTTGCAGAATCATACAGGGTTTTACTGCTCCCCAAATCCACTTGTTTGACATATTCATCTCCTTCCTTCCCTGCAAACTCCTGGCAATCACTGATGTTTTTACTGTGTCTGTAATTTTGACCTTTTCAAATGTGATGTAACTGGGATGTGTAGCTTTTTCATATCCACCTCTTTCACTCAGCAGCATGCATTTAAAGTTCCTCCAGGCCTTTCTTTATTTTAAATGTCTGAATAATACTCCACTGTATGGATGTACCACAGTCGTTTCCCTGTCCCCCCACTCCTAAGTCCCTCTACTGTGCTAGAAATTTAGGCATTGTAGAACATGCACTCTACCACAGACCTGTATTCCCATCTGTTTCAGTTTATCCATTTTATCTAATGAAGGAACACCTTGCCTAATCCAAGTTTTGGCAGTTATTAATAAAACTTTATAAACATTTTTGTGTAGGTTTTGTGTGGGTATATGTTTCCAGTTCATTTCTGTAAATACCCAAGGAATGTGATTTCTGGATAATATGGTAATGGTACCTTATGTTCAGTTTTGTGAGAAATTGACAAACTATCTTCCATAATGATTTTATCATCTTGCATTCCCACTAGCAATGAGTGATGTTTTATATCCTCAGCATTGGATTTTGGTGGCCTGTTTTAAAAAAAAATTTTAGCCAAGCGTGGTGGCGCAGGCCTACAATCTCAGAAGTTCCAGAGGCTGAGACAGGAAGATTGCAAGTTCAAAGCCAGCTTCAGGAATTTAGCAAGACGCTGTCTCAAAATAAAAAGGCAGGGGATGTGGCTCAGTAGTTAAATGCCCCTGGGTTAAATCCCTGGTATCAAAAATAAACAAATATTTAAATTTTTTTTCTTTTTTATTTGTATGTATGTTTGTATATTTGTCTGAATTGGCAGTGTGACCACATGGAGTTTGCATGTATACAAAAATTTCCCTGTGTTCTATGCCAAAAAAGAAATATTCAGAAGATGTAATTTGTAGAGTAATATGGGTAAGGATTTAGGGTCTTGTTAGATGTGTTTTTTGACCTGGAGGTATAGGTCAGTGGTAGAGTGCTTGCTTAGTATGTGTGAAGCCCTGGGTTTTAGTCCCAAGCACCACCTTACCTCATTGCAGAACAAGACACATAAATAACATGCAGAGTTTATCTTTTAATACCAAGCCTTTTTAAAGATGGTCAAATTTAAGTATGTGTATTGGAACTGATTTTGTTTTGTTTTATATTTATATTTTTTTCTTTAAAGGTATGGGTTTATTTCTAGTCTTTAGTACTAGGAATTGAATGCAGGGTTGCTTTAACCACTGAGCAACACCCCCAACCCCTTTTATTTTGAGACAGGGTCTCCCTAAGTTGCTGAGGTTGGCTTTGAACTTTGGATTCTCCTACTTCAATCTCCCTCCAGTAATTTTTATTGTGATTTGTTTTTTTCTTAAAAAATAAGTTGTTAATATACTGAATTGGTTCTGTTGACTAATGCAATATTAGTGACAAGTGAAAAGTTTAGATGTATTTAAAGAAAGTATTCAATTGATTTTTATTTATACCTTAAAATTTTTTGAGAGCCAAACATAAATATTAAAGTAAGTTGTATAAGTGTTAATTTTTATTTTTAATTTTGATATCCAGAAATAAAAGCTGCTTCCTACCTAGAAAGCTTTTTATTTCTTAGTTTTATAAGGAAGTTGTAGGGGTAGAGTCATGGGATAACTCAAGTCACAGACTGTTAGAATTAAGAGATGTTTTAAGCACAGTCCAGAATCACTGCACTGATTTTGTGGATGAGTCTTTAAAATTCTGAAATGCAAAACTCCAAACAATTAACAAGAAATACTTTAATGTGATTGTTCTCCTAAATGGACCTTTATTCATTTATTGAAATCAAATTGAAATGATTAGCAAGACTAACTCAGAATTTGGTTTTTACTTTTTTCTGTTTAATTTTCAGAAATACTAATCAGATAATAAGTTTTTAGAAAAATAACTCTAAATTGCAGTTCTGAATAATTGTATGTAATTCAAATGGCATTTGAACCATATTTTTAGCAGCTTGTGAATGAGTTTTTTTTTTAAAGTATGAGACCTTGTATATCTAGTTTGTAGAATTTTTAAGTAATACTAATTTATCAGATTTTTAAATTTTCTGTTAAACTTTTTAAATAAGGCTGTGGCTATTTGGAAACTTTTTCTGCTATGGATTATTAAATTTAGCAGTAGATATTAGGAGGGTGAAATTTTAAAAGCATAATGCCAGATGTACCTGTGTGATTTTTTTAAAAACTTCATATTTGAAGTAATTTTAAATATAAATAACACACAATTTCTTTATAACCTTGGGCCAGCATCTGCTAGTGTTAACCATGTTGCATGACCACAGTACATTTTTTTAGAAACCAAGAATTTAACCTTGGTACAAGATTCTTGAGTGGAGTATAGACCATATTCAGACATCATAGTGTTTCTACTGATGTTCTTTTTTTGTTTTTGGATCTATCTCTATTCTGACCTTGCATTTAGTTATCATATCATCTTGGTCTCCTCAGTTTGTCCTTATTTTTCTTTTTTTTAATATAATGTATATTTAGTTGTAATTGGACACAATACTTTTATTTTACTTATTTATTTTTATGTGGTGCTGAGGATCGAACCCAGGGCCCTGTCTGTGCTAGGCAGGTGCTCTACTGCTGAGCCACAAATCCAGCTCCAGTTTGTCCTTATTTTTCATGCTTTTTTTTTTTTTTTTTTTTTTTTTGGTAGCCTGTCTCTGATTTTGTATTTTCTCATGATTAAATTGAGGTTATACTTTTTTTTTATGAAATAAAGCCTAATACTATCTTGTTGTTGCTCTAATTCTTCTGGCTTTGACCATTAGGAGTTCCTGTATTTTTCTGATATGCCTCTACCCCTTACCAATTTTTTTTTTGAGGTCTTTCAAGTACCCTCAGAAGTTTATGGTTTGTCCTGTATATTCTACACCCCTCCATTCTGTTTCTAAGGAGAAAAACCTATAGTTTTTTAAAGAATGAAATCTTTATTCATTAAATAAGCCTGTGGCTATTTGGAAACTTTTTCTGTTATGGATTATTAAATTTAGCAGTAGATATTAGGAGGGTGAAATTTTAAAAGCATAATGCCAGGGCTGGGTTGTACCTCAGTGGCAGAGCACTTGCCTCGCACATGTGAGGCACTGGGTTTGATCCTCAGCACACACAAAAAATAAACAAACAAAATGAAGATATTGTGTCTATGTATAACTAAAAAAAAATGAAATCAGGTGATATAGATGTCATAATGAGTCTGAAAATTTTAAGACATGAAAGAATAGCAGACATAGTAATTAAAATTTGAGCTGCATATTCATTGAATTTATTCATTTTGTTTATTCACAATTATAGAATGTTTCCTTTTTAGACATTTAATTCTAGAATTTATTCATGTATAATATATACATATATAAATAAATATGCATCTGCTCTGGGAGAGTGTGTGCACAAGTGTATGCATCTGTGTGTCTGTAGTTTTTGAGATCTGATGTAAGAGATAAAGCATGTAGGTAGTGAATAGTAATTCAGAATATACTATTGAAGTTTTCTTTATTGTAAAAAATTCTGTGTGAGATTTCAAGATGAAATAAAGAACAATTTTGAGTTAGGAAGTCAAGCAACAATTAAAACGTAGAGTGACAGTTGAATAAAGAAAGGCACAAATATTGAACACATTTTATTTGTCATATAGTAGCTAAATGGTATAAATAATTATCTATAGATATATAGGAACTCTTGAGATGTATGGTGTGTTTTGTATGAATATGAGTAGATCTGTGTGGTTCCAAGCTTTTTATTGTCCTGTACTAGTGGTCCTCACTATCTTATTTCCTTTACACAGTTCACATGTGCATCATATTGCTTTAGTTCATATTTCCTTTTTCCATATAATGAATGTCAACTTGAAGGAAAATTTCCTTACATATTCTTGTGCCCACTTGCAGTCTTTCTTAGATTTTCATCGTGGGTCTTTCCTTGCTCCTCCTTCAGTCTCTTTCCTTTGAAAAGTACATTTTCTCCCCTCTCAGATGAGTTGGTTTTGCCCTAGTGAAAGGACAAAGTTAGGAGGTCATAGTCTGGGATTATAAATTTAGGTCTAAGAGATGAAAAATTTGGGTATGTTTGAGGAAGAAGGAAAAGTCTCATTTTGACAGATTTGTGGAAAAACAGGAGGAAAAGAAATATCCCAGATAGGTGGTAAGAAAAGGGGAGGAAAGGAGAGATGGCAAGTATTGTTAAAGTAAATTGAAGGTAGTATTTTATAATAGCAGGTTTAATAATTTTTGTCTTTTTGTTTGTTAAATACCTCTTAGGATATTACCTTCCAAATGATGATGGAGAATTTTATCAGTTCTGTTATGTTACCCATAAGGGTGAAATTCGTGGAGCAAGTACACCTTTCCAGTTTCGAGCTTCCTCTCCAGTTGAAGAGTTGCTTACTATGGAAGATGAGGGAAATTCTGACATGTTGGTAGTGACCACAAAAGCTGGCCTTCTTGAGGTTGGTATCAACATGGAGCTAAGAACTCATGTTAGCTGACATTTTAAGAACTTTCATGTTATGCAAGAGTATTCATAAAAATCAAGTGTGTTTTTAAACTAAAATAATAACTTAAGAATGTTTTTTTAAAAATGGTTAGAACAATCTTTATTTCTTGGTTCTATTGTGGCAGAGCTGTCCCTATGGTCTAACAGTATTTTATGCATAATACGTACTGTAGTAAATCCCTTTTGAGAGAATTTAGACCTAAAAGTTTCTTTATGTTTACTTGTTGTAACCTTTTTTCTTTCTTGGTGGCCAAACTGTTGATTGTTAAATAGTACAGATTTGAGGAATGAAGTTGGTTGGGATACTGGAATAAAATGATAAATCTTAACTGTAATTAGATGTGAATTTTGTTTTGTTTTACCATGAACATGTTTTTTCTCTAGTATGGTAGTGAATTAGGAAAGCATCCTCAGTCTTTTAATTTAGATTGAGTATTTTTAGTTATTCTCTTTCTTGAACATCTGATCAAAATGAATAAACCTAATTTATAAAGAAAGGGTAAAAGGTCTTATTTTTAAAAATTGAATAATGTAGTTATGTCATTGGCTCTATAATATTGTTGTATATCTTAAATTTTAGTAGTCATTGAAAGAGAACATAAAATAACATTATGTTTTCATTGTAAGATTACGTTTTCTGGTGTCTTTATCCTATGCCCCCCAAACTAGACTGCTATACTTAGTTGTTTTGAACTTAGTGTCCTTTATTGTAATAAGAAAAATAGTTTTTCTGATTGGCTCAGTATGTATTTTTTGTTAATTTACATTCATATTTTATCTATTACAGGTCTTTGTTTTTTCATTATAGTCATATGGATCTTCTTAAACATTTTATGTCTTTGATTTTACTTTATTTATGTTAAAGAACTGAGATTACAGGGGGGAAAAGAAGTTATATTTTTAGATAGTTAGAAGGTTAGAAGGAACGAATCATTTTTTATTGTGAATTCTCCCATGTCTTTCCCTTTTCCAGAAATTCCTCTCTTATCTTGAATAAAGAAATGTAACTTTTATAGGGTGACTAGAACATTTTGTGGTGACAACTGCCTGATGATCAAGGTTTTTAGCCTGGTATTTGAATGCTAGTCAAAGATGCTGAAACAAACCTAGCTCTTAAGAAGAATGCTATTAGCATTTATACTGCAATTTTTTGAATACTTCTTAGACCACCCTGATTCCAGGCGCTCCAACACAAAAGCGGTAGGCATTTTGGCATTCACATTTTGCCTGTGCTTTTTCTTCAGGTAAATTGGGAAATAGCACAGATTTATTTCACTCCTTTCTTCCCTTTTACAAAGTGTACATTTATAAAGAAAATTTAAATTGCTCTCTTAAGTAACTATTTCTGAGATAATTTCCTGACCATCTTTTGACAGGTCTTTTAATTTCCACATTCATTAAAATTTTTGGTGATTTTTGTCTAATACTTCAATACAACTGTGAAACATTTGGGACCCAGTGACATTCAAGGCGATTGAGACATAATCCTGTAGTGTGTGAACCTGAATTGGATAATAGGCTGAAAAAGAGACAATTTGGGGACAGTAAAGGATGTTTGATTATTGCCTACCTATTGGATGAGACAATATTATTTTTCATAGTTATGGTAATAGTTGTTGAAAAAGAGACTACCCTCATCATAGGATGAGGTACTTAAGAGTTAAGTATTGCCAATTTTGTTTCAAATGATTTAGTAAGAAAAAGGAAGAAAGAAAAATTTATATAAATAATCTTAAGTATACAAAGAGAAAATATACATTGCAAAATATTAATATAGTGAATTGTATAAAAGGAGTTCATTGTAAAATCTTGTTCTATGTGCTTGAAAGATTGCATAATATATATTGTCGAGCAGAAATTAGATTTTTATTCATTTTTTTATCTAAATTTAAAAATTATCTATGTAAACTTTATTAAACTTCATAAAGTTAGATAAATCATGGAGGTGACGAGTGGTTTTCTGCTAATTAATGTTCTGTTTTAGTACATCAAGATATATTTTTATTTTACCAGTAAGTTTTGAGCCAGATTTTATGCTAAATTATTAATACTGTTAACTATTAGAATCATAGATTTGATCCTAATTTTCTCTCAACTTAATTGAATATCATTGATTGTAATTATCACAATTTCTTTTTTAAATAGATAAAGCATAAAATACATTTCATGATTAAATACACTTTTCCCTTTTGAAAATATTTTTCCTGGCATTTTTATTTGGTCTATTGGTATAGGAAGAAGGGTCATTCAAAAAGTTTTCAGCTATTCAACTTTCATAAGAGCCATTTTATAGTTAATCACTTTGATTCTATTACCCTGGAAAATTTAATTTTAAGATGTATTGGTGGGGGCTGGGATTGTGGCTCAGTGGTAGAGTGCTGGCCTCGAATGCATGAGGCACTGGGTTGGATCCTCAGCACCACATAAATGTAAAATAAATACATTGTATCCACCTAAAACTAATAAATAAACATTTTTTTTTTAAAAAAAGATGTATTGGGAGCAAAATATTTTACCACCTAAATGTGTAATCCCTCTTGTGGAGTATTCCCTCTAAGTTTCTGTTCTTTGGTTAGAAGGAAAGAATTCTTGCTGTAAGAGAAATACTAATCATTTTATTTACTACCATTTTAGGTCCACAATTAAAAATATACATTATTGAATACTGGAGTTCAGATTTTCCTGAACCATTTGTATTCTCATAAAAATAAGTTATATATATATTTTTTAATAAGTTATATTTTTAATGTGTTGTTGCAGTCTGTGTTTTTGTCTTAAAATTTGCATTTTTACTTATAAAGATTAGTTTAATTTAGCCAAATAAAAGCATGTGCATACGCATGCACACACGCGCATGCACAGTTTATTGTTTGGTGCTTTATTTTAAGAACCAAAATTTTAATGGTAATCCCTAGATGGAGGCCTTTTGTAACATACAGTAAGTTCTTAATAGATTGAGATTTCTCATAGGTTTGCATTCACGAAGAGGTACAGATTTTCTTCGGGATATGTTTGATTATTGCTCTGGATAAGAAAGCTGAGTAATTAAATTACTTAGGAAATTCAGTATGTCTTATTTTCAGTGTTGATTTGAAAAATGGTTAGGAGAGAACTTCATGTATTCTTTTATGTATGTATTTTCTTCTTTGCCCAACCAAAAGAAAGTTTAAATTTATGATTCATGTAACTAGCTGGATGATATGAATAGGTAGACTACAAAATTTTGTTCTGTGAATTTCTTCACTGTTTGAAATGGAAAACTAAATTTGCATTAATAGTTTAGGAGTAAGAAAAACAATTTATTTGCATTTTTTATTTTGTAGTTGAAGATTGAGAAAACCATGAAAGAAAAAGAAGAATTAATACAGCTGATTGCTGTTTTGGAAAAAGAAACAGTACAACTTCGAGAACAAGTTGGAAGAATGGAAAGAGAACTTAACAATGAGAAGGAAAGATGTGAGCACCTGCAAGCGGAGCAAAAGGTTAGTTGTGTGCTACGTAACCGAGTGGAGTTGATGGTACGTTGCCTGAAATCCACCTATTTAAAGAACTGAATCAATAAAAGTGAAAACCAGTTATTGAAAAAAATAGTACTTAAAAAGATAGAATAGGTCAGGTCAGTTCCTATTGAGCTATGGCAAAAATAGCTTCTTTTATGTTTGAAGATAATTAAAATACTTCTAGACTTTTGGTATCAGGCTTGATGAGGTAGTCCCTGACAACTATTTCCAGATGTTTTACATGTAATTCTAGAATAATTGGTAGATTTTTTTTTTTTTAATTGGGGAGGAGGTGTTGAAAGTACAGTGAGGAACAACGTTTTCGAAGGAAAGACAGACTAAAGAAATTAAAATTACTTCTTAGAGAAGAATTTAGTGAATTAAGATATTGTCTTAGACAAAATTTTGAAATTCTTAATGTGGGAAATATGATACAATTATCCTTAAAAACAATTAAGCCATGCATGGTGGCCCATGTCTGTAATCCCAGTGGCTCAGGAGGCTGAGGCAGGAGGATCACAAGTTCAAAGGTTCAGCAACTTGGCAAAGCCCTAACCAACAATAGCAAGGCTCTGTCTCAAAAAAATAAAAAGGGCTGGGGATGTGGCTTAGTGGTTAAGTGCCCCTGGGTTCGATTCCTGGTACCAAGACAAACATCAAACATCTAGTAAGAATTGGCATTATTTGAGCAAAGAAAAGGAAGTATAAGTAGAAAATGGTGTAGCTTCATGGGAGATACAAATGGATTTGAGTTAGAAGCTGAAAAAAAAAAAAAGGATTAAAGAGAAGGTCGTCATGTGCGCCGGCACATCCCTATAATCCTAGTGGCTCAGTTGGCTGAGGCAGGAGGATCACTAGTCAAAGCCATCTCAACAAAAGCGAGGTGCTAAGCAACTTAGTTCGATCCTGTCTCTAAATAAAACACAAAATAGGGCTGGGGATGTGCCCCTGAGTTCAATCCCTGGTACCAAAAAAACAGTCACTCTATCTGTCATTAATTCCATATTTTCATAAGAAAAGTTATTAGTTATGATAAAACTTATACAGATTGTTATTATACGTACCACAATTTCACTTTAGCTAATTTATCTATAGACTATAGATAAATCTGTAGCTCACTTTGTCTATAGACAGGGTTGAATTATTACTCCCTAAAGGAAGGGTATGTTCCACTATTCTAAGAAATACTAGAGTAATTGCTTTGTATTATTTAAAAAAAAATTTTTTTTATTTGTAGATGAATACACAGTATCTTTTTTTATCTCTGTGGTGCTGAGGATTGAACCCAGTGCCTCACACATGCAAAGCAGGCACTTTATCATTAAGCTATAGCTCTAGCCCCTGTAATTGTTAACTGAACCATTTGTGCAGTGATTCTAATATTTACCCTCCAGCAGAGTAGTTATATATTCCATACCTGAATACAGTGATTTCAAATAAATAAATAAATATATATATATTTCAGTTGTAGTTGGACATAGTACCTTTATTTTATTTATTTATTTTTATGTGGTGCTAAGGATTGAACCTAGTACCTTGCAAGTGCTAGGCAGGTGCTCTACTGTTGAGTTACAAGCCCAGCCCAAAGGTGATGTTTTGTAAAAGCTAAATTATGAAAAAAATTTTCTTAGTTTATCCTAGTTTTTTTGAGGTAGAGGGTAAGCATATCAAATAATGTGTACATTTGTAAATTTCTTTATGAATGTGAAGTCTTTCTGTCCTTGTTAGCCATTTTAGTTAAAAAGTTACTCCTCCAGTTATACTTTTGGTGAACATTTTGCTTCAGCTGACCATATGACATAGGGTTTTCTGTTTGGTTAGAGAACTTCTTTCATTTGCACTTTAAAGCAGGTATATCAAATATTAAAGTAGAGTAAAAATTACATAAATGTGCCTATGTTATTATCAGGACCTTCAGCTAATTCTTTTTTTTTTTTTAACTCATTTCTTGTAACAGCCTTGCTGTTTGTATAGTTTTTACTCTTTATTCTCCATTGTTTACATGTTTTGCCTATTAGTTGGCTGTTTTGTAAAGTGGAATGCCAGTCCCCCCCCACACACATTCTTACACACATACTCTATTATTAGCCAGTGGGTTGGAGGTCTTATAGATGTCCCTTGAAAAAGGTCCATTTTAGCATATCTTAAGCTATCAAGAATACCCTGATTGATTTTTGTGATCTTTGAGGTTTTTGAGACTGATCACCTTGAAATCCAAGGAAAGTAAGGATGATTGGGAGAGTAGGAATGGCAGAATGATAGGTCTTTAAAATTTGAAATTACTAATGTTATATTAGACATTGCCTTTAGTTCAGTTGAGTATTAATAGATTTAAGTAGTCTTAGGCTCCCTCTGTCTAGGTGATAGATGGTGATAAATACTACAGATAAAGCTTAAGTAGACTGAGCTTGAGAAAATGATAGGCTGAGATCAGAGGATTAATGAAGCAAAACTTGTAGGAAATTGTGACCTTTATGTCCAGAAGAGGTATTCACCAGAAGTTTTAATGGCAACTCTTAAATCTTAATGACTTTTACTAATCTTGGAAGAAACTACTCTGCTGGTATTCTTGCATTGGGGCATATGCTGTAGAAAGTACTTGTAAGTGATGTTTTAATCAGAGCCTATATTATAGAAAATGGTGATAAAAGAACCTAGAATGGTACTTGAAATATAGAAGGTTCTCCCTTAGGATAAGCAGCTATTATTATTTTGCTATTTTTTGTAATGATGAACCAGAGAATCATTAAGGAAAGACCATGTAAAGTGTTGTCCAACATGAATGGAATTCATAGCATTTCCCCTAGATTCTAAAAATATAATACATGTGTAATGTTAAAAAAGTCTTAAGTTATGGAAATGTATATTTTGGCTGTTGTTTATTTGTGGTGACAAAATAATGTACTTGCTATGAGAAAGAGTTCCTCTTTGATACCAGAAGTCAAGGGACTTCTAATTTTTATGAATTTTCTTTTTACCTCCAAAATTATATCCTCTATCAAATATGCATGCTGGGGAGCTAGAACATCTTAAATCCTTTCAAACTTGTCCTGATGGGTGACTTATAAAATTCATGACATTCCTTGACACTTGTTTTAAATCTATTCCATGGATTAAATTCTAAAAAATAATAAAAAATCCTAATAGTTCTGTAGATCTTCTCTTTGAAGTACTGAGTAAACTTTTTTTTTTTTTTTTGGTACTGGGGTTGTGGCCCAGTGGTCAAGTGCCCCTGAGTTCAATTCTCTGGGGCACATGACCACTGAGCCACATCCTCAGCCCTGTTTTGTATTTTATGTAGAGACAGAGTCTCATTGAGTTGCTTACACCTCTCTCTTTGCTGAGGCTGGCTTTGAACTCGCAATCCTCCTTCCTCAGCCTCATCAGCCCCTGGAATTACAAGCATGCTTATCATGTATCATTTATAGTTTCTTTAAAATTTAGCCATGTAAGAATGCGATCAGTGGAGAACCTTGATTTCTTCACACTAGAAGAAATTGATTGCTTTATAAAATATAGTACGATTCGATTATTACCCATTTAATAGTTGACAAATACTGAACGTAAGTTATGTGTTTATAATTATTTATAAACAAAATCTTTTATCTTTTATTGTGTTGATAAAAGATTGTACCACTATAGAATACCATAGGAGAGAAAATTATAATAATTAAAACTAATTAAATTGAACTTAAAATCTTTACATTTTGAAATTAAGAATTGGATATGTTAAAACTATCCAAACAAGTTGGGTTCAACTATATTTGTTTTTGCAATTATATTATGTAATTGACTTATGGAAAATAAGTAGGATTATAAAGTAGATTAAAATTCAAGTTACATAATGGTTATAAATTAAGAAATTATAAATTGTATTTCCCTTAGTTTATTGTGGTATCCATCCCATTATTCATGTACAATCTAGATTTAAAATTAACTTTCATTATTAAGATCCAGTTTTGCATTAATTTCTAGTCTTTAAATATGGAGTTTTCCTCCTCTCTTATAAAAGTCTGATTAATAAAAATAAGTTGTAATACTTAGTAAAAGCCAGATAATGATCTGAGTTTTATATGTTAACTCAATTTTATGATGAAAATACTGTTAACTGGATTTTACAGAGGAAGCATAGAAAGGCTACTTAACCTGCCCATGGTCTCGGGGTTAGTAAGTTGTAGAGGGTTAGTAGCATGGCTCTATTCAGTGCTCTTAACCACTGCTGTTCTGAGGGCTGAAGGTGGGAATAGATCTAATTGATGTTTTAACAAACAGGTTTATTGTGATGTAATTTATATACCATAAAGCTTACTACTTTTAGAGAGTATAATTCAGTGGGTTTTAGTATATTTACAGAAATATACAAGCATTTATCATATCTAAGTTTATGACATTTATCACCCCATAAAGAAAGGTTGTACCTATTTGCAGTCTTTCTCCAATTACCTCCCCATCCTTTCCCCTAGTCCCAGACAACTACTACATTTCATACAAAGGGAATCATAGAATATGGGGCCTTTTGTAAAAAGACTTGATTCTTTCATTTGGCATAATATTTTTAAGATTTCTTTAATGTTGTTATATATATCAGTAATTCCATTCATTGCCAAATAATATACCATTGTATTAATGAATCTTTTTTTTTTAACCCCACCTTTGTATTTATTATAGATATCTGGAAAAATCAGCAGTTCATTATTCATTGTGCTCTTATTTATATTTTGGAGTGACATATTTGAAAATTGAAAGATTGAAACTGAGCCTCAGACAAATAACAGTATTCAATTGATTCTTATTTATTTATTTATTTTTTAAATATTTGTTTTTTGGTGTAGATGGACAGAACACAATGCCTTTATTTTTATGTGGTGCTGAGGATCGAACCAAGGTCCCGCCTGTGCTAGGCGAGCACTCTACCGCTGAGCCACAATTCCAGTCCTTGATTCTTATTTTTAACTTTTTTTTTTTTTTTTTTTTTGTACTTTTGGGAACTCAAACCTAGGGCCTCATCTATGCTACGCAGGTGCTGTACCTCTGAGCTACATCCCCACCATGAAATTTATTTATTAAATGGGATTAAAAAGAGCTATAATCCCATTATAGTTTTCAAAGTTAGTTTAGTTATAATTTTTTGAAGTATTGAACTATGAATTGATATAGTTCAAAAAAAAGATGTTTTTCCCCCACATTTTTTATTGGTGTATTATATTTGAAAGTAATGTTGGGATATGTTGTTGCATATTTGTACATACACGATAACAAAACGGTTTGGCCAGTATTATTTCCCAGTATTTCCATTTTCTCTCCCCTCATCCCACTCTCTGGTCCCTTTCTTCTATTCTGTTGATCTCCCTTTTACCTTCTCATTTACTTATTTATTTTGGTGCCACAGATTGAACCCAGGGTTATTCTGATGCAGGTATAAAAGAAAATAAGGGTCCAAAAGCCATAACCTACATTACCCTCAGTTATCTTGACTTTTAAAAATAAAGTGTACAATTGGTTGATTTTTATCTATTTACAGATTTGGGTCACCATCACTACAGTTGAATTTTAGTACGTTTTCAATATCCCCAAAGAAATATTGAGTCCATTAACATTTACTTCTCAGACCCTAGGCAACTACTAATCTCTTTTCTGTCTCTTCATATTCTCATTTTCTGGACATTTTCATACAAATGAGATCATATAAAATGTGTGACCTGTTTTGTCTAGCTGCTTTTTCTTAACAATTTCAAGGTTCAGCCATGTTTTAGCATGGATCAGTATTTTTTTTCTTTTTAATAGTATTTTATTCTTGATTTTGGAGGCAAATCTTTTACAGACTAATTTGTTTATTTGTATTTGAGATATTCTGCCATCTTAATTGTTGTCCTTTGAGTTGGTTATTTTTAATTGTCTAAGTATATATAGTATCCTAGAATATTTGGACTAGCTTCTTAATTTGCATATTTTTGGTTAATATTTAGTTACTGTATTTTCTGTTCATGAATCAGATATTTCAAGTAATTTAAAATAGCAGTTGCATTTGGATGTGATCAGTGGCATATAGTTCATTTATTATTATGTAGTGGTACCATATCAAAATGAAGGTCGATTTAAACACTAGTCAGAGTTTAACAGTGAATTAGCGTGAAGACAAACTGAACAGTATAAAACAAAAATCATTTTTTCCCTGTAACGATCTATGTTGTGAGTCATTTAAGTGTGTGGGGCAGATTTATATAATTACCTAGGGTGCTCCATACCTTTCATATCATTCCACTGCCATCCCTCAGACTCCTAGAGAATTTACATCTTTATGATAGAAACTTGTTTACTGTCATATCCTGGTTCCAGCTGGTTGAAAAAAGAAAGAGATATTAGCCATGTCATGTTTAATAGTTTGAGTTATAGTTGTAGAAGTAATAATATAGTATCACTTTATTTATATTATACTGATGAGAATTTAGATGACCAAAATTACACAAGAAGCAGGAAGGAAAAATGTGGTTGGACAACATATGTATTACTGTGGCTGAAGTGAGTTTGTAAATTAGTAGACAACCAGAAATCTCTGCCACAGCACAAATGAAATAGTTTGAAATTAGCAGTTTGGATGTGGGAAATATCTTTGATAGTATCTTACAATTAAAAGTTTATCTATTTGTTAATAACACTATTTAGAAGAATTGTACTGAGACTAGTTAAAAATCAGTGGGATTGATGGTACCTGCCTATGATTCCAGTGACTTGGAAGGCTGAGGCACGAGGATTGCGAGTTTGAGGTCAGGCTGGACAACTTAGTGAGACCCTGTCTCAAAATAAGAAAGAAAAAGGGCTGGGGATGTAGCTCAGTGCTAGAGAGTACCCTTTGGTTTAGGGCCCATTACAGCAAGAAATAAAAGGAAAAAAAAAAAAAAAAAGACAAAAATCAGATTACTAAGTCTGGCCTAATGGTATCCCTGTGTAGTCTCCAGAAGTTGAGTTATTTAAGGCCACCCAGGGCAGCATAGCAAGATCCCATCTCATATAAACAAAAGCAAACAATAAACAAAAATTAAATTACCAGAATTTCAGTACCTTGATCATTAAAATTAAATGTTCAATTAACTGTTTTGGAAAATTTTTTGTTTCAGGATATTGGAAAGTCAAAATTATTCTTAGTTCTATTATTTACTAGTTGTGTAATCTTAGATAAGCTGCTGCTTTGGTTCAGTTTTCTCAAATGTTAAGTGAGCATTGGGAATGTTCCTAATTCTTAGGTCATGTATATTAAGAATGTGCATAGGGGGCTGGGGATGTGGCTCAAGCGGTAGCGCGCTTGCCTGGCATGCGTGCGGCCCGGGTTCGATCCTCAGCACCACATACCAACAAAGATGTTGTGTCCTCCGAGAACTAAAAAATAAATATTAAAATTTCTCTCTCTCTCTCTCTCTCTCTCTCTAAAAAAAAAAAAAAAGAATGTGCATAGGCATGTAGCATAGCATCTCCCACACAGTAACTTTCAATAAAACCAGCATTGTTATTTGGATTAGATACTCACTTTTGGACATAGGCAGTTTGCAGTATTTATTTAGTACAGGCTGAGCATCCTCAGTTCAAAAATTTGATATTAGAAATGCTCCAAAATTCAAAATATGATGCCACAAAGGGAAATTTTCCATACCCAAGCTTATGTAACAGTTGTAGTTAAAATGCACAAAAGTATTGTATAAAATTACCTTCAAGCTATATATACAAGGTATACATGAAAAAAGCAAATTTCATGTTTAGAATTTGGTTCTATTCCCAGTATATTTCATTTCTTGTAAGCAGATATTCCAAAATATGAAAAAATCTGAAATCCACAAATTCTTCTGTTCTCAGGCGTTTTATATAAGGAGTACTCAACCTGTGTATGGAATTACCAAAAATCAGGTTTGAAGTTAGGATCTCATTGAATTTCTGTCTCCTTTACCAATTGTCGTGGAACAAAGAAGACCCAAAGCCTTACTTTTAATAGTCATCTACCAATAAATTTCTTTAAAGCCAATTACTTTAATTTTGTTTCAGCTTTGTTAAGAATATTAGTCAGCTTTTCATTGCTGTGACTAAAACTCCTAATAAGAACAACTTAGACATGGAAAAGTTTATTTTTGGTACAGGGTACCCGAAGTTTAATCCATGATGGTGCAACTCCATTGCTCTGGGCCCAGGCTAGGCAACACATAAGTGGCAAAAGGGCATGGCACAGGGAACTGCTCAGGACACAGTGGTTGGGAAGCAGAAGGAAGGGGCAGAAGGGAAGGTGAACCCTACCAAGGGAAGCCCCTGTGATCCACCTCCACCAGCCACATCCCCTCTTCCTATAGTTACTACACAGTCCATTCAAACTAGGAAGGACAGATGAGATTACAGCTCTCCTTACTATAATCACTTCACCTCTGAACATTCCTGCATTAACAAGAGCTTGACACCTCATATCCAAACCTTAACTCTTAAGTATTAAAGAGATTTTTAACATTGCTTCTAAAATATATTTATTTACTTTTGAGTCAAATCATAATTTTTGTATAAATACTGAGTTGTAAAGATGAGGCATTTTTATAGTTTATTTCATAAGACTGTTGAGTAGTTGTCATTCAGTTTCATTAAAAGAAAACTTAATGTAAGGAAGGTTGTACTTCCCTACATTTTCTACTTATTCCCTTCCTTACAAAAAAATACGTGAACCCTAATGTTAAAAAAAAATTGCTTGTATGTGGAATATATTCAGATTTAGGAAGCAATTTAAACTATATTAGAATATGTATTTATAGCCCATTGGTCTTTTCTCTTTTTTTCTATTTCAACCAAAAATTTAATGCTTTGGATTTGTTGTTTTCTTAAAAAAGTAGAAGTGCATTTGATAGTAGATTTTTGATAGTTAATGAGTGAAAGATAGCCCTCGTTACATTTTATGCTATTTAAACTTTATTCTCTTGGACTATGGCCTATAGTTATTCTTGATAACTCATTTTAGTTATTTATAAATAATTTTCTTGATGATTTTTATTTTTTACTGCTGTTGCTGTTTGAATAAAAGTATAAAGTTTTCTCAAGATAAATTTGAAGTTTAGTACTGAAGAGGTTATATGAATATTTTATTTTTAAAGATCTTTAAATTCAGAGATCTTGGATAGCCAAAAATAAATTTTATAATTTCACTCAAATTATTTTAAAGAAACCAGGAAAAGAAAAAACACAAAAGCAACTTAAACAGATTGTGCTTATGAAGAAAATGTTAAAGAAATAAGTAATTATATAGCTATTATTTTTATTTGTTTATTTTTCCTATTATTGTTAGTGCCATAAAGACTTACTTGTATATTGTCATTCATATTTTTGTCTGGTGAATTTAAGGAGCTGGAGAAGATGTAGGGTGTTTGAGAAAATCCAGTTTAAGCCAAATGAATAAGATTTAATTTAAAAACTGACTACAGATTTTCCTGTAAATATTCTCTTTTTAAAAAAACATGGGAATAAATATGCTTTTTTTAATTCTAAATCATCTAGTGTGTATTTTGCTACAAACATGAGTAGGTCACAGTATATCTGGTTGTTCATATTTGAGAGTTATAAGGTTATGACTCATGGAAAATTGTAATAGTGGCTTGTGGCCACAGTTATTTTCAGTTGAGAGAATGGGAGAAATCCTCTGCATGAATCTTAAATGTCCAGATCTCTTTATCTCCCTTGGCCCCAGTTTTTGGGAGCCTATCTTGATGTACAATGTCATAGACTTAATTATCTGTTGAAAATTTTCTTCTAAGTTTAGAACTATAATATCCCTTTGGACTGGTTTACAAATGGTAACTAAATGAATATCACAAATTTCAGTTGTTTTTCAAAGGTTGTGTTATAGATTTTGTTTTAAAGTTATTTTTTGTAAAGGAAAGCATGATTTTTTTTATTTGAAATTTTCCATGCTAAGGATGATTTAGCTTCTTAGATACTGATACTTAGCTTAGACATGAAAAGTGTAGGTGTAAAGAATAATCCCTACTTCATCATTCATATCATTTGAAAATAGGCTTGGATGCTGAGAAGCTATCAGGTGTGCCTTTATGGGTACTAGAGTAAGAGTCTGAGAGTCTCAAGTTATTGTCTGAATTAATGTGTGATCTACTATAAAGTTAACAAGCTTATGATTAAAGTATTAATTTGTTTTGCATTCAATTGGTTATGAATTTTTAAAGAGTGCTGTTTACTCAATATAGAGCATTTATTAATTACAGAATTAGCAATTAGTCTTTGCTTCTAGACAAACTAGTCTTTGTCCCAGGTAGAAATACCTGGATCAGATCTGTAGCACCAAGAGAGAATATTTGGTAAAATAAAAGTAAAAAATGTGCAAAAGTATTTAGAAACCTCCCTGGCTGTCTTTAGAAACCAATAAGACAAGTACTAAAAATGTGTCAAATTTTATAAGGCTCATAGTATATCAACAAAAACTATGACAGAGGAATAAATGTTTTTGCTTACTTTAGCGTTATGGACTTGGAAACAATAGAAAAGCATTTAATTTTGGATAACAATTTTTGGATACTATTGGAAATTCAGTAAGGCAAACATTTGCTTTGAACAAAAATAAAATAAATAGGATGTCATCTGACACTATTGTGATACATGTTTCATGAGGTGCAATGTAGCAATTTCCTTATCCCAGCAAGAAGTGTGTATTCTATTTATAAGTAAAAATTGGACCTAATTGCTATATGCACATTAAATGATATAATTATTATATAAATTTTGACTTTTAAGTTGACAGTACTGTGATGTATTTTTTAGTTTTTCTTCTTGGGTAAGTATTACTACTCAGGGGGAAATTTTAGATTTCTTAAAAAAATAATTTGATTTAATTCTTTTTGATGTATAGTTTTCCATAACATCACTTCCATATACATGTTTTACTGGAGTCTCAAACTTTCTGAAATGAGGTAGAAGACTTATTACAAGAACATGGAAGCTTTATCAACTTCTCACAAGTGTCTTAATTGATGTGATAAAAATTTAAGAGTTAAAGTGTTCTGTTTAGAACAGTCTAAAAAGAAAGGCAATAATTTTTTTACATTTGTTTTATCTTTGAATATTTAGGCTTCTGAGTCACTCTGGCAAGAACATTAGAAATATTGCTTTAGGCATTTATTACAGCACTTTGATATCGCTTGGTGTAATATATATTAGAAGTGGGTGTTAACACTGATAGTTTCATATGAAACCTATCATTGGGGTAACAAGGAAAAGTAAAATCTGAAAAACAAAAAGTGACTAATAATTTTTATTTCATTTTATTGCCTGTCCTGTGGTGAAGTGAAATAAACAAATAGGGTGCATGAAAAGTCTGAAGGCGAGAAATATATATTAGTAATTGATATGCAAATAGTTTAGTATATGAAAATTTAAATATATTTACAATTTCACATTTAGTTTATTAGTTTATAAGTCTTGGCCTAAATTTTAGAGGGGACAAACGTGGGGCTAAAACTATAAAACCATGTAGCTCAATAGTAGAGCATTTGCCTAGCATGTGCAAAGCCCTTGCCTGGATCCCTTGCACTGCTTTCCCCTAAAAAACAAAACTAAAAACTAAAACCAGAAGCAAACCCTTGTGTGGAGGTTTGTGCCTATAGTCCCTGCTACTGAAAAGGCTGAGACTGAAAGATCTCTTGAGCCTAACCTAGACTGACATAATGAATCCCGAACCCCCTTTAAAAGAAAAAAAAAAAAAAAAAAGATTTCTTAAAGGCAAATTTACTGATGCTTTTTGTCACATACTTTGTTGTTATTTCTAAGGGTCTTATTGAAGTATCACAAAGTTTAAAAATGGAAAATGAAGAGTTTAAGAAGAGATACGGTGATGCGACATCTAAAGCTCTGCAGCTTGAGGAAGATATTGTGTCAGTGACACATAAAGCAATTGAAAAAGAAACTGAATTGGACAGGTATTTCTGATGATATAAAAAAAATTCAGTGTTTTAATAAAATTTTTGTTTTTACATTCATGTTGTTTTGTCTTAACGCAGTTTAAAGGACAAACTCAGGAAGGTACAACATGAAAGAGAACAACTTGAATGTCAACTGAAGACAGAAAAGGATGAGAAGGAACTTTATAAGGTATTTTATTCTTTTCATTTCTATTGTTCATTGATTTGTAACAAATTACCCCAATAGGCTGTGGGTCATGAAGTTAGAAGCAACATAATTGAATAGTTCTGAAAGTCAGGATGTTACAGATGTTTCCGTTAGGTTGGCTTGTTTGACACCAAGGATCTGCTTCTATGATGTAGAATGAAACCTGTATTTTATTCTACAGAGTGAAATGAAAGAAATAATTTATTTTTTTGTGGTACACTTAACTCATTTATTTTTTTCTGGTACACTTAACTTTTGAGAGGCCCGTCAGTTCTAAGTGACCTCTCCAGAGGTTGCTTGAATGTCCTTAAAAAAGGTAGCCAAGTTCCCTCAGTTGAGTAATCCAAGAAGGGGAGGAAGCAAGGAGGAAGTCACTAACTATCACAATGTGTATTGCTCTTAAAAGTTAGTGTTTAGGGAATTAGCTTGCTGGTATTTTAAATACTTAGCAGGTACTGTATAATAAGTCAAAAAGTTTTAATGATAGATACTTGTTGATTAGAATTTATATAAGCAAGTGTTTTCGTGAAATTTTAAGAACTTGTATACCTTAGGGAGAGTATTAATTCATTTCACGGATAATCATATTTTATGGTTTGGCCTTTAAAATAATCTTCAGAGATTGTCATTTTACAGAATATCCTCACTGCTTATGAATCTTCACTTTATGAAGATTTTTCTTTTTTAGGCATTCCTGTGATGTTAACTATAGTTAGCTTAATTGTCAGTATTGTGGATGTTAATCAAGACTTTAGCTAATAAGCATTTCTGCAAGCAAGTTTTGGATGAGGACTTTTAAGAACACTCTTAATTGTTAGCTTCATATTAAGTCACATTTATGAGCTGATGATTGTGAAAATTAAAGAGCTTTAAAGGTGGTATTGCAAAGGTATAGGCTATTGACTCCTTCAGGGAACCAGGAGTCACATTTGGTCCTATGAACAGGAATTACTCCTTTAAATTCAGAAACATTTTAAGAGTGAAATGCAAGAAATAATTTCTTTCTGGAACACTTAACCAAGATAATCTTGCTTGTGGACAGTATGTGTCTATACTCAGTATAGTTCCAGTTACTGAATTTGATTTGTACATCTGTTATGAGAAAATCAGCATCAAAGTTCATGGAAGAATTAGCATAGTTACATCGATAAGGAAATATGGTTTTAGATAACATGGGAAGTAAATGACATAGGGCTTTAAAAACATGTAAAACATTGAATTGCTTCAAAATGTTGTTTTTGAAAAAAGCCTTTCTAGCTTTCAGAATTTGGTCGTGTCTTCATATTGTATGTCTTCATAGCATTTTCCAAAAAGAATAACAAAATCCATTTACATTAGGAAAAAAATGCTAAAATCATTAAATCAAAGGAAAAGTCTTTGGAGATAATGTAGTTAGACCTTATAATTAATCTCTATGGAAAATAACTTTGGAAAAACCATCTTCTACTTTTAATATGTTTTTATATTCTTAGGTAATCATTTGGCAGAACATGGGTCTCCTGACTCCTACTCCCTCTTTCAGTTATTTTCAAATTAGAGATAAATGATGACATTTTAAATTTTGACTAACTTCAGTTTTGTAACTGAATAGAATATTCTTGACATTTCCAAACATTGTTAAAGGTGCATTTGAAGAATACAGAAATAGAAAATACCAAGCTTGTGTCAGAGGTCCAGACTTTAAAGAATTTAGATGGAAACAAAGAAAGTATGATTACTCATTTCAAAGAAGAGATTGGCAGACTGCAGTTGTGTTTGGCTGAAAAGGAAAATCTGCAAAGGGCTTTCCTGCTTACAACCTCAAATAAAGTAAGTAGTTTTGCAACATGTATTTGAACTTATAAAACATATCTCTATTAAATATATTCAATATTACCATTTTGTTATTTTTAAAATTTTTAATTCTCCCAAACTAATTCTTTTTAACATGTTTAAAAATGCAGAGAAGTTGAAAGAACAAAGCAGTGAATAGCTATGTACCTTAAAATTCTTTGCTCATTTTTATTTTATCTCCCCTATTTAGATACTTTTTTTCTGGACCATTTGCAAGTTAATTGTAGGCATTACTGTTCTTATGAACAAGTACACCATTATTACTCTCAAGATTTCACATTGATATGGTAATATTCATTCTTGGTTATACTTAGTTCATATTTAATTGATCCAAATAGAATCTGAGTAGCCAGAGATTACACATTAGTTTATTATTTTTAATCTGTTTTAATCTGAAACATTGTCTCTACACTTTTTTATGGTTTCTGTAGAATAGCATTCCTATACTATTTTAATCTAGAATAGTGTCCCTATACTTTTTATGTATTTCTCTCTTTTTCTTATCCCCTCCCCTCCACTATTTTGCAATGCTAGGGATTGAACCCAGGGCCTTATGCATACTAGACAAGGGCTCTACTACTGAGCTATACCCCTAGCCCTATATTTTTGAAGAAGTCAGGCTGATTTGAAAGAATGTTACATAATCTTAATTTGTCTATTTCCTCATGACTAGATTTCAAATCAATTATTTTTTTTTGGCGGAGGGGGGGTCAAGGAAAGACATGATGTTTCATATATCTTACTGCTTTTATATTAAGAGCCATATAAATGTAATTATGTTCTATTCTTGATGTTGCGTTTGGTAATTAATTTAGTTTTGTCTTCCTGACATTATTGAGGTGCTTTCCCTTCTCCTCCTCATCTTTGTGATTATTAAGCAATCATAGCATAATACTTCATGATTATGTAAACATCCTGCCCTCTAATAGCCTTTTACCCAATGGTTTTATTAGTCCTTTGATGAGCCTTACTTACCTCAGCTTTGAGATTGTTACAAGATGATGATTTTAAAGATTCTGTCATTCCTTCTACATTTAGTAGTAGCTACTATATTATGAGATTACTGTTACCCTTTCCCCTTCCTTTATGTTACTATGAACTTATTATTTTACATTATCATTATTTTTTTCAGTTCACAGTTGTCTCTATTTAGCTGGTGAACCTTTTCAAGTGCTTTTGTGTCCTTTCTTTTTTAAATCCCTAGTGGTGCTGTGGACTGAACCCAAGGCCTAATGAATGGTAATCGAGTATGCTATCACTGAGCTATATACCTAACCCATTTTACTTTTATTTGAGACAGGTTCTTGATAAGTTGTCCAGGCTGGCCTTTAACTTCAGATCCTTGTGCCTCAGCCTCCCAAATAGCTGGGATTATTGGCGCATGCTACTGCATGCACCTGGCTATTGTGTCCTTTTAATATGCCTTTATCATGCTTTGTATGCATTTTTTGGGGGGGGGGTACTGGGGGATTGAACTCAGGGCTTTCAACTACTGAGCCACATCCCCAGCCCTATTTTGTATTTTATTTAGAGACAGGGATTCTTCATTTTCTTGAGTTGCGTAGTGCCTCACCATTGTTGAGGCTGACTTTGAATTTGCAATTCTCCTGTCTCAGCCTCCTGAGCCTCTGGGATTACAGGTGTGTGCCACCAGGCCTGGCTTTTGTATACCTGTGTTTTCCAGGTTCAGGTTATGCCTCAGACCCATTGTTACCATTTTAGGGGACTATGGCTTTTTTTATTTCCAGTAGATACTTCAAATCATTATTAATATATCTAACCCAAAAATAGTACTTTAGGATTCTTCTTTACTTTCCTCCATTTCATATTTATATATATCTTTTCTCCTAGTGTGAGAACTTTTTGTTTTTGAGACATTATATTTTTCATGTGTTTATATATCATAAGGTTCAGAATTTCTGTGTCATTGCCACTTTGAACAGTAAGTCCACTAAATAAAATTAAAGTTGTTTTTCCAGCTCTTGAGTTTATTTGTCTAGGGATGTTCATAATGCCTTGTTCAAAAGTTGATGTACTTTTTTAAAAAAGTTTTATGTTATAAATTTGTAATACAGTTCAAGCTTTTTTTTTTTAGTATTTAAGATTTATTTTTCTCTTTTTTGAATATATAAAGTAGTTGCATTATTGGAAAGTAAAAAAATGATATAAAAATTTACTCATTTTAAACTCTTGTGTATTCTTTTTACCTTTTACCTATACCCACAGGTAAACATTTTTATTAGTTCTAAGTTAATTCTCCTTATGTTACTTTTTGGAAAAATAAGCTTATGTGTGCATGTGCACAGTACACATACTCATTTTTCTTCATTTTCTTGGAAAAAAAAGAATACTACTTGGATATACCTCATTTCTTCTCACTGAAAAATGTAAATTGTCATTCATTCTTTATCAGTGATCTTCCTCATTTTTTTCAATTGCTGTATAATACTCCACATATAGATTTATCTTAATTTACTTATTATGTTTTATGGGTATTAAGTTGGTTTAAGTATTTTGCTACAAATTATAATAAGGCATATTTATTGTAACACCTGAAATGTTAGAAGTGTATGACATTTGGGGCTGGAATTGTGACTCAATGGTAGAGCATTGTCTAGCCTGTGTAAGGCACTGGGTTCGATCCTCAGCACCACATAAAAATAAGTAAATAAAGGTGTTGTTCATCTTCAACTAAAATAATAATAATAATAATAATAATAATAATAATAATAATAATAATAATAATACTAAACAATAAACAAAAAACAAAAGAAGTATATGACATTTAAAGTCAATAGTGAAACCCCAGGTTGCTCTTTTAATCCAGCAGATTGCAAATGCAAATATGAGAAGGGTATTTGATTTTCGAAGTTGAGTAAGATGCTAAAATATATAAGTATAAAAATATATTTACATTTTAACTCAGAATACATATAGTGATTAATATTTAAAAATATTTATAGAATATGTGGATACCTTGCACTACGAGTACACATGTAGATCTTTCTTATTATAATAGCTGCATCGTATTCCTACTTTCATTTAATGGTTGTATAAGTATGTAATTGATACAAGTTGTTCACTATCATTAGCTTTAATAAACAGACTGAGATAAGCATCCTTATGTAGATATCTACGTACACATCTAAATCTGCCAAGTCAGTATGATTGCAAGTTCAAGGTCAGTGTCACCAACTTACTGAGAACCTGTTTCAAAATATAAATTAAGAGCTGGGGATGTAGGTCAGTGGCAAAGCATACCTGGGTTCAATCCACAATACCAAAATAAACAAACAAATAAACAGGTGTTGATATAGAATGGTAGATTAATATTTTGGTTGTCTTTTAAGTTAGTAGGAAATACCTTTAAGATTTTTGGTATTAGAAAGTCTTTTAAATTATTTTATTGTAATCACAGAAAGTGTGTGTCAGTAGTTCAAGCTGGAGAGATTTAGGGGACATTTGAGTCTTGGGCACTTTCATTTAAGTCTTCAATTTAGACAGAACTTTAAGCCCTAGATATGCCACTTGATGGCTGTATTTCAGTTTCTTTCTGTGTGAAATAGTAGTGGTCATACCATGTCTATGGTTGCTAGGTAGGAAATCTAAAACAATGTCACACATTTAAAATTTTTTATAGACATACTTCATCTATGTCATGTGTAGAAAAGCAATATTTAATTTAAAACTTTGGATCTCTTGAAGAAGGTATAAAATTGTTGTGCTTTTTTTTTTTACTTGAATGGTTTAATCACAGCAATAATTCTCTGCTTTTCTTCAGGAAGATTCATTTTCTTTAAAGGAGCAGCTTCGTAAAGCAGAGGAACAGGTTCAGGCAACTCGACAAGAAGTTGTCTTTCTGGCTAAAGAACTTAGTGATGCAGTAAATGTGCGAGATAAAACAATGGCAGATCTACATACTGCACGCTTGGAAAATGAGAAAGTGAAGAAGCAGTTAGCTGATGCACTGGCAGAACTTAAACTAAATGCTGTGAAAAAAGATCAGGTAAAGCAAGTCAACTTTGAATTAATAACCATAAACTCATGAAAACAGTAAATTATAATAAAATAAGTCAGATCAGATTTCTGACCAGAGAATTTTAAGTTTCCATTTATTCTGTTTAGTTATTGTAACTTCTTGGGTTGAAATTAATGTGAGCGTCAAGAAAACCTTCTGTAAGCACAATTCCCTATGGTTAGTAAAAGTTGTTCTGTTATTAAATATTTTTGGAATTTCTTGTTTACTAGTTATATAAAATAGCTTATGGTACAGAGTTACAAAAAAATTGTCCTATGAATGAATAATTATGAATGTAATTCACTTCACTATTGTCATGTATTTAAGAAATAAAAAATAGCTTATGGTTACTTAAGAGAATAATAATTATTCCTCAGGAAGTAGATTATTTGTAGTTTTTAAATGAACCTTAGTCAAAACATATAAATCTAGATTTATTAGGAGAATTTTTGTGGCACTATAGCCTAAACCCCAGAACAAATTAAAAAAAAAAACAAAACAGAAAGACATAAGTAAAAATGAAGTTGGATTTACTGTTACAAAATGAAGTATCAGGTTTTTATCTTAGTGGCAATATTTGTTTCCTAGGACAAAACTGATACATTGGAACATGAACTGAGAAGAGAAGTTGAAGATTTGAAACTCCGTCTCCAGATGGCTGCAGATCATTATAAAGAAAAATTTAAGGAATGTCAGAGGCTCCAAAAACAAATAAACAAACTTTCAGACCAATCAGTAAGTATCATTGAATTCATATGAAAGTGGTACCATAGTTGTCTTATACTCTGTGATATAGATAATATTTTCCTGGTCTTCCGATTGAAATCTGAAAGCAGAAAAAGGAGCAAGGAAATGCATGCAGTAAAATAGGAAGGCTTTGTGAAAAAAATTACAGTTTAAGTATCAAATGTATAGATAAATTTAAGTATCACATGTATAAATATTGATTCGTGGACTTTTGAACATATTTTGACTTTGTAGTAGAAGCTTGAGATTTCTGTGAATGATTAGTTTTGGTAAATTCACAAGAAAAAGCAATGTGTTTTTCTTTTGCAACATTTGGATTGTAGGCGATGTATATCTTTAGTATTTGTTTGGCTTTTAAAACAAGGATAGCTTTGTGGATGTATAGGATTTCTTTATTATTTACATATTTACTTAAAAAGTCTAACAAATTCAATGACTTGACTTAATAGTTTATTGTTAACATCCCGAATAGGCCAATAATAATGTGTTCACAAAGAAAGTTGGGAATCAGCAGAAAGTGAATGATGCTTCAATAAACACAGACCCAGCCACTTCTGTGTCTGCTGTAGATGTAAAGCTGCCACTATCTTCTGCAGGTAAAAATCTTTTAGATCTTTTTGTGTAGTGTCCTGCCTTAAAAAGTATTAATATGACCAGGCATGGTGGTATTGGAACATGTTTACTTAATAAGAGTTAGCAGGTGGTAATGAAGGACTGGAAGAATGACTTAAAAATGTATTCTTCAGAGTATATTCTTATTCTGTTACTCAGTTATCTAGAGAGAACAATTTTTGTGCCATTTTGGAATTACTTTTAGCAAATTATTAAAAAGAAAAAAAGAACGGTGCATTCGTTATTGAAAGTGAACTTGGTTCTGACATTTTAAAATTCTCATTCTCATTTAGAATTTATCTTTCTTTGTTTATTTAGGATATAAATAAATGTTTCTGTTCTTCAGTATTCCATTTTTACACTTTACAATTTACTCTTAAGTTTTTCTGAGCAAGATAATAATATAAGGGGCAAAATACTTTTTTTTTTCCCAAGTTTCTTTTTTTTTCCTTTTAAAATTTCTTTTTTTTTATTGGTTGTTCACAACATTACAAAGTTCTTGACATATCATATTTCATACATTAGATTGAAGTGGGTTATGAACTCCCAATTTTACCCCAAATGCAGATTGCAGAATCACGTCGGTTACACATCCACAATTTTACATAATGCTCAATTAGTAATTGTTGTATTCTGCTACCTTTCCTATCCCCTACTATCCCCCCTCCCCTCCCCTCCTATCTTCTCTCTCTACCCCATCTACTGTAATTCATTACTCTCCTTGTTTATTTTCCCATTCCCCTCACAACCTCTTATATGAAATTTTGTATAGCAATGAGGGTCTCCCTTCATTTCCATGCAATTTCCCTTTTCTCTCCCTTTCCCTCCCATCTCATGTCTCTGTTTAATGTTAGTTTTTTCTTCCTGCTCTTCCTCCCTGCTCTGTTCATAGTTGCTCTCATTATATCAAAGAAGACATTTGGTATTTGTTTTTTAGGGATTGACTAGCTTCACTAAGCATAATCTGTTCTAGTGCCATCCATTTCCCTGCAAATTCTATGATTTTGTCATTTTTTATTGCTGCATAGTACTCCATTGTGTATAGACGCCACATTTTTTTTATCCGTTCATCTATTGAAGGGCATCTGGGTTGGTTCCACAGTCTAGCTATTGTAAATTGTGCTGCTATGAACCTCGATGTGGCAGTATCCCTGTAGCATGCTCTCTTAAGGTCTTCAGGGAATGGGCCGAGAAGGGCAATAGCAGGGTCAAATGGTGGTTCCATTCCCAGCTTTCCCAGGAATCTCCAAACTGCTTTCCAAATTGGCTGCACCAATTTGCAGTCCCACCAGCAATGTACAAGAGTACCCTTTTCTCCACATCCTCGCCAGCACTTGTTGTTGTTTGACTTCATAGTGGCTGCCAATCTTACTGGAGTGAGATGGTATCTTAGGGTGGTTTTGATTTGCATTTCTCTGACTGCTAGCGATGGTGAGCATTTTTTCATGTACTTGTTGATTGATTGTATGTCCTCCTCTGAGAAGTGTCTGTTCAGGTCCTTGGCTCATTTGTTGATTGGGTTATTTGTTATCTTATTGCTTAATTTTTTGAGTTCTTCGTATATTCTGGATATTAGGGCTCTATCTGAAGTGTGAGGAGTAAAAATTTGTTCCCAGGATGTAGGCTCCCTATTTACCTCTCTTATTGTTTCTCTTGCTGAGAAAAAACTTTTTAGTTTAAGTAAGTCCCATTTGTTGATTCTTGTTATTAACTCTTGTGCTATGGGTGTCCTATTAAGGAATTTGGAGCCCGACCCCACAGTATGTAGATCATAGCCAACTTTTTCTTCTATCAGACGCAGAGTCTCTGATTTGATATCAAGCTCCTTGATCCATTTAGAGTTAACTTTTGTGCATGGCGAGAGGAAGGGATTCAGTTTCATTTTTTTGCATATGGATTTCCAGTTTTCCCAACACCATTTGTTGAAGATGCTATCCTTCCTCCATTGCATGCTTTTAGCCCCTTTATCAAATATAAGATAGTTGTAACTTTGTGGATTAGTCTCTGTGTCCTCTATTCTATACCATTGGTCCACCCGCCTGTTTTGGTACCAGTACCATGCTGTTTTTGTCACTATTGCTCTATAATATAGTTGAAATCTGGTATCGCTATACCGCCTGATTCACACTTCCTGCTTAGAATTGCTTTTGCTATTCTGGGTCTTTTATTTTTCCATATGAATTTCATGATTGCTTTCTCTATTTCTACAAGAAATGCCGTTGGGATTTTGATTTGCATTGCATTAAACCTATAGAGAACTTTTGGTAATATTGCCATTTTGATAATGTTAGTTCTGCCTATCCATGAACAGGGTATATTTTTCCATCTTCTAAGATCTTTTTCTACTTCTCTCTTTAGGGTTCTGTAGTTTTCATTGTATAAATCTTTCACCTCTTTTGTTAGGTTGATTCCCAAGTATTTTATTTTTTTGGAGGATATTGTGAATGGAGTGTTTTTCCTCATTTCCGTTTCAGAAGTTTTGTCGCTGATATACAGAAATGCCTTTGATTTATGCGTGTTGATTTTATATCCTGCCACTTTGCTGAATTCATTTATTAGTTCTAATAGTTTCTTTGTAGACCCTTTTGGGTCTTCTAAGTATAGAATCATGTCATCTGCAAATAGTGATAATTTAAGTTCTTCTTTTCCTATTTTTATGCCTTTAATTTCTTTCGTCTGTCTAATTGCTCTGGCCAGTGTTTCGAGAACTATATTGAATAGAAGTGGTGATAGAGGGCATCCCTGTCTTGTTCCAGATTTTAGAGGGAATGCCTTCAACTTTTGTCCATTCAGAATGATGCTCAAAATAGTTTTTAATGATCCTATTTTCTGTCTTGTTATAGCAGAGACAGATTTTGACTTGCTCTCGAAAGGTAAAGTCTGTGAAATGACCAAAGAAATTGCTGACAAAACAGAAAAGTATAATAAATGTAAACAACTCTTGCAGGTAAGTTAACTTTGAGTGAAGAAAGTTTTGTCAAATGTTAAATGGTTTAGCTCACCTTTATTAAGTTTTATTGATTTTTTTTTTTTTCCAGCCCCATATACTGTTTCACTTTTGCCTTTGGGATGATGAAAGGAGGTGCTTTGTATTCTTGTTCATATAGGCCGTTGTGTAAAATCATTATCCCAAAATTAGTATTTTCTGTTCATATGTACTAAAATGTCCTTGTTTGGATAATGAACAAGTAATTAGTTGAGGTTGGAAATTTCTCCCTGTCTTTTTGTAATAATATATGGAAAATATTTGAATTTTATAATAAAGGGAAATACTCGTTTTTTAAGTTTATTGTAAAAGGAAAAAGAAATTTAACATATCTCAAAAGTGACCCAGTGGACACATGGCAAAAGGGAATATTAACCAACTTGATTATTTTAAATAGCATCATTCAGACTTTAAAGTTTTGCATCCAGGTACTATTCATACCTGAAGTATTTGAAGGATGAAGGAAATTGCTCCTCAGTTGTTTTGTGTTTGCATATGTGATTTTTGTGTGCATAATTTGTGTATTTGTGTATTTCTGAGTCTGGGAAAAGGAAGGAAATTCTATAGAGCTACAGACTGAAAAGCATAGATTAGCTCAGTGTTACTATAATAATTTAAAACTTAAAAACATCATTAAAATCTTTATCAGACTTTAAACTAGACTTTTTTTTTTCTTTTTTGTGGTGGTGGGAATCAAACCTAGGGCCTCACTTACGTTAAGCAAGTATTCTATCGTTGATCTATACCCACAGCAGGCTCCTTCTGTAAAAGAGCTGATTAGCAGTATTAATAACATTGTACTATAATGCATTACTCACATGTTTATAGTAATGCTGATGCAACGAAATCTACTGCACTTCAAGTCCTATAAAGGTATAGCATTTACAGTTATGTACTGTGCATAACACTTGATAATAAATGACTGTTACTGATTGATATATTTGTTTTACTAATACTATTATTTTAGAGTGTATACCTTCTGTTAATTTATATTTTAAAAAAGACCTAAAAACTTTAAAATAGTGTGCCATGTTAACCAGCAACAGCTTCACAATCTCACATGTACTTCATCTTTCCATTGCATCGTATTCTTTTGTGCTTCATTTAATCTCATTTTGTTTCATTTATTGTGGCCCCTAAGTGTACAAAATTCACTACTTATATATTGTCAGTAAGAGGCCATGTTTAGTGATTGACTTGGAAACAAATAAAAGTAAAGACTGTGAAGGTAAAAAGTCAATGATCACCATTGATCACTGATCAGGCATGTTCTATTCCTCTGAAAATATGATCTTCAAGAACAAGAACAGAAAGACAGAGCTGGTCTTAAAGGATCAATAAGGATCCACTTTATTGAAGGCAGCAAGATAATTCAAGAAGAGTATATATCAATTAAAAATTTCTAGAGATTTGAATTGAAGACCAAATATAGAAGCTTATCTGATTCCACACCATGATCACAACCAGCAAAAAGTTTGTGTGATGTTGAAAGAAAAGGCTGTATCCAGCTTATGAAGTTAAATTTGCCGCTAGCTCATTATTCATTACATAATGTAAAAGTAAGTGGTGAGTTTGCAAAGCACACCAAGTGCTGATGTGAAGGTAGCTGAAGAATTTTAGAAAATTCAAAATAAGCTGATTGTGGAGAAAAATTACTTGCCACAGCAAATCTTCAATATGAATGAAACCTGTTTCCACAACCACAAAGTCTCCTATCTAATGAGAAAGCAGTTCTCAGGATATATGCCCATCATTAAGCAATATGTGACTATAATTATTTGTAAGGGACTAAACTATCTTTAACTAAGGATGAAACAATTCTGAATGAGTATTTAAAATTTTTTATTATATACTAATATTATTAAAAGAAGATATTATGTTTCTTCAAGTAAGACTTTCTGAAGGAACATCTAAAAATTTATTTATTTATTTATTTATTTATTTATTTATTTATTTATTTATTTATTTATTTATTTTTGGTACTGGGGATTGAACTCGGGGGCACTTGACCACTGACCCACATCCCCAGGCCTATTTTGTATTTTCTTTAGAGACATGGTCTCACTGAGTTGCTTTGTGTCTCACCATTGCTGAGGCTGGCTTCAAACCCACGATCTTCCTGTCTCAGCCTCCCGAGCAGTTGGCATTACAAGTATGCACTACCGCACCTGGCTTAACTTTTTTGAGGTACACTTTTTAAACCAATGAAGTACACATATATATGAAGTGTGCCATTTGATCAGTTTTGACCTACACGGTCCAGAAACTATCACCATATTGTCAAGATAATGAACATTTCCATTACTCCCCAATTTTTTTGTGCCTGTTTGCAACCTGGCTCTTCTATCTTCATTTTTCAGGAAAACATTCGCCTATTTTCTGCCACTATTGACTAACCTAACTTTTTTGTATGACTTTATAAAATGGTGTCATTATACTATGTTCTCTTTTCCTATCTTCTTTCAGCACAAATTATTTTAAGAATTGTTCATATTAATTGTTATATTGTTAGCTTATTCATGCCATTTCATTCCTGAGGTAGTATCCCATTTTATATATGTATTATAATTTGTTTATACATTACAAGTGGTTTGGCATTTGCTCAGTTTTTAATTGTTATGAGTAAAGTTGTTATGAACATTTGTAGATAAGCTTTTTTGTGACTGTAACAGTTTTTTGCTTCTTGTGGGTATATATCCCAGGAGCAAAATGCCTAGATGATAAGGTAGGCAACACATTGGTTAACTGTATGAGAAATCACCAGATTATTTTGCATAATACTTTTGTACCATTTACATAGCCAGACTAATGAACGTGTCATAATAATTTCATTGCGGTTTGAATTTGCATTTCACTGATGACTTAATGCTGAGCTTCCTTTCTTATGCTTGTCAGCTGTGTACCCTTCCCACCCTCCTTAGGTGATTATTTAGATCTTTTTTCTACTTTAAAAATTGTGTTGTTCATCTTGTGTTGTAGTTGTTCTTTATTCTAGATACAGTTTCTTTCTCTGCCATTTGTCTCTGGTGCATATTTTCTCCCAATCTGCCTTTTCATTTCTTTAATGGTGTTTTTAGAAAAGCAAAATTTTAATGATGGTTTATTAATCCTTCCATTATATTTTGTTCTTTTTAAAAATATTTGTTTAATCCAAAGTGATAAAGATTTTCTCCTATGTTATCTTCTAGAAGATTTTTGTTTTGTTTTTGTGGTGCTAAGTATTGAAACACACAACTGAAAGCCTGCTAGGCGAGTCCTCTATTACACTTCCAGCCCATCTAGAAGTTTTAGAGTCAGGTTTTGCATTTAATTCTGTGAACCATAGTTGATTTAGTATTATTTGTTTTCAAAGGTATTTCTTTCTCCATTGAATTACTCAAAAGTATACTTTTAAACCTCACCTTGAACTAAAACATTGAAAATGAAATGGTCATATATTGCCTTTTTGTCATGATTTCTAACTCCTTTCATAAGATGTTTTGGGTTATAAGAAAAAGCAATTGTATGAATACATGATTTCCCTCCATCCTTTTGTAAAGTCATAATTGTGAGGTATCATGTCACTGTAAATAAAAAGAACAGAGATAGTAAAAAGTATCTCCCTGATCCTGATCCCCAGATATGAGCTGTTAATAATGAAATTTATATTTTTCTATACAATACTGGCATAGATATCATATATAATTATATAAAACAAAAGTAAGAATGGATTATATTGTACTATTTTTGCAACATGCTATTCAGTGTAATTTGACATTTTTGTCTGCTTGAACATCTGCCTTTTAAATATATTTATACTGTTCCATTGTATGGATATAAAATGATTAATCTATTGATAGACATTTAGTCCTTTTATGTTTATGCTGTTACAGCAGTGTTATGAAAAATATTAGTGCACATTTAAGTATGTTTGTGTATATGTTTACTTTATATGGATTTAAAATCTTTTGATAATTATACTAATTTTACTTAGGATGAGAAAACTAAATGCAGTAAATATGCTGATGAACTTGCAAAAATGGAGCTGAAATGGAAAGAACAAATGAAAATTGTTGAAAATGTAAAACTTGAACTAGCTGAAGTAGAGGACAATTATAAAGTAAGTTTAGCACTTGTATACAAACCTAAAGCATAGAACTTATTGTACCACCTGATGCTTTTGAAAATGTATTTTCTGTCATTTTCATCAACCTAATACACATTTTTAATATGGATAATTGAGATATCATTTTCTTCTATAAATGAAAATGGTGTGTATTTAGTTTCATTGAATGTAGATCATTCAGTGTGAACTGAGAAAAATGAATATTCGTATTAATTGGTATTATGGCTTTAGTTCTGTGGATTCAGATAGCTATTAAAAATTTATCTTTTGGGCTTGGGTTGTGGCTCAGTGGTAGAACACTTGCCTAATGTGTGTAAGGCACTGGGTTTGATCCTCTGTGTACACCTACATTGAAGAGAAATTTTTTTTAAAAATTATCTTTTAATTGTGCTTATTTTAAAGATTAAAAGCAATCATTTCATTATTCTCTTGCTTGCTTTTTTTTGGCAGGGGCTACGGGGATTGAATCCAGGGACTCTTCACTACTGAGCCACACCCTCAGCCCTTTTTATATTTTTTTATTTTGGGATAGGGTCTCACTAAGTTGCTAGGGCTGGCTTTGAACTTGTAATCCTCCTGCTTCAGCCAGCTGAGTTGCTGGGATTATAGGTGTGTGCCACCATGCCTGGCTTTATTTTTAAACAAACATGTATGTTAAATTATTTGGGGGCCTCAGTGGGTTTTATGTCATAATAATATATCATCAGTAATTCTTAAAAATTTTAAATTTATTTTAATTTAAAATATTTAGAATTTTAAAAATTATTCCCCAGTTGTCTTATTGTGATCCTAAATGAAGTTCTGCAAGGTAAATGATAAAATCTTAGTTAAAATTATATTTTGCCATTGTAACATAAGTGAGCAGAAAAATTCAAATGGTAAATTATATCTATAAGAAGATTAGTAAAAAATATTATTGGGCTGTCTAGCTAATTACTAAGTAGTAAAGTATTAGCTTTCTTGGGAATAGGGTGCAATATGATGTATTTTACAATATACATGTAAGGCCTGGGGATGTGGCTCAGTGACTTTCCTGGCATGCAGTCTAAGTGATTAAGTTCTGCTGTATCATAGCTACTTTTATCTGTATCTAATTTTTAAATTATAGTTATTTATAGTTTCCTTTGTGGAAGCTGAAGAGAGCCAATTTTACTGGTGAACCTTCTATTCTTAAAATGATATTTCATGAATCATTATTGTTTCCGAGATTCCTGTGGATATTGTCTTCAGTGACACACAACTTCTGTTTTTATTGTAAAGTGTGAATACTGAATATATTAAAATTTTTTGCATGTTGATGAGAAAAAATGGTTTGCTAAATATTTATTGAAACCTATTTAATGCCCTTCACTTTTGACACAAACATGGACTGAGTAGGTAAGGTAAAATGTGATAAAAGTTTTCACGTGAATGATGTTTCAAGTACCCTGGGGTTGTTTCCAATCACATCTTTAGTAGAAAGATATTATGGAGAAACCAGACCTTTGAAAGACTGAACTGAAAGGGAGGAGAAGCGAAGTTAGGAAAAGGAAGAAGAATTGTTCTAAACAGACAGACAGTATTATACAGCTTTGGAGGTCAGATGTAGATAGCAGAACTTGGGAACTAAAGCATTTGGACTCTTATTAATTGGAAACTGTTGAGTAATAAGGCTTTTAATATCTATAGATTAGATTTGAATGAAAGTTTGAAGCCAGATTTTGGAAGGCCTAAAATGGAATTTGGTGCTAGTTTCTGTTTAGAATTTTTTAGGCTAAAAGGGACCCAACTAGAGTAGGTCCTTTCTGAAAATAATTTGGTAGCACTACAGATGGTTTACATGTTGGAACATATAAACAGTTTAAAGGTGAGGGAATTGGGAGAAATATTCTTCAAATGAATCCATAAAGGCCACCTCCTTTGAAAATACCTTCCCTGATCTAGTGCCATTGAGTAGGACATATAAGTCTACTAAAGAACGTATTAAAATGCATCTTTAGGGAAGAACTCTTGATGAGTAGATTTATTTGATTTTGCATCTGTTAATACTTATCCTGTAATAGGTGGTCAGTGGGTGGTGGATGAAGGAATGAATGACAGGGAGTGAAAGCATTGGGGAATGGAAGAAGAGGAGGAGGAAGCATTCTAACCATCAATGTTCTCTGATTTTGATGGTATCTTGTTAACAAATGTAGGAAAGAAGGCTTGGGACATTTTGTCTTTACAGTGAGGGAAGGACAGCAATGTGAATGTATCCAATCATCTATTTAAAAAGCAGATGTGGAACTTAAGAGAGAAATGGTATACAAGTCAGTATTTGCGGATATTTTCAAGGCATGGAAAAAAGTGACTTTTCACAGAGATGCCAAAGAAACTTTGAAGAATACTCGTATGTGTGATTGAGAAGAAAAGGTAGACACAAAGGGCATGGAGAATGATAGTGTGTTGATACAGTTTTACATAAACCAAAGGAATAATTTTAAGAATAAGAGGAATTTATTGATAACAATTCAGAGAAGCCAAAGAGTAAGCATTGAAGAAAATACATGGATTTGATAATATAAATTATTTTGATAGAATCATATGAATTAGATCTCAAATTGTAAGGAGGGAATATAAATGATGAAAAAAATTAATTTATTTCTTTATTTAGCTTCAGTTGGCAGAAAAAGACAAAGAAATAAGTGGTCTGACTTCACATTTGGAAAACCTCTCCAGAGAGAAGGTATTAAGCAATGTGCTTTTAAAAAAACAACACAAAAACTTTTATGTATTTACTTTAGAATATGAGAAAAATGCATGTGTTAAAAGTTATTAGTTTAGTCTTTGTTATCTATTTTGTGTTTAACAATGAACAAATTTTACAATATTCAAATATAAGAATATGTTGAAATTTAAAATTTTTTGTGTGCTTATCTGGTTTTCTTTGTAATAGGAATGTTTGTGAAGTTGTAAAATTACTTAACTGCATTACCTGACATTCAAACAGAAAGGTGGTATAGTATAGCATTTGTCAGAGGGGTACTTTGGTATGTGTCCCCATCTCTTTTCAGAGCTCTGTAAATATAAAATTTTTCATAATAATACTATAGCATTACTTGGATTTTTCCCCCATAGTATTAACATGTATACTGTTGGTATGAAAGCAATGGTGGAAAAATTATTTGTGTGTTGTAATTAAGTTAGTAGCAACAAATCATGGTAGTAGTTGTATTCATTTTAACCTTGTACTTAACCCTGTATATAAAAAGAGAGGAAAGAGCTACTGAAACATGGATCTATAGAATGTAGCAAGTGATCATAATTAGTTGACTGTATAAATGAAAACAGCTCTTTTTAAAAACAAAATAATTTGTAATTTTACTAAGGCTTAAATTCAAATTACGTGTGCTATTTTGTTGATATGGTATTACTTCATTGCACTGTGCTAGTTTTGAGTCACTGGAGTGGAATAAATGGGTTCCTAATTTGACCCTCACAAGTTTTTGCATAAAAAATATTCTTACATTATATATAGCAGAAGAAACTATGGCTTAGTAAAGAGAAAAGTGACTTAACCCACTCACACAACACTAAAGTAGTTTGTACATTCTTCTTAACTCACACTGACATTGTCTACTAGGAACTTTTTCGTTCCCTCACTACTTATAGGTCTTCACTCCAATGTCATTTTTTTCCTGATTGTTCTGTGTACAAGTTGCAACCCACTACTCCACCAGTATGCTCTGTGCCTTTATTCTTTTTCCATCTCTGTAGGATTTATCACCATTTAACAGATCCTGTATTTTACTTTGTTTATTGTTTTTCTTCCATTTTCTAGAATGTAAGTTTTATAAGTCAGAAAGTTTTGTCAGTTATTCATAAATCCCTAATGCTAGTAGATGTTGAGTAAATGAGCAAATAAAAGGACTCATTATAGTTTATTTTACCTAATAGTTCCCTAGTATTTCTGTAGTATAATTTGTTTATAAAAACTAGTTTTTAGTAGTATAAAATCAATGTGTGTGTGTGTGTGTGTGTGTGTGTGTGTGTGTGTGTGTGTGTGTGTGTGTTGCAGGGGATTGGGGATGGTGATACTGGGGATTGAACCTACGGCTGCACATGATAGGCAAGAGCTAATCCAGTGAGCTACATTGCACTTATTTACCATTTTTGTATCTTCGTATTACTTCAAATAATTGGCATAAATCCTTCTTAGAAATTTGAAAAGGGAAAAATTATAAAGCAAAAGCAACATAGTAAATAATGGAAAATTTTTTTTCATGGAAAATTGTTTACTATTACCAGAGAAAATTTTAAAATGTTCTTTAATATTAGTGTTTTTGTATATTGACAAGCCAGATTAGGGATATTTCTTGAGTCATGTGTTCTGCTTTTTAAATATGGGCTGTTTGGACTGGGGATTAGCTCAGTTGTAGACAGAATTGTATGTATGTGTATATACATATACATGGGCAGGTTGTTCAGAACATTTGTATTTCCATGTACATTTTATAATCATCTATTTATATAGACTCTTACTAGGATTTTGATTGGGATTGCATTGAATTTGGGGGATATTAATAGTATAAAAATACTATTTTCCAGCCTGTGAACTTGGTATCTCTCTTCATTTATGTTCTTTAATTTCTCTCAGCATTACTTTTTTGTTTTTAGTATATAGGCTTTGTTTATCCTTTGTTAAGATAAAATACTTAGGAATAAATCTTACCTACCGATTCTGCTCTAAGTAAAATTGTTTAAAATTTTATTTTCTAATTATTTGTTGCTGATATATGGAAACAGTTCATTTTGTATATTAACTTTGTATACTGTGACCTTGCTTTAATTTATTCATTCTCCTAGTTATTGTAGATGTGATAGGATTATTCTACATACATGATTATGTCATGTGAATAAAGACAGTTTTAATTCTTTATTTTTAGTCTTCCTGCCGTAATCTGAAATTAATTCACTGGTTATTTTGAACAGAGGCTGTGAGAGCATATATCCTTGCCTTGTATTTGATCTTCAGTAGGCTCATTTAATTTTTCACTATTAAGTTTTACTTTAAAAAAATTTTACACTAGGTTGCTGAGATTTTTTTTAAAAAGCACGAATCTGTATTAAATTTGTAAAATATTTCTTCAGTATGATTTGTCCCCTTTATTTTTTTTATTAGACGTTTTTATGGACACAGTACCTTTATTTTATTTTTATATGGTGCTGAGGATCAAACCCAGTGCCTCACATGTGCTAGGCTCTCCCACTGCACTACAACCCCAGACCCCTATTATTCTTTTAACATAATGAATTATATTTATTGATTTTTTTTTTTGATGTTAAACTGACTTCACATTCTCATTTGGTCATAGTGTTTGTTTTTTTAATATTATTGATTTTTATTTGCTAATAAGAAGTTAAGGGTTTTTCCATTGATAATTTTAGGATGAAGTCAGTCATTTTTTTCCCCCTTGATGTCTTTGTTTGGTTTTCATAGTAGAAGAATACTGGCTTTGTTAAAAAGTTGGTATATGTTTCTTATACTTTGAAAGAGTTAACAAAACAAGAAAAAAAATGAATTGCTTCCCTAGGGAATTCAATCAAATGTTTATAATTCTGTATTAAGACTTTAAGGGGCTGGGGATGTGGCTCAAGCGGTAGCGCGCTCGCCTGGCATGCGTGCGACCCGGGTTCGATCCTCAGCACCACATACCAACAAAGATGTTGTGTCCGCCGAGAACTAAAAAATAAATATTAAAAATTCTCTCTCTCTCTCTCTCTCTCTCTCTCTCTCTCTCTCTCTCTCTCTCTCTCTCTCTCTCTCTTCTCAAAAAAAAAAAGACTTTAAAATATTGTTAATACCTTTGAGTAGTAAGAGATTAATAATTAGTTTGTTTAAATTAGTTCTATAACAAGGCATTTTTCAGCACAAATAAATTTGAAAATACATTGAGTTTTATCTTGCTGTCTGATTTGTTAAATTAGGAAGGGGTATTTATGAGAAGTCTTTCCAGTTGCATATCTAAAACATAATAGGGAAGTAATTTTATTGTTATTTCAGCTAAATGTTTAATGTTGCCCTTATAAATGTTTGATTGCTTTTCTTATTTATCTTTGTTTTTGCTAATTTTAGGAACTTAAAAGGAATTTAGAAAATCAAACAGAAAAGAAAATGGAAGTCCATAGTTCCCAACAGAACTCACAGTGTCTCAACACATGCTCAGAGCAAAATGGGCACGTTCATGTGCTGCCAAATGTACAACCAGTTCTGCAGTATGGTAATCCGTATGCAACACAGGAAACAAGAGGTTATTGTTTTTGGCTTGGGGTTAGCTGAATCTGGATTTTTTTTCCCCTTATATTTCATGAGATTAGAGAACTCCTGGCATAATTTACTTTAACGGAAACATTTGTATAATTGGCAGTTTTAATGTTTAACACTATTAAGGGCAACATCCAGAAATGATGAACCATGCTTATTACATATAATTCAGTTTCTAAAATCACTTGGGTTAAAAATGAAAACATCTATTTTTTTGATGTAACAGTATGGTTTTTTATATCCTGTTTATCAAATCTATACATAGAGATGCTAATTGTAGTAAATAGTTTCATCCTACCCTTCTAAAATATGTATTCTTTTCTTTTCCAAAATTATCACAGATGGAGCAGATGGTGCTTTTTATCCAGATGAAATTCAAAGGCCACCTGTAAGAGTACCTTCTTGGGAAGACAATGTTGTCTGTAGCCAGCCTTCTCGAAACCTTAGTCGGCCTGATGGTTTAGAAGACCCAGAGGACAGCAAAGTAAGTTGAATTTCCATTGTCTGAATCTGTCCCAGAGTTGAAGGTATGTGCATGTGTGAAAAAAGTATATGCTAGGGTTTGCATAATTTTTGGAAAAATCTTGCTTGTATTGAAATTCAAAAATAAACTAATATTCTTCAGACTTTAGGATTTATATACTAAAGTCAAAGATTAAGATCAGAGAATGGCCTGAGACTATTGTAGTTACCAATATCTAAATCTTTTGTTATTGTTTTGGATAAAGATGATTGAATCAGGGGTATTTAACCAATGAGGCTGCCTGTGAACTTCAGATCCTCCTGCCTCAACTGCTGGGATTACAGGCTTGTTCTACCAAGGAATCTGGGCCAGATAGTTGAATCTTAATTATCATTAAGTGACTTACTACATTCTTTGTATTATAGATGTACTAGGCTGGAAGAAATAGTTATTATGATGCATACAGAAGCATAATATTGCACTTTTTATATCATACTGGAAATTTTTAAGGTAGAATCTTCATTAAAACTTCAGCCAGAAAAAGAGAATAGTGTAGGTATCATGTAGTGATTTTCTTTTTCAGAGAAATAACTTTTTAGATATCTTTATTTATGTAGCATTTCTGATTTTATGCAGCAACCTAATATTGATAATAATGGAATTAGTTGTGTAGAATGTCATTTTTTTAAAATCTGTATTTAAGAAATTATTTTCACCTTTTGAGAAATAGCTTTATTTTCAAAGCTGCTTTACTTTGGAAAGTATGTTCTTTTCTTCATAGCTCTTTTTGGATTTCCTGTGTATTAAGATCAGTTTAAAAGAAATGCTTTTTATGCTCTTTGCAAGTACAGTGGTATCATGACCTGTTTCTCATTTAGTCTAGTTTGCTGCATTTAATTGCTATTAACCTTTGCAGAAACTGATCAGTGTTCAGACAGGCATGATTTTAGCCCTGGTGCTCAACACCGATAATGGAGAAAAATGTATTTCTCTCTCCTGCCTTTTGGCCTCCTATGTCCATTACTGGGAATAATTAGGGAAACTGTCAGAACTTTTGTAGCCTATTTAAGGTCTAGAGTATCATCTTACTGCTTTTTCACACCTTTACTTCACATTTTGCATATTTAATCTGATCATCTTTGGCACAGATGTTACATGTGACAAGCCCTTCTCTTCCGAAGTCATCTGCTTCAGTTTAATTAGCAGAATGTTCTTTCTGATCTGTGTGCTTTGCCCTCCTGCAAACCCATGAGAAGCAGTGTTAGAGGCTTGTGCTCATTTGCTGACATGCTTAGATTTGGTAATGAAATAGAAGGACTCTTAATATGCATACCAGAGTAATTGTATTTTGCAATCAGATTTTTCTCATTAAAGATCAATTTTATGCATATTCAAAACTTTTAAAAATTCTTGTTATTACACAACAAAAATCACTTGCAAGTGAAGTGTTTTAGTAAGAATATGGAAAGCAAATTTGAATTGACCTGTTCCTTCTGTTTCTTTCCCCTGGGAGTGATTAATAGCCACAGGCCCCAGTGAGCACCTTTGAATTAGTGTTGAGGTGGCCTACGTCAATGCTTATGCCTGCTGTCTTTCTTCCCTTCTGTACCAGAATCTGTAGTCAACACTCAGATCAAAAGCTTTTTATGACTCTCATTTTCCTAATAATTGCAGTAACTATAGCATCATAATTATTATGGTGGTGACAATAAACATTTCTGTACTCTGTCAGCTAATGCTAAACTTTATATATAGTAGCACATTTGTTATTCATAGCAGTCCTAAAAGGGTGGAAACTATCACTATTTTATGGTAGAGGAAAACTGAGAGATTAAATAGCCCCAAACCAGGCTGGGGATGTGGCTCAAGTGGTAGTGTGCTCTCCTGGCATGCGTGCGGCCTGGGTTCGATCCTCAGCACCACATACAAACAAAGATGTCGTGTCCGCTGATAATTAAAAAAATAAATATTAAAATTCTCTTTCTCTCTCTCTTTTAAAAATAAATAAATAAATAGCCCCAAACCACACAACTGGTGAAGGGAGGAGACAGGATTTGAACCTCCTCAGTTGGGCTGTGAAGTGTGTATGAAATAAGATTATGCCAGACATTACCATACTTTTTCAATTCAAGGCAACCTTAAGATCTCAGTAATTTTATTTTTTCCACAGCAACCCCTGAGCCAAACAAAACACCTAACAGGTATTTATCTCCTATCAGATTTAGTATTCATTTGGAAAAGTAGTATGCATACACACACTAAATTTTTCTTTTGATTCTTTTAATTTTTATTTATTCTTAAATAACTGTGGTTACTAATGGCATGTGGGTAACTATTGGCTACTTCTCAAGCCTTGGAATCACATGGGACAAGCCACTCTTATTTCCTGTTTCACATTGTTTTGTGTTTTTTTTTTTTTTTTTAACATGGCACTTGATTTATATCACAGCACCTGACAAAGACTTTGCTTCTCAAAGCCAGGATGTCACTAAAAGCAATGTAGTACTATCTGAAGTTGAAACTGAGTGGTCTTGAACGGTTATTCACATGTTATCTGACAAATGTTGAGTATTTCTGCATATTTAATATCCCTAAGAAATTAAAATTATATCACAGATTCCCTCTGATTTTCCTTTGGTACCCCCTTAGTACCTTCATAGCCTACTTTTTGGGACCATGGGCCTAAATTAATTACAACTCAGAAAATGGGGTTTGCAGAGTAGCAGTAGTGGTATCTCCTAGGAGTTTGCTGGAAATGCAGAATCTTCTACGCTGCTCCTGAAGTTAGTAGTAGACTGCATATAACAACATCCTTAGGTGATTATATGCTCAGTAAAATTTGGGATGCACAGGTCCAAACTGTCTCCTTTCATTAGAAAAGCCTGTTTTTTTTTTTTTCTCTAATGCCCATTCTCTTTTCTACTTGTTTTCATGCCTTTCTTGTTTCCTTCTACCTTCATCCTCACTCCACCCACCTAATTTAAAGAAAAGAAACATAAGGCTCACACATTTTATTAATGTGAGGTTTGTTTGCAGCTTTCCACATGAATCCTTCACAGTGAACCCCCAAACTGAAGATACTTTTGATATATATTTATTTATGGCATATTTTTAGCATTTATTCTCAGAAGGGCCTGTGATTCACAAAGGGTCTGTGACTTCAAAATTATTAAAAAATCACAGCTTGAAAGAATCAAGGCCTCTTTTTTAGTTTTCATGGAACATTGTTTGAGTTTACTTTTCTCAAATTTTGCCATTTTCACATATTGTTTTAAAAATTATATTTTAGTGTTTTCTGTTTATGAATTAGTATGTAATTATAGTCAATTCATTTTTATTAGTGCCACAAGAGTTCAATGGGAAAAGAATAATCTTTGCTATGAATGGTGTCGGGAAAATTATATCCCTGCCTCACATAATACAAAGATTAACTCAAATTAGAGGACCTAAATGTGAGAGCTAAAACTCCCAAGATTTATTTCTCTCTATATATTTTTTGTTTGGATTAGGCAATGGTTTCCTAGATGACACAAAAAAAGCATAGGCAACATAGGAAGAAAAAAATAGATAATATACATTATAAAATGTTTTGAATTAATTCTATGCTGTTTGTTTAATTGGAGGATACTGGGGATTTAACCTAGGGGCCTTCTACCACTAAGCTACATCCTTAGCCCTTTATTTTTTATTTTGAGACAAGGTCTTGCTAAGTTGTCCAGAGTGTCCTTGAACTTGTGATTCTCCTGCCTCAGTTTCCCAAGTTGCTGGGATTATAGGGATGTGCCACTGTACCCTTTTTACATATACAGTTATTTCTACCTGGTAAAACATATCTAGTTGGTATCTCCTAATGCTAATTTTTACCTTTTCCATAACTACATAGTGTCTTTGATATAGTAGGGGCTATTTAAACGTTTGAGATCAGTGATTTTAGTTAAAGAAATGCATTTGTTTCTTTTTTTCCTAGTAAACTATTTAAAATTCAGGTAATCTTAGAAAAAGTGACAACTTTATTGAGAGATAATTCACATACTTTATAATTTACCATATAAAACATATAATTCAATAGTAGTCAAATGACTCTGCAACTGTCACCTCCTCCCACACACAGCTTGTAACTGTTAGCAGTCAACTCTCCCTTCTATTCTTTTGTTCTCCCAGCTGAGGAAACTTGTAGTCTGCTTTATTTTTTAAATAGATGTGCCTATTTTGGATATTCAGTTATATAAATCAAATCATATTATTTGTGGTCTTTTGGGTCACTTAGTATGTTTTCAGAGTTACCCATTTTTAGTATGCATTCATGTTTATCATGAAGAACATACGTGGTTCCTTTTTATTGCTGAGTTTAGTCATGTTTTCAGTATACATATATTGTATATTCATCTCTTGATGGATATTTAGATTATTTTCACTTTTTGGCTGTTGTGAAATAGTGCTGTTCAGAACATTTGTGTTATTTGAACACCCTTTTACTTTTGGGAAAGTGAATTGCTAGGTCAGTTTTAATGGTAATTGTTGGTAAAATTCCTTAAGAGTAAAATTGCTGGGTCATGTGTTAACTGTTTATTTAATCTTTTGAAGAGCTGCCTAATTGTTTTCCACAGTGGCTATATGATTTTACATCAGTATGAGGTTCCAATTCTCAACATCCTTGTTATACTTGTTATTGTGATTGTCTTTGGACAGGGGCAAGGGTTGGGGAGCAGTGTTGGGGATTAAACCCAGGGCTTCAGGCATGCTAGGCAAGTCCTCTACTACTGACCCACATCCCTAGTCCTTGTCTTTTTAATTATAACCCATTATAGTATGTGTATAGTGGTACATCCTTGTGATTTTGATTTGCGTTTCTCTTATGCCTAATGAGGTAAGCATCTTTTCATTTGTTTTTATATGTTCTCTTTGGAGAAATGTCTATTGAAATTCTTTGGAAGTTTCTAAATTGGGTCCATTGTTATATATATGATTTGCAAATATTTTCTCCCAATCTGTGCATTGTCTTTACTTTCTTGATTTTACTCTTTATAGCACTGAAGTTTAAGTTTGGTGAAGTCGAATTTATCTGTTTGCTTTTTTTATATCTAAGAAATTCTTGCCTCTTAAGATTTTTCATTTTTACTCCTATGTTTTCTTCTAAGGATTATAATTTTTAGCTCTTTAAATTTGGACTTTGGTCCACTCTGAGTTAATTTTGAATGTGGAGAAAAGTAACAGTTTGAAATCTAATGGGGATCTTGGAAAATTATTTGCTGATTTTTAAATTACTTTTAAAGTTATCAGGTGTTAACAGTTCAGTGTTATTCCTCCATTGACAGATACATTATTCTGGTAAAGCTTAAACAATAACATCTCATAAAAGGAGAAATATTGATTATTTTTATTTATTTAATATTATATTTTATTATTAATGATAATAAAAATTTTGAGAGGTCAAGATATAATGTTCTCTTAATTAAATGTTACCCAGAATTTTTATTGATACTTTCTTTTCTCTTATGTCTTCAGCCTTAGTAAATGTATACATTTTTAAAGAATGAATGCTTTTGAATTAGAATAATAATTACTGAGTTAAAAAGTTTTATTAAGTAGTGAGACTTTCTCCCTTGACATTCATTAATTCCTGAATGTACTTAAAATATTTCAATTAATAATTCCTAGTAAAAGTAGAATCATGACACAGTTTAGAAATACTGAATAGTTATAGTCCTATAGTCTGGATACTAGTAATTCAGGTGTTGTGACTTAGTTGTTAACCTCTGGATGTATATTGCTAAAATTTAATCATGGCCTTTTTAAAAATTGAAGTAGAATACATATAATATTTGCCATCTCAACCTTGTAGGTGTACAGTTCTATATGTTATATACATTCACATGGTCATACAGCTAATCTCCAGAAACTTGGCATCTTGAAAAACTGAAACTTCATACCCTTTAATCACATCCACTTTACCCTACCCCAACCCCTAGCACCCTTCTTTGATTTCTTTGAATCTGACTACTCTATGTACCTGATGTAAATGGAATCATACAGTTACTTGTCTTTTTGTGACTGGTTTATTTCACTTAGCACAGTGTCTTCAAGGGTCATCCATATTGTAAATATGTTTGAAATTTCTTTCCTTTCAGTAAGGCTGAATAATATTCCTTTATGTAGAATTGTTACATGCGTCTATCAATAGACATTTGAGAGTTGTTCATGTCTTTTGGCTATTGAGAATAATGGTGCTTTGAATGTGGGTATGCAAATACCTATTGAAGTCCCTGCTTTTAATTCTTTTGACTGTATATTCAGAAGTAAAACTCCTGGATAATATGGTAATGCTAGTTTTAGTTTTTTGAGGAGTCACTATATACTGTGATCTAATCCTTTTTTTTAGTTCACAGAAGGTTAACCCATTGTAAGACTATTTCTAATGTCCAACATCATTATATACTTTATATAAGAAAAATGTTTTCATATAGAGTATATTTGAAGCATCTAATGAGAACCATGTAATGAGAAGTTTGGGGGTTTCAAATAGGTTTCAGTTTACAATAGCTTGTTTCCTGTGCCTAAAAATCAACTTGTAATAGAAATAGTATTATACTGATGAGTCTAAAGGCAATTTAAAGGGTTTGGAACTTTTTTTTGAAGGTTTTAAAATACTACTAATAAAAGTGTTGGGTTTTCAAGAAAGTTCTTAATAATTTGAAATTGCCCATAAACAGATTTCAATATGATATTCCCAATAATTTGCTTATAAGATTTTTTAACAGATTATTAAAAAAATTACAAGATTATTTTACTAGCTACAGATAAGTCTGATATTAATCCTTTCAGATTTGTAACTTTCAGTGCTGACTTGGTGGAAATCTTTGCAAAATAGAGTACTTGCTGTGTAATTTTGTGTTCTCTCAAATAATATTATAATCTTGATTTTTAAAATTTTAAAAATTAATGTTAAACAATGTCATGATCTTTAAAGATGTATAGTAAAGCTGTGTGATCCAGTGTTGAAATACCCTTGGATGTTTAGAGTTCTTCTTCTTTTCTCTTTTCACTGAAGCTGTTTTTTTGTTGCTAATAGAGGACCTGCTTTAATAGCCTCACTTCCCAGTCTGATTTGCTATTTTTAATCTATGTGGTTTGGGAAATGAATTAACAAAGCTTGATGAGTAGAATAAGATAAGTTTATTCTTGGGCCAAGATTTAATTAATCATTTATTTTTAGTTCTTTTATTCTAATTTGTTATACATGACAGTAGAATTCATTTTGACACATAACACATAAATAGAGTATAATTTCTCATTCTTCTGGTTGTACATGCTATAGAATCACACTAGTCGTGTACTCATGTATATACATAGGGTAATAATGTCTGATTCATTCATTCCTCCCAGCCTCCACACCCCTCCTGTCTGTCTGATCCAAAGTACCTCTGTTTTTCCCTAGCCTTGCCCTCATTATGAATTAGCATCCGAATATCAGAGAAAACATTTGATCTTTGGTTTTTTGGGATCATTCTCCAGCTCCATTCATTTACTGGCAAATATCATAATTTCATTCTTCTTAAAGGCTGAGTAGTATTCCATTGTGTATATATACCACATTTTCTTTTCTTTTTTTTGACATCTTTTTCATTTTATTTTACTGTTTTTTAAAATTTATATATGACAGCAGAATGCATTACAATTCTTATTATACATATAGAGCACAATTTTTCATATCTCTCGTTGTATACAAAGTATAGTCACACCAATTTGTGTCTTCATACATGTACTTTGGATAATAATGATCATCGAGTTCCAGCATCATTTCTAACTACATGCCCCCTCCCTTCCCCTCAAACCCCTCTCCCCTATCTAGAGTTTGTCTATTCCTCCCATGCTCCCTCTCCCTATCCCATTATGAATCAGTCTCCTTATATCAAAGAAAACATTCAGCATTTGATTATTTGGGATTGGCTAACTTCACTTAGCATTATTTTCTCTAACTCCATCCATTTACCTGCAAATGCCATGATTTTATTCTCTTTTATTGATGAATAATATTCCATTGTGTATATATGCCACATTTTTTTTTTATCCATTCATCTATTGAAGGGCATTTAGGTTGGTTCCACAGTTTAGCTATTGTGAATTGTGCTGCTATAAACATTGATTGGCTGTGTCCCTGTAGTATGCTGTTTTTAATTCCTTTGGGTATAGATCAAGGAGAGGGATAGCTGGGTCAGATGGTGGTTCCATTCCCAATTTTCCAAGAAATCTCCATACTGCTTTCCATATTGGCTGCACCAATTTGCAGTTCCACCAGCAGTGTAGGGGTGTAATACCACATTTTCTTCATCAATTCATCTGTTGAATGACACCTAGATTGGATCCATAGTTTAACTATTGTGAGTTGAGCTGCTATATACATAGATGTGGCTGCATCACTGAAGTATGCTGATTTTAAGACCTTTGGGTATAAATCAAGGATTTGGATAATTGGGTCAAATGATGGTTCCATTCCAAGTTTTCTGAGGAATCTCCATACTGCTTTTCATAATGGTTGCACCAATTTGCAGTGCCACCAACAATGTATGAGAGTAAATTTCTCCTCACATCCTTGCCAATATATATTGTTACTTGTATTCTTGATAATTCCCATTTTGACTGGAGTGAGATGAAATCTCAGTGTGGTTTTAGTTTGCATTTCTGTAATTGCTAGAGGTGTTGAACCTTTTTTCATGTATTTGTTCACAGATTGTATTTCTTCTTCTGTGAAGTGTCAGTTCCTTAGTCCATTTACTGATTGGGTTATTTGGTTTGTTTTTTTTTGCTGTTAAGTTTTTTGAGTTCTTGGAGATTAATGCTGTATCTGAGGTGCGTGTGATAAAATTTTCTCTCATTCTGTAGGCTCTCTCTTTGTTATTGATTCCTTTGCTGAAAAGAAGCTTTTTAGCTTGAATCCATCCCATTTATTGATTCTTGATTTTACTTCTTGGACTTTGGGAATCTTGCTAAGGAATTCAGATCCTAGGCTACTTTTCCTTCTATTAGGCAGGCGCAGGGTCTGTGTTCTAGTGCCTAAGTCTTTGATTCATTTTGAGTTGAGTTTCGGGCAAGGTGAGAGAGAGGGGTTAATTTCATTTTGTTAGATGTAGATTTCCAATTTTTCCAGCACCCATTTGTTGAATAGGCTGTTTTTTTCTCCATTGAATATTTTTAGTGCCTTTGTCTAGTGTGAGATCAACTGCATTTGTGTGAGTTTGTCTCTGGGTCTTCTGTACATTGGTCTACTTGTCTGTTTTGGTGCTAATACCATGCCATTTTGTTACTATGGCTCTGTAGTATAGTTTAAGGTCTAGTATTGTGATGCCTCCTGTTTCACTCTTCTTGATAAGGATTGCTTCGGCTCTTATGGGTCTTTAATTTTTCCAAATGAATTTCACGATTGCTTTTTCTAATTCTATGAAGAATGTCATTAGGATTGTAATAGGAATTGCATTAAATCTATATAACTTTTTTGTTATTATGGCCATTTTGACAATATTAATTCTACCTATCCTTTTGTAGTATGGCCATTTTGACAATATTAATTCTATCTATCCAGGAGCATTGGGAGGTCTTTTCCTCTTGTAAGGTCTTCTTCAATTTCTTTAGTGTTCTGTAGTTTTTATTGTAGAGGTCTTTTACTTTATTTGGTCGATTGATTCCCAAATGAATTTTTTTTTTTAAGGCTGTTGTCAATAGGGTAGTTTCCCCAATTTCTCTTTTAGTAGATTCATCGCTGGTGTATAGGTACATGTTTGGTTTAAAGATGTTGATTTTTATATCCTGCTACTTTCCTGAATTCATTTATTAGTTCTAGAAGTTTTCTGGTGTGGAAGTCTTTTGATCTTCTAACTATAGAATCAAGTCATTAACAAATAGTAATAATTTGAGTTCTTCTTTTCCTATTCATATCCCTTTACTCTGGCTGCAGTTTCAAGGACAGTGTTGAATAGAAGCGGTGAAAGAGGGCATCCTTGTCTTGTTCCAGGTTTTAGAGGGAATGCTTTCAATTTTTCTCCATTTAGAATGATGTTGGCCTTGGGTTTAGCATATAGAGCTCTTAGAATGTTGAGGTATGTTCCTACTATCCCTAGTTGTTTTAGTGTTTTGAACATGAAGGGGTATTGTATTTTGTCACATGCTTTTTCTGCATCTGTTGAGATGATATGATTCTTTTCCTTAAGTCTATTGATATGATGAATTATGTTTATTGATTTCTGTATGTTGAACCAACAGTGCATCCCTGGGATGAACCCCACTTGATATGGTGTAGTATCTTTTTAATAATGTTTTTGTTGATTGATCATTTTGAATATTGCTGCGACCCCTCGCCAGCAAGGAGGACACGACACAGGATTCTTCTTTCAGCAGTTTATTCAAGCCTTTAATTATGTGTCTCTGGAAGCTTCTCTTTACTACTACTACTACTGCTGCTGCTACTTCTACTTCTACCACTACTACCACTACTACTTCACCCGAGCGCCCCAGCCTTGATAAAGCACATCAAGCCCCAATGCACAACTGCCACGTAGACCTTTCTCATAGGGTGTTTTACAGCTACATGCCAACTCTCCCAAAACAAGGAGTTGTTTATCACAGGCCACGGCGCTTATCAGCGCCATCTTGTAATGGCGACCACGGTCTGCTGACAAGGCTCACCACAGAATATCAATGTCATGAGAGATTTCATTGTATGAATTGGCTCTTCAAAGACAATGCATATTTTCTGATTCTGAGCTATCAGGTGATTTTTTTGTTGTTGAATTTCACAAGAAATTGCCATTTTTCATTATAACACCTCCAATGCCATTTCCCTTGGATTAGAAAATAGGTGATAAAACATAACCAGAATAATAGGGTTATTGCTATATTTAGAAAGTGTAAATTGCTTTTGCTCTCCTTCCCCCCACCAGGTATTTAGAGCAGGGGTAATAATGTATCTGATAGAATGTGTGTGGCATCTTAGCCTGTAGTACACTATACTCTAGGCTTATTCACGAAAGCACAAAATTGAAGAATGCAGTCTTATGAAAATGATCACTCAGTCTGTGGAATGATTAAATAGTCAGTAAAATTAATTACAATTAATAGGTTTGAAAGGTTTTGGTTTTACCTTCATTCACACAGATACATGTGATATGTCTCCATTTCACTAAATACTGTTCTTGTACAGTAGTATACCCTTATCACTGGTTTCAGTTATGTGCAGTCAGCTGTGGTCTGGATATATTAAATGGAAAATTCTGGAATTAATCTATACTTTTAAAATTATGTGTTGTTCTAAGTAGCATGGTTTTTAGAATCATCCATTCGTACAAGTGTTATCTACCCTGTATAAGATACCTGCCTCTTAGGCACCTAGTAGCTATCTCAGTTTTTAGATGAACTGTCAGAGTATCACAGTGTATATGTTCAAGTAATCCTGTTTTACCTAATAAAGGAACTAAAGCACTAGAGAAATTGATGCTGGCAATTGGAATATGCTAAAGGGAAATGGAATTGCTTCCTTTAAATGAAAAGGTGAGAATGTTCAATAAGATTTTTTGAGAGAAAGAGACCACGTTCACATAGCTTTTGTTAGAGTATACTGTTTTATGTTACTTTATTATTGTTGTTAACCTTTTACCATAACTCATCTAGAAACTATCATAGGTATGGTATGTATACATAGACAATAACAATTATTTGCAGTTGGGTAGTATCCTCAGTTTCATGCATCCACCACAGATCCTGGAGAGTATGCCTTGTGGGTATGGGAGTCCTCTTTTTTAAGAAGTTCAGACTGTTAGTACATAGTGAAATATTATGTAAAGTTCACTGTCAAACATATTTATATGAAAGTCTAATTAAATGATAATTAAGGTATAATTTTCTTCCTTTGTTCTGTCAATTTGCTTATTCAAATTAAGGAATTGATAGTTGGTTTTACATCTCTCAAAAATGTTTTAAAATTATTTTCTTTCTGCTTAGGAAGATGAAAATGTACCCACTGTTTCTGATCCACCAAGTCAGCATTTACGTGGGCATGGAACAGGCTTTTGCTTTGATTCCAGGTAAGTTTTTTCTTTTCTTTTGTAGAATTAATGGATTAAGACTAGTGGTTCTCAAAGTGTTGTTGGTCCTGGGAATTTGTTAGAAATGAAAGTTCCCAGTGTGTGGCCTACAGAATCAGGTGTATGGCTTAGCAATTCACTGCCCTCTGGATGATTCTGATATGTGCAATCCTTTGAGAAACAATATCATATTAACTTGGCTATTGAACCAAATGGGCATTGTTGAATTGTATTTGCCCTTATAGTTTTACAATAGACTTTTCCTATTAGTTAAAAGTGGAGGAATTTGCTGGGTGGGTGGCGCATGCCTATAATCCCAGTGGCTCAGGAGGCTGAGACAGGAAGACTGCGGGTTCAAAGCCAGCCTCAGCAACAGCAAGCACTAAGCAACTCAATATTACCCTGTCTCTAAATAAAATACAGAATAGGGCTAAGGATGTGGCTCAGTGGTTGAGTATCCCTGAGTTCAATTCCCAATACTACCACCTCCAAAGGAATTTTTGGCACTAAGCGTCACTTCACACATGCTAGTGGTTTTTAATGAAAAAGGTTTTGTTTATCTAATTATAGATTAAACTTAAAGGCCTTATAAATAGATACACAATTATCTATAGTCAGCATTGAGAAGCAGGAAAAAGGCTTCTGGAGTAACTAAAGGCTTTCAAGATACATTTTTCAATAGGAATGTCAGCTAACTTGATAAATGTAACATTGTCATGTACTGACCATTACTGCTGTTATAAATTTATTAGAAAATCTATAATTCTTCATTTTCCTTTCTTTAAGCTTCGATGTTCACAAGAAGTGTCCTCTTTGTGAACTAATGTTTCCTCCCAACTATGATCAGAGCAAATTTGAAGAACATGTTGAAAGCCACTGGAAGGTGTGCCCAATGTGCAGCGAGCAGTTCCCTCCCGACTATGACCAGCAGGGGTTTGAAAGGCATGTTCAGACCCATTTTGATCAGCATGTTCTAAACTTTGACTAGGTACTTTTTATTATGATTTAATACAATTTAGCAATTTAAAAAAAAGTCACTTCAAATAGACCACTAAGAAGACCACAAGGCACCACTTTCACGCATCCTCTACCATACTTTTCTGACAAAGAGCTACTTTGAGTTTGGTGTTGTTAGGGTCAGAGTTAGTCTTTGGCTTATCAATAAATATAATTTTAACCTAACTATTAATCTTACTTGCTTTAAGAAAAGAAGTTCTTGTGTGTTTATATCTTTATTTATTCTCATTTGCAAAATTGTATGAAAAAAGGATACAGGAATTATTTTAATGTTACTGCACTGAAAAAAAAATATATGTAATAGTGTGCTAGATTACTTAGCAGAATATTTACAAGTTTCTGTTGATCTTGTTGATTGAGCATGATTACTAAATATTATGTAATAAAAAACATTGATCATAACAGTTTTGCGAAGTTAATTCTTTGAATATATAAAGTCCATAATTTAGCTCGTGAAATAATAGTTCTAAAATTTTCTTTAGAAATGAAAGTTCAGGTAGAATGAGATCACATGCTTGCAAATACCCTTTTTATATATGAAATGTTGGCTTTAGGAATTAATAGAAGGCATATTTTGCTAATTTTATGACAAAATTTAGAATAACCAAATGACTATTTTTAAACTGCGTTGAATTTGTATTTATAACTAATAGGGAAAGGGAACAAGTCAGTAAAATTTGTTTTCATATTGAATGACCTCATAACAGTGTTTGTGGCATAAAAATCGGAATATGTCAGTATCTTTTTCACATTTTCCTGATGAGAATATAAATTTGAAATAACATTTTCAGTGATTAAAAATGTAAATGCATAAACCCAAATGAAAGTAATGTGTTTCTTTAGTTGTGTCTGCTATGCAGTCCCAATTAACATTAAAGAAGACACACATTTTCAAGGTCTGTAATTTCTTTGTCAAATTTATTTGCAGTAGTTTTTCACTAACCTAGCATTTTTGGGCACATTTTTTTTGGACTTTAAAAAACTTAGGAACTGTATTTCTTTCTCTTTATGTCAATGTTAAGAATTTAACATTTACTGTTTTGGGAGTTATCCAAATGTTGAGACTTACTTTGAGCAAACTGTTAATCTACTATTGACTTCTGGGGTGCTGTATGTGAACTGCATGCATATCATGTTGCTTGTATTTGTAGGAGAATCTGTATTGCAGGAATCCTTTGAAAAGATTTTTGAATCTAGGGCAGTATATTAGGCATTCAAATGTTTTAAAACATGACAGTCCTGAGAGGCAGCAGCATTGAAGACTCCATGTTTCAGCTTCCTGGTAAGTCGCAAAACAAGCAGAATATGCAGGTAAAATATATTTAACACTGTGAGCATTTTTTGTTGTAGCTAGCAGTTATGGTTTATGTTAATCTGAAAGTAGTACCTTTTGAATGTTACAGTGTTGTTATTAATGAAATGATACTATCTTATTAGCCTTTACTTTTAAATACTGTTTTTGGACCGAAGCTTAGAAAAGTAATGCAGTCACAGCAAAAATTTGAGAGAATAAACTGTGCACCCACAGAAGACTACAAAATAATAGATACGATAGAACAAGGCACTGATATGTTAGTTCCCATGGTAAGCTTAATACTTTTTTTTTTCATAATAGAGGATGAAAATAAAGAGCCATCTTTGTTTTGGGTCAGAGGCAGTTTATTTTAATGTGATTTCATTTACATTTTTAAGCAGCTTTTCTTGACAGGAATTTTGATTAAGTTGCCTTCAGTTCTAAAACCTCTGTCACCTTCAAACAATGTGCTCTGTCCCCAGCAAAACATACGAAAATATAATTTAAAGCACAGTTTTCACAGACACGGTACAATACATTCACTATACACGGTATAACAAAATATTCCCATCCTTACCTGTTTAGTAATACTGTCACAATAAGTAAATAGAAATTGGAATTTGTTTTATCATTGAAAGAAATTTAACATGCACAATGACTATTTTATGACTGTTTAGCTGTTGAACTACTAGTAGATCCAGCCTGCAGTTTCTTGCACTAGAAGGAGCAAAGCTAAATAATAATTGCTGGCCTAATTTTTTTTTTTTTTGGTCAACTGTAGGTAGATATGAAATAGCCAAGTAGGGCTGCTTTATGCACCAACTAGTTGATTCTCATATCTGGATCACCTTTTTAACATAGGATAACACTGTATTCAGGACCAAGACCACTCTTCGGAGATCCGAGGAAATTTTTAGTGGGTAGTATCTTTATAAATGTTTTTAAATCCCTCATTATGAGAGATTCACAGCTTGTGAATAAAGAACCTTACCCATCTGTTTAACAGAATTATCTTTCAAAATGTCAATGTCTGAAAAATTGAGGAGGGACCCCTGCTTCCCAGCCATGTGTAAGACTTTTCATCAAATGGAAAGAATGGGAAGAAAGTTATTTTATGAGGAATTTGAATTTGCTTTTCACCAGTTTGTATGTGGGTAGTTAGCTGTCTCGAAACAATTTTTATTGCATAATTAGGCAACTGGTAAACTCTTGGGTTTAAGGAATAGCACTTGGGAGAAAAGAACACTCAAGGCATGATGGTACTGTCGGTGAGAAAAACTTCAGTAATGGTCCAGATGTGGGTCACTCTGATGGGTCATATTAGTCACACTGTTCTTTGACCACCTGCTGCAAGAAGCACTTAATCATCAATAAGGCTCATTTTCATATTTCGGCAAAATGTTTTATAAAGCTAAACAGACATTTCCAATGATAATGCACACATCTACAATGTGATGGGAAAAGTGCCTTTAAAATAAGTCTCAAAACACAACATGAAAAGGAGGCAATAAGGGTCTTAACAAAAATGTTTCTCTTTGAAATGTGCTTAGAGTTTTAATTCTGATTTGCAACCCACAGGTTTCTTAGGGCTGTGGTTGCAAGAATTGGCAACACATAAACATTAAACTGTTGGCAATAGAGAACTACAAAGTGCTTTAAAACTTCATTGGAAGGTGAAGCTATAACTGAATTTCATATGCACAAAATTTGCACTTGTTTCTTAACAGATTTCAGGGGGAAAGTACTTTACTAAACTGGTATCTTGGTCCGCAAATTAACAATTGGTATTTGAATCCCTTGCACCCAGCAGGCACTCAACAAATGTGTTAATGAGTGAACTGAATATTTTGTACAAAAATGCCATTTATAACACTAAAATGATAAGTCAGATGGCAAGATTTTCAGCTTTTTAAAGAGCAAAAGGATTTGTGAAATATAAAACACAGAAAGCACACCTTTTATGCATGTTATTTAAATATGAAAATATTTTTAGCATATTATGTTAAACATTCTTATTTATAATTCCATTACCTAAAGTCTTTCTACTCACAAATACTAACTCCATTATGTAAGGCATGGTAACCAGTGTGATAATGAAGGTATTATTTTGGTTTTGAACGTGAGTTGATGTGTTGAAAAACTTCAATCACATTACAATCTTGAAAAAACATCTCAGTGCCAGCCCCTCCTCCCCCCAATTGATATTACTGCAATACAACTAAACATACGCAACATGCCCTCAATTTTATTTTGTTTTGGGGGAAATGTGCTGAAGAACCTAGAGCTTTTTTTGTTTAGCACCTTATATCAAAGTAATGAAAATGGGTATGATGATTACATGTGCAAATGTACAAAATCATTAACTCTACAAAGATACGTCATTCCAAAATTACAGAAAAATTTAAAGCATGCATTTAATTCTTTTTCTTTAAAGGGTTGCTGAATGCTTCCCCTGAAAAAAAGGTGGCTGTTTTCAAAATCAGCAACTGCTGGTGAGGATTTCTTGGCACAGTTATGACCAGCATGTTATTGCTGCATCTTCCTGATAATCTCAGCCGACACCGGGGGGTGAAAATTGATTGTGTGGTGCCGCAGGCCCTGAGCGGTCTTGTAACTCTTTCCACACCGACATTTGAATGGTTTGCGGACACGAATCTGTGTTCTGTGACCATTCTTAGCGTGGTACTTTATGCCATTCACATTCTGTGGAGAAGACAAAATGTTACCTGTTAGATGAAGTCTCAGGTTTTACCCTTAGTATGGATCAAGATTGCAGTTAACACATCTGGGTGGCAGCTATTTATAGAGAGAAAGCTTTGCATGAACTCCAGTTGTGACCCTTCAAGGACAGCCTCGTGTATGGGCACCAGGTCACACACTTAAGGAGATACTCTGAATATATACTGAAGATATATACTCTTTCAGACTCAGACTACATATAAAAAAAGTTTTGAATAGGAACAGTTCCCTCTTCCTGGAACTTTGCTTCTCCCCGAATCACTTTTCTACTCTGACAGAGTTAACAATGGTCAGTCGTATAAAAATATACTAAGGATGACCAACAGATTGGGATAAATCTTAGAGACTTGTATGAGTTTCTGATTTGGAAACTCAGGAGTCTTGATTTCAGACAACGACGATAATAATTTCCTCTAACCTTACCTGGAATCTTTGTCCATTTTCTTTTTGTCTATTTTCTGCTCATAAGCTGGTGTCGCTGGTACCACTATGGCAGCATAGGTATATGTGATAACCAAGCACCCAGAGCAGATGAAGGCCCTACCTTTATTGATGTGTACTGCATTCCAAATAGAAAATGTGCTTTCAAAAGTTTAGGTTATTTATGTTAGTCTTGGCACTAAAATGTGACTGGATTTCTTATCATCTAGGTTCTTATTATCTAGATGTTAAGATTAACAATGCTTTCAGGATTTCTTCTAATTGGTTTGCTAGTTCACTAGCATATTCTATGTAAGATTCCATTTCTTGATTTACTCTTTACATGTTTAATGAACAGTTAATGAGGAAACAGGTTGCAGGCATTAAGGGGAAGATTTAAGAAAGAAATGTCAGAGGTGATATTTGCATATGTCTTAATTTCCAAGTCAGATTAGAGAATAAGGGAATAGAGAAGCAGCAGCTTGATAGTTGAGTTGCTAAGCACAGAAAACCAAGCATGAGCTATTTCCTAAAATACTACTTAAATACCAGTCCTGATGGGCCTGATCCCATGCCCAACAAGAAGATTCCAGCAGTCTTTCTACCCATTCATAGGATGTCCTTAATGAGCTCCCAGAAAGCAGGGATGACTCCTGCTACTATTTGATGAGTAACCAAGTTCCTGGCACTTAGTAAGTGCTAAGTGAATTTGTTAGAAAAGTGTTTCCCAGTGTGTATTCAGGAAGACGTTGAGAGGACTACTATTAAATATATGGGTTTGGGGTTGGGGTTGTGGCTCAGCAGTAGAGTACTCTTGCCTAGCACATGCGAGGCCCTGCGTTCAATGCTCAGCACCACATAAAAATAAATAAATATATGGTTTTGGTGGTTGTTACTATCACATTTCCTTCTTAGAGTTTTGTAAGCCCAACAATAGAGAACTCTGTTGGACTTGTTGAACCCAGAGGTGCCAAATAGCCACCACAGGACTGTCTTCAGAGTCTCAAGGTTGTCCAAAAAGCTAGATTAGAAGGACACCAGCCTCTGTCCAAACATGTGGCTTGGGCTGTCTGTACCTTCATCCCTTGTCCTCCCTGCATCCATCCTTTTTTACAGTGAGGAAGCACCTTTCCAGTCTTGTCCAAGAGCCATAATAAGAACTACCTAGCCAGAGCAACCAATTTATAGTTCTCTGGGAGATAAATTCTTAAAGTTGTATGGGTGCACGCACACGCCTTTTGAGAAGGAGGGGCGAACAATACAGTGATACTTTTATGACCATTAAAAAAAAGTGGTAGAATATGCAACAAAATGAAATTAAGCCCCTATCTCTAAATGTACAAAACTCTAAGTAGATCAAGGACCAAGGAATTAAACCAGAGACCCTGCACCTAATAGAAGAAAAAGTAGGCCCAAATCTTCATCATGTCAGATTAGGCCCTAACTTCCTTTTATAAGACTCCTATAGTAAAAGAAATAAAATCAAGAATCAATAAATGAGATGGGTTCAAATTAAAAAGCTGCTTCTCAGCAAAAGAAACAACTAGGTGAATAGAGAGCCTACATACTGGGAGCAAATCTTTACCCCTCACACATCAGATAGAGCATTAATCAAGAACTCAAAAAGCTAAGCACCAAAAAAACAAATAACCCAATCAATAAATGGGCCAAGGACCTGAACAGACTCTTCCCAGAAGAGGATATACAATCAATCAACAAATGTATGAAAAAAATGTCCATCATCACTAGTAGGAATTAGAGAAATGCAAATCAAAACCACTCGAAGATTTCATCTCACTCCAGTTAGAATGGCAGCTATTATGAAGACAAACAAGTGCTGGCGAGGACATGGGGGAAAAGGTACACTCATACACTGGTGGTGGGATTGCAAATTGGTGCAGCCAATATGGAAAGCAGTATGGAGATCTCTTGGGAAATTGGGAATGGAACCACCATTTGTCTCAGCTATCCCTCTCCACTGTCTATACCCAAAGGACTTAAAAACAGCATACTACAGGGACACAGCCACATCAATGTTTATAGCAGCACAATTCACAATAGCTAAATTGTGGAACCAACCTAGATGCCCTTCAGGAGATCAATGGATAAAGAAACTGTGGTATATAACCCAATGGAATTTTACTCAGCATTAAGAGAATAAACTCATGGCATTTGCAGTTAAATGGTTGAAGCTGGAGAATATTATGCTAAGTTAGGTAAGCCAATCCCCCCAAACCAAATGCTGAATGCTTTTCTCTGATGTGAGGATTTTGATCCATTATGAAATGGAGAGGGGGGAATGGGAGTAATGGAGGAAATTTAGGGCAAGGGGAGGGAGGGGATGGGTAAGAAAGATGGTGGAATGACATGGATCATTACCCCATGTACACATATGAAGATAAGAATGGTTCAACTCTACTTTGTGTACAACCACAGAAATGAAAAAATGTGCTCTATATGTATACTATAAATTGAAATGCATTCTGCTGTCATATATAACAAATTAGAATAAATAGATTTTTTAAAAGACTGGTAGAAAGTCATCCCTTGGCTAACAAATGGTAGACATGGGTATGTACCTGCTTGTGATTATCCTGTTTGTCAGTTCAATGAATACTCATTGAGCATTTAATTTGCAAGTTGCCTGTCATTATTTACATTATTAATATTTTTGAAAGATCAGACTCTTTTCAGGATTGGTGCAGTTAGAAGCTTCAGATACTTTTTAGAGGCGCTCTTCCCATTGCCTATGTGTGAATGGATGGATGGATGAACTCTTAAGAGTAGTCTGATTTGACCTGTACCAACATTTGTGATAATGGTATCCCATAGACACTTGTGAACTTGGTAAATCACAGTAACAGTGGAATGGTATGACCTCTAGTCGGGGCCTTTTCTGTGGTTAAGGGTTACTAAACATTTCATTTCCTTCTTTTTGTAAGATGGATCATTAGTAATGTAGCTAACCTTGTGCCCGCTGTTATTCACAGCTTGTCAAAGGAAACTAAAGAGCATTTACCATGAAGCAAAAAGGCATAGTGAAGCAGCAGGGCCTAGACAATTCCATCCAGGTCTGTGTTTTCATGATTAATTAGGTTTGAGGAGGTTTGAAACCAGAAATTGCTAAAGCTAGTCCACGGGGAAAACGGATCCAGAGTTGTACAGGAGTCAGACAAGGCCAGCAGGCTCCGTGGCTTCTAACCAGCTTGAGTGTAAACTCTGCTATGGTCTGGCTGTGTGACAGGAAGACAGCAATCCTACATGTTGCCATTATCACTGGAAGAATCAGGAAGCCAATCAATTGGACATTTGGGAACTTGCTATTTCCAGGGTTGGCCAAAGAACCTACCATAACCATTCCTTTGTTACTGTGATTTAGCAAGTTCACAAGTGTGAAGGAAAAGAGTAGGACAGGAGGATAATTGAGGACTTGGGTGGATTTTCTGCCTTCAGGACCTACCTGTCCTTACTATGGACAACAAGCAGTTTAGAGGCTATTCCAAAAATTCCACTCTAAATCATGAAACCTAAAGTCAAGACACTAAGCTGAGCTATCCTGTCTTCCTCTGTGTTTGAAATTTGTTGTTAGTACTCAGGCTTATGCACAATTTTGACAAGTGCCCTAAATAGGAAAGACATAACTTTCAGTTCTCAAGGGCTTTGATCTTCTACATAAAGGAGAAGATGAAGTTGGGGATTGGGGGAGAAAGGGACGTGAGAAAAGATCAGCTGAGAGTGGTGGTTAAAAGTGAAACTCCTTGTCTGGCAACATTCCACCAGCCCCCCCAAGGTAGGATGGCAATAGATGTGCAGGTGAGTGAGGCAGGTTTCTAGAAAAGATCATGTCTGTCTTCTCCTGATGATTAGGACAAATATGAAGTAAAAGTTTAGAAAATAATAGGAAAGCATGAAAAAGAAATATTTCAGTATTTTTTCAGTGTACTTGTATATCTGTGTGTACATATCAATTTAACAAATGTAGCACCTCTTTTTACCACAATGTTATTTTGTAAGCATTCCCTTATCACTAAATATTTCTTGAAAACAGATTTTTTTTTTTATTGGCAGAGTATTTTGGTTAGTTCTTTTGTTAGTGGTGCTGGGGAAGGCGGAATTCTGTTAGAAGATTAGTACTTCCCAAATTTGTTCTGACTTTAAGTGATAAACTCTCTCTTGTACATCAATCTTTGTTGATAGCATTCTTAAAGTAATTGTTTAAATTTTATGGTGCTGGGCATTATACCAGGCCCTGGCATGTTTTAGGCAATCATTGTACCACTGAGCTACACCCCAGCCCAGAATCAATTTCTAAAAGATTTAGGGAGCTAAAGGTATTAAACATTTTTAAAGCTCCAGTTATTATTTTCTGCCAAGTTGCTATCCAGTTACACTCCCCACAGGGCTTCTGATGGGCTCTTTAGGGTACTTGGTTCCATCCAGGCAGGGAAGTAAAGACTAACATGCCCTCTTGTGGAAAAACCCCAAGCTACAGAGTTGCCCTACTTTATTTTAGGTGGCAAAGGTCAGTCCTTATTTCTCTTGCTGAAACAACCAGCATACTCTATGCATCACAGAAATAGGAGGGGGGACTTGTTCTGCTTTATATTTCTTAAAAGATAGTTAGAAAACCTATTTAGTCCTCATCTTTAGGACATAAAAATTATCAAGAGGAAAATTCCTCAAAGCACTTCCACACATTTTTTATACATTTTCCAAAGGAGAGGTGGGGTGTCTGCACTCTCTGGTCCGAAGTCAGCAGAGAAATGGGAACAGCACCAAAGTGGGGTCAACACCGCCATCCTGAAACATCTGGGACATATTTGTAAGAATGAGTCACACCACCACATTGGGCTTCCAGTGGCCAGCAAGGGTCCACTGTTTGTCTCTTCCCCAAACATTATACCTTTATTCTTTGGTCCTCAGGTGATCTGTCGCAGCCAAGACCCGTGCTGGTGCTAAGAGGACTGTGAGCTGTAATTTGACAGCCAGCAGCACCAGAGGACTTGGCAAGGGGGCAGAGGATGAGCACCCAGTCTTCAGGTGGGAGTCTGGGAGATGGGCAAAATCCAGAGCAGATGGCATTTCTCTGCTGTTCCCATTTTCTTGGGGCAGAATTAAAATGAGAGATACTAACAGAAAGGAAGCTGTGGGAGACCACAAAGTGTCACCCCAAACATGCCTCATCCAGTAAGGACTATTGAGCTGAAGGATATTATACAGATGGTACAGGAAAGCACCCTGCTGTTCCTCTACCCCAAACAGGATATACTTTAACAAAAACAAAAACAACAACAAAAAAATATTCTACCTTCCCTCTCTTCTAAGGGGAACAAATGTCAACCACTGTAGACAAAGCCTGGACTTCTAGGCCTGGAGATAGCACCTGCGGCATCTATCCTAACAAGCTTTATTAACTAGCTCTTATTGACCATTTCTTTGCCTTTCCATAAGTTTCCACAAAGACTTGTCTCTTCTCTAAAACTTCACTCTTCTTTGTTGAAGATAATACCTGAGTTATCTTTTTAAAAAGTACTCACTCATCCCCTGGGTATTTCCCATGAATAAACTCCCGTTTGCTTTTCTCGCTAGCCTGCCTTGTTACAGCGATCTGTTACAACTAAGAACTTAGGGTTGAGGAAAAAAGGTATTTTTCTTCTACTACAAAATAAACTAGGCATAGGAAGTAACCTGGGGGAAAATGCAGAGATTTGGCCCTTTTGCGCTCCCTCTCCTACTTCCCACCCACCCTGAGATTTGGGAAGTTAGATACTCATTGTCTCTCAACTGTGTAAATGCCAATGACATGAGAAGAGCTGGTCCTGAGTCAGTATCCAAGAGACTAAACTAGTAAGAGACTCTGGGCAAGCAAGGGACAAGGAATTTAAAAAGTGTGACTTGCCTCAGGAATTAAAAAAAAAGGCAGCACTTCTGCATTCTGCCTGACTTCATCATATATTAGCTCACTACCACCCACCCCTCAACAATACCAAAACCAATAGTCAGGCAACACACAAGATGAAATAATTAATACCTGATTCGAGAACAGCACTGCCCCACAGCCAATAACTCCCAGAGCCGAACTGAAGTTTTTAGGGATTACAACAATGCTTATCTTAAGCATATAGTTAGGAGTACTAGTTACGTGTTAGTTCTCCACGTAAGTATTCTTACCCTGCATTCTGACTCAGAAAAGGAAACACTTCCCTCAGGGAATCAGGAAAACTATTGCCACCCGTGTCATCTGTCAGTTAATGGCAGCCTTTGCAGGCTGAGGTTCACTAAATTTTCTTTTGGCTTTGAAAATTCTAGTCCTCACTAACCCAGGCAACTGAAGGAGTAAGCTGCTAGAAACCCAAAAGAATAAAAACAAAAGATAATGACAAAGAAAATAGAAATGACTGGGGGGAAAGCATGTGAACAAGAAAAGGAAAATGATGCTAGAGCTGGGAGAGAATGACTCACTCTGCTGGACAGAATAAAGAGGGGAGTTTATAAGTACTTTTTTTTTTTTTTTTTTGGTCAGTTTCACCACAATTTATTACTTCACCTTCTTTTAACATGAGACATTGCTTCAACAACGTTAAGGCACTTGAGCAAGGAAGATGGCAAGTGAGGAAGAATAGCTGACATGGAGACAGTAGGCATCCAGGGTAGGCAGGATACAATTCATGCCTCCTGGCATAGAAGATGTACACATGTTTTGAGACACGCTGACCTGAAGGCAGCATCTCTCAAGGAATCAGTGGTAGGGTTCTCACATCTTCATCCTGGGGTTTGCATTTTAGTTTAAACAAAGAGCATCTTGACTTTGCTTGATAAAATTCTAACAGTACCTGGATCAGGCAAAATTTCAGACAACCTAGGTATGTGATGCATTTGTGCTTATGCTTTGCTATCAGTAGCTGGGATAAAAAGTACTGAAATGGATTTTATTTTTTAAGTGTTCAGAAACATTTAATGTAAGAAGTGCTTCTGTCTTTCAAGTCTTTTTTTTTAATCTGCTGAGCCATAGGTAAATTAGCATTTCATTAAGTACACCAGGTATGTTTCTGATTTTTATATTTCTATTTCATGGTTGTATTTTAAAATACACCTTGTAGGAAAGTTTGCAGTTTTGTTTAGCTAAATGCTCTCTGGACTCACACTTTAATGCTACACATTTCTTTTTTGAATACTGCTTTGTCCCTCTGACTTTTCTTAATAGAAAAGTTAGCACCTCTGGCTGCCCATGACACCCAGAGTCAGACCTGCAGAGAGACAGGTGGAAAGGTGGAGGCTCATGGTGAAGTGGGTGGTTTGGTGAGGGGAAAAAAAAAAAAGCACTTTTTTCTCCCCATCCCCTTTCATACCATTTAAAATGGAAGGCAGCAAGAATGGCCTCAGCTGGAAGGTGAATACCCTGCCACCTTTTCCAAAAGGTCTGTGAGCCTTCTGGGGCTTTTATGACTTCAAAGTGGCCTTTTGTGAGCCACCCAGAGAGCCATCTATTGGGGAAGGTGTTTGGCAAATGAATAGATGGATACACTTGCTATTTTTTTTTTTTCTTTTCTGTGCTGGGGATGGAACCCAGGGTCAGGCTCAACCACTGAGCTGTCCTCAGCTTCCACATTTGATACTGTTAGGCCCCAAGATGACATATGAATTTGGAGACTTATAGGCATGATCATCTTACAGAAGATCTCTTTGACCTCTAGTTTCCAGATAGGTTAATGAAAGGGGAAAAATACCCCACCAAAGATCCTGAGCCCCTGCCAAGCATTCACCAGAGGGCAGCCTTGTGTGCACATGTATTGTGGCCATCTGCCCAGCAACGCACAGGATAAAAAAGGCGGCTGTGTGTTTCCACGCTGTTATGCCAGGTGAAGCTGCACCTCCTTTACCTTGTATCTCTTTTTACATCCAGGAACCGGGCAGGCAAAAGGCTTCTCTTCCCCTCCATTCATGCACATGGAACTGAGGATGGCTTCTGAGCTGATGGCGCTCTCTGTGGTCCAGGACTCATCGCTGTCAGATTCCTCATAGTCTACCTCCTCCTCGTCGTACTCACTGCCTGCAGGAGCAAAGAAAAGAGCAAGGGCTGTCAGGAATGGTCCCTCACCACAGGTTGGCCCCAGCTTCCTGGGCCAGGAAGACTGGCAGGGCAAGGCAGCTGTGACTGTAGGCCCGGAGGGACAGCAGTTATTCCCCGATACAGTCCTGTGAGGATAAAAGGTTAAAGCTAGGAACAGGCTGAGCAAGAACTTTATTCTATGGCAGGCCAACCTGTGGCTGCAAAGGCACCAGGAGGGCCCAGAACAGAAATAACCAACTATGGCAGATTCCTTTCAACACACTTGCAACATAGCGCCTGATGTCCCTTTAGTTTTATGATTTAGTAGCCTAGTAAATGCAAACAGCTGTGGGAGAGGGTTGCATTTTGTACTTTTAAGGTACTTGCACTTCAATGGAAATAAATTTCAGAACTTTGCTTTATAGATTTGAGCCGGGAAGATGAAGAGCACTTTTGGCACTGAAAGAGGGTTACAACAAGGTGGGTAGAAATATCAGAAGCTCTGAGGTTAAGATGTAAGAAGGGTATGCAGGTCTGGCTTCTGGAAGATGGACAATTCCCTATACACTTATCTACCTTTCGACTACACACACTTCCTGGCAGGGTTGTCCCAACACAGTTAGTTATATGGCTCACACAGGAAGAGAATACTCATACTCCAAAAGGTAAAGGCTCTGCTAAGAATTGAATAAGAATCTACTTTCACGATTCCTATCCAGGAGAGCAGGGGTGGAGAACTACCTTGACAAGCCATCACTTTTTTCTCTTTTTAAATGAGGCCTGACACAATTTATTTTGTGCTTTTGCACAATACAACCCTGAAGGACATAATTCTACAGATCATAAACAGTGTAAAATAATATGTTGACAAGTCCTAATGCATTTACAAGCCCTGTGGAATAAATAGGAATTATAGCACAACATTAATAAGAATTATATGGTAGCAATTACAGTTGTGAAATTCATCCCCCAGGTGTGAGGCTAAATTGCACCAGGGGCCTGCTTGGATGCTTCACAGGCTCACTCTGCTACATCAATTATTTCAACACCAAATATTGGCACTTTTATTGGGTTTCATTTTAATAGGCATTAATAAGATTGTTTGAAGAGCAGTTGAGCCAGGAAAAGGGATGCCGACATCCGAGGCTAAAAATTGAAAGGATTCAGGAAGGAAGGAAAGGAACCTTAAATTTATTGAGTGCCTATTATGTTTCAGGCACATTATATGCATTATCTCATTTAATCTTCCAGTAACCCTATGAGGTAGGGATTACCGTCACTATTATATACACAAAGGAAACTGAGCCCCCATGAGGTTAAAATGTTTATGAATTCTCAACAAGCTTTTAAGGGATGTCACTTTTTCCCATGTTGCTTCTTGTCCCCTAACACCAGAAACTGTTGAGCCTTCTCTGAGGGGATCACTCTCAACTTCCTGCGAGTTGCTGGTTATTCACCCTCTACACTCAGGTAGAATTGAGACTGTTTCTGAAGACTGCTAGAAATCTCAGGGGGCACAAAAACAATTCCCCCACCAAAATTTTGGCAAAAATGAGGCTTTAGAATTAAATGTGGGTCAGACCCTGCTGTATTTGAATGTAGGCTCCCCAAATTAGCCAGCTTGGAAATGCTCATGTCAAATAACACAAGGGTACCACCCTGTTGCAGCCTGCCCTGTCCGTTGGAGAGCAAATGCTAAAATCTGTTTCTGAGTACGGTTTTGTTTAAGACACTTTACTCTTAAACAAATGCCACATGCTGGTGTCCTTAAATTGCTTGTTAGAAAACTATAAATGCTATTTCCCAAAGCTCTTCCAGCGGGACTTCAGAAAGTTAGAAGGACTAATTTACCCATCTAATTGGGCTAATTTGTTAACCTGAATACCAAGAACCACGCAACATTTACAAGTGGGGGGGCGAGTGGGGAACCTCAGACCAACTGAGGGCTTAATGAAGCCCAGCAGAAGATAAAACTTCAAAACTTTACTGGATCAAAAGGGACCAGCCCCTGAGGCTTGCTGCTGTGTACACAGTCGCCTGGAAACCACATGGTGTACAGCCCTGAGCTGGGCAGCAGGGGCCACATGACTAACGGTCCAAGCTGGGTCTTTGAGAGCCAACAGTAGTGCTGTGACAGCAGGCATAAATCCACAGTGTCTCCAGCAAACCAGGACACATGCCCCTAGTCACTGGCACACCAAAGGGATCTCAGGGTACTGGGTGAAACTAATCGATGCCCTTACATGGCGCTCAAGATGGACCCGTTTATAGTTTCAGAACAAAGAAGAGCAGCTGCAGACCTGGGTTCCTGTGTTGGCTTTCATCAGCCAAGGGACAGCCTGCTGGGCTTCTACTTTCTCGTCAATGAAATGGATGCAGATATCTTCCTGGCAGATTTAAAGATTAGAATTCATGTCTATAGAGCCTCACAGTGCTCAGCAAATGGAGGACAATAAAAGAAAATCATTTTTGTAATACATATAGAATAATATTTTCAGAAAAGTGTCTTTTGAATCTAAATTAAAATAATAGTTCTGAAAGGGTTGGGAGTCCCTATACAAGACAAAATACACTGTGAATTTGTAACAACAATTTCCACTATTATGTAAAATTACAATGCTCCAATTAAAAAAAAAGATGCGGTGTGAATTTGTAACAATGATTCCCACTGTTGTGTAAAACTGTAATGCACCAATTAAAAACAAAAACAAAAAAGGACAAAACTGCTTTGACTTTTCAGTGCAGGTGGAGCAAAGCATACCCCCACATCCCAGTTCAGTGAGGTCACAGATACCAGGCTGGAGGCACAGGCAGGAGCTTGAGTGCACATGGGAACCCCATTGCTACCACTGAAGTTGTGTGAACACAAGCAAGTGACACCACCTCTCTGAGCTTCAGACACCTTATCTGCAAAATGGGCTAAAAACAGTACCCACCCTTAAGATTATTGAGTTCCTGTCTTCAAAAGTACTTCAAACAATGCCTGAGACATGGCATTAAGAAAATGTTTGATTTAGAAATAAGAAAAATATCACATGAGCAGTTTTATTATGCCATTTACTGTTCTGACTCTTCTTGAGGATAGCCACATTTTAAAACCAGAGGAATATGTAGGGTGTCTCCTTGAATTTGCCTTCCTATAAAACCCAGTTGCCACCCTTTTATCAAACAGAATTGCCAACTGCCTGAAGCAGCCATTTCTCCTTGCAGCAGCCAGAGGGCCTACCATGGGCACAGAGAAGCTGCAGTGGCTCTTAATTAAGTCACCTGTGCTCACATGCTGGTGTCCATTCAGTGCCCCCTCCTGGAGCACCTGCCACTAGAGGCCACAGCTGTCCTGCAGAAAAGTTTGAGACCAAAACCACCTGTTCTCAGTCTCCTTTCAAACATCTTAGAACTCTAAAAAGAACTGACCTCATGATAAAGTCACATACTGAGTTATAAAAATGTCTGAGCAACTTTCTCTCTACTTTGCTTTAATTTCCCAATTTTCCAAAAGAGGAAAATAAATCCCAGCCTCACTCATCTTCAATGTCTTCTTCATCTGCTATCTCCAGACTCACTCCAGAATGATGAAATTCTCCGCAATCCCTGGATTCTACCTGGGAACTCCTCACCCATTCAGGAATACAGGAGGGAGCAAGGCTGTTTCGCCTAACAATGGTCTCCCTATAATATCCTGGTCAATAAAAAAAGTCATGAGCACAACCCTAAGTATGAGTCTGTGAATATTTTTAGTATAAATGCCGTAAGTGTACGTACTCATATATTGCCATATAAAACAAATACAAAGTGGTGAAAATAAAATAAGTATATTAATATGTGTATTAGTAAAAGCAATATAAAGATTTAATATATCACATTCCTACACCTCACTTTGGGGCCACCTTCTTCCAGGCCAGCTGCAGGGTCACATGGGGCACATCACAGTCAGCTCAGGGATACGCAGGTTGAGATGAGGCTACATAAATACCACTGTGGGGATTCAGCCCAATGTTCATTTTTGATAGGATGATTATTGTTTATGTTGTTGATGCTCCAATTACAAATCTCCATGGCTTTGAGGGTCTGGTTTAACCCTAGTTCTCCCATATGCTTCATTAGTCTATTATTTATTTACTTATTTTTGTACCAGGTATTGAACCCAGGGGCACTCAACCACCAAGCCACATCCCCAGACCTTTTTTGTATTTTGAGACAGGGTCTTGCTGAGTTGCTTTGGGCCTTGCAAAGTTGCTGAGGCTGGCTTTGAACTCAAGATGCTCCCTTCCTTAGCCTCCTGAGCTGCAGGCATTCCAGGTGTGTGCCACTGTGCCTGGCACCCCATTAGTCTTTAGCACACAAATGGGCAGAATATGAAGACTTGAGGAACATGTATATGGCATGGTAGACTAAACGCCTGCTTTTTAGTTGGTCTTCCTTTTGCTTTAAGCCATCTGCTCCCTAAATTCTGGCACTTGCCTATAAACTTAAACCTATTTGTGAGTATGTGTTTTCTTTTTAAAATAAAAATTGTAGCTGTTTAAGAATGAGCCGATTTTATTTTACACAGGCATTTCTGGAAACAGAAAGTGCTGCCATTTTGGGTCTGGGGCTACCTGTGAACTTGACGCTAGGAAGGGTGACTTCCTGGTCACCAGTCTCTCTCCTTGACTGAACAGCATGGAGAGCTGGGACACAGGGCCAAGGGCGTGTCGGAATCACCTGGCTGGAACAAGGCCCAACTAAGACTGCTACTCAGGACTGCGGTTCCAGAGTTGTGCTCCTTTATCTTCAAATGGAACATCCCCTGTACAAGGGGGATGAAGATCCCACATACAAAGGAGGCCTGGAGATGTGCCAGGGGGAGAAGAAATTGAACACCAGGTGGAGTCACTCAAAGCCATCCATGGCCTGTGGTGCAGGAGCACATGGGAAGCAGAAGCAGTAGGCTGTCCTAGGGGCAGTTGGGACACAGCCATGCAGGGAGGCTGCAGTCCAGCCTTTCAAAGAGCTCTGTGAGTGGTTTTTCTTAGTCTTGGATATGATTAGTCAATGAAAAAATGACATTCACTAAGTTTCTACAAGGAAATGTGATTTAACCTGTCACGTCACATGTAAAAACTGGCAGCCACTAATCCTTTGTGGATTGTAGTTTTATTCTCCAGTCTCACCGTCCTCATTGTACAGGCTTGAGTAGGCACAATGGCAGCTGAGGGAGACTCAGATATGGCCCCAAAGGTTCATGTCAGCATTCACTTTGGGAAACTGGAAAAACTAGTAGATAGGATTCTGTGATAAGACTATTTCATTCTACAGGACTAATGAGAAACTTCTGGCTGTTAAAAGATAAAAAGTCAGTTTTGTAGCTAGGCATGATGGCGCACACCTGTAATCCCAGAGGCTTGGGAGGCTGAGACAGGAGGATCCCAAGTTCTAAGCCAGCCTCAGTAACTTAGTGAGGCCCTAATCAACTCAGAAAGACCCTGTTTCAAAATAAAAAAATAAAAAAGGGCTGGGGATGTGGCTCAGTGGTTAAGCACCTGTTGATCAATCTCTGGTACAAAAACATCAACAAATTGTGAATCACATTAAAAAAACCCAATGTGATGTAGAACTCCTTGTGTGCAGGTATACACACACACACACACACACACACACACACACACACGCATGCGCACAACCCTGGCCATAACTGCCCACCTGGGGCAGCAAGCACACGTCATTGCCCATGAGCCCAGCCAGGCACCGCGGCTGCTGCTGGCCCTCTCACTTGCCATGAGCAGTTTCAGATCTTCCTCTCTCCTCCAACCTCTGCCTCCCTCCCCTTTGCTGAGCCCTTTATCTCTGGGGACAGTCAATCCTGTTTTCATTCTTCATGGTCATAAGACAGTGCCACACAGATAAAAAATAAGTGAAACTTTCCCAGAAACCCAATATGCCACATTTTCTATAACACAAAAATTAATATTAATGCAAAAGTGGTAACTGCAGTGACAGCAAATTAAAACTCTCCCGGGGTGTCAGATTCTGCCTTATAGATTTATCAATATAAATTAGCTTTATTGGTGCTGACCCACTTTATTGGAGCTGAGCAACACTAGTCTAAATGAATTGGCAACAGACGATTATGATGAAAACTACATTAATTGGCTCTGGGAAATGCCTGGAAAATTCTTCGCTTCCTTGTTGCTGGGTCTCAGTTCATTCCTGGAATGTCAATCTCCCATCTTCTCCTTAACTTTATAACTGGTTCTGGTTCTCCAGTCCAGAAGTAACATCTCCCTAGGATTTCACACTTTCTAGTGGTTGCTGCACCCTGTCGGTTTCTTTTAGGGTGCTTAGAGACCCTTCATTATTATCTTTGATTATCTCATACTGCCCAGGGCAGTGTCTGCACATTAAAAGCCCATGGTCATGTGTCTGTCAAATGAATGATGAGGGACTATGCTTACAGGTGGAAGAGGACCCAAGACTACACATCCCCCTTTCTTGACACCCCCACAATCTTAAAAAAAAAAAAATTATTTCACTTGCCTGCTTAAAAGCCTCCAATGACTTATCATAGCAAAAAGCAACCCAATGCCTTATTCCCAGTTGCCTGGATCTTTAATATTTAAAGAACTAATTTTTTTCAAAAAAGAAAAGAACTATTTGTATTTGGTTTAATGCTAAATGCTTATACCTATAAATCTATGTAAGAAATATTTCTAAATATTCAGATACTATTAGATAGTAAAACATACTTTAAAAAATAAAATGCTCTTATACATGTAAGTATTGATTAAAAACTTTAAATTTAGTATGTGTGTATAACTTATTTATTCATTCAGGTGATACTAGGGTTGGAACCCAGGGGATCTACCACTGAGCTACATCCCCAGCCAACTTGAGCAAGGATCTCACAAAGTTGCCCAGGATGGCCTTCCACTTTCAATCCCCCTGCCTCAGCCTCCCAAGTCACTGGGATTACAGGCATGTGCCACCACATCCAGTTTCAGCTTTAAAATATCTTAAAGACATACAGATCAAACAAATGCTCACAGTGACTACAAAACCTACACTCAAACCATTATACAGGTTAGTTCTAGTGATCTGATTTTTTCATTATTTCTATGTTTAGTTTGACCTTCCTGGGGTTACAAGAATCTGGCAAGACCTAAAAGAGGAGCTGATCTCAGGCCAGTAGAAAGTGGAATTTCTTGGTGTCTGACCCACTGACTCTTGGTCAGAATACAGAACAAAATACTTTACAGGGGAGCATATGTTTATTTCCTGGGCTGGACGTTTGGGGAACTTTTGTCAAGGTCTGTTTCTTCATAAACAGGACTTTCAAAGCTCACATCTTTCTCGCCACTTTGCAACCTTCAGTGTAATTATAAGGGTCACTGGAGATCACGTCTCCCTGGGACCAGGTGTTCCCTCAGCCCAGCCACAGCCCACTCTTGCCAGTACTCGGAGCTCTCTGGGTCTTCTTCCTCCATGTCTGCTGGCCACCCTTTCCTAGTCTTGCCCCAGTTCATTTTTTTTTTCTAGAACTACAGGGGCTCACTCACAATTCCCTATCTGCTAATGGTGATGGAGATGATGATGCCTGTGTCTAATAATCAGAAATCCACTTTTCATTGTACGAGGCCACCTAGGCAGCAAAATTTTCACCACTTCTATATTACAGCTACTTTTCAGCACAGTTTCTATCACCTTCCCCATTTCAAATGTCATTCTGGATTCACGGATTTCCACAGAGGCTGTTCATTACCATCTACTCACCAGTTATCACCTCGGCTAGGCCAAGGTGGGTAACTTTAGGTGACCTCCTCTGTCCTCTCAGCATTTCCTCATGAATGTCTTTTTAATATAAAATTCCTTCTTTTAACCAATTATATTTGTACACAGAAAAAGTCACTTTTGTGAGGCTTGTAATGAAGGAGAGGAATCCCACCCACCCCTCCCTGCAGCTGGCACCTCTGTGTCTTTGATCTGGCCTTTACCGCCCATTTCTAAACAATGTGCCTCTACTGCTGGTTTTTGATGTTTGGTTTTGGATGGCCGCTGATGTCCTCAAATGCAAGGTCAGAATTTCAATCCTCCCAAGCCACTTCCTGCTTTGCCCGCTTCCAGTAGAGTTTCATTATAAAATTTGGTGTCACAGTATTCAGTGTTTGCATTTTGATGACACAGAGCCATGTAATGAACTGTGATTGTGTTTTTATTGTTCTTGAAGTTCACTGATGCCACTCTGTGGCCCATGTGTCTTCATCTCTCATCTTTATCCTCCTCCTCACCATCTAGCCGCAGACACTTATTTGGGGCTCATTGTACATCAGGCACAGACTGAAGCACCGGATATCAGTTCATTCAAACCTCACAACAACCCTTTGAGATGGGTAGTAAGATTTACACTGAATAGCCACTCAGAGAGGTAGAGTAACTTGTGTAAAGTGACAGAGCTCTTCCGGCTGCTGTCTGGCTCCACAGCCTGTGTTCCTACCCAGCATACACGCTACTTCCTTGAGTGCACGCTCAATGGAACTGGCAAACTCTCCATCTGCCTAAACACATCAAGCAATCCTCCCCTTGCTTTCTTCCTGAAAGACACTCTCCTGACATGACCCACACTATTGATCCAACCAGACCATTGCCTTCCGGGTCTTCTGGGGGTTCTCTCCGCCTCTCCCATGCAGCTGAGTCCTGCCCAGAGAGTCTGTCTTGCTTGGGTCCACAGGAGGTGAACTCCCTCTGGAAGGCACTTCCCAGGGGCTGCTCTTTTCCTGGCTCAACCTCTGGGCTCCAAATCCAGCTTCTGGGGCTGCTGGAGTGCCCCACCCTAGGTGCATGACTTGGGAGGCTCATGTGCTTCTTCTCACTGTCCCCTCCCTGCTCGTTCCACACTGTGCTGGGGACCCATTCACCTGCTGCTTATGCCCTTCATTTCTGGGAAATTTCATATATATATTTTGTTGTTAATGATTCCCTCTCATCTCTCTTACCTGTCTTTCCGGAAACTCATTTTATTCAAATTTATACTTCCTGGACTAATTCTCTAATAGTCTTCATACTTCTATGCTTACATTTTTTTCTTGTCTCCTCCTTCTGGGAGATTAAAGCCATTCCTCTCTGGCTTTTGTACAGAGGCTTTTATTTCAATTCCCAAGGTTCAATTCCCATTTGGTTCTGTTCCCTCCCTCCCCTCCCAGGAGGTAGTTTCAGTTAAGGCTTGTGTTTCTCCTGTCCCCTGCTCTGTCACCGTTTCTCCCATCTCTGTTTTGCCCTCTTCTGTAGGTCTGAGACGCTGTGCATCTGGAAGCTGTTCTCAGGCCTTAGGGCTCCTTGCCCATCTGCCTGCTGTCTTTCCAGGGTGAGGCATAAGGAGCCCACTGGCTGTAGGCTGGGCGGGGCTGCCAAGTGGAGACTGTCCCCAGAGTGACCTGGGTAGGGCTGCCCCTGGTGGCATCCGCAGCATTTTCTCCAGGGCTGCTGGGTGGGGAGATTTTCTCCTGAGGTGGGGAGATTCTACCACTAGGGATGGAGTCTTCTTCTCTTGGCATTCCAGTTCTCAGAAACGCCATGGCCCTGGCTCTGCCTGGCATCTGTGGTTCAGCCTCTCCAGGGACTTGATCTCCAGTGTTTTGTTGCTGGTGAAAGAAACATCTACCTGTTCTTGCAGGGATTGGGAGGAAGGAAGCTACACCCAACACAGACTTACAACCAGTTCTCATTTCAGTCTCACCTACACCCCACATTCCTAGGCATCTCTTGTTCCAACTTCTTAATTGTGTGTGTGTGTGTGTATACACATGCATATATGTGTATATATCAGCTTTATTAAGATACATCACAAACTACACAACCTACCCATCTGAAGCATACAAGTCATTGGTTTCTGTACCCTCAAGGTAGTGCAGCCATTACCATGATCCTTGTTAGAACATTTTCAACTGCTCAAAAGATGTCACGTACCCTCATGCTGCTCCAATTCTTGAGGCTTTCTGGATTATGTGGCACAAGTCAGCTTGCTTCTGTGCTCACACCAGCCTGCTAAGACAGTTGCCTCTCGACCATTTGCTTCCAGGTTCCTTGCTTTTTGTTGCTGCTTCTCCTCTGGGTCTTGGTCTTTGTGGGTTACAACTTTTAACCCTCCCCTCCTGTCATTTTAGGAGCACATGTATGTGGAAACTGCCACCTTCGACTGGGGGTTCCCTGGGTATCTTGGAAGCATCCTCCTTTGACAATGACCAAAGCTCCAGGCCCTGCCTGTATCACTCCTGCCCTAGGCACTGGTCAGCCTCTTTCCTTTCAGTAGGGGACAGCCCAAGGTCAAAAGCTAGGTGTTGAGGTGGGGTCTCACATGGGACTGTAGGACAGGGCAGGGCAGCTGTGTGCAGGACAGGGCTGTGAGGGCTTCTTTTTCCTGGGGATCCTGAGCTCACTGCGGACATTTTCAGTTTAATACTAACAGATGCTCTAAGTTGTAATTCCAAAATAACATTCAAATGTATTTCCTCTGCCAATGGCTAATTAAATGCTCATTCCCTTCCCTGTCATTCTTCTTCCCTCCCTTTTGTGATACTTGTGTTTCTCCTTTTCCACCACACTAGGGTCACTTTGATGATACTCTTCTTACCACTGTGAAGTAGAGGTCAAGTGTGTGTAAAATACTGAGCTTGGGGCCGGGGTGTGGCTAGGTGGTAAAGCACTTGCCTAGCATGCGTGAGGCACTGGGTTTGATTCTCAGTACCACATACAAATTAATGAAATAAAGGTCCATCAACAACTAAAAAAATTTAAAAAAAAAAATACTGCGCTTATTCCCCTGCAGAGCTTTTCATTTGTGGTCCCCATCCTTGGACAGTCCTCTCCTGGCTCTTCACCATCAGCTGTGAAAAGTCATCTCAGGTGGTCTCAGCTCAGATGTCACCCACCCAGGAAGGCCTACCTTGGGCACCTACACACCAAACTCACCTGTGCTTCTCTGGCTAAAACCTGTGTACCCTGGGAATCCCCCTCCTGGTGTACCTAATAGAGCAGGTTGGGACTTTTCTCCTCTCTTTCATCCTCCATTGGGGAGGTGGAACATGTCACCCTAACTTCATGACCCATGAGACCAAAGCTATTCAAATTAATGTCTTCTAAAATTCAGAAATTTAGAATACAAAGCAATTCCACAAAGCAATAAGAATTTATGTATTTAAATAGCCATATTCTCAGGAAGAAAAAAAAAGAAAAAGGCTAAAAAAGAAACAACCAAAAAAATCTGGGCCCCTCTTTCCCTTTACGATGTCTCTTCATCCTTTTCTTCCTGGGTAACCGGAAGCAGCCCTCTGCACCTGCCTCTCACCTATGCAGTTTGGTCAAGCCCTGGGTGTAGTGTGGTTCCATTACTGCCCCCTAGTGGGGCTCTCTGGCCAATGGGCCTGACTAAACTGTCCACCCTGGTCCGAGAAGAAAGCGCTGCTCAAGAAGCACAAGAAAATGCTGCTCGTTCTTTGTTCCCATGTTTCACATCTCAGAGCTAAAACTGCCCATATTTTTAGGGAGTGGGGGGCGGGGGAACCTGAGCAGCAAGAAATGACAACACTTCTTCAGGACAACAGGGACCTTGGGGACATCCTCCCCCATACCTTGCCCTAGTCATGAGTCCCACAGTCTGTCTCCCTGTCTGGGACACCAACTTCTTTCCCAACTTTCTTTTCCAGTTGCTGTTAAGGACTCAACAGGGTTTAATGTAAAGGTTTCCTGCAATGACCGGCCACTTGTGGGACCCTCTTCCACTCTGAGGGCAGCGCAGTATATATTCAAACTGCAGACTATGACCCAGAGAGGGTTATGTGGGCATGACTAGTGTTTTAAAAAATGAAAGCACAGAAAGCAATAGGAAGTATCAGAGTACAGATGTGGTCATAAAACTTTGTTTCAGGGGTGTGTATGTGAGCTCTGTGACTCAATGTCAAGTTCATTCTGGATATGTGAAGCAGTAAAACAAAAAAATCTTACTGCTATTTTGACCATCTGCATCTCAGTTTATAGAACTTATTCCTAAAAAATCATTTCATCCAGAGGGGGAAAAAAAAAACTACAAGACAACTTTCTGATATTTGAATATTAAGATATAAAGCAGGCTAACAGAGAAAGAGAGGCCATTCAGGGCGAGCACTGATTAGGTGGGAGCCAATGGTACAGTGGGTGCTGCCCACCAGCCCTCCTGACAGGAGCTGTGACCTGCTGGGAAGGCAAGCTGGTGCTAATATGACTTCAGACGCTTCAGCAGGGCACACTCTACAGACTGCCAGTCACAGGTATGAAAGTGACAGGTGTCTACAATAGATAGAATGTATGGAGAAAGTTCTTGATGGATTCAGAATCCTTTTGAGCGTGGGTCCCATTCTCTGAGACTGTTCTCAAGCACAGCCCAACTTTATGTTCTAAGTGGGTGAACCTATTCTGAGGCATGGCCACACATCACCCGGAGCCGTTCTGCTGAATTAAGAATGGTCATGCAGGCTGCCCTGGGCCCTTGCCCAGTCTGACGTCAGGTTGCCCAGCAGAATGGGTTCTCTTCCCTTGCAGCCAGACGAGGGAGGGCTGATGCCCTTGAGGGTGAGTGGCCCTCTGGGAGCCAGTGCTTTGGATGTGACTCAGAGAGATGTAGCTGCCCAGCCCAGGGAAGGAGCCAGAGCCTTTGCAGGAGGAGAGTCTGGGCAAGCACAGTGGCAGCTTGCTGACTCCTCTTCTCCATCAGCCTCCCCTGTTCCCAGGGGCGGAACAGGATTACAGTTATTCCCCCAGCACCTGCACAGTGTCCGACCTGAGCAGGCCCCCTGACTTGCCTTTGTGGAATGAAGGAAAGCTGTGGCAAAGCCTACCGGCACCAGATGCTCCAAGCCCCAGCACATGTAGATACATGTGTGCAATACATACGTTTTGTACTTATGAGTTTTGCTTATTTAATAGACACTCCAATTTGTAGATAATAAATGATCTATCATAATGATATCAGGGATCACAACTGGAGAAGATACACACAGACAACAGCTTTGTCATTCTACGAATTTCACTCAACATAACTGCAAAAATCAAACCAAACTATCTGGAGACCACATGGTGCTGTGACACATAGCAGGGACCTGGAAGAGGCTTCCCATGTGAGGATTCCAGCTCTCTTCTATCTGGTGGCCTCAGACCACTTATTCCACCTCTTTCTGCTCCACTTCCTCATCTACACAATGAGAATACTAGAATTAACCCCATGAGGCTACTGTGAAGACCATGCGATTTCATATGAATAAAGTATTCAGATTGCTATCTGGCACATAGTTATATACCTAATTAGCACTGGTTGATGTTATCATTTTAATCAGCATTTAAAAGTTATCTGGGCTTGAAAGAAATGACCAAAGATGGCTGGGCGTGGTGGTGCACCCCTGTAATCCCAGCAGTTTGTGAGGCTGAGACAGGAGACTCATGAGTTTAGAGTTCAGTCAGCCTCAATAACTTAGCGTGACCCTGTCTTTAAATAAAATACACACACACACATACACACACACACAAAAAAAAGGGCTAAGGATGTGGCTCAGTGGTTAAGTGACCCTGGGTTCAATTCCTAGAACCAAAAAAAAAAAAAAAGACAATGACCAAAGATTCTGATTACTAACAAAATGCTGGTTGAGGATGATAGTGCCAAAAATATTTTCATTAATTCATTCACAGTCCTGGAGACCCTGGGGGTGAACGAGACACACGGAACCTGAGGTTCGCAACACAGGCCTTGGGCACCAGGATAATCATCACACCACGGAGGCCTGAGAGGTCAGAGGTGCCAGAGGTGAGGGGAGCAGCCCCCTCTGATGCCGGAAGAGGGAACACATTGCATAAGAGCGCGCACTGCCCTCACTGAGCTACGTCTTCTCTGTGCAGCGATGGAGTTATTGGTATGGCGTTTCTCTTCCCAATTATGAAACAAAGTGTGCTGTATTTATAGAGTACGTGCCCATCGTCTGGGTGAGCATTTTCATGCAGAGAGAAACACAAGGAAGGCCGGGAAGGGGAGGATGACAGATATTGAGAAAGTGTGGCGATGATCAAGATGAGGAGTAATTAGGACTGCCAGCAGAAACCAGTGTCTACAGCAACGGGCGGGTCTCTTCCCAGACACAGCACATGGCACGAAAATGTGCCACAACAGAAAACACGTCGCTCCTCTGGGGAATAATGTCGTGAGAGTCACTGAAAGTTCAGGCGAATCTCGGAGATCTCCCATAAAAGCTTAGTTTCACACTTTGTCCCATGTGGAAACTGCAGACGGTGCCGCGTGAAAAATGAGTTTTATGAGCGCACTTCTGATGCTGAAGGCGGCTGTTTGGCTTCATAACAGGCCTCGGCCTAAGAGCACCCAGCAGCGTCATTTTTACATATTGCACGTACCAGGTGGGCTTCCTTGTCACCAGGGCCATGTTTTAATCCGGTCAAATGTTTGTGTGTGACAAACTTTTGATAAAAGCAATTGGGAGAAACTGCAAGAGCAAGAAATTTCCCACTCGAAGGAACTGTTGTAAGCATGTTATAAAAATAGAGTCTGGGCCAGGCGCAGTGGTGCAGGCCTAGAGACCAGGCCAGAGGATCACAAGTTCAAGGCCAGCCTCAGGAACTTAGTGAGGCCCTAAGGAACTTAGTGAGACCCTATCTCAAAATGAAAGAAGAAAGGGCTGGGGACGTGGCTCAGTGGTAAGGCATCCCCGGGTTCAATCCCCAGTACTGGAGGTAGGGGTTGTTGGGGAGCGTCTGACGTTGCACGCTCAGGCATGATGGCACGGGCTGCGCAAGAGGCAGGCGAGGTGCCCCTCCCGGGCCTGGCTCTTCACTTCATATGCACACTTTTTTTAAAAAACAAAACAAAGTGTCTTTTAGCACAGGTGTCATGGTAGGCTTTGGGAGGCCAGTGTCCCTGACAATGCTTTTCCCGACATTTCCATTTCTTTAATAGGAACTCACGGTCACAAGAGGACATGATGGGACTTGAAAGCCTGGTTCCAACACTGCCTCCATCAATGACTAGCTCAGTGGCCTGGGGCTACTCAATTTCTCTTCCACTTTCTTCTCTTGCTGTGATTCCCACGTCTGAGGAGTCCATGGATTATATCTACCTAAACACAGTCAGCACTCACTGTTAGTATTTTGACTAGTTGACTCTAGTTTGAGAAATCACAGGGGTCTGCTCAATCAGGGTGACAGACACTGCTCAATGGCTTTTTCTAGACCTGGGGTCAGTGACAGAGCCCCAGGAGCTTCCAGAGCTGACCAGCTTCCCCTGTCCATTGTCACTGATGTGGCTGTCCCCGCTCTCAAGCCTACTAGTTATTACCAGGTCCTCACAGCAGCCCTGATGGTCAAGTGTCTGTGCCTGTGGTCCCTCCTCAGCACTCTCTCTAGGCTAATGCTGGCTCATGTTTGCCCCACTGAGAGCTTGCTCTGGCCTTGCCACCTGATGCCTGCTCAGATTCATCTGTCCATCTGTGCTGTTTTTTTCAGCCTTGGGGGTTCTGGCCATCCACCCCTGGACAAGCTGTGGTGCTCCCAGTTCTGACCTGGCCATCTTGCTCCATCAACCCCCCTGCCCCAGTCCATTCTGGCATATGTTCTGTGACAAAGGCATGATGTCACTTCTTCAGAAGGCCAGATCCTTATTCATGTGGATCTGATTTCAAAAATGGCTGAGGGATGCCTGTGATCTTATCAGCTTTGGGAGGCTGAGGCAGGAGGATAGTAAGTTCAAAGTCAGCCTCAGCAACGGCAAGGCACTAAGCAAGTCAGTGAGACCCGGTCTCTAAATAAAATACAAAATAGGGCTGGGGATGTGCTCAGGACTCAAGTGCCCCTGAGTTCAATCCCTGGTACCAAAGAAAGATGGTTGAGAGTCCCCAAGTTCAATCACTGGTATCTCCCCACTCCAAAACAGGGGAAAAAAAAAAAAAAAAAAGCTCTTAGATTTCTGATGCTACGACCTGCAAGCACCAACTCTGGCAGTGAAGCTGCCTCTGAATCAGAGCACAGGACCCTTTACTCAAACTGCCATTTAAACCCTGTTTGTCACTCTTAGTGACTTAACTTCCTTCAATCCCCAATCAGCCCACAAGATGAGAACCACAACAGCCATGGGCCAAGGCAATGTTGGAGCGAATATGCAGTACAGGTCATTCATGGTGGGTTGGCAGAAGGTGGGGCTCAGTGTAGGGCTGGATTGACAGGAGCATGACACCTCCCTTCTTTTGCAGATTAGAGATGGCAGGGCTCTTTCCTTCACCCTCATCCCATTTTATTTCAGGGTCACTCTGGGCATGTGCACTTTTAGATGTCAAATCCTACACCCCCAGGTCACAGACTTCTCAGACTGCTCCCCAAATGCCTTGCCAAACAGAAGATGCCATATGAACAACACGCAGTGATAAGCAAGAGGATTCCCCACTTTAACAATGAGACTGTCTTCATCATGAGGCATTTATTAAAGGCTAAAAACAGGAACAGTTTTGGCCTAATAAACCACACCAGTCTCCAAGCAAGTGACAATAAAAACAGGGGAAGCCTCTTCATCACGCTGCCCAAAGCCTTACTTGGAAGTGTGACGGATGACATATTCACAAGTAGGACTCCAAAGTCACCAGGTTCTTAAATTCTGTGCTGCCTGAACGGTCTTCTTGGCCAGTTTGGATGACAGTTTTTATTATAATGAATGAGGACGGACCAGACACTTCTGCCACTCCAGACAGCTGGTCCCGATGGCACCAACTGCCCTTCCTCTCCTTGTTTACAGGACAGATTATTAAGCCTGAGCAGGGCCTTCTATCTGGGTCACTTCCTCGTGTGGTAATCCCACGGAAGACCCAAAGGGCTGCTTCTGGCTTGTTTTCGGGAATCATATGCTGCAGAGGGCTGGCCAGGAAGACGTCCCAACCACCACGTAGGCTTTGTCCATGAAAGACAAAAATAGCAACAGAGGCCACCATCTCAGTGCTCTGCCACTTTTGTCCCTTCTACGGTTAGGAAGTGGTGCTTCGAACCAAACTCTGACTCTCCATATATAGTAAAGGAAGAATTTGTTTTGAATTTCAGTATCTCATTCTCCTCAATTCTCCACTATCTGGCCCCACTTCCCTAGCCACATTTAAAAATCCCTCCAGCAGTTTTGTCCTCTGGGACCCCCACAGGTAGTGCCCTCGTGGCTCGGCCCCATCCCCTGGCCCAAGCCTCCTGCATCCAGACCCTGCTCTTCCACCTTTGTCTGGTCACGTGGTGACCTTTCATGTTTGTCTTCCAGATCAATTTCAAGTTTTCTTTTTTTGGTACTGGGGATTGAATCCAGGTGAGATTAACTCCTGAGCCACATCCCCAGCCCGTTTTAATTTTTTTTTTTCATGTTTTATTTAGAGACAGTCTAAGTTGCTTAGGGCCTCATTAAGTTGCTGAGGCTGGAGTTGGACTCAAGATCCTTCTGCCTCAGCCTCCTGAGCCACTAGGATTACAGGCATGCACTATCACACCCAGCTCAACTTTAAATTTGAAGAGGGCTTGGGCTCTGTTTCTTGTTTCTGACTTGCAATCATAGAAACACCATCAGTACACATGTTCTGGTGGGTTTACAAATACCCATGCTTGATGGTACATGTCATTGCTGGGTCACAGGATCACAGGAAGATAACATCCAGAGGCTGGAAAGGACCTCAGGTCTTCTGTGCCAACCTCTCCTCTTACAGAGGATTAAACTGAGGCCTGGGAGGTGATCTGTTCCAGTCACACACTCAGCAAAGGCCCAGGCAGGGAGGGAAATCTGGCACTAGGTCACCGATGCCCCTCTAATGTCCTTCCAGGGGCTGCTGAGGTCAAACAAATGGGAAAATCAGCATTCATGAACCTGGAAACAGAGGTCGCCACATCACAAGGGGCTGCTTATGAGCTGCTCAAACCCACCCAGTCCCCATGCTTGTTTCAACGTGGAAGGCCGCTTACTAGCTTATCTCAATAGGGTTCCAATGAGAAGTTCTTTCAACAACTGCAGAGAAGTTAGCAATGTTGCCTACATAGCTTGGACCAAGTTCTCGTATCCCCCAGCTGTGATTTGTGTACATAGATACAGCTTCGTGAATATACAAAGAACATGGGGTTGAAACACTTCTCTTAAACTATCACTATAATGTGAAGGTAAAAGTGAGGTCCAGAGGGAAATAAAGGAAGGTGAACATTTCCAATGCTAAGTGCTGACATCGCTGAATGACTGAATACGGCTCCATCCTCCCCTTTCATTTGTTCTAGTTTGATTTGTGATCAGCACTAAATCCAAATGGTTCATTTTTCACATTAGCCCTGGCCCAGAGACATGCAGGTGAACCTTGGAGACAGCCCCTTGTGCCTTCGTGTCTGTGACGCTGTACCTCAACCCGAGGCCAACCTCCCATCAGCCAGCTTGGTCTCCAGCTATTCCTCCCCTCCTTCCGGCTTGCTGTGCACTGTGCAAAGAGAATGCTCCTTTTCACCTCCAGACAAACTAAAGACCCTTTGTGAGTCCCCCAAGTCATATGTCATCCACAGATTTCCTACTGGAATAATCCACATGTCAGAGACTATCAAGGAAGTATGTTCCAGTTACCTAAATGAGGATTAAGGAAAAGACACTCAGCAAATCTTGGTAGCACACAAAACCATCTCTGGAATGGGCAGTGTCATCCAGGCCAAGCCACCTGCCCAGTACGCATCTGTAAGTGGCCCTTTCAGATTACCTCAGAGGTATAATTTTTGAGTTTTAGCGTCCAAGAGAAATGTTCTGTAGACTGTTTTTCTTTTTTTTTTTTAAGTCAAAGTTTAGAAAGCCAAACCCCAAATTCAAACTACGATGGTCTCAGTCTTTTGGGGGTAGGTTATAGGTTTACAAGTGCGAAACAGTATGTGGTTCCAATGGGTGGCACTTCTGCTCTAGCAGACCGAATCACTCCATCTACCTACCTATCTATCTACCATCTCAAGTGCTCTGTTCCGGATTCACTTCAAATGCAGCTGGAATACTTCTGAGGCACTAATGAGAATTATGACAACGTCGTTGCCCACGGTGCTGTTGAGGCTTTATGGTCACAGGGCGCCCAAGTCTCTGGAAGCCATCGGGTATTGTTCCATAAACTCTTTCCCCTCCAAAACCCCGTTCTTCATAGAACAAGGCCTTTCAATAATGAACAGCCGTCTGTTCCACACGGCACAGGAAAAACACGATAAACCAAGTCACAGCCTTGGCTGTAAACATATTCTTACACATAACTTCTACAACTCCGTATAAACAAAAAAACAAGCTATTAACCACTTGCAGAACAACAACAACAACAAAAAAAATGCATTGGGTTTCCTGCAATTAAGCTGCAATGTTTTATAGTGCAATTTTATTTATAACTAAAAAAAAGTAAATAAATATATAAAACGGTGAACAGACCCCTCCCCGCCAAAGGCTTTCTCTGCAAATTAACTTTGCAGTCATAAAACCTGTGCCAGCTGGAATCCCTCCCTGTGCTCCATGGCATGGGCAGCCAGAGCAGGTATATGGCCGAGAAAAAACAAAGTAGGGCATTTTCCACCTTCAGCCAGGGGATGTTAATTGAACTTTGGCAAATGTTTAAAGATTTCTCTCTCCATGTTTGAGAAAGAATTAAAAACAGTTGAGCTAGGGAAAATGAACATCTGTTACTGACTTACACTCACAACCACAATGAAAAACATTCATAATTAAAGCGATTTTGCTTCCCTGCTAGTTAGATCTGTAATCCGGGTTAAAAATATAAATGCGGAGGCTCCTTATTGTCTTTGGGGCTTTCTTCTTATGGCTGCTTGTAAAAAAAAGGTCGTTTACATGGGGTTGCATTTTTTTTCTGCTGGAATAACAATATCAGGAAACAGATTTGCGTAAAAAGATAGGGGATGACAACAAAAAGTACCTACGCAACGGAGGAGCCTGGTTTTATGAAGCTATGAAACAGTAGTCAAGAAGTGCTTTATATTTGGGAGTTAAATACACTTTACAGCTGTGTAAAAAAACCAGAGCCATTCTGGGCCAAACATAAACATTCCAAAGTCTACAAGGTTTACTTATATGGAGCAACTGACTGGGCAGGTTTCTATCAACTGGGAGGGATTTGGGCTGCACAGAACAGCCCCCCCAAAAGCCTTCCACGTCAAGCCATTTCCCGTCTGACAAGCAGAAATGTTCATCAAGAAATTGAAATCTGTTTCCTACAAGGTCCTCACCCCTGACTTTTGAAATAACCTCCTCACTGATAAGCCAGGCTCCAGGCCCTGTTCTCCGGCCCATCCTTCTTCCGGCTGCTGCATTAACATTCCCCCTCAAACAGCTGCAATCCCTAATCTTACTTCTCTTTGATTTCATTAATTACTTCTCTTACTTTAAATGTTCCCTACTCACAGTCACCACTTCTATGAAAAATAAATTCTTCCATCTCTTCATGAATCCAATGCAACTAAGTCCACTGTGGTGGACACCATCACTGGACCCCGACCATCCTTGTGCTTTCTGGCTAGTTTTTGACTTGGAATCCACAACACCTACCCTACCTTCTGCCCTTCCCTGCACTCCTCCTAGAAAACCTTTCTCAAATGCTACTTTCCAGGTAAATGTTAATGGACTTATTCCCAAGTAGACGTGACTGCTTCTTATTTTGATGGTTTTAGCTCTTAGGCCTCAATTTTCTGGGGCTCGACACACTTTTCCTCTGTAACACTCCCAGCTTTCAGAGAGTAGCGATTCTTTTTAACTCACCTCTGCACTACAGCTCTCAGCACTGGATCTTTCAACAATAGTCATTAGACCCAGCTGTCTGTCTTTCTTCCAGAGAGTTGGTATTGTGCTTTCTGATTCTTGTCCAATATGCTGCTGCTGAGGTAGATGTAGATTGTTGGGTGCAGTTATTGTAGGGGTTGAAGGGAGATCAGCAGAACAGAGGAAGAGTCAGGGGAGACAGGGGAAGGGGAGGTACTGGGGAATGAAATGACCAAATTATACATGCATATTGTGTGCACGTATGAACACGTAACAACAAATTCATCCACAGATATGTTGCAATGTGCAATTTGGTCAAACAGATTTGCCGGGTAGGGGTTCTAATGGAATGGCCATCTTAATTAGTCTTTCTTTGGTCAGGCCAAGAGGGAATTAATTTGACACTCATTAACACCGTTTTGGAGAAACCACACCACCCAGTGTAAGAGGACTCATCTACAGCTGGGCACAGGGCCCTGCTGCTGAAGGTCTAAGGCTGCAGAGGTGAAATGGGCCTTGGAATGGGCCCATGAGCTCTGGATCGGTTCCCACGCTTCAGACTCCACTGGGTGAAGGAGCTGAGCCTGGGAAACTCCCCAAGGAGAGATGAGCCGAGGGCAGAAGACTGTGATCCCCTCAGCAGAGCACAGGCTCTTCCTGAGGTTCTGGAAAAGACGTCTTGGATGGTTTTCTTCCAAAGTGGCCTTGGTTCAGTACACCTCTCCCCACCCTCCCGCCCCTGCAGGAACAAAACCCAGAAGTTCTGAGGGAGCTGCGATGTTTTTCCTGGCCTCAATGCAACGGGAAGTGCCATAAATCTCTCCCAAGAAAGCCCAGGCTCATGGGATTTCCAGAACCAATCTGCCAATTTATGAGGATCGGATCGTTCAGACAGACATCTGAGCCTTAGGTCCTTATGAAAAACATTAATTTATGGGAACATTCCTGTCACTTAAGAAAGGGTACTTCTTTCTTAAGGTTCTCTATTTAGTAGGGCACGCCTGACATCTAGGGGAGAGCATCGAGGTAGCCGCTTTCTCTCCCTTTACTTTCAGAATGACTTTATCTGGGAACACCCCGGAGGTTCCACCAGCAATGGAGGATGGGAGTGGTGTGGTGTGACACTAGCTTTGCACCTGGGCAGGAATATTGGTCACACAGCCTTCAGGTCACTAAAATTGGCCTTTTAACAGGTCACTAAAATCGGCCTTTTTAACTTTTAACAGCGGGGATTGGCAACCACCACCCATGGACTGCTGTTGGCAGCCCCAAGAGCATGTGGGTGCTTCGGGAAACTCCCGATCCCCTGAATTTGCCTTGCTAGATCAGGGGTGAGAGTGTATTTCTCAGGAAAGAATTTGGTAACTACTGAAACACTGTATACCATGATAGAGGTGGCCAGTGGTTTAAGACTATGCCTTGATTATAAGAGTCCTTGGTGGTAGTCTGCCCCCGAGAATCCACTGCTCCCTACTCTGCTCAAGACATGACATCGCCAGCACTCGGCTGTTCCAGCCAGCAACCCTGGGCTGTGTGTGGTGGGAGTGGGGGTCTCCTCTCTCTCTAGCCTCATCCAGCTCCTGTAGGCTCTATCTCCACAGCATTCGACTCCATCCACCAGATTACCCTGGTTCTCATCGACTTCATCCCTCTTCTGGACAACAGCAGTAATTCCTCCCCCCATATTCACTCAGCAGTCAAAATAATCTTTTCAAAAATGCAAAACACGCCAAGACATTCCCTGGTTTATAACCTTCCAATGTCTTTCCCTCACTTGGAAAATAATGCTACCTCTCTTCTTCTGGGCATTTCTCCCACCCATCTTACACACTCTTTTCTTCCTCTTCCTCCAAGAGGTGCTCATTCTTAAAACTTGGCTTGGATATCACTGCCTCCAAGAAGTCTCCTGTGACTCCTTACCCGAGTCTGAGCTGGGTGCGTCTTCCTGTTATGTGTCCATGGAGTGGGTCTCCATGAAAGTACTCACCATCCCATATGGAACTTACAGTCTCTGGGCTCCTGGAGGTAACTCCAGTCTTTTATCTGTCTGTCCACTCTTAGACATACAGTAGCATCTCAAATGTCTGTTCAGTATATTGACAAGAACAGCCCTCCAAGGCTACGGTGCCACATGCCTGTAATCCCAGGGGCTCGGGAGGCTGAGGCACGATGTTTGCAAGTTCAAAGTCAGCCTCAGCAACTTAGCGAGGCCCTGTCTCTAAATAAAATATCAAAAAGGACTGGGGATGTGGCTCAATGGTTAAACACTTAACAAAAAAGAAACCAAAAAACCCTCTCTCCTAGTTATACCTTGGAAATCAATAATTGTTTTAAGAGCTTGGGATGAACTGAGAGCATAACTATGGAAGGACGTACAATGAAGCATGTTTCTGAGTTTTCATTTTCAGGAGAGGGGAGCACCCAGAAGCATGCTCTGGAGAAGGGCAAAACTAGGTTAAGACCCAACCACCCAAATCTACTGGCAGTGTGATGTGGGGCCAGTGACTGAACATCTTTTACCCTGCAGTCTTTGTCCTACATAAAAGGAGGATGAAGTCTGCTCAGCAAAGTGCCCAGCACATCTGGGGGCCCCATACAGTAATTCCCATTGTAATTCTTAGCCCATCCAGTGGGCTAGCCATGTACTGCTTCTTGCCAAGGTAGGCCACAGGGTCTGGCTTCAACCTGCTCCCATGATATTTGATTGAATTAATCATAACTTCGGATTTGTTTTCTTCCTCTGGTCATCTTGGTTTTTAACATCACTTCTGAAAAGTCAAATCTACTTGGGGACCCCGGCATGGCTTTGGGCAGCTGATTCTGTCCCTACTTTTAGGAGTGTACCTGTGCAGAGTCTCCAGGGTCACGCCCTCCCCCCTGCAGGGCATGCTTCCGTTCACCTGTGCCATTAGTACTACCATTGCTGCAACACTCAGGGTTTTTCTAAGCACTTGCTATGGAAAGAACACAGGATTAGAAACCTGAATCCTTTTAATCTCTCTGTAGGTCAGTTCTGCCAGCCTAGTTTCTTAAAATGTCAAGTATTAAGCTACTTTTATCTCACTAATTAGTAATTAGCTTTGGCAAGGAAGAAAGGGGTTGGATCTTCCTAAAAAATTAATAGTAAAAATCAAATCCCAAGCAGGAGGACTGGGTTTAAAATGCAAGGATACGGCATTTTGCATTTAAGTAGCTGTTTGGATTAAAATTAAGCAGAAATCAGGAGTGGGCTGTCTCTCCTTGGGTGATGGAGTCCAGTGGGAGAGTTTCCATTACCTTCCCAGAGAGGGGTGTGCGCTGGGCGCAGAGGTCTCCACAATGCACGCTCTATACCTGCGCGCCCAGCGAGACGGCATGCGGTTTTTTTCTATTGCTGCTTTGTCGCTTGGAAATTCCAGTTAGCGATGACTTTATGGGTTTGTACGGTCTAGACAAGAGGGTTACTCTTTGGTAAAATTGCCCCTTGGGGAGGTTCCTGTGAAAATTCCCATACAACTAATTACCATGCAGAAGGGCCAGCTGCTACCGAGAGGGCGCTAGACTTTGGCAGCAGCTGCAGTTGACAGCCTGAGCTCCCAGCTTTATCACCAGCTACGTTTACTTTCTTCCCTGTCAAAACAAGGACAGGAAAGGGGAATGAGCGAGAAAATCCAACTCGAGGCAGAGGGAGCACAGAAAAAAAAAAAAAAATGAAGTCTACCCATTGCTCTGATGGAGACGGCCAGGATTTCTCCAGGGACCAGGGAAATAAGAAGCCTTTCTCTGCTGTATATTTACACCAAGCATTTCAGCCCTTTCAGCATCTCCTGATCTTTAGAAGCAAGCCTACAAAGATACCACAGTTTGGACCGGGCACAAGCTAAAATGCTCACCCAGATGTCAGCAAGCTACAGAGGGAAAACCCAGAGGCATACAGCTATTTTCACCTCAGCTTTTACAGGGCCAATAGAGGTAGGCAGAGGCACACACTCCTCGAGTACTTGGAAGAATAACTGTTACCTACCCAGGCCTGAGATGAGAGAAAACACCTGACTAAGAAAGTCTGGGATCCTGGTCAGCTGGCAAATGGCCTTTGTGGGGGGAAGTAGAGGCCAGGACTCCCAATTGTCATGTCCAATTACAAATCAACTTCTGGCAGATCGCCCTCTTCAGGAAGCTCTGGAGACCCATGCAGTAGCTTCTGTGCCATAGATGACCCAGCTCTGGCCCTTTATTATCTCACCCAAACACAGTGTCCTCTCCCCACGGAAGTCCTATTTGTCAGGACAGCTTGTCCTGAGATCAACAGGGCGTGGGCTGCACCTTCTCTCATTACCCTCCACTCTGCATGCCAAGCGCTGTCTACAATGTAATAACCGAGTAAACACGGGGGATTTCTACCAACAAAAGGCTTTTGGAAATATTTCCTTCCTCCTTGTAGTTAAGCTCTAGGGAAGGACTTTGTGTTTGTTCTGGGGATGGAGAGTCTGGGAATGTCCAGGACCTGCAGGCCCAGAACGATTGATACAGCTTTTGTTCAGTGGGTTCTCATGAAGGAGGAACCAAAGACGTATCACATTGTGATTATGAAAAACACGCTCAGTATTTAGTAGTGGCTGGAGTGAAGCATGGGTCCTGTGGAGGGAATCATAGGACCCATGTGGGCACTGTTGTGCTCCACTTTAGCCACATGCCCTTGAGCCTGAGACTATACTTGTGTGGAAGGGTGAGCCTGGATCACTCATTGACTTTCAAAAAAAATTTTTTTTTTTTTAACCATGATCCAGTGAAAAGTACATTTTATACCACAACTCAGAAAAAACGCCCTCCCCCCCCACACCAAGTTTCCCAAAGCCAATATAGATCCTTACTAAGGGTGATGCACTCTATTTTCTCTTTCTTCCTTTCTCTCCTTTCAAACAATGCTGGTCATAGCCGGGCACGGTAGTGCATGCCTGTAATTCCAGCAGCTTGGGAGGCTGAGGCAGGAGGATCATGAGTTTAAAGCCAGCCTCAGCAAAAGCAAGATACTTAGCACTCAGCGAGAACCTATCTCTAAATAAAAAAATACAAAATAAGGCTGGGATGTAACTCGGGGGCCTAGTGAGTGCCCCTGAGTTCAATCCCTGATACACCCTGCCAAAAAAAAAAAACTGGTCATAATTTGCAAATTAATTTCATGACAGTGAGATGTGACTTCCATTTGAAAGCAGCAGCCAAGATTGTCTCTCTATAGATTTCTGGCTCTAAAATTGCATATGTGTAAAGATTTGATGCCATTTTATTCCATGTTGTTTTTCCTTTTTTGCTTTCTCCCATTGGGAGGAGTTTGGGCAGTAATGTACCTTGTGATTTCAGGGCATAAATAAATGACATCTTGTACTGTAAAGTCACCGCATCACCTGCCATTCTCCTGAGAATCCTCACCATCAGGGGAGTGGTCTCTCTGACCATCACTGTAGAAGAGACAGTGAATGGAATTGGCCCCCTCCCATCCAAGTCTCTGGAATCCCTGTAATTTTGAGGCAACAAGAACTAAAACAGTTTGAGGCCTCCCATGTCTGAAGACAGTTTTTCTTTTTGGGGTGGGGTGGGGGCAGGGGGTGGGGCGGCAACCAGGGATTTGAACTCAAGGCACTCACCACTGAGCCACATCCCCAGCCCTATTTTGTATTTTATTTAGAGACAGGGTCTCACTGAGTTGCTTAGCACCTTGCTTTTGCTGAGGCTGGCTTTGAACTCATGACCCTCCTATCTTGGGCTCCTGAGCCGCTGGGATTATAGGTGTGCACCCCAGCGATTACAGGTGTGCGCCATGGCACCTGGCTAAGACAATACATTTTTTAAAGCTAATCTTTGTCAGTCTCCACATTCTTTCAAATATTCTGAAGACATTTGTACTGAACACAAAAGACAACCATGAAGATGGACAGCACGTCACAGCAACACTGCTGCTTTGTCACTGAATAAATTGAGGCTATTCTGAGACTTGACAGACAAGCACTCAAGAGTCCCTAGAATCTACAGTTCTTTTCTGTCCACAGCATACTCAATAAGACACGTGCTTTGTTTTCTTCATAACCATATTTTCACACTGACCTTGATCCCCTTAAGCCAAGCCAAGCCACAGGAAAAACAATTCTTAGAGAACCTGATTTGCTCTGTGTGTGTTTATTGTTTCTTCAACTTATCAGACATCATCGTCTCTTTCCCAAGAGATTTCCAGGGGTGCTATCTATTAGACTTTCTTTCACAAACATCAAGAACATGGTTCAGGGGTTTAGGATTGAGCTAAGCTAACTGGCCCACATGAGAATGAAACCCATGACCTCAGCCTCATTACCACCACGCTCTGGGCACTTCCAGATATGGAGCTCCAGTTGGCAAGCACCGTGAGCGGGGGCACATGACCTGTTGCCAGATGGCAAAGAACCAGTGTGCAGAACAGCCTCTGTTGAGGCTCATCCTCTGTAAATGAGAAGAATCAATGGCAAATATTAATTGGGCATCTAAGTCACACTATGGTTTATTAGGTTAATAAATTCAGAACACTTTCCAGACAAGAACTTGATATTGTTCCAAAGGAGCTACAAATTGCCGTCTTCTAGAGGACGAAGAAAGAGGCAAAACCCACTGAGAAAATATCCAATCACTCTTCAGCCATGTCATCTTTCCAAAATCCACATAGAAAACACAGACGAGTGAACAAATTGTGGGAGGTTGTGAGATGCTATTTTTAAGAGGCACGGCTACCGCGAAGATGAAGCTACTTTCAAGTTTATATATAGCATAATTCATTTTCCAGTTTACCCTTAGTGCTTGACAGAATTAAAATGACAATGTTCATCAGTGTGCCACATTTATAGCTTTAGCTAACGGTCTCCCACGTGGCAAAGAACAAGCTTTCTAGTCTTGGCAAACCTTTTGCTTTGGACGATGTCAGGAAATAGAAATTTGTTGAGATGCAAAACAGGGAGGGGAAAAATCCTTTTTAGAATATTTATTGCTTATTCATTTTAGGAGACAGGGTTCTAGAGACTTCCATCTTTCCATAGTTCTAGGATACCTCCTTCCCCATGGAAACCAAACCTGAAGGTGCTTGAGTTCTATAAAATGGTATAGTATTGGCATATCACCTACCCACATGCTCCCATATATTTTAAATAGGCTCTAGGTTACTTATAACACGTAAATGCTATGTAAATTGTTGTTATACTATGTTGCTTACAAAAATAACAAGGAAAGAAGGCCGTTACTTGTTCAGGGCAGATGCAACATTTTTTTCCCTCAGAATATTTTTGATCTTTGGTGGGTTGACTCTAAGAATGCAGAATCCGGGGCTATGGACGATGACTGTACTGACACATGTGAACTATATTCTATTGAACTTTTTATTTACTACTTACAGGTCAAGGACCATGTACTAGTTACTGATGGTGTATTTAAAAACCCAATTTTTATACTTGCAGTTGCTTTATAATTTTTATGATTTTCATGTTCAAAAAAGGCTTATTTACCTTCCAGAAGAAACCAGTCCCCCAGAAGGAGTTGTGCTGCCCAGTAGTGGTGGCAGTAGCGCATCCAGTCCTTCAAAACCAACTCTGGGCAAGGTCCCCTGGGCAGCTCAGTCATAGCCGACTTGTGACAATTCAGTTTAATGCTTTTGAACATTAACCATTTGTCAAATTCTGTAGTCTTCATAATTTTCTTTTGCCCATAGCAATTCATATTCTAAATTATATTCACAGATTCCAGAAACCAAATGGCTTTAATTTAACATTTGTTTCATAAAGTGCTCCCTTTGCAGGACAGTGAAATGCTATTCATAGTATCTCAGCGCTCAGTCAAAATTAATTGCATTGAGGTGAATTTTAGGAAGACTTATAATAATGGTCTAGAACTTCATGGAATATTAGAAAGTAACCATCTAAGAGGATGGGGCACTGTTCTAGACACAGGGTCTTGATTGTGTCCCCAAAACATCTTTCCAAATTGCCTGCCTGGCATCTGTCCCCATGATTGCCAGTGCATTGGAGTTCAGCTCAGGTGACACCCAACAGTCGTGCCTACAGGAAGAAATCCCTTTTCGTTGGGAAAGGTAAGACCAGAGTCTTCCATTCCTAAACAAGATTCTATGCAACTGCTTTCAACATTAAGATTCCGCCCCCCCGACACACATACACAGGGTCTCCCTATGTTGAAAAGCTGGCCTTCAATCCTGAGCTCAAGCGATCCTCTTGTCTCAGGCTCCCAAGTAGTTGGGACTACAGATGTGTGTCACCACACCTACCTGATGAGAATCTTAACCACGCAGCAAACGTTAGAGAGCTCAAACTATGTCACACGGAAAGCATCACATTCACCATTTTCCAGAGAAACCTGTCCTACTTTTTATTTTTTCTTGTTATTCAAAAATTTTGGTAACGTTAAAATACACATCTACTTAAAAACTATAACTCCACCCAGACTCAGATGGGAAGGAAATGTCTTTAGCAGTAGACAGTGACAGGGATGGACTAGCTACTTCATTCAGCTTCTCTGAAAGTAGCCTATAACCACTTGACACATCTTGGACACCTTAAAAAAAAAACCCCGAAAACTTAATAACTGAGTACCAGGAAAAAAAAATGCAGTGTGTTGTGGTATTAGCAAATGTCAAATTCATATAGCAGTCTGTCCCCCAACCAACTTCAGTTTCTCATGAGTGATTTTATGTGTGTGTTTTCATACCAAATACAGCCAGAATTGTGTGGTTTTAAAAAAAACAACGTATCCAGCAGAGTATGAAATACATCTTTGATCTGATAAGATCAACTCAACTTATTATATAAATTAGTGTCAGGACCCAGTTTTCCAAGGAGGAACGATGTAAGTTTGTTAGCAAGGTGCTAAAAGTGCACAACCAAAAACCTTTCGTCCCTGGCACCAGAAAGTTTCCAGCAACCTAAGTTTCCCCTTCCTGTCAAATACCACCTCCTTTTTTAGTGCATTTCCAAGAAGTCTGAGCAAAGTCGTGCGACAGGAGTGATGAGATTCTGTACCTTGATTGTCTTTTGAGCAAAACCAAATTAGCTTAAAGCTTTCTCTCTTTTTTTTTTTTTTCTTTTTCAGATTCTTTCTCTAATGCTGTGCAGCTGGGTGTGCCTGGGGATCATTTTATTGTTAAAACTGGAGCCACATGGAAAAGACATTAAAATAAGTTTGCTGCTGTGATACCCACAAAGATGAAAGGGCTTCTCTGGTTTTAATGTGCTGTGTTTTTTGACAGTTGGGACCAGGTTGGGGGGGGGAGAAAAGGGCTCTTGGAATCATACACACTTGGCAGGTCTGCGAATCCGTCAGGTGTTAACTCGGCACCACCTTCACATCAGAGGTGCATGGAAGCACTGAGGTTGTCTGTTTATTCGTGTTTTCAGTAGAATCCACACTATTTTCCAGGTTCCAAGATGTCGCTCTCTCTAGCACTCAGGTTTCAGTTTTGGGTCTTGTTTCCAAAGGAAAATTACTGGGAAGTGTGTATTGATGGAAGCTGGCATAGGAGTGAGCTCTGGACCTTGGCTTAAAAAGATGGCATTCTTGCTTGGAGTAAGAGGTGTCGGCAGCACAGTGTTAACACGTGCCCTTTAAAACAACTTTATCTTGGGATCTTTCTGGATCTTTTTTTGGCCAGTGTACAGACCCCTGCTGTGACCTGCCCCCCCCAAAAAAAAAACCCAAGCAAATAAGATCTAGGGCCAAAACTTTGACTAACTGTATTTCCAGAGGTAGGTGAAATATGGCTGTAAAGAACTTCAGGATGTCTAGTTGGAATTCTTAAGAGTGGACATATTTCTATTGGATTTGATTAAATAATAACACAGGACTAGTGGGAATAAAATTTAAGTTTATAATCAAATGTAAATCGTTAGGTATGGTAGCATGACTTTGCACAGAAAAGTACTGTTAAAATGGTAGGCCTTGGGGCTGGGGCTCTAGCTCAGTGGTTGAGCACTTGCCTTGTATACATGAGGCACTGGGTTCTGGGTTCGATCCTCAGCACCACATACAAAAATAAATAAATACAATAAGTTTTTTTTTTTTTTTTTAAATGGTAGGCCTCAAAAATCTTCTAGCCAGGCATGATGTCAAAGGCCTTTAATCCCAGCGGCTCAGGAGGCTGAGACCGAAGGATCGCCAGTTCAAAGCCAGCCTCAGCAAAAGTGAGGTGCTAAGTAACTCAGTGAGACCCTGTCTCTAAATAAAATACAAAATAGAGTTGTGGATGTGAATCAGTGGTCAAGTGCCCCCAAGTTCAATTTCCTGTAACTCCCTGTCCCCTCTGAAAAAAAAATTCTATTACAAGTTAAGTTAGGGACACTCTCTGGTTAGCAGAGATTAAACCAGATAATAAATCGCCATGCTGTGCTAGTTTCAGAGGATTGCTTAACATGGGGGGAAACCCGAACCTTTTCGCTTTCTTTCTTGTAAAATCCTCAGCATAATGAACTACTCTTTATCTCATGGTAAACAAAATAATTTTGACATGGGAAACAAAATAATTTTGACATGGGAATCCCTGGGTGCTATAATGTTCTATGAAACACTGAGTCATTAATGAACTCGTCACTGTGTTGTAAGACAGTTGGGCACCTAGCTCTGATTGTTTCCCCTTTCCTGCCTTCCCTCTTCTCTCTCTCTTGCCTTATTTAATATGGATTATAATTATTTACCCATGCTACTGGGTAAACAGTGTTCCTAAGTGAATCCTTAGTGTTCCTAAGCTAAGAAGAGAATCGATTCTGCTTACTGTCTTTGTTCAATGGAAAGGAAATTCCAGAGATTTTCATACTTAAACTATAACATACATGCACTTCCTTTGTTTATAGCAAGTAGCAGGAAAAGCTATTTACTAGTTCAACTTCAAATGGAAGTTGTAGAGTCCTGTTCCTTAATTTTGCCGAGGTCACCACTTTTTGCTGAGCTAACATTCATCTATGGTGAAACACACAGCTCTTAAATGTATAATTCGGAGAGCCTGCATATTCGTGCAGCCAGTAAACCAGTCGAGATACAGAATTTTACCTATCACTCCACAAAGTTCTCCGTCTATGCCACACTCCCCAATCCCCAGGCAACCACTGATGTGACTTCTATCACCACAGATGGGGATGCCTATTCCTGAATATTCCATGAACTCTGTCTTGCTCTCTTTTTGCTCAGCTTGTTTTTGAGATTCCTGTGGGTGTGCACAGTGTGTGTGTGTATGAGAGTATTTGTTCGTTGTTTTTACCGGAGGAGAGACTCCTGCACAGTTTGGGGCTACTGTGAATAAAGCTGCTGTGTTCATCCTTGTGTCATTTGTGGATATATGTTATCATTTCTCTTGGGTAAATGTCTAGAGTGGGACCGCCAGGTCAATACCACTCGGTTTTGTAGCCCTGTAGAAGCTGTGATGACCTCTGTGGGTCTCGCCCTCCTCAGTTACGTAGAGGGACAATGACATCTGCTGGCCTCTCTCCTTGGAGCATTCTCTGCTCTTCTTGGAGAGGATGGCAGGGACGTGCAGACATGCTATGGTCAAAACTGTCTGGTCCTAAAGACCTTGAGATACTTTTATATGGCATCTTGACCTCAGGATAGATCATAGCAATGAGTTGTCCACTCTATCACAGGTTAAAGGGAAACTGAAATGAAAGTGGGTGCAGCGAGGGGCCCTTCCTTCCACGCTGTGGTGTCTGGGCCTGTGTGGGCACATCCTTCAATGAGAGGGGGACAGGGCGTGCAGGTGTGCAAATCTGCTAGAAACACCCAGAGTTTCCACTTTGAGCACTTTGAATTCCTACAGTTAACGGGGTTATTGCTGCCTTTACTAAAACAGGACATAAAAAATCTATAAACTGGCTAAGTCTTAACTTCTACCACCTTTGGTCATGAAGTATTTAATAAATAGTGCCACTTCCCAATCCCATTTTAAAACAGTTGTCTTTTCAGAGTTAGATTTTAAGACTCTTTTTTTTCCTACTAATTAGGCCCTTATCAGATACATGGTTTTACAAATATTTTCTCCTCTTTTATGGTTTATCTTCTCAATTTTTAGATAGTGTCTTTTAAAGTACAAAGTTTTTAGGTGTTTGTTTCAGTAATGGGGATTGAACCCAGGGTCTCACACATGCTAGGCAAGCTTTTTACCAAGAGCTACATACCCAGCCCATTATGTTTCATAAGACAAGGTATCACTAAGTTGCCCAGGCTGGCCTCAAATTTGTGACCCTCCTTCCTCAGCCTCTGGAGTCACTGGGATTACAGGTGTGTGCTACTTCTCCTGACAATGAAAGTTTTTAGTTTTGATGAAGCCCAAATTGTCTCTTTTTCTTTTGTCACAAACTCTTTAGATGCAACGTCAGCATCTGTTCTGAAAAGGAGAGGATAAGGCCTTCTTTCCCCTTCAATGTGCCCATGGCTAGAGCAGGTCTTTAGCAGATACCACCTGCAACACGCATTCCCAGAATCGGCCTTCTCAGAAGTCTGTGCAGACAAAAAAATAAACATGTATAAGCAGTCCCAGCCAGGGCTGGTGAAATACTGTCTGCCCAAAAGAACAGGATTCAGTTAAGAGCAAAAAAAATATCTTCTTTCATGAGTGTGTATACTACTTCAAGAAGTCCTCATTAGCTGGTCATGGTGGCTCATGCCTGTAATCCCAGTAGCTCAGGATCCCGAGTTCTGTAGTCCCAGTGGCCCAAGACTCTGAGGCACGAGGATTGCAAGTTCAAGGCCAGCCTCAGCAACTTAGCAAGGCCCTAAAGAACATAATGAGATCCTATCTCAAAAATGAAAAATAAAAAGGGATAAGGATGTGACTCAGTGGTTAAGTACCCCTCGGTTTAATCCCAAGTACCAAAACAAAAAGGAAGTCCTCACTAGTCTTGACAGCAGCAGCCATGGCCACCATTGATAGCCAGTAGGAAGCAGAGTAGCTCTGCTCAAGCTGATGTCCCTTCTGAACTGGAGGCTCAAGTACAGAGGATGTTAAGAAGTTGTTTCCAGACATGTCCTCAAATCATTAACCTCACTCTGGGGCAGGCACAGCTGCCCTGCACAGTTGAGGAAACTAAGGCTTAGAAGGGCTCCAGGCCATCTGTCTGCCAAGTAGCAGAACTAGACTCATCTGAGGTCACTTTACCTCCATACTCCCAGAGCTCTGAAGGTCGACCTGGAACACTCAAGATTTACATACCACCTTTTGTCAACCCATTAAGGTCTGCTCACTAATACTCTAAGCTGATACTCCATAGTGATCATGGGCTATAAAACTGTCCAAGTCACTTTCTCTCCAGCATCACCTTATTCCAACTTCTTTGGCACTTACATTTGCCTTACAATGATGTAAGATATTTCTTGAACCTTACAGCACTACGGAAACAGCATGGAGAGAATAACCCTGTGTGTACCTCTACCATGTCTCACTGATCATTGGTGCTGGTGACGGTCCCGTGTGTACACATCACGTCTGCTCTCTCCCCTACATGTGTTTAACCTGCACCTGCTAAGGGATACGAGTGTTAACCCATGAGGACTAGGCTTCATGCTTTTCTGCATCCCTGATACCTGGTGCAATGCCTCGTAACAAAATTGATGCTCAATAAATTATGTAGAGTGAACAGGTCCTGATGCTGGGAAACACCCCAAACTGGGAGAGTTGTTTAATTGAGTCTCAACTACTCTGTCTTTAAAGTGGGGTATGAGGCTTGTCCTGTGTCCCACTGAGTGTTTATAATGATCAGAAGACGCACTATAATGTGTTATAAAGAAACAGTCTAGTATTATTTATTATTACCACAAATCACCATTGATTTAATTGTTTTCTTCATGTCAAGAAAACTTTTGAGGGAAGGTATCTTATAACTGGTAGTGGTATACAGTAGTTCTATAAAATACGTGAGACGCTTTCCTGGTTGGAGTAGTGAGAAGAGCCTAAATACAGAAGACGCTGGGCAAGCAGAATAAGCTGAAAGACTAGACTAGGCTAAAGGTCTTGTTAGCCAATCTAGAAAGTAGATGAAAGGACAACACAGAGAACAAGGTGGTGCATAAAGACACAAGCAGACACCAAAGGTCAGGAAGGGGCCTGTAGTGACCCTGAATCCAAGGCGAGAAGGATGTCAGACCATCTAGGCATTCTCCAGCTACAAGACACAGCATTTATACAAAAAGGGAAATGCAAATCAAGACTGTACTCTTTTTAATTTTTTAGTTTTTGTAGTTGCAGACGGACAGAATGCCTTTATTTTATTTGTTATGCAGTGCTAAGGATCGAACTCCGTGCCTCACATGTGCTAGGCAAGCTCTTTGCCACTGAGCCACGCCCCAGTCCCAAGACTGTACCCTTAACAGGAAGATTTTAGGAAATGTTTCCTAGGCGCCATCCTGACATTCAACTCTTTAGGGCAGAACCTGTTAGAAATACCGAACTACAGCCTCAGGAGTCTGTAAGTAGATCACAATGAGAAACCACAAAACGTGTTGATCCCAAGAATACCTAAGAAATATTAAAAAAAAATATATAGAATGAAGCTAAGCCCTACTCTTTGCTACTCAAGAAAGCATGCCTTCCTATCTTACAAATGGAGTTTCCTACAAGGTAACTGTGTCTTATGACCCAGGGTTGCACCTCGAATATGGAACTTGGAAGAGTGAATTTAGGAGGCAGAAATGTGAAATATTATTTATAACCTGGCAAAGAAAGTGACTGGAACCACATTAGTCAAGCCAAATAAGCTGATCTCTGTAAACTACAGGTAAAATAACATTCTGAACATTGAAAAATGTACACAATCAAAACTGTACATGGTAGGGGTTTAAGAAACCATTTCCTCTGCTAATTTTTGATGTTTACATGGAATGTTCCTCAAGCAGCAAATAACTTACCAATGATCTTGACAGACCAAAAATGATCCATCTGTACCACAACATAAATTAATCCTCTCAGTGGGAAATTGCTAAAATGGTAAGGTGTCATAAAGATTTCTTTGCGTCTGAAGGAAAGGAAATGATTCCATTTCTTCCAAGCATTCTTACATGAAAAATAATAAACCCTCACTTTAAAGTGTCTTTCTTTTCATGGGGTTCTGAGGTGCCCGTAACTAATTGGGGCAGTCCTGTGTATCTGGTTGGACATGAGTCAGTCCATATTACCTCAGGTAGGAAATACATCCAGTTTGAGACTCCCCCCCACCCCATTCATATCCCTAAGAACCAACACTACAGAAATACACAGAAAAGAGGATCGCAGCAACGCGTTGCGCTCTCAAAACCTTCTTCTCTTTCACTCCTTAGATTTTCACAAGAAATGTTACCCAAAGATCCCGGAAAGTCATTCTTCACAAAATAAAATGTATGGAATGCGAATTTATACACATGCGATTTACATTTTGCAGTTACACAAAACTCTATATAATGGGTATAATAGGTGTGTAACACAACTGTCCATGGCTGGAACAAATACCCAAGATGATTAATTCATAAAGGGAAAAGGTTTATTTTGGTTTGTGGTTTCAGTCCATGATCAGGTGGCCCACCTGCTTTCAGGACCCCGGTGGCGGGGCAGCCCAACACGGTGGGGACTATGGCATAGCAAGACCACTCACCTCAGGACCACGATGCCAAAGAGAAAGAGGAAGAGATGGAGATCCCCGGATCCTTCTGTGTGGGCACACCCCCATGGCCTAAAGTGTCCCACTAGACCCCACCTCTTCAAGTTTCCACCACCTCCCGAGAGTGCCAAGCTGGCAGCTGAGCCTCGAACACCTGAGCCTTTGGGGGCCACTGACGCCATTTGTAAAGGAAAGCGCTGGTTTGTGAGAGGGGACTCGGATCATTCTGCTTCCCACACGTATCCTATCTTTAAAATGCTCAGTCTTCATTGAATCTAGGGTGCCTCAACCTTGAGTCCCTGAGTGCCCAGTAGAAAAAAGAGGCCCCCCAATAAGAGCAGCTAAATTTGGGGAACTTAGTAAATCCCCCCCCTTTGGATCTGAAATGTCCCCCGAAGGCTTTGTGCTGAAGACTTGTCACCAGTCTGTGGCGCTGTTGGGAGGTGGTGGGGTCTTTAGAAGGTGGGGTCTACTGGAAGGAAGTGAGGTCACTGGGATATGCCTTTGAAGGGGATACTGAACTCTGAACCCTCCTCCCTCTCTCTTCCCAACCTCCATGAGGTGGCAGCTCTGCTTGCCCATGTGCTCCCCACCAGGTTCTCCCTTACCTCAGGCCCAAGTGATGGGGCTTAGCAACCACAGACTGAAACCTCGGAACCGAGAGTCAAAATTAAATTTTCCTTTTTTAGTTGATTTCCCTCAGGTATTTTGTCATAGCATCAGAAAGCTGACAAACTCACACCCCTTAAGAGAATAACAGTGTGTATTAAAGCCCAGCATTAAAGAAACTTGCTTAACTTTGCTTAATCTCTTCCCAAACTTATGAGGAAATCCTAATATTTTGTGCAATTAACATTTTAAAACACATTTTGAGAAATATTAAAGTGGTCACCTCCTTGATGGGAGATGGATAAAAAGAAATATATAAACTGTAAGAGAAAACCACTGATGAGGTGATGCTAAGGAGATGATGGTGTGATTGTTAGTGGCTTATTTTAGAGTCAACTGGAATCTCTAATAAGACCTATGATGCGCTAGGCCCTGCTACCTCCTCTACCACCTCCTATACCCTTGGCCTCTGGGCCTGCTCTTGGCCCTGCCAGGCTTCTCCCCACCACACAGCCTTTGCATAAGGCAACCCTCTTGGTTAGCATGCTGCTTCTTTCCCTCCTTATGTATTTGAGTCCCATTTACCTTTCCAGGGAAGCTTCTGTGAAAGCACTCATGATGACAATGTTATATATTTGTTTTTATTCAACTAATAGCTTTTGTTTTTATTCAATTATATTCATACTTGGTGAAGGGAAATCATTGTCTGCCTCTCAGGACAAAGAAGAGGGACCTTCCTAGCCTCTTCCACCATCTTTATGCACTTCTGCTGGGAAGAAGAAGCAACTTCATAGCTAGGAACGGGGAAGAACAACTCAGTGTGCTCAGCTCAGGAGAAGTTTGGGAAATAAGTGGAATTCGGGGTAGACGTGCCAAGAAGCCACTTGTCACAGGTCTAAGCTCCATCCTGTAGTTCAGTCTTATGCACTGAGATGATATATTCATCTTTGATGCCAACTCTCACTTTAATTTTTAATCACTTCCACCTTTGGGAGGATGCCAATATCCTCCATGAGGTATAAGACAGAGAGGAGCCCCTCTGCTCCTACTGTGGCTCCGTGTCTGGACATTCTAAATGTAGTTTAATTCCTAATCACTTTCTAATAAAAAAAAAAAAACCTGCAAAAACAGGGAGATGGTATAAGGAACCTCCTCGTACCCATCACTCGGCTTCAACAGTAACCAACACGTGGCTATCTGGGTTCATGTAGTACTTCACCGACTAAAGCCAACCCAAGACATCGACCACTTCACCCACGCATAATGGTCAGGCCTTAAAAAGATCTATGAAGTCATGGTCACGTGCATATTAATCATCTATAAACATTTCTTCAGTAATAGATCAAATGAATCCACACGTTCTGTAGAGGCCAGAAAAGAATCAAAGTAGTCATCAGATCTGAGACACCCTGTGTCCCCAGCCCCCAGGGCACCTCTCCCTGAGGCAGGGCCCAGCCACTCACCTGTCGGAGTGCTGCTGCGGAATGAAGAGGAGGGGGTGATGGGTGGGGTCACGGGGGGAGTAAGGCTTCCGCTGCTGTGGCGTGGCGGGGTGGACACATTCCCTCGGGACACGGAGCTGGACAGGGTCAGTGAGAGCTTTGGCTGAATCTTCTTCTTCAGAGACTCCTGCTCTCGGCGGGCAGCATCCGTCATGAATCTGAAACCACAACAGAGGGTAACTGAGGCAGGCCACCTAGGGAGCAGGAGGGTGCACGATGGTCAACTGAGTTTGACAAATTCTTGGCCCAGGGACAGGAGCTGGGCCACAGGTCAGTCCCCATCTCAAAGTCTAGCAGCTTCCTTGATCCTCTGCAATGGAATCTTCCAGTCTATTTCATGCTCCTCAGAGTCGGGAGTCAGGCAAATCTTCCTTGCCAGGAAACTTCCACACATAGGTCAGACCCGTACCCACCACGATGCCTTTCCTTCCAAGATCTCCTCTTGCTCGGAAGGTCCTCCCTTTCTCCACCCACAGGGACCCATCCTCGAGCCCCCCACCACCCCTGATGGAGCCCTTCCTTTCTCTGCAGGCTGGCGGGGCTGACCCTCCTACCTCTTAACATATCTGGCCTCATGAAAACTCTGATTCTTTTTTGTATTACTCCAGATTCTCGTATGGCTACTTGAATTTAATTTTTTTTTTCTTGGCTACTTGCAGTCTTGCCTCCCTGGCTATGATGGCCAGACTCTATCCTCACAGTTGACACATCCTACTGGGTAAACACCTGCAGAATGACCACATCAATCTTCCCAAGCGGATTCAAAAGGAGGGGACATGAGCAGTGCGAGAGGACCACCACCAGATATCGGCTTATCTTCTGGTTTTTCTTACCCCAAAGGGAAAGGCCAAACAGATATTTGAAAAAATGTTCAACATCTTGAACAATTAGGGAAATTCAAATCAAAACTACATTGAGATTTCATCATGTTTCAGTTAGAATGGCAGCCATCATGAGTGCCAAACAATTAAATGCTAGAGAGGACGTGGAGGAAAAGGAATGTTTACACTGTTGGTGGAATTGTAAATGAGAAGCACTACTATGGAAATCAGTATGAAGGATCCTCAAGGATGAGAAATGGAACCACCATAGAACCTGGTCCTACCACTCCTCAGTATTTATCCAGAATTAGAATCAGCACATGCATACCCGTGTTTACAGCAGCACAATTTACAATATTTAAACCATGGAAGCGGCCTAGGTGTCAACCAGGGGGTAAATGGATAAAGAAAATGTGGTCTAGATACATCACAGAGTTTTATTCAGCCATAAAGAATGAAATTATGTCATTTTCAGGAAAATGGATGGAACTTGAGAACATTACGTTAAGTGAAATAAGCCAAACTCACAAAATCAAGGATCATGCATTTTCTCATATGTGGAAACTAGAGGGCAAAAAGGAAAATAAAGGTGGGGTGGGGGTGGGGGAGCTGTCTCATGAAAATCTAAGGGAGATTAGTTGAGAAAAGGGACCAGAGGGCGGGAGGAGGGAAGGGAAATGGAAAATCCTGGGAAGTGCTCATGGCTATCTTATATTGTTATATCGTGTGCATGTACACATATGTAACAACCAATACCACCACTATATACAGTTGTCATACACCAATCAAAAATATGGGGAAATAAGGAAAAGGAAAGACCACATTTCCTCCTAGTTTCACTTTGGAAATTTCTGAGGTATTCTTCCAAAACTTGTCTCATTAATAATATTCACACTTTGTGCTTTTCTCCCTGTATAATCCAATGTTTCATAAGCTCATGTAACATGAGAGGAAAAACAATCTATGCAATGGTATCTCTTACCTAAAGAACATACGTCTGTCCGTGTTATTGGCAGGCAGACTTTGCCAGCTGCCTTTTTGAACATTCTGACGGAAAGTACAGTGCACAGGGTATCTGAAGCATTTAGAATTACCTTTAGCAAACACCTGTGCCCACCCAGGCTGAGAGGCCGAACCCTACCCTCTTTAGTCTTCCCCGAGTTCCTCCAGCTTCAGTTGTGTCTTGCTAGTTCAGTACAACTCATCGTAAACTCATTCCATTGCACTTAATCATGGTGTTTTACACAATCCACTTTACATTCTGCTTACAAAATTCTTTAGTATTTTTTCTCTTCACTACACTATGAAGTTTTGGAAGTCAACAGATAGCTTTTAGGCCTGGTGAAAGCTTAGAGTCAATTAAACACCCAATGAAACAACAGTAATATTGTTACAGTGTCTTAAAATTCCTACTTTTATACTTGGAGCACGGATGGCACACTTCTTGAATGGCTCCTGCAATACAATCCAGATATATAAACTGGATTTTATATGTTGAACTGAACTGTAATAAAGCTACATGCATTGCCTTGAGCTCTTGGATTTTTGTGCTACAAGATGTTGATGATTTAAAAAGAAGGACTGTCGTCGATGCAAAGGAATTCGAATTGTTTGCACCTGGTAACCAGGTAGGTACTCATTTATTTTCCGAGGCAAAATTGGTTCTTTAACTTTTAAATTGTTTTTTACCCTTCTCATAAACCTCTACTCAAAATATAGACTCAGAGAAAAACAAGTAACTAGTGCTTTCTTTTATTATTTTCAGCAGAACTGCTACTAGTATGGTGCTGTGCTTCTCAAATGGAGTTACAGAGTGTGCCTGGGAGTGGGCAAGACCCCAGGATAAACATGCTGCTTCTACCAGGAAGACCCAGTGTCCTCAATGGTAGGTAACTCAAACCACTTTATCAAATAGCAAAATAAACAGGCTACAGGGGTTGGAAAAAAATTCACATTTTGCACTTTAGTTAAAAAGCACGATACTTGGAGTCAGACAGTCCAGGATTTAAACCCTGGTTGCGTTATTTACTATGTGATTTGAGGTAAGTTGATAAACCTTTCTAAACCTCAGCTTCATTCTCTAATGAGAATACAAAGATATTGGACTAGAATTATTTCAGATTTTGGGATGTGCATAGACTCCAAACGCAGAGACTTTGCCAGTTGGGCATAGGTAATCCCCAAATCTGAAGATTAGGTTGTTGATTTTGGAACATTTTGGATCAGGGATGCTCAAGCTGCAATAGTTGTAGGTAAGGAATCTTTTCTGCAGGAGAATTTGATCTTTTGGTTAACACTGGCAACACACTACGATGGTATGTCAACGATGCTACTAGGTGACACTAACTTATGTGATAAAGATGACTCCTGCATGACTGGGTACAACTAGACATGATCTGTACATACCTGATAGCAGTTTCAGGAAACCCAAATCAGGATACCTGTCTATTTTAGAACTGGGCACCTCACTTTTTGCTGAGGCTTGTGATCCTTCTACCTTAGCCTCTTGCTTATGGAATTTTATAAGAGCTTTGCCTCTTGTCAGGTGGGCCTCTTATGCCAGGACAGCCCCCAACCCCGTCTCTCTGCATTGGAACAGATGGATGCTGCCCTGTTGTGGCTCTGTCCTCTGTCCTTTTGAATGGACCCAGAACTCTCTGTGGTCCCTGGTCATCTTGTGAGCCTTAAGAAGACAACCCATGGGTGGACAGGGCAATAACACTGCCCACTCAGGAAGATATAGTTGTGTAGATTAAACACAGCAACTCGCTGGCCACAGTAAGTGTCTCGAAAGTTAGAAGCTGTTCCTGTTCTGCAAAACACTGCAATGTGGTTGTGTGTTACATTTTGTCTACCTTGCTCAACTCCCAATTTCTTAAGGATGCACTGCCCGTCGATGGATGTGAATGCACCTGGGTTGTGCCTCATGTCAAGCATAAATCCTGTCTTCAGAGTGTTTGACTGGGAATAGGCCCAAAGAGCACGTATCTAATGTCAGAGACTCTTGCCAAAATAAATGAGAGAGACTCTCCACATCTTCTCTTGGGTTAAAAGTATCCGTAACTCATGCTTCTTATTTTAAAATAAACACTTTCCTAGAGCTTGGATATAACACAACCATAAACAACCATAACCCTCACATACACACCCCACCACCATCTTCACCCCCGATGTGTGTTTGGTCAGCTACGCATGGCAGTTTGTCTGTGGCTTCTATTTTTCTAAGAGCCTTCTAGAAGCAGGAACGAGGCACCCAGGTTAAAAGCATTAAACATGAAACACACTCAGAAGGCGCTACGCCAGCCCTTCTCTCCTGCAGCCCTCTTTCCCTCGCTCCCTCCTGGATTGTGGCTGCGAACTTGGCCACACAACCATAAATCATGGCAACCCTGCCACCCCAAGATCCACAGCTGCACAGTTTATTCCCAGTGACAAAACAGATGGATGCCACACCAACTTCGCAGTTGCCCTGGGTAAAACAGGCTCGAGCTGCCCCTGGGCAGACGGTCATGCTCTTCCTCTTCCCCCTGTTCCCTGTGATCTTTTAAAGACTTATTAAAACTCTAAAAAATTTAAGCAATGTCCCACCCATACAGCTATTTGTCAAAGGTGGGCAGATTCCCGATGGCAAGGAATCATCTGGGGAGTTTATAGAGAAGCTGAAACAGCAGGGTAAAGGTTGTGGCTGGAGCCAAGAACTGAAGACTGAGTAGCCCAGCGCTGGCCAGGAACCCAGACCAAATCATTTTCCATCTCCAAGATGGCTGCACTCTGACACACCCTGGCAGGACCGCAGCCCAGGTCTTTCCATCCCTGGGGTTGGAAACGTTCTCCTGGCATTCTCATGGCCACAGGGGAGTTCAGGTTTAGGGCGTCATGGCGTTGGTCAGACGCACCTTCCTCAGTGGGCTTTGGCTTCAAGAGTGAGGCTCTCTCCTGAGGCCCTCTGTAGTCACAGCTGGTGTGAGGTTTGGCAGCAGGAAGAAATCTTGGTTAAGTTGGATCACTCAGTCTGATCCCCTCATTTGTCATAGAAAACTGCTAACTGGGGTGGTGACCCATTCAAGGTCACTGTGCTGGAGAAAGAGTTGGTATCAGAGTCCCTTGAGGCCTCCGGACTCTGAATCTAACACTCCCGAGAAAACCCCTGTGCTTCTTTGTGCTTTAAATTCATGCAGTGGCTTTCAAAACTGAGGGGTGTGAGGAACTGAAGATTTTGGGGTCTGGGGAAGTGCAGGGAGAATCAATCTGGGGATTGACATGCTGCAAGTGGAGGGGCGTATGGTAGGAAACCCAGGAAGCCCATCCTTGAGATGTATACCAAGTTTTGTTGCTCAGATCCTTGGGTTTGCAATCCCAGCGGGCTGCCTTCTGGGTAAGGCTGGTTGTGCCCACCTCCCCAGATTCTCTGACCAGGTGAATTATTAGACGGAAGCATGATGGAACCTGCTCCTACTGGTTCCCGAGAGCCAACCACTTAATTCTTATGAGTAAGCCAACTGTTAGACGGCCATTAGTAAAAGTTATATGAACTTATAATTAAAGCAAATATATCGAAACAAAGATATTTAACTCAATGCTCATCAATTCTTAGTTTTTCTTTTTACTGAGATAATTTACATAAATATTGTATACTATAGGTAGGTAGAATGACTATATAACTGTATGCCACTGCTCTGTGTTCAGTGACATCATGTTGGTAGCTTGAAACTGGCCATGGTGAGAAGTGTTTATGCCATGGAAACAGGCAAACATCACCTGTTAAATATTGGCCAATACATCTTGTAGTTATTATTATTTTAATGTGTGAGGGGAAGCATTTGGATCAGGCTCCCAGCCTACTCACTAAAGGAACTAATCGGGGAAGGGATAGGAATTTAGATAAGAAAGGCCCTTTCTTCCCACCACGCTACAGGGTGGTAGTGTATGTCTGTAGTCCTAGCAACTCAGGAAGACAATGCAGCAAGATTGCAAGTTTGAGGCCAGCCTGGGCAACTTAGCAAGACCTTGCCTCAAAGTTAAAAATAAAATGGGGGACTGGGGTTGTAACTCAGTGGTAGAGCGCTTGCCTAGCATATGTGCTACACTGGGTTTGATCCTCAGCACCACATAAGCAAATAAAAAAGTATTGTGTCCATCTACAACTAAGAAAAAAATCAAAAATAAATAACAATGGACTAGGGATATAGTTCATTGGTAGAGTGCTCCAGGGTTCAATCCAAAAATTTATAATTGGATTTATGACCTGTATTTTAGAACATTTAAAAATATTATGGAATGCATGTATGCAATTGAATATACGCATTTACATGTTCAGTTTAAAGAATAAAGTGAAATCCATATATCTGCCATCTAACTTATGGAAAAAAAAAAACACTGCTAGAACTTCTGAAGCTTCTTGCATGAAAATTTTTCTTCCTAGAGAAATATTACCCAGATATAATTATGGTTGATTTTTCAGGGGTTTTCCTTCTAACATTATTTTTCTACACATAGAGAAAATTGAATGTTTCTTAAAGAAAAAAAAAAAAAGAAAGTCACTGGAGACTTCATTCACTGTTGACTAACAGCCTGGAAATCTGCGGTCAGGCAAAGCAATGTTTTCATTTTGAAACTGAAACTGCCATAAGATTAATTTTAACTTTCCTACAAATCAGAAATGCCTAAGTGACTTTAATTTAATATGGTCATTTGTAGTAATATTTGTTATTGCTAGGGGAAGTACATATTCCTTAAGTAAATTTTCAAGACTCCATTATAAATCTTTTAAATCCTTAGACCACAATGCTCATTCAGTCTGACATGTTAAACGTGGAAACATGAATATAACACCACAGGGGGAAATGTCAGCTGCTGGTCCAGGGAGACCAGTTTCAACCACAAACTCAGGAAATTTACAGTATTTGCTGAAACCTGGGCAGAGACTCCACTGCCACCTCCCTCAATGTCCAAAACACCTGAGTCTGTGTTCTGCTGGGAAAATGGCCTAGATCTCAGTGGCACTGGAGAACCGAGAAGCAGAAGTGACCAGGTGAAAACTTCATCTGTCTTGGAAAAATGTAAAAAAGAATCCAAACCCTGAGATGTGCAGTGTGGATGATTATGATGAGACTCTGGAGAAGCAATGTGGTCCAGAGGTCTGAGCTGCGTGTTGTCAGGAGGCTTTTTCTGGGGCAAAGAAATGGGGGGCTTATGGAAGTCATGACACTGAGGAGTTTTGGTTTTGGGGGTAGATGGAATATATTGCTGCTATGGATCTTCTCAGTGCTAACACTGAATGATTTCAGCAATAGCATAGAGCAAAGTTCTTCCAACTTTTTTAACCTCATCTCATCATCCTAAGTGTAGCATGAGGCTCAGGGGTATAGTACTTGCCTAGCATTGCCTGGGTTTGATCCCAAGCACTGCAACAAAGAAAATAACAAAGCAATGGATTTCATATTGTGACTCACTATAGACATAACTAAACTTGCAACCTGGAGTTTGAAATCTCTAAAGCTCTGAAAATTGAGAAATTTCAAATAAGTTTAGTACCAGAGCTCACTGGAAGACAAACCCTGACATGAATTGCTGGAAGGTTATTTACATACTTTTATCATATTTGGGGTCAATATTCATATGCTTTACTGCATAAATATTAATGTGCTTGATTTTTTGAAGCTGTCTCCTACCTGCTGGATTATGTAATGTAATACATAGTGTTTGCATTATAATTACCTTTATGAAGTTTGAAACATTATGAAATAATGAAACTTGTCCAGATTCAAGGATAAACCTGTTTTTAAATATCTGAAACAAAAATTTCATGAAACCATCTTTACTACATGGCATATACTCTGATTCTACCACCAAGCTACATCCCCAGTCTTCTAAAATTTTTATTTTGACACAGGGTCTTTCTAAGTTGCCCAGGCTGGCCTTGAACTAGTCCTCTAGCCTCAGCATCCTGAGTCACTGGGATTTCAAGTATGTGCCACTATGCCCGGCTGTAACTGCTTCTTGAATCTGCCTAAGATTGTAGAAATAGTTTGATAAATGTCTGAACCCGAGTCGGGTGGCTCCTTGCTTTCAGAATCAGCAAAACTCATATAATGGCAGTCTGTATCCTGGTACCTAGCTCAGAAGCAGCCAATTATTGGTATAAAGAAGCACCCAAAAGATTTCTTAGTATTTCTTGAAGTTTCTAGTGTAGCAATTAAGAGGGTGAGCTTTGGAGCTCGATTATCTAGATTCTAATCTCTGATCTATGCTCTCTAGCAGTGTGGCTCTGGGAAAGTTATCTAGCTTCTCTGTATTTCAGTTTTCTCACCTGTAAATGGTGACAATAACAGAGTCTAGCTGATAGGGTGGTATGAAGGTTAAATGAATTAATATATGAAAAACATTTGGAAAAAGGCCTGATGTGCTTGACGAGTGTCAGGTTCCCGGTTCATAATGGCAAACAACACCTACTCTGGAAATCTTAATTCACAAATCTTTCATCTCTGACATCCACACCCATTTGGCTATTTCTCAGCTGAGGTACTAAGTACTAAGATAAAGACTGCCTTTGTAAGTTCTGCAGATTCTGAAAGCAAAGAACAACCCAATACATTCTGTAGACATTTATTAAACTCCTGCTTTCATCACAGGCAGATTCAAGAAGCAGTTATAGCCAGATGTGGGGGCATGCACATGTAATCCCGACTACTTGGGAGACTAAGCAGGAGGATCACAGGTTCAAGGCCAGCCCAGGTCACTTCGCAAGATCCTGTCCTAAAATAAAAAATAAAAAGGACCAGGATGTACCAGTGGTAGAGCATTTGCCTAGCATGCACGAAGCCCTAGGTTCAATCCCCAATACCACAAAAAAAAAAAAAAAAAAAAGCAGCAGCAGCAATTATAGTAGCTAGAATCCAAAGAGACAGCTCCTCTCATTAAACATGACGAGCTAGAGGCTAGCTATAAATCCACACACCTCTTCTTCACTTTTCTCCGTTTTGATTCTTGGAGAAGAACCAAATTGGAGAGGGTTCTACTATCCTAAGAGACCACAGGAAAGCCTTTCAGAAGCTGATGGAAGAAAGTCTTCCAGTCCTGGAGGAGCTGTTCTCGACTGGACAGTGCAACGTTGCACAAGACTGCACAGCCAGCCACCAGGCCCTTTGCAGAAAGCTCCCCAGTAACTATGCTTCATGATGTTCCAAAGCTTTGTTCCGCCTTTTCAATGGCCCTTTGGGTTTTGCCATTTTTCAGTGAAAACAAGTTTGTGAAACCCAGAATGCCTTTGGGAAAAGCTGCAGGGAGCTGGCAGATTGACCCCGAGATTCCAAACCTTCCCAAACTTGGGGGACTCATCTCTCCAGACCACGCGATTTCTGTCATGACAAGGATGCTGTCTAACCTTTCAGTCCAGAGTCCAACCTGAAGATGGAGTTTTCTTTTCTCTGGCTAGTACACATACAACCCAGGACAAGGATGGATAGAGCCAGGAAATCCACGGGACCAGAGGCCGTGGGAAATGGCAATGAGAATAATGGGTACATTTCAGCATGCGATCATGTGTGGCCCACATGTCAAGGATCTGGCTGCTGTAGCTCTTGATGTAACGATGGTTTGCAGAATGCACATCTGCTAATAAACTCAGGGGCAGGTCTTCTCATTTTAGTAGCAACTTGAATCCACAGTGCAATTGAAGCAGTATTTGGTTAAAACAGCTGGCCAGTAAAACATGACCTTAAAGGCAGTAACCGTCTCTCAGTGCCCCTTCAGGAAGAGAAGGGCCTTCTCTTGTGAACTGGAAAACTATTGTCTTTTCAGTAGACAAAGAAAAAAATATATATATATATAAACCTCAACGAAAACTCACTTCAGAAAATTTCTAGTAATGTTTCCAAATAATCCTACATTGCACTTCTCATCCCAGAGCTATTTTCGACTTCATGATCTGAGGCCCAGGGGGTAGATTTTGAAGCTTCATAAAACCTTTTGCAGTATCACCAAAACTCACAGCTCCTTTAACATTCTGCTATTAAAATTTTAATGTAAAATAATAAAACGAAAAGCAGCACCAGGAAAAAGCCAGTCCATGTGATCAGATCAGTTTGGCACTTGTGAGAGGTCTCTGTGTGATTTTTACCCGAAATTCACACCCGTTGTGGGTAGAATCTGTGAAGGCCCCAGCCAAGGAGTCAGAATAGGTTCTCAAACACCAAACCAAAGCTGAAAGACTTGCTACAGTGAGACACTGTTATTCTCTTTTTAAATAAGTTTGTATCTGATACATGGAGAAAGATTGTTCCTGGTCTTTGCCTAGTTCTAGTCTAATCTATACAAAATAAATGTGAGGACCGGCCAATCTTATGAATTAGCTACACCTTATAGCTAGGCTTGCTTATAAATGTTCCCTTTAACTTTGAAGACAGAGGACAAAACAGGGTAAAGATAAAATAAGAAGTGATCTTTTCCTTATTCACTATCTTGACAATCATATTTTCATTTTTCTTTTTTAAATTTATTTTTGTAGTCCTGGGGATTAAGTCCAGGGCCTCATGCATGCTAGGCAAGTACCCTTCCAGTAAGCTATATCCTGGGTCCTTCTTTATTTCTTATTCTTTTCTATTTTTACAAGCAGCTACCATTAACTTATATTTCTTATGGTATATTGTAGCTTGGATATTCTAAAAATTCAAAAAAAGTACTTAGTGACATTGACTAGCCAATATTGCCAACTACCATTAACCACCACCAGATTCTCATTAGAAAGAAAAGGCCATTTTAATTAAGATAGAGGAAGAGCATCATTTGGAATAAAAATAATTGTTTTTTTGGTCAGTGCTGGGGGTCAAACCCAGAACCTTTCACATGCTAAGCACTTGTTCTACCACTGAGCTACATTCCCAACACTAGAATGATTCTTTCTTAAGGATCCTTTCTGGCTCATTTTTATTGAGATTATAATAAAACTAGAACATTAAAAAAATCACTTAAATTTTTTTGATGCAGAGAAACTAAAACATAAAATTTCATTGTCATTATTTTATAATTGTGTCAGGTGTACGTTATATCATTTATAACATGGCTTATAATTATTCTCGAGACACAGTATTAAAAATATCCAACTTTTCTATCATTTTGTTAAAAACTTAGTTCCAAAGAATGTTGACTGAATGGAACTCTCATATTTATTCAGGTGGAATCACTTGAAATGTGCTGGGCAAACTAAAGATGGCCAATATCAGAATATCCAAATTCAGTGGCTTCTCCCTTCTGAGGACTGAGAGGAAGGACACCAAGCGCCCCAGGCCATTCTCAGGCTGCAGACCAGTGGAAACATCACCAAAGATCAGCAGCTGTTCTGTGGATGGTGCTTAGGAACAACTATTTTTTTCCGAAAGTAATAATCTTTAAAATGTTTAAAATTTGTTCTTTTTAGTTCTACATGCTAGTAGAATGTATTTTGACATATTATACATATATGGAGTATAACTTCCCATTTTTGTGGCTGTACATGATGTGGTGATAACACAGAAGTAATGAACACAGGAAGTTATGTACAATTCATTCTACTATCTTCCCTATTTCCATCCCCTCTCTCTTCATTACCCTTGGTCTAATCCAATGAATTCTATTCTCCCCTGCACCTCTTATTGTGTGTTAGCGTACACATATCAGAGAGAACATTTAAGCCTTTGGTTTTTTGGGATTGGCTTACTTTACTTAGCATGACCATCTCTAGTTTCATCCATTTACCTCCAAATGCCATCATTCCATCTTCTTCATGGATAATATTCCATTACGTATATATGCCACATTTTCTTAATCCATTCATCTGTTGAAGGGCATCTAGTTTGGTTCCACAGCTCAGCTACTATGAACTGAGCTGCTATAAACATTGACGTGGCTGCGTTGCTGTAGTATGCCGATTTTAAGTCTTTTGGGTATAGACGGAGGAGTGGGTTAACTGGATCAAATGGTGGTTCCATTCCAAGTTTTCTGAGGAATCTCCATACTTAAAGCAATAGCATCTTTTTCAGAATTTTAGCACTCAAATGAAATCCATGCACCAAAGCTGAGTAACTGAAATAATAAACAGAATCCCCTCCAATGAAGCCAATGATTTCTGGGTATTTTCTTCACAGCTATGGAACAATACAGTCCATCTGATTAATGAAAGCTCTGACTCTGGGTCCAGCATCTACTCCTTTAAGCCACTGGCCAGCATTAATTATCAGTGAAGCAATTAATTTTTATTTACTTTAGCCTGACTAAAGTAAACCACAGTCTTTTTCATCACCAATGCCAAGAATAAAAACCACTTCTAAAAAACGACACCGCAACTCTTGGGCTTGGAAGGAGAGGCTCTCTGGGAAGCCCTCTATCTGCCTTTCCATTCCTCTTCTTCCTTCACTGAATAGCGAGTGACTATGGCTATTTCTTGCACATGGCTTTCATTGCTAATTTGACATCTGTGTAAAAGCCAATGAACAAAACAAGGAAGTTGCATTTTATGGGGTTTTTGTGGTATCAAACTACAAATAGCTTTTGAGTTTTTTTTTCTTTTGCCTCCTCTGAAAATAAATTCAATGACTTGCTGAGGTTTCAGTGTAAACTGCTAATGAGATGATGCATGCCTCTTCCCACAAACTGGAAGAAGTTTAAAGACTGAAGAGAAAAAAAAAATTGGATTTAGGATCTCTTGGAGTTTCAGTTCCAGTCTACAGCTGGGAACATAGCCTGGTGGTTGGACTTAGTCTAGAGGCCGAGCTCCTGATTGGATTTACCAAGCGTTTGATCTTGGGTGTATTGTTTACCCTTTCTAGACCTAAGGCCCTCCTTATGAAACAGATAAGCCTAACAACTCATGGAAGTTACTCTCAGATCTCAAAGGTAAAGACATGAAAAGCATGTGGCCTAATGTATTCTCAATATGTTAGGGCCACTCAGAATCTTGGCCTTTCCACGGATGTTGGTCCTATATCGCTTACCCTCGCCCAGGAGTTATGAGCAACTAATTCAATATGTAACAGCAATCAGAGTGGATTACTCCTGCAGAAGAGGTCATTTTTGGCAGGAAGCTATGTAGTCCACAGAAGGGCTTAGTTAGGTACCTGAGTTTGGGATCAGAAGTCTCCATTTTCAAAGAAAAGTACTTCTGATATAAGGGCTCAGGTGAGCTCTTCTCGTCTTCTGATAAGACAGGAGAGACAATGTTCAATGTTCAGCTACGAAGAAGTGACTCAGTGAATCTAGCAGTAGGGGAAGGGGGCAGCATTTAGTGAGAAAATGGAGGGGCAGCACAGGAGTATGGGGCTCTCAAAGTAAGAGGAGGTCTCAAAGAGCTAGGTTTTGAGCCAGGCATGGTGGCACATGCCTGTAATTCCAGTGTCTCAGGAGGCTGAGGCAGGAGGATCACAGGTTTAAGGACAGCCAGGGGAACTTAGTGAGACTGTTTCAAAATAAAAAATTATAAAGGGCTGGGGATGTAGTTCAATGTAGAGTGCCCTGGGTTCAACTCCCACTACTGCAAAAAAAAAAAAAAAAAAAAAGGTTTGTTTATGCACGTACAATGACTCTAGTGCCACTAACAATGCACTCTGCCCTAGAAAACCCTCAATAAGAGATCACAGCACTCTTGCCTCTGCTATTTTAGGATTCAGTCTTAAGAATTTTCCCCTGGGGGCTGGGGATGTGGCTAGTGCGCTCCCCTGGCGTGCATGGCCTGGCGTGCATGGCCTGGCATGCATGCGGCCCGACTTCGATCCTCAGCACCACATACAAAGATGTTGTGTCTGCCAAAAACTAAAAAATAAATATTAAAAAAAAAAAAAAAGAGTTTTCCCCAGAACCATACCTTGGGTAGCCACTGCAAACCTTCTACTGATATCTCAGCCCAGGCCCAACTCAACTGGTGTGTACTTTACCCATTCCCAGAGGATTAGGGAATAAAGATGGTGGACTAAAAACACAGTATCAGAGAAATTCTATTATGCTTAAGACCAGAGCTGAACAATGTGAAGAAAAGATGTTAATCACCCATTCAGCTACCAGCATCTATTCATGGAATGCAATTATAAGGCCAACTGCTCAAATTTATGTTTGCATACATGTGGTCAATTAATGTACAAAGGAGTAGTCAGTAGATTGGCATTGCTTAGGAATAAAGTGCAGTTAATGGCATTGTTTTCTTAAATGGATTAATCTATGCAGGTAGTGAAACATTGTGAGGACTCTCATCTGACAATATTCTTATGGGTTTCTCAAGGTTATAGACCTCAAGGTTCATGGGCCTTGGGGGCTGATTATTTTCTAAATATATATATTTTATATGCCAGGCACTACTCTAAATATATATTTTTCTTTTGTTAAAATGTTTTTAGATGAAAGATTATTACATGAAATTCATGGGAGGCCACTGATTTGGGCTAAGCTTCCACACTAGTGGAATCACTAAGTGATTCAACCCAGAAGCGAATCGCTTGTGCTAGGCACCATGTAATCTAACTGAACTTTTAAACAGGACAGTTTTCCTAAAAACAGAAGATTCACACATTAATCAGAAAGGGTCCACGTTAGCTGAGCTGGCATGATAAGGAAGTTCCCTTTACTTTAACCCTATAGGGAAAGACTCTGAAATGAATGATCTGCATTTCGTCATGGTTTTTTTCATTCTGGGTTTTTTCTCTGGCTTTTTATTTTGGTGGTACTGGGGATTGAAACCATGGCTACTCAATTACTCTATGGCTGAGCTACATCCCCAGCCCTATTTTAAAATTTTACTTTGAAACAGGGTCTCCCTGAGTCACCCAGGCTGGCCTTGAAACTTGTGATCCTCCTGCCTCAGCCTCCCAAGTTGCTGGGATTACAGGCATGCACCACCATGCACCACCATGTTGCTAGATTCTAGACTTGCTAATAGAAGCCAATAAGATCTTTAAACTAAAATCTTTTAAATTTTGCCTTTGGGAAAGAATTCAGTTCTCTCTGTTTCTAGGAAGCTGGCACGTGACAAATGTGTTCAGGTATTAATTATTTGGGTAAGTATACACTTGATCAATTTTTTTTTTAAATCAAAGAAACATGACCGCCCATGTCACCTTCCTGCTTAGGAGTTAACCTGGGAAGTCTGAGTGCTAAAAATACTTGGTAAACTGTAAACCACATGAAAATGCTGGGCATGGAGAGGATGCAGGTGTTGATGATGGTGATAACTTAAACATCTTATTAGAGACAATTTCAAAAACACACAGAGTGAGATCAGTGTGACAAACTGCCATGTTATCAACATCTTGCCAACTTCCTCCCTTCCATCTCCCTTTTGAGATGATGATTGCTGATAATTCACATATGTTTTATCCCGTGTTCACATAATCACTTGAAATATATAAAGGAGGAAGGGAAAAGAAAACAAAGGGAGAAGGAGGGAGAAATTTTAACACAGTCCCTGGGAAATAAGAAACAGGTTCAAAACTGAATGAAACATTTAGTAGCATAACTGCCGGATTGCCCACCCAGGGCTGCACACACACTAAATTACAATACATGCAAAGTTGGAAAACAATCACGCAGTCTTCACCATTCAATGATACTGGAGATTTATGAATTTGGAAGATCTGAGCCAAGGGTTCCCAACTCTTTCGGATACTTTAAGTTGGGGCAAAAAGGAATGTCACAAGACTACTATTTAATAATACTCTTAAGTGACTTTGTATTTCACAAGATTCTGTAACTTCCTCACCCCCCCACCCCATGCTTCTTCCCAGACACAGGCTCCACAAACTGGGAATCAAGGGCTAGTAGGAAGAAAAAAAAAACTTAGGGTGTTTAAACTTTTCAAGAATGTCACTGTACTTAACTGCTAATGAAGTGTTTCTTGGAGGGGCCTCCAGCTCTTCTGCTGTTTACAAGCAGTGTTCATTTGCATGCCAAAGGCACAGCTAATCATCCTTAGCAAAGGCTGGTTCCCAGAAATGCATGTGCCCCAAGATCCTGTTTATCCTGCTGGTTTATTTAGCAAAGCTTTTCTTCACAGAGTACAGGCTCCCAATTCAGGCCAACCTGATTATCCCAAATCCCCAATTAGTGTAATTAAAGCTTTAATGGGTTGCAGCAGGGATATAAACCAAGCAACCCCTTAAAAACCCATTGCTGTGGAGTATGCAGGCCGAGGGCTTCTTGACTAGTTGATGAAGACCTTGGACGCCTCTGCACCCAATACCCAGGCTATTTCTGGAAACCAGGGGGCCTCTTCCATCAGATGTACACATGGAAACCAAGCTGCCTGCCTGCCCCAACCCTAAATGTCCACTAAAGCCATCACATTTTCAGATGGGACACCTCTCAATGCTCCAACAGATGCTAGCCAGGTATTCCTCCCTTCTATCATTATGCCCTAGGAAATAAATATCATAAAGAAAATAATCATAAACACCCCAGGAGAATCTTGTTAGACCCTGTGAAGTCCTCATGTATTGACCCTGATGCAAAAAAATTGCTGAGAACCTTTCCAATAATCAAATCCCAAGATCCAGTTTAAATCTACAGTTTTCTTAGGTGTGGTGCAAACTGACCTGTCTTAAAAAATATGTGGCCCTTAGCCACACAAGGCTTCGAGCACTTGAAATGTGCCTAGTGTGACTACAAAACCCCAAATTTCTAATTTTAATTAATTTAAATAGTCACAGGTGGCTAATGTTTGCCATGCTGAATAGCATAGAAACAGAAAACTCCCATGGCCAGAGACTGTTCCTGTTGGGCAGTGCAGTTTCAGACCATAAAGAGAGTTCAACTCAAATATGCTGGGTTTGAAATGGTGTGGGACCTCCAAGGGTGTAGACAAACAAGTCAGCAATCTGGATGTGGGAGTCAGCCACCCAGAGGAGGAAACCAAAGAGCAAGCGGAGAGGTGAGGGTTAAGAAACTTGGGGGAAATGCCTACATTTTCTCCTACAGCAGGAGAAAGAGGAGTCTCCCAAATTACTGGGAAATAGTCAGAGCTCTTATCCTTTCTGTTTTCAGATTTAGTATCTAATTTCTCCTCTTATGTTTTGGATACAGTATATTCTTTAAACATTGAAGATCGATCTTTTGTATTAAAAAAGCATGTTTATTCATTCAGTGGTCTTGTACAAATGTGTTTCCTTTTATTACAGTGCTTGGGTCTTCCAAGAAACTGAAGCAACCTGAAGACCCGCCCTTCAAACCTGGATTCTTTCCATGAAATCAGAAAATTTCACACTTGTCGCTCAAGGTAACAGGAATGAGTTTTTTGAAGAGATAGGAAAAGGGAAAGGAGACACTTTCAAGGGAGAGAGTCAGTCCTCTTAAAGAGGGGAGAGACAATGTCTCTCTCCTGCACTCCAGTTTTATTAGGGATTTCAGAGAAGTTTCCCCAAGAATTCTACCCAGGCCCACCTCTTGACTTTTGACTGACAGCTGGGTGACATCAGACTTTCAAGTTCCCACTGTCTTGGCAACTCGAGGTCACCTTGGCCTATGCCGATTGGTTCTAACTTGATTCTTAGCCATATATTCTTACTGATTTCATGGTTAGGAGGAACTATCCTTTTCTCCCAGAGTTTCAAGATCTGGTCAAAGTCTTCCCCTTCAGGGCGACTTGGATTATTCCTTTTATCAACATTATCTTGGGCCTGCATTTCTCAGGCAGTTAACAGGTAGTTTGCTGAGGAATGTGACATATCCTGTCCACTTAGGCCAGGCAGGGCTGCAGGTAAATTGCTTCTTGGAAAAGAAAGCATGTGGGGGTCAGCACGGTGGGCCCACTTTGTAGAATTATTCTCAGCCTCTTATTCCCACCATCCTCATCTGTCTGTCCCCTAACACTTTCAAAGCACAGAGTTTCTATCTTCCAGCTTGGAGTCAGGGCATGCTGGGTGCAGAAAGACCATGTGGGACGTAGTATCACACATGTGCAACAGGCAGGAAGAAGCTCATATTCAATTCCACACTGTCCACAAAGCCCCTTAGAGAAGGAGATGCCAACACTGGGCTGATGTAAAACTCTAACACAGGTTCTGCTGTGAGGGGAATTTTACCAAGCTGGTTACTACAACCCCCCCACCCCCATTCAGCTGCCTGGGGGATTTTTCATTTCTTACTGTGATACCAAAGTCACCCGGAGGTAAAAGTCTAATCCTTTTCCTCATTGGGAGTAAAAAGTCTGCTCAAGATACTTCTGTACTAATGAATTTTACTCTGGTAAGACCAGATTCCAAACTCTTGTTACCCTTGGAGAGGGTGAGAAAAACTGGCCCAGTTCCCTTTCTCCTCTATATCCTGTGGGAAAATAGGAACCTCCAACTTCCCCAGACTTCAAAAGGCGATTTCTCACCCCCCTCGGACACCCCCATCCCCCTACTTCCCCACCCCACACATGGAGGTGGTGAGGTGGAGGGAGGGACAAAGAGGACTGTAAAGAAGGTAGCTAAGATTAAGGTGAAAGTTAAGACAAAATAATCTTGCTATTTAGAATTAGGAAAAGCCGATTAATGCACAGTGGCTCATGCCTGACTCTGGAGGCCGAGGCAGGAAGATTGCAAATTCCAGGCCAGCCTCAACAAATTTTTACCAAGAGTTGCATCTCAAAATAAAAAAATAAATAGGGCTGGGGATATAGCTCAGTGGCAGAGCACTGCTGGGTTCAATCTCCAGTACCAAAAAACAAAAAACAAAAAAAGGGTGGGGGCCAGTTAAGCCACTTCAACTCTTTTTCTCTAATTGACAATGGGGGCTTTGATGACTACTGGCAGCACATGTGGCCCTAAAAGGCACAGTGCAGGATTTCAGTTCTGGGATCTGAAATGCATGAAGCATGCAAATAGATGCCAGTGTCGCCTATTAAAATAGGAAAAACTGTCAGGATTATGCTTCCCTTGCCCCATCCTGGCACATGATTGTGCAGGCAGGGTTTCGATGCCTCTGCCGAGTTACACAGCCTCCTCCGCCTGATACAATTCACCACACTGTCTGCATCACTTCCTGGGAGAACATGAGGAATTGGGGAGGAGGCATTATATCTTGTAGGATACCTGGGAGCCATTCATGAGGAATTCACTGAATGGAACCCCAGTGTCTTTGAAAGAGTTAATTCACCTCCTGAGGGCTTTTGGAATGTGCTTCCTCCTCAGTCCTAATGGGACTGAGGGGAGGTCATTACAGAACAGCTTAGATCTTTTTTCATTTTTTAAAAAAATTTGACTACAATGTTTTAAGAAAAGAAAAATCCCCAACAAAACCAGAAAAAGGCCATACTTTTTGGACACATAGACAGTGAGGCTAGAGGTCTTTCCCTAAGGCCTGGTTTATCTCTGTTGTCTGCCTGCAGGGAGAGGAGAGTCAAGAGAACCAGGAGATGCCCCACAAGTAAAGGGAGCTCAGTGAGTTAGGCCTGGGCCACCTTCAAGGACCACTGATGATGCCTGGGGGCCAGCAAGCTTTCTGCACTCGGATAGAAAGCGTTTGTCCTCATTCAGGCTGGGCCAGAGCTCAGCTCAAATCCATCTTCCCCTCCATCTAAAGCAAATGGCAGGGAATATGCTACCAACAGGATGTGCCTCAAGTTAGAAGACTGTATGGTTGGGCCAGGGAGACCTACTTCAGTCCTGGACATTAAGCACCATATGGATAGCTGGGAGTGATGTGCACACCTATAATCCCAGTGACTTGGGAGGCCGAGACAAGAGGATTGCAAGTTCAAGACCAGCCCAGGCAATTTAGTGAGAACCTCAGCAACTTAGCAAGACCCTATCTGAAAATTAAAAAATTTAAAAAAAATAAAATAAAAAGGACTGGGGATGAAGCTTAATGATAAAAAAAGAGTATATGTGCACATCATCCCCAGCTTCTATTATATTCATATCTACATGATTGTGTGTATCATATGAATTTCATGTACTTTTGTTGCCAAACTGCATTTTTGACTTCCTGGGACAGCAGCCCTTACATTTCTTATTGAAAACGAAAATCCTACTCCCTCTTATCCCAGCCAAGGATGAGGGGGTGTATGGCCAGCATTCACTTGTCATTCTTCCTCAGTCTCCCATGCACATGTATCATGTCTTGTAAAAGAACAGGATGGAAGGGATGTTCACTTTCATGCAGGGTCCTTCAGAAGCCTCTGTATCTGTTCATCCTGACTCCAGCTCCTGCTTTACATTCCCAGAGACAGGGTCCCCTGAAGACAGACTTGGGCTCCTCTGGCTTGCAGAATCCCCCCTCTTGTGTGCTAACAGAATCTATTTTATTTGTGGCAGTAACCAGAGCACCATTTACTTCAGTAAGGAATTTTAACTGGTGAAGAAATGAGGCCTAGGCCTTAAGCAAGATTAGACCCTGCCTCAGTAACCAGTAAGATGGCAACCACCAGCCATTTTCGAGACAAATTACTGTTAAGAGTTTACTATCACGATGATTCCTTCAAGCAGGCCCTATTAAAAAAATAATCACCATCTGCTAGACTCCCCTTTTTATTAAACTGGTCATTAATTACTGGTAACAACTTATTTCGTCTGGATTTTATTGAGTAATTATAAAATAAACAGGGGTGGATATCGAGCTTCCCGCCTTGCTGAAGGCAGGAATTCTTTATACGGCTGCGTCTCAAAAGGGGGCTGTAATAAACCACCCCATTCCATTTAATATGGTAATTATAATTCTCAAAATTCATCCTTCCTGTGGTTAACGAGTATCTTCTTTCAGCTTAGCTCAGCCTGACTTCAGCTTGGGTCATTAAATAGCAAACTAGTCTTTACTATTGGTAACAATAGGTCTTTCACGGGTTGTTGCCTGATTAATTGAGGTGCATAATTTGGTCACTACCACTTCTTAAAATTTTTCATAGGCAAGGTATATAACAATGTGATATTATTGTTGCATAATTAAAAGTGGGGCACGTTTAAATGTTTTGATTAGAACCGTTTTATTGTCTAAGATAAGGTGAAGTGCAGATTTTTTACTGATGCTTTTCAACTACAACATTTAGGTTAGAACATTTGAAACAAGCCATTAATTTAATAACATGCTCATCCAAAACAAATCATAACTCATTTCTTTTTACTGCAAAAGTAATTGAGTAATGAATAATGAAAATCATCCCACTGAAAAAGGGCAGTAAATATGTTGTCTTTATTATTAATACTCAATTTTGGTTAATAAGGCAGCTATTAAATCTGGAACATGATGGGCCTGATTTATTGACTTATTCAAGATAACAGTGAAATATTACCTAGTAAATACCATGGTTCTTACTTGAGAAGATTTGATTCTGAAAAATTAACTAGAATTCAACTGAAACTTCACTTCACATTGAGAACTATTTGACCTTAAACCTCTTAGTCCTGTACCTCACAAGTTGTTTAAAGAATTTAAATAGTGTGTGAAGGGGGGTGTAGGCACCCCAGAGAACCTCTCATCAGATCACTTTGCACTGCAGTGAACTGGAATTTTCTGGGTAATCAGTATTGGTTTGGTCATCTTTGAAGTGTATTCAGAAGAAGTTCACAAGTAAAATACCGAAAGGACATGAGTTACACCTAAAAGCAGCTCTGCAGCCTACATCTCACAATATTTTAGTGATGTTTCCAGAGACAAGAAAGGAGAACTCATTAAATATAAAAGGGATGAGTGAAATGTTTTCCCCTCTTCCATTCATTCAAATAGGGTTACAGCCGATTATTGTTCACAGCAGTAAGTTGCTGCAAACATTGAATGAGAAAATACTGGACCCAGGCTCCAAGGGAAACACAAGTTTGGGTTCTCTGGGCACAACATTTTCTCTCAATTGATGCATCACCTTGTTTTATGTTTATTTCTGTTTAAAGTCTTCTTATTTCATATATTTTGTTGATTCTTTGAACTTGTGCCCAATAGCACTATGACTTGTGTCTGGAGGAAGCTGGTCTAATGCTCACATTTTCTCCATAAGGCACATGGTGGTCTTCTTGAGCTGATGGACACAAGGCAGCACTTGATCACTTAAAATGATCCCCAAGCATAGTCCTCAACAAAACGCAGAAAAATGCAGAAAACGGGGCACTAGTAGAGTGAACAGGACACTTATTGATGGTAGGAGAGCTGAAACAAGAGGGCATAGTAATGGAAGCTTCCAGTAACATATTATGGGGACACTTCAAGTTCTTGACATTTTCATGCTTGCATATTTCAGAGAAGGGCTTCATTTCACTAAATGACATTAAGTAACATCCTGAGCTGGCTTAATCATAGTATAGCTCCAAATCAACAATAACATTTGTGACATAAAAGATTTCTTGCCTGCTGTCTTCATGGGAAGAATATTTATAACTCAATCTGTGAGCAATGTTAACACTTCTACCTAGGAAAGTTGCAATTCAATTTAAGTTAGTGGCTACTTTAGGAGCTGGGCCAGAGATCACAAATGGATGATCCAGAGTACCGACCCAAGAATAAAAAATTTATGTCTCACACACATGATAATTTGGACTTCCAGATACTCTGGGAAAACCAGCAGCTCTGGTGTCACTGGGCCCAGATTCCTACACAGTAACAAAGACCTGAAAAAAGAGAAGCAACCAGTATCCTATAAAAGAGTCACACTCTCTCAAATTTACTCCCTGTTCTTCTAGTATCCAGCCAGGCCTACTTATTTATGTCACTTGTCTAATATTCCTAAGCACTTGAATTTTCCTCCCCTGTCCTAGTAAACAGAATTTTACTATTTTTATTATTAGAGAGCTACTATGTGACAGTCTGGCTTTCAGTGCATAGTCAGTTTGGCCATCATCTAATTTGGAGAACTTGAACTTGAGAGAAAAAAACAAGACATATGAGGAAGCAACTAATGGATCAGCAATTCTCAACTAGGGAAGGGATGAAGTTTTAAAAGGTACCAAGAGAATTTTGGTTGGCAAGGGATAATAAAAATCAAATTTGACAACAGAGAGTTAATTTTTCCCTTTGCTCAAGTTTTATTCTTTTTAACTTATTATATTATTGTATTTTTAAAAACCCTCTTTTTTTTCTTTTTTTTTTAAGAGAGGGAGAGAGAGAAAGAGAGAATTTTAATATTTATTTTTTAGAGTTATCGGCGGACACAACATCTTTGTTTGTATAGTGGTGCTGAGAAACGAACCCGGGCCGCACGCATGCCAGGCGAGCGTGCTACCGCTTGAGCCACATCCCCAGCCCCAAAACCCTTTTTTATTGTTGCTGTTTTTATAATTTCCTTTTTTTCTTGCAGTGCCGGGACTTCATGCATGTTGGACAGGTGCTCTATCATGGGGCTGCACTCTGAGCCTAGTCAGCACACACTGCACCTGGCTCCAGCCATAACCTAGTCTTGCTTGAATCTTAGCAGGTACTTCAAACAATAGGGGGGACAAAAGCCCTCAACTGATGATGTGTTCCCAAGTGGGCACAGCTGGGAAGGGGGTGGTTTCCTTATATCCTACTCCTGGAAAGTCACCTTCACAGTAACAGCAAAGAGAAATAACACAGCAGTGTGGATCACCAGTGAGGATCCTCCATGTTGATGGCTCCCACATCCTAACGGATTGCACAGCAATGAGAAGACTAGTGGTGACTGCCACAGAGGAGGCTCTGATCCCAGCCCTCACCTCTCCACAGGATGTACCAGGAACTGCACTACTGTCTAAACAGTAGTTTCCACTACTGAAACAGCCAGCATCAAAATCACTTTCAAACAACAGAGCCAATAACAGTGCCTGGGGAACGCCCCCACCACATAATAGGGACTTCTACTTCCATTGTAGGAGCAACCACAGAGGCTGCACCCCACATACTGTCCTGCCCATACCACACCAGCCTGAATTATCGGTGCGGGGCGGGGGGTGGGTCCCACTTTTGAAAGACCTACAAGGAAAAGTGGGCCTCTAAGCTTCTAATATAATATTGGGTCAAAACCCACCAATGGGAGCCAAAGGAACCACAGGGAGATGACACTGCGAAGTTCAATAGGAATCAAATTCAACACTACATGACAAACTACTAACCCAAGACACATCATCAGTAGAAAAGGCTGTGTACCAAGAAGGCCTTCACAAGAGGGGAAGAGAAATTCATCCCACCACATAAGAAAATCTCTGCATAGAAACACAAGAAATATGAAAAAAAAAGGCAATATGACCCCTCCTAAAGTTGCAATTTTGTAGTAATAGATCCAAAGATATCAAGGTGGATAAAGGCCAGATAAAGAATTCAAAAGAATAAATTTTTTTTAAATGAATCAATTCCAAAGAATACAAACAATTTTAATGAATTAAGAAAGACAGTATAGGATATGAGTTGGAAATTCAGTAAAGAAATAGAGATGTTTGAAAAGGAACCAGAGAGAAATCTTGGAAATGAAAAGCTTAATAAATCAAATTAAAACCACTCAGTTGAATGCCTCACTAACAGACTAGGTCAAGTGGAAGAAAGATTAACATTTGTGTTATAAAAGATTTTTGCCTGTTGTCTCCATGGGCAAGAGAAGTATGATGAATTATTACATTCAGATAGTAATAAATAAAAAAATAAGAATGAACAGAACCTACAAGATCTCTGGGACAACATCAAAAGATCAAATATATAGATACTTGAAATCGAGGAGGGAGCTCAGCTATAGGCAGAAGACATGAAAAACCTATTCAATGGAATAATAGAATAAAAATCAAATCTTGGGGAAGACATGGACATCTAAGTTCTGGAAGCACTTAGAACACCAAGTAGACATGACCAGAAAAAAGCCTCTCCATGACATATTACAGTTAAACTGCCAAACGTACCAGACAAAGAAAGAATATTAAAGTTTATGGGAGAGATGTGTCAAGTCACATTTAGAAGCAAACTCATTAGATTAATAGCATGAGAAAGAACAAATCCCATTGGAAGAGTAGACATGAAAATGAGAAATAGGAAAGAGTCAAGCACTCTCAATACAGTAAGCCATCAAACTTCTAAAACGAATAAGAAGGGAGAAATGAACATAGAATATTCAAAACAATTAAAAGAAAAACAAGAAAATGTCAGGAATGTAAATGGTCTAAGTGTTCTGATTAGAAGATACAGGCTGACTGGGTTAAAAAAATAAGACACAACAATATGCTGCCTACAAGAAACTTACCTCACCTGCAAAAACCTACATCAACACAAATTATATAAATACATGAAGACTGAACCAAATACTGCTGAATGGACAGGGGGTCATTGAAGAAATCAGAGGTGAAATTTGAAAATTCCTTCAATCAAATGAAAACGGAAACATTATATACCAGAACATGTGAAATACAGAGAAAGCAATACCAAGAAGGAAGTTTATTGCAATTTGTGTCTACATCAAAAAGAGAGCTCTTAAGTAACCTAATGATGCATCTCAAGGTTTTAGAAAAAGAAGAACAAGTCAGTCCCCAATCAGTAGAAGAAATAACAGAGATCAGAGAAGAAATAAATGAAATAGACAGTTATGGTTTAGATATGAGATATCTCCTCCTCAAAGCTCATTTGAGACAATGCAAGAGAGTTCAGAGGTGAAATGACTGGATTATGAGAGCTTTAACCTAATCAGTGCATTAATCCACTGATATAGATTAACTAGGTGGTAACTGTAGGTAGGGAAGGTGTGGAGGTAGGGAAGGTGTGGCTGGAATAAGTAGGTGACTGGGGATGTGCCTTTGGGGTATGTATTTTTTCCCTGTTGAGCAGAAGCTCTCTCTTTGCTTCCCGGTTGCCCTGTTAGGAGATATTTTCTTCTCTATTCCCTTCTGCTACGCATGTTCTGCCTCACCTCAGCCTCAGAGCTCTGGAGTCTGCTGACCATGCACTGAACCCCTGAAACCTTGAGCCAAAATAAACTTTTCTTCCTCTGTGTTGTTCTTATCAGGTCTTGCACGGTGTTGAAACCCTGACTAAAATAGATTAAAAGAACATAAAACATCAAAGAAACAAAGGATTAGTTCTTAAAAAGGTAAACAAAATTGAAAAACCTTTAGCTAAACTAACCAAAAAAATGAGAGAAGTCCCAAATAAATGAAATTAGAGATGAACAAGGAGATATTACAATAAATACACAGAATAATAAATTCAAAGGGTCATTAGAAATACTTCAAAAACTTATAAGCCAATAAATTGGAAAATCTAGAAGAAATGGTCAAATTTTTGGATATGAATATTTATCAAAATTGAACTAAGAGGACAGAAAAAACTTAAATCAATAACAAGAAATTGAAGCAGTAATAAAAAAAAAATCTCCCAACAAAGTAAGCCCAAGACTAGATGAATTCACTGCTGAATATTACCAAACTTTGAAAGACTAATTAATTAACATCAATGCTCCTCAAACTAGTGCATAAAATAGGAAGGAAAAGAATACTTTCCAAATCATTCTATGAAGCCGGTTTTACCCTGCTACCAAAACTTGATAAGGAGACAACAAGAGAACCTCAGACCAATATCCCTCATGAACACAGACTCAAAAATTCTCAGTAAAATACTTGCAAATCAGACTTAACAGATTGAAAATGCCATATCCCATGATCATATTTGTTTCATTCCAGGAATGCAAAGATTTTTCAATATATACAAATCAATAAATGTAACAGCATAAAAACAGAATTGAGGCTAAAAAAAATCACATGATCATCTCAATAGACGGAATAAGCCCAGGTGTCTACTTTAACCACTTCTGTCCAATATAGTACTAGAAATGTTAGTTGGATCAATGAGGCAAGATAAAGAAGTGAAGGTATACAGATAGGAAAGGAAAAGTCAAATTATTCCTGTTTGCTGACAGTATGCTTTTATACCTAGAAAATCTTAGACTCTTCCAAAAGACTTTCAGAACCGATAAATCTAGTACAGTAGCAGGATACAAAATCAACATACAAAAACCAGTGACTTTTCTATATACCAATAATCAAGCCACTGAGGAATAAATCAGGAAAGTAATCTCATTCACAATAGACACAAAAATAAATAAAGACCTAGAAATAAACCTAAGGATGTGAAAGACTTTTACACTGAAAATTACAAAATTCTGAAGAAAGAAATTAAGGAAGAAACCTTAAGATAGAAAGATGTCCTATGCTCATGGATTAAGAGAATCAATAATGTTAAAATGACCTTACCACACAACATAATCTACAGATTCCCTGTCAAAATACCAAGCACAGGGGCTGGGGCTGTAGCTCAGTGGCAGAGGGCTTGTAAGGCACTGGGTTCAATCCATAGCACTATATAAAAATGAACAGATAAAATAAAGACATTCTGTCCATCTATAACTACAAAATTAAAAAAAAATCTAGCACATTTTTCACAGAACTAGGAAAAAAAATCCTAAAATTCATATGAATTCACAAAAGATCCCCAATAGCCAGAGTTATCCTGATGCTTCAAAACATACCAGGGAGTCACAGTAACAATAAAAACATAGTAGTATCAGCATAAAAGTAGACATGTATACCAATGGAACAAAATAGAAGACCCAGAAACACGTCCACACACCTTCAGCCAAATATTCTTGACAAAGGAGCCAAAAACACACATTGCATAAAGGTTTACCATTGGTGCTGGGGAAACTGAGTAGCTACAGATAGAAGACTGAAACTTGACCCCATCTGCCACCCTGCTCAAGAACCTCAAAATGGATCAAAAATCTTAAGGTGAGATGTGAAACTGCAGAAACTACAAAAGAAAACATGGGAAAACACTTCAAGATATTGGCACAGACAACAATTTCCTGGGTAGGACTCCAATAGCTCAGGAAACAAAAACAAGTACTGAGAAATGGGATTACAAGAACTCTAAATAGGGCAGGGGGGAGGTTGGGGAGTTGGGGATGGAGGGGGCATGGGGTAGGAAAGATGCCGGAATGAGATGGACATCTAAGTACGTGTATGAAGACATAAATGGTGTGACTGTATACAAACAGAGATATGAAAAATTGTGCTCTATATGTGCAATATGAATTGTAATGCGTTCTGCTGTCATATATAACAAATTAAAAAATTTTAAAAAAGTCTCTGCCCAGTTAAGTGTAGAGAGCAAAAGAGCCACAGTCATCGGCTGATCCTGCAGTGTTGGCAAAAGCCCAGCCTGGGAAACATTCCTTGCCAAAAGATGAGGATATGAACAGCCTTGGCACTCAGCTCTGATGCCAACAGTTATCAGATGTTCCAGTGCAACAGGCTTTCTGGGTACGTACAGCAGGATAGCCGCAACAGGTTCCTAACACTAACACTTTTCGATGCACAAAGAGGCTTCTTGATAACTCACAGGACCTGAACAATTTTTTTAAAAAATATATTTAGTTGTTGATGGACCTTTATTTTTTATTTTATTTTTATGTGGTGCTGAGAATCAAACCCAGGGCCTCACACATGCTAGGCAAGCGCTCTACTTGCTGAGCCACAACCCCAGTCCAGCCTTGAACAATTTGCAGAGCTTCTAGTTTAATTTCCTGATCATGAGACGCTGTGTAATAAACATGCAGAGCTAGTTCTGGGTCACTGTTCCTCCATCAGAGACAGTGTCCCACCTGGCTCCAGCTTTACTTAAAAAACGTCTGTTTTTCTTAATCTCCTGTCGCCCGCCCCTCCTGATGATCTAAGGAAACAATCAACAGAGTGAAGAGAAGACCTCCAGAATCAGAGAAACTCCCAGCTATTCATCAAAGAGCTTTAATACCTAAAGAGTACGAAGAGAATTTTAAAAAGTCATTTAATTAAAAACTGGGGCAAAGTACAAATAGCCAATAAATACATGAAAACATGGTCAACATTTTTAGCTATCAGGGAAATGCAAATCAAAACTACATTGAGATTCCATCTCATCCCAGTTACAATAGCTATTATTTTTAACAAACAAAACAAACAAATGAAAAAAACACGCTGGTGAGGAAGAAAAAGAAAAAAGGAACCCTTATCCACTCTTGGTGGGAATGTGGCCACTATGGAAAACAGTATGGAGGTTCCTCAAAGACCTAAAAATAGAACTACCATATGATTCAGCTACACCTCTCCTGGATATATAGAAGAAGGAAATGAAGTCAGACTATCAAGAGCCACCTGCATACCTAGGTTTATTGTGACCTTCTCCTCAATAGCCAAGATATGGAATTAGCCTAGGTGTCCATCAACAGATGAACTGATAAAACATGTTTATTTATACAATGGACTATTATTCACCCATAAAGAAATATGAAATGCTGTCATTTGCAGAAAAATGGATGAAATTGGAGGCTATCACACTAAATGAATAAATTAGACACAGAAAGACAAGCATTGCATTTTTTTTCTCATATGTGGGAAAAACCCCTGAAAGTCAAAGAGGACTTTTAGGGCCTACAAAGGGGAGACTGGGGGTGGGAAGAAGCGGGTGGGAAGAGAGGGGTGGAGAGAGATGGAGGACAAGAGAGGGGAGGGAGGCTGATGGACATGAATAATATTCAATATTACATGTAGGGAAATGACATCATGAAACCCAGTAATTGTATGATTAATAAGTGTTAATACAAATTAAAAAGGGGCTGTGGTTGTAGCTCAGTGGCAGAGTGCTTGCCTAGCATGTGTGATGCACTGGGTTCAATCCTCAGCACTGCATAAAACAAATGAAAAAGTTTTTTTTTTTTTTTTTTTTAAATAAGATCCTACAACAGGTTTTCATTGGTCATAACTAGTGTATAAGGTTCATCTGCCCTTCAAAACATGTACCTGTCTAAGCAAAGGGGCCCACTTATGAGCTAATATCTGTGCCACTGTTTTAGGGTTTGTCGTTGACAGTAGAATGAGGTATTCTTTTGTGAATCTGGAGCGTTCCTTAACACAGAGCTGTAAATACAAAAGAGTAAGACTTTCAAGGAAGACTTTTAAGATATCAATTGTATAGAGCTGGAGAATCAATGGGCTAACAAAAGGGGCAACTTGTATAGACAAAGGGGGTCTTGGAGAAAAATAAGCTATCAGGAGCAGTGACTTTGTATCCCAGGTTCCCCAAAGAGGACAATGTCTCCCCTGAGAATTGGGGGAAATCAGGGAGAAGAGTGGAACCTTTGGTCCATAGTTTTTTTTTTTTTTGCTGCAAATAATCTCAATACAGAATGTATTACCTACAAAATTGTCGGATAAAGGATGGTTCAGTGAATTCAGTAGAACCCAGGACTCAGGTTCCTTCTTTTTATTATCTTCAGCCTGTTGATGCTCATCTCCTGGTTGCAAGAAGGCTGCAGCCATCTCCAGTTATCTCACCAGGAAGGCACAGTCTTTTCTAGAATGCCTCATCTCACCCTCCACCTTAGCGTATTTCATGTCTCATTGGCTTAGAGCTACATCATAATATTACATTTACATCATAAACTGCCCCCATTAGCTTAGGTCAGAGTTCCAAACCACAGCTCTGGTGTAGCACCTGAGAACATGCATTTCTCACAAGTTTCCAGGCGACACTGATGTTTTTGGTTTGAGAACCACTGAGCTTAGACTATTCAGGATTTACCACCTGAATGCACACACAGGCTTTCCAGCAAGTAAGAAGGGGAGGAAGGGCTCTGGGTGGAAACTAGCAATGGGACCCTTACACATGCTCTTCATAGACATCCCCTGTCTGTTGAGACAGTGCTCAGGGGTACTTCCACACGGGGAGCTTAAAGACCACTAGCAACATATAATCCCAGTTTTCTAGATAGAAGCTGAAGGCAAGAAAAGTGTTCTAACATCCCTGGAGGATATACTAAAAATTTTCAAGCTATGATCATCCAGCATAAAAGAAAATTTGGTGTGCCAAGAATTTTATTATTTTAAATGGTTACATGAAGATGTGATAAATACTGATGGTTATGTCCCAAGTATTTCCAGTTCTCCATTTTTTTGGTTACATAATAGGGCTATATTCTTCATTCCCCTTGAGGCATTTCTTGATTTGATTAATGAAATGGCCAAGGCTGTGGTGGTTCAGTGGCGCTTCTTCCGGATAAAGTGACTATAGAACATGGGTGGAGATGAAGCAGCCTTTATCACACAAGATTCTGAAGTGACTATATAAAGGGAGCATCTCTAATGAGTCACTGTGGACACGAAAATCGAGTGAAACAAATTCTTGTTAAGTCACTGAGAGTTTGATTTTTTTTTATTGCTGTGATACAATCAAATCTGTCCTAATAAAGAATATACAATTTTTATGTTGCATTGTAATTGCTATTATTTTGCTTTTAGCTTAAATGCCACTCTTAAAAAAAAAATCCTAATGATCCTTCTACCTCTGCCTCATTATCTCTTCATCATCTCTCCAGCCAACACTGATCTGAGTGATCACCAATTCCAACTATAAGAACATCACAGGATTCACAAGATTCAGCACTTGGTCATTTCATAAGTGCCCACATATATTAAACATCACTTTACTGATTAGCTCAGAGACTTCTGGAGAACAGAGATCCCATCGCAGGCATCTTTACACTGTCTTCAGCAAATCATGGAAATTAGCTGCTTACAGATGGCATCCAACTGAAGAATGGATGCTGTATTTTGTAGTATTTGAAATTTTTCTTTTATTATTTGCACACAACCAGGCAGGAATTGAACACATATTGTCTGCACAGAGCTGTACCAGAAATTTGAGAGCCAACTTGCCAACAGTCACATGGGGTTGTGCCGATTTTTACTGTCTATGCAAATTTCCATTTTTCTGACCGAGTATAGATAGCCTGGCCACTGTATCTTTCTAAAATGAACTAATTGGGTAGAAAGGAAAACAGTGGTGATAACATAGGGGGACATATCAGCTATGGGATTTAAAATGAAATTTGGTGAGTTTACATTACACTGCTAAGTGTGGGGGTGACACTGTTGAATCGGAATGCTTGCACCTGTTCCAAGTTTCATTAATATCAGTAATGTGACATGGGATTTTGAGAAGTTATCTGGCTCAGTCCTCTGGTTTTAGATTTTTTTTCCTCAAGCACACAAGGTATTATGATTCTCGAAAGGAAATGCGTTGACTGAAGGTCACCTGCTTGTAAGGGATGGAGGAACACAGGGACAGTCCTAGCAATGGGCAATTTAAATGCTCAACACAGATGGGTGGGCTTTCTCATCAGGACCGGTGGTAAGATTTATTTTATAGAGCTGCAACTTCTGAGCTCTCAAGAGAGGGACATATTTTGGACCTGGCCTCAAGGTACAAAGAGAAATGAAAGTGGAAAAATTGGGGGAGATAAACACAATGAGGAATGAAGATGGTACATTAAAAAAAAAAAAGTCTACCATTTATCTTTTGAAAAGTAAATGGAAAATGCAAGGCCATCAATGCCACACAGCATGGTATCATATTTTGTTGTCAAAAATGTAACTATTGTAGAGAGAACAGAACAAGCCTGAGGACACCTTCTATGATGACAAGGCAACCGCATGAAAGAACAGCTTTTTAACAGTTAGTGTAACCCTCCGTGTGCTGTGAAAGCACACAATAGGCCTGGGCGAAGCCCTAGAGAAGAGGGTGACTTAGGTTTACTAATGCAAAGGGTGAGCTCAAAGTGTGCTAGTTGACTACAAAGTGCTCCAGCCGGGCACAATGGCACAGGCCTGTAATCCCAGTGGCTCGGGAGGCTGAGGCAGGAGGATTGTGAGTTCACAGCTAGCCTCAGCCACTCAGTGAGACTATGTCTCTAAATAAAATACAAAAAATGGGCTGAGGATGTGGCTCAGAGGTTAAGCATCCCTGGGTTCAATCCCCAGTACCCACCCCTCCCCCCTCCAAAAAAAAAAAAAAAGACGTGCTCCAAAGAGCTAAGGGAAACTGAGGGCTACCAGCGGTCCAATTTTACCTGCACCATAGTCAGTTAGCTAATCATTTCAAGGAGTATCAGGTAGGAATAGTCTAACTCTCAAAATGCCGTTGACAAGGTATGTAGAAGGAAATTCACTCCTTAATTCCAATAGGTGGTTAACAAATGACTGTAGAGCTCCTGTGTGCACATGGTACAACTGTTCTCACCTCAGAATCCTCCTTAACTGTCATCCTGAAATATAGGAGCAATGGGACATCTCACAGGTGCACATGCCTTTGGTGTATATATCTCACAGGTGTACATGAACCTTTGGTGTTGGAGAAAACAAGCAAAGCCCCTAGAGTCCACTGGGGACTGATGCCCATGGCTGGAGATTATATCCAGCAGTAAAGATGTGACAAATGATATTTTAGTACATGGAGACCTTAGCTTTTTTTGAAACTTCAGCATCATTTGGCAACTGAGGCCTCTTGGGGAGCAAAATTACTTACGTCGTTAAAACTTCATCAAGTCATAATTTTATTATAATCGTTAACATAAATAACTGCAGTAAATAAGTACAGAGTGATCAATTTGTTCTTGCTATTACAAGGAAGTCACTATTTGGTTTTGATATCTCAGATCAAGATACTATCTGCATTTCAAACTGCAGATCAACAACTCATTGAGGCATATTTTAATTGGCTTTAGGGTTAGCACATTCCATAACTGAATTATATAAGCAGGTTGGCTTCAAAAATAAGGTCTCATACAACAGCCAGTTCTAAATGATGATGTGTCATATGGTGTCAAATATTTTTCTGCTTTCCTTCCTGATATGGGGGGGGGGGGGGAGCAACTGTACTTGTGACACACAAATTGAAATTCTGCTAATTCAGGAAAAAAAAGGATGGGGTATATGCATAAATGTGAAGACACCCCCTCTTTCCCAGCCAGCTGGGGTGCCTTTAGTCCTGCCTGGTCTGCCTCAGGAGCACAGGACAGTTCTTTCATTTAATACTCCCCCCTTGCTCTTCTACCTACAACAGACCAAGATATTGCCTGCTAAGATAAATTACCATAATATAATGATTGAAGGGAAAATATATGGTGTAATACAAAAAGGTCTAAATACCTGTAAGTGGAAAAAAGCATAAACGACCATTTTAATTAATTTCCTAATGTAAAACACAGCTGTAGTAATGTTGGCAAGTCTCACCTGCCCTGTTTTAAATTTGTGACATGAAATCATGCCACTTAATTAAGTCTTAATGCACAAAAATATATTTTATTTACTTTTTATGGAATATCAGCATTTAAAGCTCTCTATTTACGTGTGTAAGCTCTTTATAAATTACTTGAAATACAGAAAAAAATCTGACTACTACTAATCGGTGGTTACAAGAACCAGTTTCAGTTTCAATAATTAAATGCCTTTTTGGTGGACTCCTGCTGCTTCGTGAACTAGCTTGAGGCTATGAATGTAATGAGTCCGGACAGAGTCATCTGATCTCATGCTTGGTGCAAAATTCAAGGAAAAGGGTTTTGCCCACAATTCCTAGTCTGTTTACCAGACTGGGAGCAGACTGACTGCTGGAAGCCTTATAAAGCCTCTGGGCTTCCCCTGCCCCCTTCTAGCAAGTTCCCAGTTTTTTGCTCTTTTACAAATGTTGTCTAGTAAAATATGGTATTAGAGAGCCCTCTGCAGGCCAGAAGTTGGGTACTCGCTTACCAGCATGACTTTTTCATATAGAGGCACCAAGTAGAGGAAAATCATGATCGTCTAAAGTGCACAAATCAGATCTCCATGTGACACCCAGGAAAGAGCACCTGTGTTCACTTGTTCAGGGCAAGTCGCCTTCATAGCAGAATTTCTTTAGGCCCCTGGGCGCTCTGAGGCATGGCAGCATGCCAGGAGGATTGAGGACCATCATCCTGATTATCCATGAAGCATATGGGGCTATGCAGGTTCACTTAAAAATGCTACTCCTACCACAGGTGGGCTCCAGAGGTGTGGACGTGGGGAAGAAAGAACAAGGAGTTCACTATGTAGACAACACTCCATGATTTCTTTGACTTTTTACTCCGAGGAAGTGTAAGCCAGCAAAATGCAGGGACTCTCAGTGTTTTAGGGAACTTAGTTTACAGGGCATTTGACATTGTTTTAAACTTTCTGGATGAAGGGGATATAAATCATCACTGAAATAAATCTATGTGTAAAGATAAAAATGAGGAAGTATGTGGAAGACAAACAATAAAATAAGGTCTCATTTTCACGTATGTGCTTTTCAAACCACATTTGAGGTTGGTTAGAGAATATTCTTAAAGTCCACAAAATAACATTTTTCCCCCCTAGTAACCAGGGATTGAACTCAGGGGCACTCCCCACTAAGCCACATCCCCAGCCCTTTTTGTATTTTATTTAGAGACAGGGTCTCACTGAGTTGCTTAGCACCTCTCTTTTGCTTAGACTGGCTTAAAACTCAAGATCCTCCTGCCTCAGCCTCCTGAGCTGCTGCGATTATAAGCGTGTGCTACCATGCCCGGAAGCCAATAAGTTCTAATAGAAAATTTTCATAAATATTTTCAATTCAGTAGTGATTTTTTTTCATGATAGTTGAAAGTATGCATTTAAGAGAGGAAGCATTTCCTTTTATTGAGGTTAATCTGTGCCAGGTAACTCATGATCCTTCTGGAGCAGCCAGAGGCAGACTCTTCTAACAAGTCACGAAGGTGAGGGGGCAGTCTCCTCAAAGTTTCTCACCCTGGCAGTAAAACATATGGCCAACACTTGCCTAGAATAAATGGGAAGTGATGATGATGATGAAAGAGAATCTGATATTGTATATGTTTAAATTTTCTTCGGTGGCAATGGAATCATTTAACAGGATCTCTTTAAAGACCTGAAAGGATTAAAGAGGAGGCAGTGGTCCGCCTGCAGTTGTTTGCAGCCATCTCCAGATGATTCTGAGAGGTTCTCTGGGGACTCTGGCAACAACCTCACTGACCATGTTCTATCTGACTGCCGCTTTTCCTCAAGGATGGCCCTTTGGCATTGGAGGTTTTTCTAGTCTTCTCTACTCAGTGGTACATTGATAGGACCGGTATGTCCTTAGGGTAATGCCAGCGAAAGTTCTGGTTCCAGTAATTTGACTCTTCCAAATGAAAACCCGAAATTAAAATGTTGAGCTTCCAGATTTGTTGAATTCCAAAACAAGTGCTCTCAGCATGAACTGTCAACAGCCCAAGTTAAAATAGGGCAGCTGTTGGCTCCCGGCAATTGTCTCCATACAACCCATCCCAACCTTCCAGAGCTGAATGTCAGACATGACTCCATCAGGCCTGGAATCCGCCTGCCAGACTCTGCCTCCTCGCGGGGCTTATCTCACACTGGGAGGCTGTGGCCGCCTGGACAGAGCTGCACACTTTGCAGCAGATGTGGGGCTGCCAACGCATGGGAGCGGACCCACCGGGCCTGGCGCCACCAACATTTACAGTCATTCCTCACTCCTGTTTCCCCGCCCAGCCCAAGTGCCCCCAACGCCTGCCTGAGGCCTGGGCCCTCTAGGAAGAGACAGGTGATGAGGATTAAGCCAAGCATATTTGCATATCCTCAGCACAGGGAAAGAAATTAACACCACAGTGAAATGATTTAGTAGCTACACTCGAACTTGAGAAAAGCCTAGACCAGTTTTGAGTACCAAGAGACCAATGAAGATGTGAAATGCAACCCATCTGGCAGGGATGGACATGTCCAGTGTTAATGGAAGAAACAGAAAGAAACCAATTGGTTTGGGTAGGAGGTGTTTTTAAAAATTCACCCACAGATTATGAACAGGCCTAATTAATGAGTGCAAGAAATAACGCCTACATCTTGTTCTGGGTGAGGTCAGAGGTGGAACTGTTGGGGATAACTCTCCCCTTCTCTTTAGGGGAAATCAGAGCTGAATAGTCCCCAAGGGCATTCTCTTTGTCCGCAGCTCATTTCAGAAATGATCAGTTAGTTAGATATTTATATACTTAACATTTCAGACGTTTCCCCCACTATAGTAAGAGCATCGAGACATTTGCAAAATCCCTCAGAAAAACTAAGGGAATGAGAAAAAAATGAATTAGCATCTGTGAGGTATGCATTCATCTTTGTAAGTCTACTTCCTTTGAGAAAGCCAGGAAGGAAGGTGGTTTTTTTAAATGATTATTTAGGTAACTGTGTCACACGGTAATTTGAAGGAGGCAAGAAGGCAGTATTATTTCAATCTGCTGTCATATAAAGATACCTAGAAAAATGGACACCACTGGAAGTTTCTTCTCATTTTCAGGAATCCAAAAAAGTACTGGGTGCATTTGCTGGGCATATCTGCACAAACTGCTTTAATTTGTTCACTAAGACAACAAGGAGTTCCTAAGTGGGCACAAACCTAGATGGCCTAAAACACAAATGAGAACATTCATTATGAACACAGAACTTCCCCAACACGGGATGTCTAACCATAAAGTGATCAAATGCCCTTAAAGACAAATGCCAGGACATACTGAAACACAGGGCTGTCTTGTTTAATGCTGCCATCTTAGGTGGCTGGTTGTGCTAATTCTATTACAATGCCTATTTACTACTCAAAAACATTTTAGTCTCTTTCTTGAGAAAGAGCTTTGGAAAATGCTTGTAATTCTTTGGAAATATTACTCAGGGTGGTAACTTTTCATCACTCAGGAGCCAAGGGCCATTTGTACTCAAGCCCAAGAACTCTTTAGAATAGAAAACACACTGCCAAACTCACTGAAAAACATTGGTGAAGCTAGCTGAGCCTTAGCCTTAGTCTTTCATGTGGAATGGAAATTGCCTTAGTAGGCCATTTCAAAAGAGTACCTGAAACCATGTTTGAGTGATGGTAGAATCATTGAGATACCCTTAGCAGACGTCTCCCACTGTGACACTTGTAAAGGACAACATTCATTGGATGTATGTAATCTGGTGTGCGCATTATGTGTCACTGGCAGACAGTAAGTAAAATGCCCAACATTACAAGTCATGGTAACGTCTAAATCCAGAACTGCCCTCCCCCCCCCCCCCCCAGGCCACTGGAGACACCGTTTTTCTGGGCAGAAACCTTGAGCAATGCCTCCTCGTTTCAAGGAAGGGTGTGCTAAAGCCTTGGAAACATCATCAGGGCCAGCCTGCACAGTTCCCATGGTGTGTGAAGCTGAATCCTGGGGAGAACACGGACTGTTCCACATGTGTGATAACAGAGTTCCAAAAGGGGAGTGGCATCACCACTAGAAGAGTCTGGCAGATGGCTCAGGCTCAAGGTGGAGAGGAAGGCTGGTTTGGGCACAATATGTGATTTATGAGAAGGTCCTTTGTGCCCAGCTTCCTGGATGCTGGACATGGGTTTTGGGGAAGATGGACAAGAGTATGATTATGAAACAAAGCTGTGATCAGAGTCCCACATGGCTCTCCCGTGGTGTGGACCACAAACAGATCTGCAATTCACCCTAACAGCCGCCAACCCTCAGAACTGGCAGGATGCACTTTCAGGGGCAACACTGTGCCAGAAAGATGGTGAAAGAACCCACTCAGGTCCTGGCTTGCTCTATTCCCTTGGCATCTAGAAAGGGAGACTAACCTTTGTTAGGCTGACCAACCAGTGGGTTCTTGGATAGTTTGTATGTCAAGATGACAGATTTTCTGCAAAAAGAGTATATGTAGACCCTATTAATTGGAATATTGAGAGATGTCACCATGACAGCACATAGCCTCACCACTTTGAGGTCATCTCTCAATCATTGTCTTGCACATGTCACACTTCTACAACTATTAATTGATGTAGATGACAATCTCATGATGCTCACAGTATGGCTAATGGTGCAGATAGGAAAAGTATTATAAGATCCATTTTTATAGATAAAGATACCGAGGGCTGAGGCACTATGTGGCTAAGAGGTGGCACTTAGGGACAAGGAGTTCACGAATGCTTTCAGCCTGGTGCTGGGGACTGGAGGTGCTCTAGGCTTATTGGCAGGAAGCAACAACCAGGTAGGGTTTCTAGGAGGGGGTGTGTACTGACAGCACCATACAGGAGGAGCAGCCTTGCTCTGCTATTTGGGGTATTAGGCCACGTGGTCATGGGCTCTCAAGGGACAGGATCTCCCCCTAGGGAGAAGACACATTCCTCCCTTCATCTTCATGGTGTTGATAAGGTTAAAGACTTGGGCAAGTTTATCTGTCAATAGATTCAGGTAATGTTTCCTAGAAGAGGGGAAAGCAGAAGTAGCAATCTGATTGCCCCACACCCCAAGGCCAAGGATGCTCCCTCTCCAGAATTTCCCAATATCCCCAGGGCAGTGGCTGCATCTTCCTCCTGCTCAGTTGAGAATCACCTACAGACTTTCCTATCCCAATTTCTCCCCTAACTTATATTGACAGTATTTACTGCAGAAATGAACAAGGAAACTCTCGATTTGGGGAGAGTTCTTTAGAGATGTGTTTAAGAGGATGCACTCCAGAACCATTCTGCTGACCCTTGAACCCCAGCTGGATCTCTTAACATCTGTGTGCCTTTGTATCTTCATCTGTGAAATGATGAAATGAAAACATTCCTTATAGTATTGCTGTAAGCATGAAGGATATAATAAATTACTCAAAATAGTGTCTAGAATATAGTATTTATCTAATGTACTACAATATTATTACATCACATTACCTTCCACAAATAGTGAAATTCAAACGCCTTTTTCTTTTTCCAGTAAACTACAAGCCCTATGAGGACCTTATGGAACCATCGATGCTTATTTCTCATTTTAATAACATTCTCAAAACATTTGCATTTTAAAAAAGCACAAAGTTACAAAAAGGAACAATTTGGTGGGCCTGGGAACACTATTTGGGTAAGGGGTTCTCGGCACCCCATAAATCACTCCGAAGGCTAATTAGTATTCTATGAGAAGGTCACATCCAATTTTGGAAGCCAGATTTTCTTCCCTTGAATCAATTTTCAGGGACCTTCCAGTGAAAACTTCTCATGTTACATGTTCTTGATAAAATGAAATAATAATTGAATCTACGAGGCCCATATGCAACTTGAGGTCATATAACTTTGCATCAACACGCTCATGTATTATTTGAATAGTTCATTTGTGTTTATTTAATTATATTTACAGAAAAGCAACACAGGCTTGTACTAAATCGCACCAAATGGCGCATGATTGCTATACTTAAAGTGTTCAGATTATTTTGAACAGAGGGATTTATTTCCTTCTCATAGCTTTTGGAAGTCTGGACCTATCTGGTTTCAGTTAGGCAATAGTCTTTGGCCAGCATTTTCTGGTACATTTGAAACTGTTGAACAATGAGAAGTAAAAACTTTTCATTGCCAGTGCAGCTTAAGGCTAATGCAGATATAAACACATTTAATGGCACTTTATTTAGGTGCAGCTTTATTATTCTTAACTTTCATAGTAATTTTGAATCACGTTGCATTAACAAATTTTTATTAGGTTTCCCTACGGAAAGCCAGTTGCAGGCAAAGCACTTTATGACTCTCATTCAAGAACTTCGTAGCCCATCTCAGATTTACTTTCCAAACCCAGAAGAAAACAGAATTGTTAAAAGCCTGCTTTTGTTCAATTCTAAACTGGTATGCTCCGAAGGATACCAGTCCTTTCCTCTGCTCTTTGCTACTATCTTAAGTAGCAATTGCATAATACTTAAGATAGTAGCAAATTGTGATTTTCCCCATCATCTCTGAGTAGTCAGGGAGCCCATGCATGGCAGGTGGCAACAGGAGGGGTGGGGATGATCGTGACCTGAAGGTGCTAATCTAAGCAGAGCAAGGGCTGTGTTCAAGATTTGATTTAAACTAGCAACTCAGTTTCCTTGCAACTCAAAGTATTCCAAGCAACCTATCCCTTTGGACTCCTCTTCAAAACTTATAAAATAAAGCACCCCTCCAGGAGCCAACTCCCTCAGAGGAGCTGCTACATTTGGGTTTGTGATTTATTTAGTGGTTAAACTATTTCCCTGTGATTTAGGGTCGGATGGCTTCAGTGGGCAGCCAGGCCTTGCCCAGCGGCCTGTGGCATGGCCAGCACATGGTGTGGCCAGCAGCGGGAGGGAGCAAAAATTGTAGCCACCCTGAAAGCTCCGGTGGCCAATAGGCCTTGGAATGTGTTTAGCAGCCCTGTGGAAGAGATCCAGGCCCCTAGCAAGAAGTGAGGAATCCTCAGTGAAAACATTCACTGCAGGGCACGCTGCGGACAAACCAGTTTCACTAAACAGTTGCACCAGCCACAAAGAAGTTCCTTAGCTGTCTGGTTTCAAACACTTTAGCTTACTGACTGTGAGAAAAGTTGATTCCAGGAAGGAGAGGGCAGTGTGAGTTTAGGCACAGGCTGTATGACCTTGGGCAAGAATCTGACCTGTTGGGTTTGAGCTTTTCTTGGGTAAAACGAGGTTTATTACATCTGCATATGCAGGACACTGTAAATATCAAATGAAATCATGCGTATAAAGCTGTTAGCGAAGTGCAGAGTTAAACCTAATACTCAATAAATGGTAGCACTGTTATTATTCCTAAGAACATATACTAGCAATTTTTAATATGGGAAAGAATTTGTGCATGTGTGTGAGAGTGATACAGACAGACAGACACAAACACGGCGGCAGAGGGAGCATGCACAAGCCTGGAAAGATACTCAAAAAATATTTAACAGTGGTTATCACTGGGTGTTGAGATTATAGGAGTTTTTTCCCCCTTCTCTGTGCTGTTTTTGTATATTATTTATTTTCTATAGTAATATTACTTTTTGATCAGAACAAAGTTATTACAATAATAAAATGTATCTTATATAAAAGTAAATTGTTATGAAGAACAAGATGGAAAAAAAAGGGCATTATAAACCAGACCATCCTCCTCCTAGGAGTATCTCTGGAATATTCTATCCTCCTCCTCCTTTTCTCCCAAGAAAAACATATTGCAAGTGGTCACACTAATGTTAACGTAAAAAGCCACATTTGTAGTGATACAGAAATGTCAGTGCAACAAAAATATGTTCACTTAATGATAACCCTATGGGATTTAAAAAATTTATACAAAAGAGGAAGATGAAATGCTTTTCACGAAAAAAGAAGTGGTTTATATACTCATTTTCAGATCCTTTCATAAGAACTTAAAATTGTAGATATTTGCTTTACCACCAAGAAAATGATCATATATGTTCTGTATTTGTTCTTTTAAGAAAAGATGTCATATCATAAAACTGCAGCACAGATATTCCAACTAGTTCTATTATATGACAGCAAATTAAAATAAAGGAGAAATATTGAAAAAATATGCTAAATATAATCAGTTATAACCAAGGCAGTGGCCTTATATCCAATAGCAGAATCTCAATGCCCAAATAATGTATGAACAGTAATTGAAGTTTTTCAATCACTGTGTTCTCAGGAAAAACAAAGCAGGTGTTAACAATTACATCTTTACAGAATGTGAAACCAGATCTAAGGGGATTAAATGACTTGTCTAAGTCCCTTCCGTAGGTTTGTGGCAAAGGAGAATTTCTCCAGCATGGAACTACATCTGGAAGGTCATCTCTAATGAGCTTAGGTATAGCAAATGTATTGGCAAACTTTCCCTGCAAAGGATCCAACAGCAAATATTTTAGACACTATGGGACAAAGAGTATGTTGCAATGACGTTACTATGCCATAGCAGTCTGAAAACAGCATAGATAATTTGTAAATAAATGGGTATGGTTATGTTCCAATAAAACTTTATTTATGAAAACAGGCAGAGGGTCAGATTTGGCTCACAAGTCATAGTTTGCCAGTGTTTTGTGTAGAGGAACCAAACTGGCAATTGTAAAGCCATTCCTTAAAAGTCTGTACTGAAAAAAAGAAAAACACATGACACCACATTACAAGAATAAACTTTGGATGTGGAGAGCTGGGATACTTGTGTGCATCGTGTGTGTGTTTGCACAAGATGGTGATGCTATGAGACTTCTGGGAAGTGCTTGGGAAGAACTCTCCCTGACTCATCATGTCAAGTTCTGAGCAAAACTCATTTGATGTACTAATTAGCATGGGCTGTTATGATATTTTCTGAGAAAAGGAGGTTTGAAGGGAACAATAGGCAAAAGAAAAGTGGGGCAGACAGGAGAATTTTATGTGGATGGAGAGTGAGAAAAGAAAGAGAAACCCACAGTTTGGAAAGGCCATTTGCAGCTGGAGGGCACTGAGGCAGTTGGTTACCCAAGTCATTTTCCCTAGTTGTTCCAAATCTAGTATTGGGCAAAAAGATGCACAGGTCAGATAAGTCCCCCATATAATTAAAATACTGCTTGAAGTAGCATGATCTTGGCTGTGCAGCCAGCACAGTTAGGAAAACCACTGGTGTTGTGTAGGTGTTTCCACATCATAACATACTGCTTTATGAAAACTACTGCTGTATAAATCAGACACCATCAACTACAGCCCAGGCACAGAAAAGAGAGGGCACAGCTACACTCTCAATCAGCTTAGAGACTTTTAAAGAGACTTTAAATGAAGATTTCATTACACATGGTTTTATCCCAAATCATCTTAATGTGTATCCACTTATTGTAAACTCATCTTTTCTTTAAATAACTATATAGCTAGAACTATCAAAACCAAAGATCTAAAATGAAGCCTTTCGAGATGTGAAAAAGAGCTTGGTAATGATACATTCAAGGATGCCTCATTTGCTCTTCTGCAAATCTATAAGCTAAATGGATTAAGAACCAGTTATGGGTGTGAGGCTCGGGTAGGACACTGAAAAACAATTGTTTTCTTCTACCTTTGAATTTACACACTTGCACACAGTAAGAAAAACTGATGCACGTTTTTGCTGATGTTCTTGTTATTCTGTATAAAGACCAAGGGTTGCATCTGGCACATGCAAATTTGATATATGTATAAGGTCTGGTAAGGAAGGCGTCACAGCTGGGCATGATGGCCACACCTGTAATCCCTGCCATATGGGAGGCTGAGGCAGGAAGATGGAAAGTGTCAGGTGAGCCTGACAACTTGATAAGAACTTGTCTCAAAAGACAAAAACAAAAAACAAAAAAAGGAAAAGAAAGGATAGGGGATGTGGCTCAATGGTACTGCACCTCCCCCACCACCCCCATTCAATCCCTGGTACTGGAGGAAAAAAAAGGTGGGGTGGGGGGTGGGAGGAAGACTCGCCAAATACATTACAGGCAGACCAGAAGTGTTTTCAGAATATTTTCGTGATGGACACTATCAGGGACTCTGGGCCATGGGTATTATTTCCATTTTCCAAAGAAGGAAGATAGGGTTAAGTGACGTCAAGATGTCTAGGGATCTGAGATTCAAACCTGGGCCTGTCTGATTCCAAAATTCTTTGAGCCACATATGATAGACTTAAAAGTGAGTACCAGGGGGCTGGGGATGTGGCTCAAGCGGTAGCGCACTCACCTGACATGCGTGCAGCCCGGGTTTGATCCTCAGCACCACATACCAACAAAGATGTTGTGTCCGCTGAGAACTAAAAAATAAATATTAAAAATTCTCTCTCTCTCTCTCTCCTCTCTCACTCTTAAAAAATAAATAAATATTTAAAAAAAGTGAGTACCAGCTTAAGAAACTAGTGTGCCACATAATCCAATCTTTTGGTGGTGTTATCTTTTTTCTGTTTATAATACTATACTTTTCAAACACAGAAGTCTCAAAAACTCTCACACCCATTCTGGTGCAAGAATATATCAGAATAAAAAAAAGATGCTGTGGGGGCCTTTAAGATTTTTAGGAAGAAATACTTTTATTCACTTACTGCTAGGGGGATGCTTCAACAACTCTTCCCTTTATTGTTTTACTCTTTGCAGCTCAGATAACTTCCTGGGGTCGGTCTTCTCCCCCAAGTTTGGATTTATATCCTTGTTACCCATGACTGTTTCTCTTGCTTCCCATTCTGGAATATTCAGGATTTCTTGTCCTTGTCTCTTTAATTTCCTTAATATTCCTAAAGTTTTTCTTTTTTTCTTTTTTTTTTTTTAAAAAAAATCTCTACAAACATTTCCATTTACCTCCCTATCCCTTCTAATTAAAATGTTATTATCCCATTGGTAAACTTCAATATAATAAACAAGTGCCACTTTATGCCATTCACGTCCACATCACTCACTTGTATGGGACTGTCATCTTCACTTTTCTAGTACTCATGTACAGCATCCCAGGTACATTGCATTTAGATGACTTTCCATGGGGCTGATCTGGACCCCAGTCACCATATATAACACTTTCTACGGAAAGTATAGTTTTCAAACCCACTGATTTATAAATGAACTTTTTTCTCCTTTTTTGGAGGGGACTGGGGATTGAATTCAGGGACATTTGGCCACTGAGCCACATCCCCAGCGCCCCCCCCCCTTTTTTGGTATTTTATTTAGAGACAGGGTCTCACTGAGTTGCTTAGCACCTCATAGTTGCTGAGGCTGGCTTTGAACTTGTGATTCTCAGAACCAGAGCTGCTAGAATTACAGACGTGCATCATCGCACCCAGCTTTCCCCCCCATATTTTTTACTGGTACATTAATAAGCTTTTGGAACCCAGCCCATTTTGATTGGGTTTGCTTTCTATCTTTGTGTGACCTTGTATGACCTTCAACAAGGTCACTTGCAATTTTGGAGAGTCCTAGTATTGTTCTCATAAGGTAATGAAGGGCTCCTCCCCACTCCTCTGAGTGCTGTGGGGAACAAGGCCAGTAAGTAGATTGATTACCAGGCACAGAGGAAAGTCTGAGCCATGGTAAATGGCCAGGACAAAGCCATACTTCCATGTTAAGTTGGTAAAAAGCAGGAATACAGAAGCCAAGCTAATCACATTTTAAAAAAACCAACATAATCTCCATCCTTCAAATTCCACCTTCTTTATTTCACATCACACCTAAATTTTGACAGGTGGTGGCCGCTGTCTAAAAAAAGATTCCAGTGTAATTTGAAAGAGTGCTCTTAGTTTGAAGAAGATATTCAATGTGAAACCTCCTCATATCAGCTCTAAAGCAATGTACTAGATGTAAAGTCATCCCTGCCTGAAGCAAAGTATTACATGTAAAGTCACCCCTGTCCTTTCTGCTCTGTATGTTCCTGGCTATCACTTCCATTCCAAGAGCTATGGAAACAGCGTGGTCCTGTTGATATAACTGAGGACCTTCTTAGGGCTGGCTCTGGGGAATGACAGGTTCTGAGAGACTGCCACAAATGGGAGTCTCTCACCTCAAGGCATTTACCATCCAATGGGGGAGAGTAATACATATGAACTGAATATAATTCAAGGCATATATAAATGTAGCAAGGCCAGTAAATGCATTAAAAGTTCCCTTCAAACATTTCACTTTTGAAATTTCAATTTTTATAGAATGTACTTACTGAGATTCTTAGTTGGAGTACTTGATTTATAGGTAGCCCCAAATGTTTCAGCTAAAAGCAGGCCAAAGAGGGTTGAATACTTCTTAAATAATGCTCTGAAATCAGTAGTTGAAGGTTTATTAAAAATAACATTTAATCTATTGTCTTAAAAAAAAATCTACATTTCAAGTTTGTTAAGTGCTGGGGGTAGAATCCAGGGTTTCATGCATGTTAGGCAAGAGCTCTACCACTGAGCTACACCCCCAGTTCCAGCACAATAACCATGAATGCAAAAATAGGAAATAATTACTACCTGAGCACTAACTACTGAACAGACATTCCAAAATTATTCCAAGCAGAAGGTAAAAAACAATTGAAATGTAAACACCAGAAAATGACCAGAGCTGCTCCATGGCAGGAAATATACAATAAAATCCTTGCCAACCCCCCCTTCAGGACTCTCCAGTTTAGAAAACATTAACACAAATGAATGTTATGATCTTCTTTGTTTAGGGAAAAGGAAAAATAAAAACAAGAAGTCTGGCTATTGATTTGCTTTCCTAGGTTTAGAAGTTGTGATCTCAGAATCACATTTACGATAACAGAGGCAGTTTAGCAAGCTATTTTTGGCTAACTGTTCTTTACGGCCTTGGTACTTGTGGATATACTGTATTTCTGCACACTTGTGGACAAGATGTTGGCTTCATTTTACAACCAACATCTTGTCCACATCAGGGGGAGCTTTCTCACACAGACATACATACCATGTGGGCTACCTGCTGAGTTCTGGCAAGCTTGGCAGACATAATGGGAAGGCGGTTGGAGTGGAAAAAAACCTTCCTGGGAATTTTTTAAGTGGAGGGGGGGAAAAAAAAAGAAAGGCATACCGTTTCCTAAAGTCCCACAGTGTGAGTTGGCATAGGAAAGATAACCCAGGAAATGTGATGTAAAAGCTATACTCAGGTTCCCTCACAGAAGAGCCTTTCTGCAAACAGCCAACATAAAGAATGCATTTCTCTTTAGGAAGTCAACCACTTGAAAGTTTTACTTTTTAATTAACCGCATGAAAGTTGAAAGAGTAGGAGCTGGAATCATCATTAACTCCACATGCAGACCTCACTAGCCCAGCAGCCAGTTCTCAGAAGCTGGCATGTTCTGCTTGCTGATAGTGAGGCGCACATGCAGTCATCCTGTTGCCCAAGTGCATTCACCAGGTGATGGCTTTAGGAATTTTAACCCATGTCATCTAAATGTGATATTGTAAATTTTTGACTTCGGTTGAAAATTTCCTTGAGTAAATTATGTGGCTTCCAAAGCAGAATGTAAACCCTCTAATTTTTAAAACCAAGAGGAAATGCAATAGTGCCACCTAAAGGGTATTTCAATAGCAACTTAAAAGGTTAAAACAGTGACGGACACACACCCACCTATCTAAATAACTGTCAGATTATTATGACGGATGCATTTTTTTTTTTCAGATGGCCCACTGTGGGGTAGTTTCTGGAGTAGTCATATTCCAGCTTCATAGCCTGTCTGAAAAAAAAAATCATTAATCCACTCTGTAGAAAAGTTTGTTTTGTAAAGTTCAAAATTCAGTTGAATAAACTTAAAACAGCATATCAAAGAGTTAAATATAAGAGCTGAGACTATAAAAGTCTTTGAAGAAACACAGGAGTAAATCTTCTTGACCTTGGGTTAGGGAATGGTTCTTTCACTATGACACCAAAAGCACATGTGACAAGACGAAAAAACAAACAAACAAAAATGATGATTGGACCACATTAAAATTAAACCCTTTGTGCTGCAAACAGTTCCGACAGTGAAAACAACTTACAGAACTGGAGAAAACATTTGTAGTCTCGTATCTGATAAGGAACTTGTATCCAGAATATGTGAAGAACTTCTATAGCTCAACAGTAAAAAGATAATTTTAGTAAACAATGGGGAAGAATCTGAAGAGAGAGTTCTCCACAGAAGATATACAAATGGCCAGAAAGCATTTGAAAAGGTGCTTAATATCATTAGTCCTTAAGGGAAATACAAATTAACACCATCACGAATTCCACTTCATACCTGCTAGGATAGTTGTAATCAAACAGACAAGAAATGTTGGCTAGGTCGGACAGAAACTAGAATCCTCCTATATTGCTGGTAGGAATGTAAAGTGGGTCAGCTGTTTTGGAAAACAGTTTGACAGATCCTCCCAATGGATCTGTGCCTCAACTAATGAATGGACAAATAAAATATGGTATATTCATACACTGGAACATTATTTGTCAATAAAAACAAAGCCCTGAGACATGCTATAATATGGATGAACCTTGAAAATGTGCTATGTGAAAACAGCCAAAGCCCAAAGATTACATATCATAGGATTCTGTTGACACGAAATGTCCAGAATAGGCAAATTACATGGACCAAAAGCATATGGGTGCTTGCCAGGGAAAGACAGTGATGGCTAATGTATATGAGGCTTCTTTGAGAAATAACAATACCTTAAAATTAGATTGTGGTGATGTCTACACAACGCTGTGAACACACTAATGCCACGGAATTGTACACTTTAAGTAGGTGAAATGTATAGTGTGTGAATTATATTTCAATAAAGCTGTTGAAAAACTAAGTTGAACAGTTTTCAAATATTCCTCCTCTCTGGCCCTAAACCTGATCATGGAGTTCCCCAGCCTGTCCAACACGCTGTAGAAAGGGAAACAGGTACAGCCTGGTGAGGGGACATGGCAGCAGAGGTCAGACCCTGAGCTGCCGCCAGTTGTGTGTAGGGCCAGGACTAAGAGAGGCAGGTGAGGCACCAGAGAACTGAAGGAGGTGTCACTCTCAGGGCCCTGGCTTGCCCAGCCCAGCTGCCTCTAGTTCTTTCCATACTACCTCCCTGGGAAGGTCTGAACATCTACAAATAGGAATACAACTGTTAAAGTTTCAGCCACCATTCCTCATTTATTTATCCTCAACATGCCATAAAAGAAAACCAAAAGTTTTTTCTCCCCTTTTAGAGAAAAGAATGAGAGGTTAGGCTGAGCTTGGAAGGAAAACCAAGTGAGAAAAATCACATGCTTGCCAAGAGGACGTCTTCTCTGGTGACCAGAAGTAACAGCACTTATTTTAACGGTTTCATCTTAGCTTGGTCTTTGGCAATATGGCCACCACAGCTGCCTGTTCAACCCGCTTTCACTGATTCTGTTATTCACATGAGTCTACACCATATGCCTTGCTTTAAATAGTGAGATTGGGACTCCAAATGCAGTGGACATAGTGTAGTTACTGTACTAAAAACGTTGACTTATTGCACTCAATCTTTTTTTTGGAACTAGGAATTGAACTTGGGGGCACTCAACCACTGAGCCACATCCCCAGCCCTATTTTGTATTTTATTTAGAGATAGGGTCTCATTGAGTTGCTTAGGGCCTTGCTTTTTGCTGAGGCTGGCTTTGAATCCATGATCCTCCTGTCTCAGCCTCCAGAGCCGCTGGAATAACAGGTATGTGCCACTGAGGTGTGTATGTGCACACCTCTGGGATGCGCTCCACGTATTTTCATATTGTTTTCTGCTTTAATCACTGGATATCATGGAGGTATTTGCTAACTCCAAGTTGAAGTATCCCATTACACAGCAAGTTAAACAGGCGCTTGGCTTTACAGTCCTAGTGTTTAGTTTTGCTCCATTTGTTCCCCAGACAAGAATAAAATGCTTCTCACGAAGCTCTGCCAACAGTGTGAGTCGTCTTCATGTACTGTACTGTATGGGTGTCAACTGGAGTTGTTGAAGTCTTGCCAACTCGACTTTCTGGGTTCCCCTCCCAGTGCCCAAAGAGATTTGTACTTTAGGAAGGAATCTCTTGTATCCAAGCCAATACTCCAATGGGAAGCTGATAAGCACAATGGGTAACAAGGACTCCACAAGGCTAACTCGAGTAAGGAGAGAAGTCCACTCTATTCCTTCCGAGTTCTTTACTGTAGGCACTATTTTCGCTAAGAACCTGGGACCAATACCCCATCTCCCAGGCAGTGAGGATTAAAAGAAGGGCATAGTAGTTACTCCACAAAACAGTTGCTACAATTATTGTTGAACCTTTGCTGTTAGGATGTTCCTGTAACACCCTCTCATTCTAGTTTGCTCAGAGGTGAACAAAATTAATCCTTCTCTCCCAACAATATGTATTAATTGTGGGGGGAAGTTTTGCCTTGAAAACACTCCAAGATCTGTAGAGTAGGTTTACTGCTTATAAAGGCGAAAAAAACTAAGATATCAGTTTTTTTCTCTTGTTTTTACGGATGTATAACAACAGAATCAATATGCTATAAAAAAGCTTTATATCCCATTAGGAAATCTCATATACTTGACTAAATAGGTGTGTCCATTAAAACTTGTTTTTTTTTTTCATCTTTTTCTTTGGAATTTGAATGGAACAAATCTTTCCATAAAAATCAAAACATCATGGAATTATTTATGATGTAAAAAGGGAAAGTTCTTATAATCTCATCCTGACCACTGTCAGATACTGGGGAAAACTCTGGATTGCAATGTTGTGTGCATTTTCTTTACCAGTTTGTAAAAAAAAAATGGTTTTTTAATTCCCCTTCTTCTTAAACTTTGCAATGTACCATGGACATCTTTTCAGGTCCGTGCACAGAGATTTGCCTCATGATCTTAAACAGGATGAATATACACAATTTATTGAGCCAGTCTCAAATTACTGAAGAACATTTTGGTTATTTCTAGCTCTTTTCCCCTGTGGAAATTTCAGGGCCAAATTCTTAGTATTTTCTCATTCTGACCCAGTCTCTAGACATTTAAGAAAGATTCCTTCAAGTTTCATCATTATCCCTTGGGTTAAATGGCAACATCCACCCTAAGCTCTGCTGCTTTAGATCTTTTCTATAGAATGTTCAGATTTTATTGTATATGGGAATGTGACTTGTTTTGTCTTAACTTTCCAACATTGACTCCTTTCTGAAGAGGCCAAAAGCAACTAAACAGAACATCTGTGTTTATGTTAAAAATCCTCTGAAAAACTGCTGAGAAAGAGAAGCAGGTTATCTAGTTACTGATTCTGCTCTGCAGTTGTTTTCATGGAAGCCCAGAGCATGCCAGCCTCACCACTCCCCGGTGCTATAGCCAGGGACAACTTATTTACCACCTCCGTTCCTCAGTTACCTTCTCTGTAAAATGGGGAGAATACTGTTGTGAGGATTAAATGAACAATGCAAAATGCTTCAAACAATACCTGGCAATCCCACATATTCAATAGCAGTAATTATTACCTTAATAGTTACATGGCTTCTGTTAATTTTTTTTTTTTAAAAAGATCTGAAAACACTGATCTCTGCTCCATACACAGGAGCAGTTCTCACTCTGGCTTTCCTAACTGCATTTTGCTTCTATGGCTACCATTACTGTTCAGCTGAAAACCAGAAGTATAGGCTGCGTCTCTAAAACACCCCTGGTGCTGCAGAACCAAGTAGCAGCTGGCCATGCAATGTGGTTTGGGGAGCACAGAGCAGACTTCTCTGCTCCAAAATACACTAACAAAATGCTATAGTTAGAGATTCATTACCTGGGGCCTGGGGAGCTATTTGGTTATCAGGCATGCACTGCTTAAAACATAAAGATTCCTGAGAGAAAGAAAACCTTTAGTTATCAGCTCACAGCCTCGAAAAGATGAGCTGACAGGGAGCTGAGCTGCAGGTGGCAACAATGGCTGGAGGTGGGAAATGGCACTGGGGGTGGGGAAGGGAGCAAGGCCTCCTGTACTTTCCATGGGAGCTCACAAGTCCCACCTTATCCCCCAATATGTACTTGGAAAGCAACGAGCCAGGTTGAGGAGGCTCTTGGTCCAGAGTAAAGTAAGGAACTGTGAGTCCATGGAGCTAGGTGGCCCTGTGTCTGTCCTATCAGCCAGTTGGCCAGGCCTCACATCCCAGTTAAGGCAATTGGAGCACTGGGCAGGTTTAGCAAGAAGTAACCCAACAGGGATGACTCTGTTGAAGGCTCCATGCCAAATGCCACTTTGCTATCCACAACCCAGACGTGTTGCTGTTCTTCCATCTGGCACTCGCCACAGAAGACTGGTTCACAGTTGATGCACTTGCCAGTCTGTCTCCCAACTTTAGGAAGATTCAGATGGGCTTCCCCCTGGGTGCCCATCATGGGGTCTTCGTGGTTTGTGGACTGCAGCGAGTGCACTGGCTTTGAGGCTTTTTCCTCCCTGCTGTGTCCTAACTATGGTTGGAACCTATTTCATGGCAGCTCTGGCTCATGAGCAGGGTCTCAGGATGAAGACAGGCAGTCGGGACCAGGGCCCCATGCTGTGGCAGGGCACAGCTCCTGTCTCCTGGGAAGAAGGAAACCTGGTTCCTGCCCCTATCCTTTTCCTTCCTTCCTTTTGAATGTGGCACTAGCACTTTCGCTGTTCAGAGTGTGCCGGGAACACAAAGGCCTCCTCATGTTCGTTTCTGATCAATATCTTGGAAAAGCTGGTGAAAAAGGCAATGCTCCAGGCTGTGGCTTTGGACCATGCTCACATCTTTCACAGGGCTGGGTCCTGGGGCTGTGGGTGCTCTCCTATGGCCTCCAGCCAGATCCCCTAGCCATACCAGAAACTGAATATGCTCTCAGTGGAATCCCTCACTCCTTTACACATGCGCTGTGCAAACCAGACTCACCTCCCAGCCCTTCTGTCTTGGTATAATTGTATCTCCCCAGCCTGCATTTCCAATACCCAGCATGCACATGCCCAGAAGGCCTCTGTCTCAGGAGTTAGCCTCTGTGCTTTTACAGAGAATGACCACAAGCACAATTAGGCTTCTAACAAAAAGCTCTCTGCCGATGATGGCAATTTGGCTGAAATCCCTCAAGTTTGATTATAGCACTAAGATGCCAAAAATAGCCCAAGAGAGCCATCGGGGGCTGGACCTTGGCTGGGGACAGGGCGGTGCCAGAGCAGAGGAGCCTACATCTTGGGTTTTCAAGAAGGGTTTTATGCCAATGCATCAGCCCTTGAAATTAATTTTCTATTAAAATCTCCTCTCCGCCTGATAAACAAACGGCACATTTACTGTGGATTCTGCATCTGACCTTTTACACTGGTTTTGTCAACAAAATTTACTGTATTCATAAATACTAATGTTCTCATTTGGTTCCCTATCTTTAGTGTACTGTAAATTATAAGCAAGTACATAAATGTCTTGGCCTGGTAATATAGTGGCCTAAAATGACTTCCTTTTTTTCCTTTAAAGATGTTGCATGTTTTAATGGTAGGTGTTTTTAATTAACTTGAAGTGCCATAAACTGCCCATGTATGAACCAAAGACAAGTGAGTCGGATTAAATTAAAAGTGCAGTATCTGACTAATGTTAACAAATTAAGCACGCCTTCAAGATGCACAATTTCTCTGTTTGGAGTTGTCATCTTATTAATGCAGAGATACCAAGGCTCCTAGAACGGCGGCACCAAATGAGCCTTTCAAAATTAATATTTTTGGCAATCAATTAGGAATACGATTTTCGGCTTTAAAAAGATTCTCACTCGGGCATCTCAACACAGCATCCTCTCTTTTTCCTTCATAAATGAGCTCCATTTGGGGATCTGATCTTTTTGCCAATATCAGTCCAAATTAGCACTGTAAATATTGAAATCAAACGTTACTACTTGGCCTAATTTTCTTTCAGCCCACAGTTAATCTTTATTCAGCCTTAATGAGTATTTATTGTGTGACCCTGACAGCTTGCTACTGCTGTGATAAATTATCTGACTCAAGTCCGATTAAAAATGCAACCCTGAGTGCTAATTATCTCAACAGACCTGCTTAATAATAGCATTTCTTGTCAATTATGGAATCGCAGCATGCGTGTCAATAGCAACAAATGCACAGGCCTGCCTGAGACGCTGACTTCCCATAATGCCCTTTTACTTGCCATATGTAAATCAGAGCGCTTCTGTACCTGTGGTGACCTTTTATTAGCAAACTGTCAAAATGATAAAACTAGCCATAGCCAAACCCCCACCACCATACAATTAGGGGCTACAGCTTAGGACAACAGGAGGGCAATCAGACATAGCTAATTATGATGCATCTTACTTATGGCCTGTCCGGCAGGAAGAATTAGCTGTTTTTGAAATTTATGCCAGCTTAAGCATGGCCCACAGGAGGGCTGCTTCTGGAAAGTGAAGGGGCCGGAAAGGGGGCAGGGGCAAGGAATTGCACATATCTACAGTTTTTCAGGGAATCTGGAGTCAGATTTGAGTTCAAATTTCTGCTTGAGCCCTTACTTGCTGTGTGACTTGGAACAAATCATCTTGTCTGAAAAAAAAGAAACCACCAAACCAACACCATCTACCTTCTGGTCTGGGGGCCAAGGTGAGTGAGGATCAGGAGGCCACAAGTGCACAAATGTCCAGCATGGTGCTTCCTCAGAGGTGTCACATCTGTCCAGTTTCTTCCCCTTGGCCCTCTTCCTTAAGCAGCAGTCAACACAACAGACAATAAGGACAGCCTCAAGTCCCATTTATGAAACTCTTGCATGTGCCCTGCACCATGTCCCACTTGGAGCCCAGCATTTGCCATTATCAGAGTCAAGGATCAGAGCTAGGCTGAAAGCTTCCCACAGTGATCGTCCACTGCTGTCCTCTTTGAAGGACAGATGCCTTCAACTACAAAAAGCACCGGGACTCTCTGCTCCAAGGGTTCTCCGAGTCAAACATCCTACAACTGATCTTGGGGAGAGCAAAAGGAGCAGCACTTCCGGGAAGGAGCATTCCAGTGCCTGTCACCACGTCACCAAAGGGCAGTGCTTCACTAACTCACACGATGTCCTGAGGAGTGGCTGCTCTCACCATCTTCCCATTGGAGATGAGAAAATGGGGTGAGAGGGTTAACAACTTGTCCAAGTCCACAGCACTAGCAAGTTTCAGAGCCCAGGCCTGAGCTGAGAGCCAAAGCCTCAGATCAGAGGGACATCCAAGGCATATCAGATACTTCCCTACGTGCTTTTAGAAGAAAGGACAGGAGAGGGTGACAATAGCCTCAGAATTTCTTCCTATACTATGATGGGATATTGTAATTATAAGGAACGATAAATAATGTGTGTGTTCTGGGCTCTCAGTGATGACAAACCACAAGGTAGCAGGGCAGGAAGCAAGCCTGAAATCTAAGCCTGTATTTTCATGGCGGCAGGGCGTGGGGGAGTGGTAAAGGGGAAATGCAATTGGGTCACAGGACCTTAAGCCTTTCAGCCTCAGTGGTAGGCAGGTCTGGGGGTACACAGCTCCTCTGGCTTTTACGACAGGCAGAGAGAGGGCTGCTTGGCCACCTTCTTACCTCACCCCCTGCCTTCTGCAGGCCAACCTGACAAGAGCCCGCAGCGGAGCGAGGATTCCCAGCATACCTGAGGCAAACTCCTCAGACATCCCGAGCTTTCCCAGATTAGAAGGGCACCGTTTCAAGTGAACCCCCATTAAAATAAAGATGTTCCCACCCCTCACATCTGGACTGCCTGGACCGTGCAGAAAGGACAGGGACTCATCCTGTTGTGTGAGGGGCCAAATGGCATCTCCCGGGTGGCCACACCCTGGATGATTTACAGAAAGGCTTCGGATTGTGGGAAACAACGCGGGGAAAAGCAGAGTTGCGTAGATGCTGGGCTGCTAGCCGGAGGCTGCGAGGTTGATGGCTAATGAGGCCCAGATGCCGCTCTCCCAGCGACAGATCCGGGGAGATGTAAGAAAGGAATGTGATCATTTCCGTCTGAAATAATGTGCTCCCTCTTCCCCGACACCTCAAGCCCACTTCATTACTTCCTCCGCATATGATCTCAAATTAGGAAGCCAATCTTTCCCCTCGATATGATGCCAAGTCAATGCCGGGACGGTATAAATCATAAACACCGTGTGGGCTAATTTCCTTTCCAGTGGTACCCAAGTCAGCCATCCCCCTTCATGAGCATCATCGTTTCTCCATAAAGTAAGTGTGACTGTGCTCTCTTTGATGAGCGCTGCTGCTAATTGTCTTTTGGGGTGAGCTGCAACATTCTTCCTCCAGGGTATTGGCTGAGTTAATGTGTTCCACAGAGTTATCTTGGGGGCCTCATTTCCAACAGCCTGAAGCTCCTCATTGCCTGGTTCTATCAAGGTAAACCCAGATTTCAGTTGGGAATAAAAGCTGTGGGTTGAAGGGCGTCTCTCGACTTTCACACTTCCTTTGATTCCTAGGACACAACACAAAAGTTGATGTGGAAATTACTTTGTACCACTTCCTCACTTGGCGCGTCCTTAAACATCCAAATTCCATGTGAGGTTTTTGCAGGAACTATGGAAACACATCCTCTGCAGACAAGTTTAGGATGGAAGTTATTGCCCCACTGGGCACAGCCCAATGGCCTGATGCTATTTAACTCCCTCTGAACACTACAAAGGGGACTAAATCTTTCCAAACACTTTAGCAATAAGGAATGCAATACATGTGCCGGTGTGCTGCTGGAGTCGGACTTGCATTCCCCATATCCACAATGGTTTTAAGCCCAGGTCTGGTTCAACACAGTGTGGCCCAGAGCCTCTCTCAGTGCATAAGGTTTTAATGGGTCTTTAGCTTGCTTTCAGATGGGTCCCTTAATTTTCTGGTTATCTAACTATTTGCTGATAGGCTTCCTATTTTGAAGAAGATGCCTGGTGACACATTTCTACTGAAAAAAAAAATCAAGTAATCTGAAATACAAACTATGACTTAAGTGGTGGACTCTAATTTGTTTTGTATGTGCCTGCCAGATTTGAACAGCTATTATCTACTTTTTTCCTCATTTTATAATGTTGACCACATCTTAAAAATTAATTATGCCTGCTATTTATTTCACAGTCCTGGTCTCGGGCCAACAAAATAGTTCCTTGAACTTGACTGAAACATATGGATGACTTTTGGTAGAGTCACGTTCTTCCAAAATATCGTGCAGGGGTCACATGAGAATCTTGGGTGCTGCCACTTGCCTGAAGCTGTTTCCATTAGCAACAATATTCCTAAAAACACATGTCAGCAGTTAGCGCTCCAGCAATGTGAGCAAAGCCAGCCCTGGGGAGCTTCATTTCTATTTTTGGGGCCTCACTGGCCTTCCAAGAGGCAGGAAAAGAATTTGGATCATTTGGTTCTGCAGGAAACCCCTTGCCTAATTTCTGTTTCTCTAAACCTCCCTTTTATGAAACCCTATCACCAGCAATGGTTTGACTATGGATACACTTTAGATTTTGAAAAAAAAATTTTTTTTGGATACCTCTCTCATATGCCATATAATTCTAAAACTGACAAAACCTATAAGACAACAGTCCTCGTATTGGTGATCTTTGGAAGGAGTGAGAATCCACTTAGTATTTCTGGGAGTACCAAACTGTAAGAAGAAAACTTTTTTTTTTCTTTTTTTAAAGAAATCTTGTTTCAGAACCAGAGCTTAAAACATACAACTGCTGGACGCACTGTTAGAAAACAAAGTAGAACCAGAGGACATGATTTCAAACAGCACTGAGAGTGGATATTGGCTCCATAAAGAATCACAACAGAGCTCGTGTGTAAAATATCCAGCGAAGCCTGCAGGAGAGCGACGCCCAGGACAGACTATTCCCCATCTTCTTGCTGAGCTCCTGAGCAGTCCCTCTCCTCCCATCCAGGTGGATGGCTGGGTACACAGCACCTCCTCACTCAGGCCTCATGGTCCCTACAAGTTCAATCATTTCAGTTCTTCCTCTTCTTCTCCACAAGGCACCACAGCTTCCCTACTAGGTCTGGTTACACCTTTTTGATTCCCTCTAGACCAGAAAGTGATGCACACCAGGGGCTCTGGTTTAGTACATACCCTTGCTCAGGTTCTCAGCATCTGTGCTCCTGGGCACTGAATAGGAACACAGATGCCTGGACTCCACCCCAAACCGATGGTACGCATGTGCCCTTGAAGCTTGAGAAGCCCTGTTTGAAACTGAAGGCCTTTCCTGAAAGCAATTAATGGCTGAGAGTTGCAGGGTAACCTAGGAATCTTGGACAGTCCTCAGCAGGCTGACAAGAAAAGTCACCTTCTAAAATCTCACAGGTGGAATATCCGTTCCACTAGGATATCCAGGAGATACATTTACATTTGTAGTCTAGAGGAGGAAATAAATATCCATATATCAAATAAGGATATATGATTTTTGAGTTAACCTTAAGAAGCTCTGCCTACCACGTCATTCTGAAGGCACTAGGGATCTCATAGTGCCTCATGGTCAGCACTAGCTAAGGGGGCCTGGGAATGAAGCAGTTGGTTTTACCTAAAATTCTACAGGAAAAGAGTCCAAGAGTCTTCACATTTTTCCTAAAGACCAATCAAATTTCCTTGAGGTGGTGGAGTACTTAGTATTTTCAGGGTAGGGAGTGGCTTCCAAAAGCCAACTTGGAGGATTAGAAATAGATTCCCATTGATATGTCATCCTTCATAGAACAGAAACTCTAGACTCTGGGATTAAGAATCTGTGGTTTTAAGAGCTCCCTAGGTGTCTCTGTGGAAGGGCCACAAATGAGAGCCATTATTCTAGGTCACTGAGTAGCTCCAAAGGTTACTTGAATTCTACATCATTGCTTTTATAGGCTCCATTACAAAACAGTTTTATACAAAGAGAGATTTGGACAAAGCGGGATTGTAAATGCAAAGGCAAAAAAGGGTGTCAATTCTTGAGACTGTGCCTAGATGTTCAGTAAACTCTTGCTTTATCCGTTAACTCAATAAATTGATGGCAGAATGTTGCTTTATTCATAAATATTTTCTACTTACAAATGCCATTGCCCTAAGGAGGGAAAATAGCTCAACATGTCCTGGGTAACTATGCTCTACCCACTGTATTCAATTAAAGATGATTCTGTGTTCTTTGTTTTCAAGCAAACCTGGTTAAAGTCTAGATCATTTTAGAGTGGAATCAAAAAGCAATTTGTTTTCCTTCTCTGCAGTGAAAGTAAAAAAGGCTTATGTCTGTTACTTATGTCTGCTATTATACCCCATAGAGCAGTGATGTTATGCATTTTGATTATCTTCAGAGAGTCTGTTTTTGCTGCTTTCCAGTAGGGCAGATTATTTAATTACTCTGCCTAAGGATGCTCATAATGTCATATGCTTGCAAAATAGTTTAAAATGCTTTCAAATGCTTCCAAGATTAAAATAACTGTCGAGTTATTTTGCTCGGTGTTGACAGTTCAATTTCATTTCATCTCTGGGTGTACTTTTTCTCTCATGGATTTATAACCACTGCATAATAGTAGCCATCCATAAAGAACAGGATAATAGGAACAATTAGTTTACTCAGAATCTACCCCTCACAGTCATTCTGTTCTCGGTATTTGTGGCTCATGAGAGCTTCTGCTATTCTTTTCAAATTACTCTGCCTTTATACTGCATTTATTTTTTGACATTTAACATAATTTAGTCAACACTTCTTCCTTTTTTCCCCCCCTTTCATCCATGATCTGCAAACCAACAACCAACCAAACAAAAACTATGAAATCCTAAATGTAGTGAATTTACTCCCCGCCTTTCTCTTTGGGTATTTACATCACTAGTGACATGTGGCAATAAATTGCCATCACCATCCACTCCTCACTGTGGATCAAAGCCTTGGGATGTTTGATGAAAATTTATTGGGCTCTGCCCACTGATTCCCACCTGGCTGCTCAGTCCCCTTGGCTGTGGTGATGGACTCTGATCACTAACAGCTGGGTGTCTCCACGAACTGGCTCTGCCTCCACTGGCCTTCCCATTTCTCTTTCCCTCATCTTACTCAGGTCTTTGGTCCCCTTGGAGCAGAGGCTGTTAAGGGTGTCAGAAAGGTCAAGAGGTTGTCAGGGTCAAAGGGTGTTTGGGGCCTGTAGACAGCCTATGTGCTGCACCAGGACAATGGATAGTGCCACCTGGCTGGATATCCTCCAGTCGTTTGCAGGGGTACCTGACAACTGAGGGGACCTGGGGAGGCTGAACATCAGCAGCTGGGCAGAGAGAAACTCTGAAGGGCTTTACTCTGGGAGATTTATAGGACCCAGGGGTATTCACATCTGTGCTGAGCTTGGAGATTTTTCCTGCCTGCTTCATGCCACAGTGCTCCAGCTTATGCCACAAAGATGGTCAAATAAAAACTACACCCTGGTATTTAGTAAAATTTATATAGAGGGGCAGCTGTTTTATCCCCCCCACCTGAATCTCATCTAATCAAATGAATATGGCAATAAATATTACAGACTTTAAGGTCCAAATGAAGTATTTTCCCCTTTTTCACTACATCACAATACTCATGGGAAAAGACACGGAATCAAAACCTTAGTAATCGTCTCTAATTGCTGTGATGACTTTGCATTTGCATGGCCTTGCATTTCTCACTGGCTGGGATAAACCCCAGTGGGCCCCCAGGCTGAAGATGAACTTGGGGCCTATGGGAGCATTAACAGTTGAGGTATCTGGAACAGGACAGCAGTGTTTGTGTTGATAATCCACAAGGGCTTGAGGATCGATTTCCATCCCACCTTTTTGGTGACTGAAAAAAGGGGATTTCTAGATTTAAAATGCCACACTTGAAGGTAGGGGTTGAGGTTTAGAACTCTTTCACCCAGACCCATAGCAAAGTTGTGTCAGCGTTCCACCCTGCACCAATAATGACAAAAAGTGAGCACTTAACTGCATGGCTTTCTCCTTGTCCTTAGAAGCCATCCATCCTCTGAATGCCCAGGAGGTCCTGACCTACCCTGGAATGTGCTCCTACAAATTTACAAGGCCAAGTTCAAAGGCCCCATTATCAGCCACATATACATTGTGCAAAATCTGCTGCCTTTCTCAGTCACATGCTTAGTATCACTGTCTGGATGCTATTTTCTGGAATCCCCCAATTCAACAGACATGGATAAAAGTTGAGAGATTTGGGGGCAGAGAAAAGATAGAGTTGGAAGGGAAAGGCTTTTGATAAGAGGCAGTTTCCAACAGGAGTATGTTGGCCGATTTCACTTCTCTGACTCATTTGATGTCCCTGGTCTTTGCTGTAGTCATGCCCACCTGTCTGCACAGTGGTTTCCTTCTTCGTAACAGATTCCCCTGCTAACCTTTAGCATGCATGTGTAGTCCCAGTAACCCAAATTCCCACGTGTGGCTCAGTACCAACCTTTACCACATGGGTCCAACCAACAAAATGGGCTCTTGCGTGCATTTAAAATTCTACCTCACTGGGAACAGTGGCACACACCTGTAATCCCAGCGGCTCAGGAGGTTGAGGCAGGAGGATCACAAATTCAAAGCCAGTCTCAGCAACAGTGAGGCCCTAAGCAACTCAGTGAGACCCTGTCTCTAAAAAGGTCTGGGAATGTGGCTCAGTGGTTGAGTGCCCCTGGGATCAATCCTGTGTAACTCCACCATTACCACTAAAAAAATAGTTTTTTTTTTGTTGTTTTTTTTTTACCTCACTGCCAAGCCAGCTTTAAAGTAGCTGCCTCTCATAGCTCTGCCAGCCACACAGAATGTATTTTAGGAGTCCTGAGCTCACCCCTGACTCAGCTCCAAATTCTCTCCCCACTACCTACTAAACCTTCACTTAGACACTTTCCAGGATTCCGGACTACAGAGTCTCCTCCCCTTTGTAGCACTTCCAGCTTCAGACCTGGATTAGTATTTTCCTTGCTCCTCATGATGTTTTGAACAAAAGCTCACCCCACAATTCACCCCTTTGTCAGGGGGTATCCATTAGAGCTTCACATCTGTTGACGTTTTCTTCACAGTATCATGATAAACACAGAAAGATGATTAGGTCTACCAAAATGCCTGGTGATCTGTACAGAACTGTAATACCGTGGTTGCTTGGTCAGCCAGATCTTTGGTATAAGACTTTTTCTTTTTTGCAAAGTTGTTGATTCTGTACTCTAGGGGCTGAGGTCATAAGACGTTTGGTTGCCACCCTGGACGGTTGAGGAACTAATCATGTAACTAAACATGTAACCCTGCTCCATTCTCAAGATGGCTCAGTGTCCTCAGGCATATTTGAGCCATCTCCTTGGCATGCCATCCCTCCTTAGAGGGGCTGGGATTATCCAATGACCTTATCTAATGTGATGCAAATATATCAGTGGAAAAGTATGCACGAAGAACCACCATTATGCCCACAGAATCTTTGAACAAGTCTAGGGAGGAACACATATTGACCCAGAAGTGGGCCCCAACATCTTTCACCTGTAATAACTGAAAAACATCAGCTCCAATGTTGGGCTGGTTTTTATGACTTTAGAACCAAAGTTGATTAGCAAAACTTGAATTCTGTACTGTCGGAAACATTTACCTACTGAATACCCATCAGGTGATATTTTATTTCATCCAATACTTTGCCTATACAGTACTGCCCAAAACTGCATCAAGCATGTGGTCACAGCATCTATAGGTTAATGGTTATCCAAAGGCTCAAGGTAGAACACATAATAATCAGATTAATAGCCTTCTGTGAAAGCCTAGAAATGAACCAGTAGTGCAAATAGTCTGAATTTCAATGACAAAAAAGGCACAACTCTTGTGTACAAGATGATTTATCCCTTTTCCTCTAATTTTCTGCAAAATGAAGTAACTACACTTTCCATTTTAAGTGGCATTTAAATAAATGTTGATGTGTTCCATAACCTTGACCATTCTTTTACGACAGCAGAGCCTCCTATGCTGGATTTAATTACTTCTCTACTCCCATCTTACTCAGAAGGCGCGGCTCAGTGCCTGGCACATAGCAAGGGCTCAATAAACAGTAGTTATTATTAAATCCATCTTCCCTGATTAAATATGCTTTTTCATTGTCATCTGGGCATGAAATGTCCCTGTAGGAGTACTATACTGGCTTATGCTACAATTCTTTTGGTGAATAATGGTCCTTATCCTGGCATTCCTTGATGCATTAACCCTGCTAAGTTAAAAGCTTATTAAAATGTATCAGTTTCTAACTATTGAATAATGCAATTTCTCACCAAGTTCTAAGGCATTTGCTACAATAGCATATACAAATAACAAGCAAAAACATGCATTTTAGATGTTAAAGCATTAGCCTTATGCTTAATTTTCTGATTTTGGTCATACTTGCTTGAGAGCTGCAAGAATCTAGGTATTTTTTTTCTTTCTTTTTTTTTTTTTTGCACCAGGGATGGAGAACCTAGGGGTACTTTACCACTGAGCCACACCCCCAGACATTTTTAATACTTTACTTAGAGACAGGGTCTTACCGAGTTGGTTTTAGAATCAACTTACAGAAAAGATCTGGTAAGAAGAGACAAATGGATGTTTGTGATGTACACTATTGGTATTCCACAACCTGCCCCCATCCTGAGTTCTTTCTCAAGTTGAACAAATGACCCAAGTTCAGTCTCCTTCCATACTCACTCTCCTCCTCCAGGGAGACTTCAAGATCCTACTATGTGGAATCAGCCCAATACAGAATGTTCCTTGCATAAAATAGATGTTCAATAAATACTTGTAGGATGAAAAACTTTTAACAACTAGGCAGGTGGAGTGGGTCCTCAAATCAGTTCTACCACTAGCAATTCAGTTCACTGTAACATCAAGTTTGTCTTTGGTTCCTAGGATCTGAGCAAGAAACAGCCCCTGCCTTCAAGGAACTCACGCTCTAGCAGGGAAGGCAGTACCCAGAGAGACTGAGAAACCTTACCTCCTCACACAGGTGCAGGCAGCATTAGCACAAAGGGTATAATGATGCAAAACAGGGATGGCAGGAAGGGCCAGGCAAGTCTTGTGGAATGAGGCGGGTTTTGAAGGATCAACTGGAGTTTATCAGCCAGAAAAATTAGGGTTTGGAGATTGATCCTGGTACTGAGTACAACAGTCACTAGGCTTCACCTGTGCCCCACCCCCATCTCAAGAGGGGGGGTCCCTCCAATGCAGATGCGTCCATAAGCACAAAATCACATTCAATCCACTTGCATTTTTTCATAGGTCTCACAAGTAAACCAACAGCTGAAATACAGATTGGCTAAAAGAAGTCAAATCCCTTAGGCCTTCCCAAAGTGGCTGGGCTTTAGAGGGGAATGGTGCCGTCTCTGGGCTGTGAATCATCCAGGGAAAAGGGACTGGGACAAACTCACCAGCTATAGGGTTGGGGGAGCAAAAGAACCAGCATAGTTCTTTTCTATTAAAATCAGATGTCATCAGCTGTCTTCTGTTTTTGACTCCTTATAAGCACAGACACAGAAACATATTTAAAACATGTTTGAAACATGTTCAGGAAAAAACGCATTAAGATATTTTTATTCTTATGAGAGTACAAGCATAGTGGGGATTTGAAGGCACCTGCTATCAATATTCAATATGAAAAGTCTTACCTATTTGATCCCCTAAGTGTTACCAAATGGAACCACATCCTGATCAAAAAGGAGCTTCATATTATTAAACAAAGTCATCTTTAGACAGAAGAGTGCAGTTTCCGCTTACTGCTCTAAAGGCAGTAGCAAAGGATATTTAGTTATAGCATTAGCATAACCCTGAGCTTACTTTATTTTAAAAGCATGGAACAAATATTTGATGAGGCTTCAGTTTTTACCAAACCCAAGTTCTCCCAACTGGCAAACCACAGGCTGAAATGTAGAGTCATATAAGGAAGGCTACGGCCAGCCAACGCGAAAGTGTTCAAGTCACTTTAATCCTACCCATAGGATTAGATGAAATTTTAAGCCTGAACAACATTTTAAGGTTTGGCTTCCTTGTTAACTACAGCCAAGCAGAGTGTCTAAATCCACTTCTGGCAGTCTTTTGGAAGGTAACACTGGAGATTAAAACTTAATCCTGAACCCAAAATGTGCTACTTTAGTCACCAGGACGAATGACAAATCCAGGCTGGTGACATTGCACTTGGCTGCAGTTAACTGCAAGCTCAACTCTTGGGGTGGGAGGGCTTGGGAAGCTACCTAAGGTTTGCTGCTGTGCCCGACCTCTGACCTGCCCTATGCAGAGAGATCTAGATCCCTGGAATGTCTACAGAGGGCTGCAGTTAGGTGACAGGTATACACCCACAGTCTTTGGAAGGGGAGGAGGAGTTATAAAGGACAAAAATCCCCACGTAAACAACTGGAAATAGACTGGGATTGTTTTGTAAACCCCAACAGATCAGACCAAAGCTTTGTAAAATACACACCCATTTTAAGCCACCGAGTTGGTGAGAAGGCAAGTGCCACCCACTTGGAAAAGGTGACTTTTATATTGTATAATTGTGATGTAGTCAGTTTCTCACCAGGGATTTCATCAGAGAAATCAGGACAGCATTCCTCTGCCCCAGCACTGTGAATAAGGACATTCACCCCAGAGCTGCATGCAGTGACTGGAGGCTCCCAGGTCTCTAAGCCAATCTCTGTGCTACTGTCCTGACCTGTGCACATTGGTACCTCCACCGCCTTCCCAGTCCATCATCTAGGAAGCCCCAAGACGAGGCTTAATATTGCTAGCTGCAGATGACCAGAGGCTTCTGCACAGCTCATGGCCCCTCCGTGGAGTCCACCTCAGCAAGCCAGCAAGGGTCCTGCAGGCAACTCCTTGGCCCATGGCATTTCTCCTCCCTGATTCTTTTTAATGAATTTCCTCTCCAATCTGCAGTGACAGCACAGGTGGTCCTCAGGAGGTCCAGTGCCTGTCACCCCTCCAGAGGTACACTGTGCAACAGGATGTGGCGGGCAGGGGGCATGACTGCCAAGTTTGGACAAAAATATAGGATGGTGGCTTTGGTGGGTCCTTCTTGTCAACCTGCAAAAACCAATCCTGTTCTCCACCGCTGCTTAAAATAAAAAAATAGCCTGGTCTTGTACTTCAATATTATGTACTTAATATTGTACTTCAATATTATGACATGAAGGCCAAATTCAGCAACTCAAAGAAAGGTAGCTAAGGGTATCAACTGATGATGTGGCCAGTAAAAGGGGTTACTCTGGACAATCAAATGCATGAGAGTCATGGCCCATGGGTAGAGGACAAGCAGCCTCTCCCATCAAATTGTGAACAAGACATTCCCCTGAGCCCCACACCTGACTCTCAGCTGCAAACAGGACTCCTAATTGACTTCTAACTTAATGACAATTAAGGAGCCTGGCCAATAAATTCCTGTGGTTTGGCCCTCACCTTCTTCTTAATATATATATAGTCATCTCTTACATATTCAACGTTGGTTTGTGCCAGGTTTGTGAAGTAATAGAAAAAAGTGGTAATAAGTGAAACACATCCTTTGTAACTCAAGAAAATGATGCCAACATGCGTTTCCTGAATTTGGTGTTTTTAGGGGAAAAAAAAAGAGGTGTAATTTATATCATTTCATTTATAATGGTGCTAAGTTAATGCCCTTGGCCGCTTTCGACAGGGGCCTTTCCGATTGAACTGCAATGATTTGTTTCTCTGAACGCTTTCCATACTCAAGGGCTTTTAATTAGCTTTCTAGAGAGTGTTTTCCTGATGGAGAGAAGTTTCCTGGTCTCTATAAAAGAACACAAAATTAATGGGGATTCTTTGAGTTCTGGGCTTTCTATGGGTCAAGGCCAAATTGTAGTTTCATGAAACTGGGTGCCATTGCTTATTGGGGAGTCATGTAGACCTCTCAGCCCAGTCCACAAACCAGATAAGTGATTTGACTATATTTTCAATTTTATAACCAACTGTAAAGGTGTAACTAAAAGGCAAATTTTTACAGAAAAACATCAGCAGGAAATGGTAATAATCTGAAAGCATGAACTTGACTTACTGTAGCACCCTCCTAAAGGGTTCTTTGATGATATAAATGGGAGAGTTCCCCGAAGCTTACCAAAGTTCATCAGACCAGCTTTAAGTGAAAATTTTGAGATTTGAACTTGCAATAGTGAGTTGGATTTTTTTTTATTTTTTAATTTGCATTATGAAAAGGGACTTATGACACATGGCATTTTCCAGACCTACCTAACCATGGAAGCCCTATTCTGGAGAGCATCTTGCAGGAGGAATGTTCTGGAGAGTTCACTTTAGGGCTCAAGAACTTCACTCCAAAATTAGCAGGGTGCCAGGGGAAGGAGCAGATGGCCTTGTGCAGATGGCGTTGTGCTCTGATGGCGTTGTGCTGGGGTAGCACAGATGAACCAGTGGGGAGTAGGGGGCAGCAGATCTTAAGGGCATTTCACAAGGATCAGACCTCTTCAGCCATGAGAGCTGTGATGAAGGAGGACAGAGCAGAATGTGCCAGAAGGGCTAACATGGTGGTAGGTTTGTGAAGTTAATAGAAAAAAGTGGTAATAAGTGAAACAGACTTACACTCACACTCCACGTTTCCATGAAAGCAAGTGACCATCTAGTCATACAAATCCTAGGTTCTCAATTTTCATTTATTGCTCCCCATTTATTACATCCTATCCAGGATTCTCAAAGCTACTGAGATTTTAAAATTTTTCTCCTCAAAAACATGCCAGGGACTGCCTTTTGGGAGAATGGGCCTCCAAGGAAGGCCTGCAGAGTAAGTGGGAAGAGAATAAATACCAGGTAAGTCACATCACAGCCATGAAGGGATGGGTGAACATGCAGGGAGGCTAACCTTCCCAAATTTTACCGCACCAGTTGAGCTAGGGCCAGGTCTGGCTGCTGTGGACCCTCACCTGACACAGGACCAGTGTGAGAAGAAAATGGACAATTTGTGGGGTTGTGGTTGTAATGCAGTGGTATAGTGCTTGCCTAGCATGAGTTAGGCACTGGATTAGATTCTCAGCATCACATATAAATAAAGGTCCATTGACAACTAAAACGTTTTTTTTTTTTTTATGTACAATTTGTAAATTCCACTGGGACTGGAGGCCCAAGGGGCAGTGAACTTCATTGGAGTGATGCCACAGAGAGAAGGGCATTTTTATTAGAGTTCACACCAAGAAAAGTCTATGTAAATAATGGCAAATCTTGCTTTTTTTTTTTTTTTTTTTTTTTGAGTACTGGGGATAGAACTTGGGACACTCAACCACTGAGTCATATCCCCATGCCTATTTTGTATTTTATTTAGAGACAGGGTCTCACCAAGTTGCTTAGTGCCTCACTTTTGCTGAGACTGGCTTTGAATGCAAGATCCTCCTACCTCAGCCTCCTGAGCTGCTGGGATTATAGGCATGTACCACCGCACCCAGCCCTTTTGAGTTTTAATAGAAAAATTAAGTGGGTCAACTGATAGAGCCATTCATGGATGGAAAACTGGTGCTGTTGATTTGGTTCAGTTTTGCTTCGACTCTGCAGTCCCCTTCCTTCCCCTTAAGTGACAGGCCTATTTGGATCAGACATGGATCCTCTCTTGGCTCTCCCCTGGGTGAGGGAGCTACATTTAGATCTTCAAAGTACACTTTCACCTATGACCTTCAGGGACAGTAGCTGGACCATGATGTCAGCTGGCCACATGTATTCCAGAAATTTCTAGCCTCCATGTCCTGGAGATTAGGCGTCATCTGGCACTTAAGGAGTGGTTTTCAACGAACTGTATTATGTGTAAAATAAAGCTATTTAGTTCTTTGGATTTTCCAGGACAGGGTGACCCATAGGATGCTCTTCAAGGTGGACTCAGAGGAAACAACACCTCAAGCTGCTGGTTCATCTTATGGGGACGTTTCTGCAGCAATTCTTCCCTTTTTGCAGTGCTGGAGAATGAACCCAGGGCCTCACATACGCCAGGCAAGTGCTCTACCACTGAGCCACAACCCTGGCTCCTTCTGCAGGATTTTAAGGCATGCAGCTGGCATGACATATTGTAAATTTCCAGGTACGGATGCATACAAAAATAGGTGAACAATACCTGACTCAAAACCAAATCCAAAAGGGGTGGCCAGGGTACTTGGAGGGCTGTGTTCACCTCCCTTGCCCAGCTCCGTTGTTATAGCCTTCTATCACCTGGAAGATCCTTGTGTTTTAAGACACCACCTTACAAATGCCCCACTCTGTACCAAGACTACTGCAATTACACAGTAAGATTAATGAATTCACAGGCGGTTTCTAAGGATTTAATGGCTTCTTAATAGAATAGGGTGCACACACAGCTAGACTACTATGACAAATCATAAAAGCTACTTAATAAGAAGCCTCAATTAGTTAATTAAAATTTGCTAATTGAAAATTCTAAGAATAGCATGTAAAACGTTCCAGACCTCCAGACACAGCAATAAAACACATATCTAACGCGCCCAACAGACAAGTTCTCCCTATCAGTATAATAGGAGACCTTGGTAAGTGAAATAAGAAATGAGGGAATAGGTCATCCCATAGAAACCTTGAGAATGGTCTAATATATCAGGAGTGAGAATTGGAAATTATTATTTATCACACAGAGAGCAGGTGCAAGGAATGAGGGTCACCTTTATTAATTTACTCATACATTCATTACTCCCCCTTCTCCTTTACAGATTCATCTCTCTGTGATGGCAGAAAGGCATATTTAAGAAACATTACATGGGTCTTACCAGTTTTGTATATTTTAACATCTCTTCCTGCCCTGAAAGGATGCCCTTGATGTTCAGGGGTAGCTCTACAAGAAAATGCTCAAAATATGCATCATGAAGGTCATTGATACAAGTTTCTATCAAAGAGCAGGTTAAATGTTGTAAGGAAGCAATGCCTTTCAAAGCAAGTAGACAGTATTTTTTTTTTTAAATGTCACATTGTGGGGGGGGGCTGGAGTTGTGGCTCAGCAGTAGAGCACTTGCCTTGCATGTGTGAGGCTCTGGGTTCGATCCTCAGCACCACATAAAAATAAACAAACAAAATAAAAGTATTGTGTCCACTTAAAAAAAATGTCACATTGCCAGTTCAAAGTTAAAAGAATAATGATCACAGAGCTAGGACCCGCTGCACCTGTGTGCTGGAGGGATCCTGCGCCACCGAACCCCCTAGGCAGGCTGGACTGTTCAGCTCGACTGAGGTGTCCCCAGGGCTGTGAGAGATGGTTCTGTGGACACCTGGAGCCCAGTCTAGGTTCTCTGCTCCCCACTTGGCACTCGAGTGTCCAGTTCTGTGTGACTCACCTTTACTCCCTGGGACTTGGGAATAAAGTGAGGTCACATGTTTTATTTTGTTGTTTTGGTGGCACTAGGGATTGAACCCAGGGCTTGGGGCCTGCTAGGCAAAGGCTTGGCCACTGAGCTACATCCCGAGCCATGTCTTTTGGTTTTGAATTCAACCTTTGAATTTGGTTTTGCAGTCCCTATGACACCAGATTCACCCTGCTGCACCCAGGCCACGTCTCCTTTACCAAGAATTTTGGGAAAGAATTAGAGACCATGGGGCAGATGAGAGGGCACAATCAGAGAAAGAGCTGGACGTGTACCAGTACTGTGGCAGGGAAAGTGGTTATCATAATGGCAACAGTGAAGGTACAGGGGCAAGGGGACCATCCCCATCACTGCAGGGGTGGTGGTGTAGTGACGGCGTCATCCAACGCTATAGCACCAACCACCTGGGATATGCCCACTGCACCTAAAAACTGTGTAGATGCCATTTTCTTTCTTTCTTTTTTTTTTTTTTTTTTTATCATCCTGGCTTTACAGATAAGATTTGATTAGGTGTTTTGGATGCTTTCTAATGATACTCAGAATCCTCTGGATAAATCTCGGGAAACAGCTCTTACTTTTTATCAACTACCTTTTATATTTCCTTCTCTTCCAAAGTACCTGGCACCTGTCAGTATATAGCAGCCATTTTGTTAGTATAGTATAAGGTGCCATAGACAGAAGGCATTCTATAAATGATAGGTGGATGAGCTTAATTTTGTGGATGCACATGGTGCCCAGGTGCCCTTTCACAGATGCTAAGGCCACATTACCCCAACTGCTGCAGCAGGGTGCAGAGGAGCCAAAGTGCTGCTGGAGTGAAATTATGGAACCCCATCACTGATTCTATTTAATATAAAAGGCACTTATTTTATAGGCACCTCATTTCTTCTCTCTGGAAAAGGTGTATGTCAGTGAACAATTCCCTAGTAGAAAAAGACATATTTCAGAGCACGAGGGCTTCCTGGTTCATTAGAACTTGTGCTTATTTAACTGGACAGCATTTCCATGGGAAATTCTTTATGTAGTTGATCAATTCATGAATCTCTGAAACCACAATACAAAAGAACCCTGGGAATCTAGTCATGAGAATTTACTATTTGGGGAGAAAACCTCTGGGTTCCAAGTACTTGGTTCTAGCCTGCGTGTCTTCCTGCCTGGGAGCGCTGCAGTAATCTTGCAAATATAATTTCTTGAGGTCACATTTACTTTAACCCATGCTAAATGAACCTACTAGGAAGAAGAGAAGAGTCTCGGTGTAAAGAGACAAGGCCCAATTGGCCCTATGGATTTCTGACCGTCTTTCTGGTCTATTCTTCGTACACCAGGTGTTCTGCAGAAGCTATGCTGTGGCATTGGGTGGAACTTCAGCCTGGCTGTGGACACCATCTAGGACAGGAGAGAGGTCTGCAGCTACCCTGACAGTGATGAAGCTGGTGCAGCAGGCGTGAGGCTTGAGGGTGTTAGATAAAAATAAATTGTGGGAAGGTGAAATCTGATGGGAAGCTAGGTCTCCCAACCCGGAGGACTGGGCCAGGGCCTCTCTACTCAGACCCTCCTTCTGCTGCTGACCTGGCAGGAGGCCTGCTGGGGGATGGGAACTGGGGGATGGTCAGCAGAAAAAGAAACTACAAGCAGGAGGCTGGGGAGACCCTGGAGGCAGCTATCAGAGATGACAGGCAGAGCGGAGAACAAGTGGAGTCCCTACGCAGCATGGCACACCAAGGACAGGGGAACACGTGAGGTGTCATGCAGGGAGCACCCGAGAGATGGCAACGCTGCAGGCTGTAAATCAAACCTCCTCATCAGAGGGGAAACTCGGCACTGGAGGACTTCCTGTTGGAACTCTCTCCTCTAAGATTAGAGGACGAAAAGAGCCAGAGAACAGGCACCATTCTAAGTACTTTAGAATAAATAACTACGAAGGGGTAGCTATTATTACCCCCATTGAATAGATGGGAAAACTAAGGCACCTAAGTAACTTGCCCAAGATCACAGTTTATCAGATGCTGAGAGGAGATTCGAGCTCAAGTAGTCTTCAGAGCCTCTGTTTTTCACCACTAAGCAACACCATTGCCCACAGACCCCTGACTTGTAATGTCATTATAACATATGACACATGTTTTGTATACTGTTATGGTTTGGATAAAGCTGCTGTTAATGCAGTAATATTCAGAGGTAAAACGATCAGATTATGAGAGCTGTAACCTAATCAGTTCATCTAATTTGAATGGAGGTGGGTCACTGGGGGTTGCTCTGGAAAAGTGCTCCACCCTGGCTCTCTGCTTCCTGATCCCACTGTGAGGTGGGCAACTTTCCCCTGCTTGGGAAACTCTGCCTCACCGTGGGGCCCAGAGCCGTGGAGTCGGCCGTCTGTGGACTGAGACCTCTGAAGCTGAGAGCCCCAAATAAACTTTTCCTCTCTTAGAGGTCACAGTAATGAAAAAGCTAACTCACACACAATCTGTGATCGGTTGCCCGGGGCGGGGTGAGCGACACTGGCGACAACTCAGACCCGCCAACTGCCCCACCACGGCCTCTTGGGAGGAGCTGCTTTCGACTCCTTGCCACACATATGCCCACCTATGTCTGCTGAAGACACTGAAGAGTTGATTTCTCAGAAAATATTTTCTCCAAATAAAGCTGACCTCCAGAGCCAGTGATGGCAGGAAAGAAGGAAAAAGTGAGTTTCTGCCAGATTAAAGAACTGTTTGGATAAATTAAAGAATGGAATGCTGACTTGACACAGGCTGAGCGTGTCCGTTGGACAGTCTATAAACTAAGGAAACACTGTCATTAAAACAGTCTGGGCAAGTGCCAGGACAGGGAATCACTGCATTTCAGGTAGGATGTCCTCTACTCCTGTCATGGTATCTCAGAATCCTCCGAGCACAGGGATCCTTCCAGCACAGATGGCCAAGGTTCACTGTCGCCCCCTAGAGGAAGAACGCTCTTCCAGTCCATGCTCTGGAACCTGAAAGATCCAAGTTCAAAGGCCAGCTCTGTGGCTGGGCATAACCACTTTTAGCGTCAATTTCCTCATCTATCAAACGAAAATGGCACCTCAGCCCTGACCCCAGGTCACCTAAACAATCACCAGAAGCCCTCCTGCCTTCTGACCTTCGCCTCTTGGCTGATACGAGTTTCTGACAGTGGCCACCGGCAACCACATGTTCCCACCCGGTGGAGGTTTTCCTGCAACTTGTTGGAAATTTGCAAAACAGAAAAAGGAAATCAATGTAGGAAAAAAGTACCCAGTCATTTTTTCCTTCAAAATTTTATATGTGCCTGACTTTGCTGAACTTGTTAGACAAGGATGAAAGTGATTATAGTAATATCTAGAAAATTCCTCTGTGGTCCATAGCTGTGTTTGGAAGGCCATTCCTCACAGTTCCTACCTCATGTGAGGAAAATTTATCGGACCAGCCCTAATGATCGGGGTGATTCACAGTCTGCCCCCATCCACACTGTCAAGATTTGCTATTCTACAAACAGAAGGCTTTCATGCTAATCCTGGAAGATCTGAGGGACAAGGGAAGCCAAAGGGAACAGATCTCTGTATTTTACAAATGGTGGCTGCAAGTTTTATTTGGAATCCTGTATCAAATACAGAACTAACAAATTCACAGAAGAAAAGCACCAGGCTTTGCCGGGCCATAAATTAGTTACCTTTAATGGCCAGGCTTCGGGGTAAAGCAAGCTGACTCACAGGGGCTTCCCTATCTGCTGCTTTCATTTTGGCATTTAGCACTCGAGTTAAAATCACTTTTAATCAGCAAGAAAGGCAGTTGTTTTTAAAAGGGAGAATTTCCCCAGATTCCAATTCCAGGGGATTTGAACTTTGGCTCTTGCTTTGGAATAATCCTCCTTGTGCGTATCTTAAACTGCAAATCGTTTTTGTCCCCTTTTAATCAACAAGATAGAATTCTTTAAAAGTTAACAGAGGCGAGTCTATCTACCATCATTTTTTTTTTCAAACTTCACCCTATAGGGTTAGCATTCACATCTTTTATTGAGTAAACCGACAAACTGAACACAGCCTTAGGAATTAGGGAATCCAAATTCCAAGATACAGTGTGCTGCAAAGTAGAATTATTTGGATTGATTTTCTGTGAATGAAGGCAAACGCAGATAAGACGACTGAGAATATCCTGGACAACATGTTCTCATATAAACTATGAATGGTTTGGCATCCAACATTTGACAGATTTTATTTCTATTTATGACATTTGTAGAAGTATGACAATCATCATGTTCCTCCACATCTCAGTTAAATTTTAATTAACTCTAAATTGGAAACAATGTAGTTTTGGGCTTTATTTTCACTTGTTAAGAGGATCAGAGCTAATCTTTGAAATGCAATAAAAATAGGGTTTTCCCTCATACAAAGTCCGAGTTGCCCTTAACTGTTCCCAGTGGCTATTCAGATTAAGTTAAAATGGTGTGTGTGTGGGGGGGGGGCAGCTGTCAATCCATGGGTCTTGCACACTGCTGTGGCATGTTACAAATAATTACAGAGATGACAGCAAATCGATCAATGTTTGTAAACTGAAGTAAACTAACTGTCCAGTTAGTAGGCTAACTGTCCTTGAGCGTCACTTTCTTTCTCTTTTAAGAGAATTTTTTTTAATATTTATTTTTCAGTTTTCAGTGGTCACAACATCCTTTATTTTTTATTTTTATGTGGTGCTAAGGATCGAACCCAGCACCCCGCGAATGCCAGGCGAGCGGGTTACCACTTAAGCCACATCCCTGGCCCACTTTCTCTTGTTTTAACACAATTTCTTAAATGGGGGATGGTGCCAACATCTGGACTGGTTACTAATGTACCTGTCATATCATAGTGGCAGCTGTCAGTTTGTCTAGTACTTCACCTAAATAAGACTTAATGAAAGATGTTAACCTCAGTGTAATTTACAACAATGAAAGCTTGTAACAAGATGATACACGATAAAACGAAGGGCTTATCTCAGCTATCTCTATCTTATGGAATATTATGTAGCCATTAAAATAGCTATTTTGGAGACACAGCAACAGAGAAAATGTTCATGAAACAACAGTTAAATGTATGTCCCAATTACAATTGTGCACAAATGCTTATAAAATTAGGATTCCAACAATCAGAGGGAACACATATAAAACTGTGCAAGCATACAATATAAATGGTCACTCTATTCTATCATTTCCAAATTTTACTTTACTATTAATTTAGAAAATAGGTTTTTAAAGTGACCTATCAGCTTTCATAAAGGGAGACAAACGAGATGACTAAGGAAATCAAGAGAGAAAGGAAGCAGTCTATTCTAGCAGCCATGAATCTCATAGAAGGCTGGTTAAATATCTCACAAATCCATTAGTCCTTAAAATATTGCTAGAATGGCCAAGCTAATCTCAAGAAGAGGCATTAAAAAAAAAAAAAAAGAAAAGAAAGAGAAAGAAAAGAGCCAGTAACAGGCATTCCCAGGTGACAGGCATTCCCAGTATGTCGTGTGGTCTGGAATTTATTGTGGCATCTGTGTCTGTGAGTGTGCATGTTCCTATGTGTTTCTTTTTTTCTTAACATTATCAGCATAAGAAGGACTAGAAATGCACTGCAGATCGCTCAGAAGTTGAGACAGCTGCGACAGCTACGGGTTTCATTTACAGACACCGACACTGCACATTTCAGAACATATCAGATACAAAGGTTAAGATATGTACATATTGCTTCTCAGCATGAAATCCTAGCAAAGACCTAGCTCTCGACAGCACCAAAATGTTGCATTTATTTTCTCAAGTCATCGTACACCCAACATAACTTGGTACTTGACTTTTTTATTTTTATAACATGAATAAGTAAACAAAACCCAAGCATCTCATAAAAATGCACCCTTTCTAGATGCAAAGCCCAAGATAAAGTGGAACTGGTGGCAAATATTAAACGAAGCTCCGAATGTGTTTATTTTGTAGTTGTCTCATGAAGCACAGATACATGTGTTTCTCTTATAGCTAATATTAACACATGCAAATGTCTAGTGACATCCCAAAATTGCTCTTTGAGCTGAGCAAGGGCTGTGGATTTCAACATCTTTCAATGTCCCCCAAAATGTGACTACATGAAGAAAATTGGCTAACCTCTCCCCATTTAAAAAAAAAAAAAAAACTGTTGTACTCCCACGTGACACATTTTTTGGAATACATTTGAGTATGTTTGGTAAAGTGCTGATTAACCCTTCTTGATCTTTACTCCTGAGAAGAAATGAAAGATCCTTGTATTTTATAAATCTCCAGCACATTAGATTTTGTTAAGTCTAAAGACTAACGAAAAATGAAAGAGAAAAACAAAGCCAAATATCGTAAATCCTTCCCGACTTAGAAGGCATTCCTCCCTTATCCCTTGAAGAAATTCATTCCTGCACATCTTGTTTGAATTTAACTTCTGAAGTTTGTCTTGTTCCATCCCCAGAACAAGTCAGGCGGTGGCATACAGAGATATGACTACATGAATGAAAACACATGAACAGCCACCGCACATACAAAAGCAAGATGAGATGGAAAAATATTAACTGTCAAGTGACATGTCACTTGGGTGCACATGTTTCTGTACTTTGTCACAAATGTTCAACCCAGAAGCTACTGGAAGTATCTGAATTCTTCCCCTACTATTGCAAAACATGGTAATGTAACCAAGAAAAGCGAATGCTTTCTGAGCCGTATGCTGGCAAGGCCTTCCAGTTCTAGAAGAGTCACTGAAAGTATTTTACACATGAGTGCTCTGTTATTCACTCAACAAGCCTACGTTTAGGGCAAGACTTTCCCACTAACACAACACCAGCGTCTCCCGAAAAGCAGCTTGCACAGACCCTGGGCTTGACTAACTTGGGAAGTGAGGGCTGTTTTTCTTGTATCCACACCCTCTCTTTCTGACACCAGCCTGATGTGATTTATAGTATTTTTATTACAAATGCAGTAATGAAACCTCACTTTGTGCAGACCAAAGTGGTGATGAGGGAATTGGGTGGTTTGGCAGCAGACGGAGGTGGAGAGTGAGATGCAATAGAGAGAAACACAATTCCAGGTTGACCCTGGACACAGCCAAGTTCAGGGAGCCTCTTGGAAGGAAAGGGCACTGACAGTATACGTGGCCATGCCTCAAGCGAGGCCAAGTCTATAAACTGCTTTTCCCCTTTTCTCAGCCTCTGTAAATACAGAGGGGAAGTAGGGTAAGAGTCTGCAGTGTCTGTAAGTAGTAGCTGAACTCCTCTGGTGGGAAAGGCAGGTTTAGTTTGGTGCTTTTATATTAGCTGAAGCTTTTGAATAAACAAACTTCTTAGGAAAGTCTCAAGGGATGATCCTGCCTGTCTGACCTTCCCATGGTACCCTGGCCTGGAAAGTTCTTTCCAGTTCTTAATTCCTTTAGAGATCTGGGATTCGGTTCTGGGAACTTGTAATGAAGTGGTACAAGCAGCAAGGATGAGGCAGGAGCTTAACCCTCCAGCTGCTCAAGTTTAAATGAGGGGAAAACTGACCAGCACATCTGGGTCAACTGGTGAGATAGTGCAGATTTCTAAGGAACAGAGCTGGTCAGGGACTATGCCAATTTTAAACCAAGGGATCTGGAAGACCCAACTACCACTTAGCATGGTATTTCCTCTTAGACTTTCTGCTTGTCTGAGGATGGGAGGGAATTGGGGGGCTGGACTACAGCTACTGAAAAGAAACAGAAATCCTCTGCATGTTCCTCTCTTCCCACTCTCTTGCATCTGGCTCCCTCCTCTTCTAGGGCCTTCATGTTCTCAGAGTCTGACTGCAAATGGTGAAATGGAAGGAATAAATCTGAAGACACAGGATGATCTTTATTCCCCAAGAATCAGAAAACCTTCTTTTTATGGTATTGGGGATTGAACCCAGGCCCTCACACATGTTAGGCAAGCACTCTACCACCAAGCTATGCCCCCAGCCCTATGCAAACATTTATCACTCAGACAAGGGATTCTTCATTTTACATGAATGATATTTGCCCATTGTTCTGAGGGGGCTGGGACTATAAACCTTGGCTTTCAATCTGGATCTTGCAGCCAATACCTTTTGGGATTCCAGAAACTAGCTTGGAAACTAGACCCTTTAGTGTTGCAAGGTGCAGCTCACACCTTTCATGGCCCCACTATACACAAAACTAAAGTTCATACTAGTAGTTCATAAATGCTACTTACTGATGGTTTGCTTAATATTAAATTGGCAGCTGGGTCTGGTGGTGCGAACCTGTAATCTCAGTGCTCAGGAGGCTGAGCCAGGAGGATTGTAAGTTCAAAGCCAATCTCAGCAATGTAGTGAGTCCTTAGCAACTAAGCAAGACCCTGTCTCAAAAAGCAAAATAAAAAAGGCTGGGATGTAGCTCAATGGTTAAAGGTCCTGGGTTCAATCCCCGGTACCAAAAAAAGGAAAAAGAAATTAAAAATAATAATCTTTAATGCTAGCAAGGAAATAGTTAAACATTCTTATTCACCACTGTTTTTTTTAAAGACTACAGAAAATTTTAAGTACTACGTATTGATGCTACCAAATGATTATTTAAAAAGCATTTTGAAATAAAAATTCTCAGAATATAGTTCAAATAAGCAATGACAAAATTCTATGTCAGGCATGATCCTGATTTTTGTGTACAATATGTCCAGGGAAAAAACATATCTAGAAATATTAACCATAGTTAACTCTGGGTAGAAAGATTTAAGTATTCTTATTAACTTATTTCACTAGATTTCCATGATATTTTTTCTGAAGAGACAAATACTTTAATAAGATAATTGAATCAAATAACCAAAAAAAAAAAGTATTGTAATTTTGTCTAAGGTTTTCAAACTGGCAAAGATTCAAAAGTGTCATGATTCACTGTGGATAAGAAAGGGCAAGATAGCCATTTATCCATCCTGAACTAAAACCTATTTCTGGAGGAGGGGACTCTGGTGAAACATTAAAAAAAAAAAAAAAAAAAAAAGATACATGCAAACAAAATTTTTAATTTTTTTTTAGTTGTCAATGGACCTTTATTTTATTTATTTATATGCAGTGCTGAGGATTGAACCCAGTTCTCACACATGCTAGGCAAGTGCTCTACCACTGAGCCACAACCCTAGCCCTGCATGTATCTTACACTCAGAAGTTCCCCAGAAGAAAATTTATACTAAAGGAATAACTGACCAGGGTGCAAAAGATGTCAACCCTGTTCACTGTGACACTGTTTGTATGCGGATTACAAAACATGAAAATACCTAGATGGTCATGAAAGGATTGGTTATAAACCCCTATGTAGGCTAATATGTATCAAGTATAACGACAACAGCTGATTTAGTTAGGTGACCATATTTCCACAATGAAAGAGGAAAGATTATAGAGTGCAAAGTGTGGTCCATTTATACAAATAAATTTTAAAATATGCATATGCAAAGCTGTGAAGAAACAAAGTGCTATTTCCTATGGGATATAATATTTATGCATTTTATTATTTGTGTATTTCAAAAATACATGATTCATTAACAATGAGAATGTATCTTTGCAACAAAGATTTTCAAGATAGTTTAAGGAACCATTTCCTATGGTATGTCCACCCCTCTGGGGATAACCTCATTCCTGGATTTTGCAGTTCTGCATTCTGTGTACTTTTTGTTATTACATTGACAGATATCTCTAGACACTTTTTTTTTTTTTTTTTTGGTAGCAGGGATTGAACCTAGGGCACTTAACCACTGAACCACAGCCCCTTTTATTTTGAGACAGGGCTTCACTAAGTTGCTTAGGAACTTGCTAAATTGCTGAGGCTGGTCTTGAACTCATAATCCTCCTGCCTCAGCTTCCTGAGTTACTGGGATTACAGGCATGCACCTCATGCCCAGCTCATTGTTTAACCCTCAGGAAAAATAACTGTTCTCATTTTGGGGGGAAGAAAAACCCGACTGAGCTGTGACACACCCCTCCAAGTGCCTTTGGGAAACAGGTTAAAGTCACCAGCTGGCTGAGATGCGCATGAAGGTGTCTGGCAGCTGTTGGGGGAGATGCTACAGACCCACCTCACCCTGCTCCAAGGTGGGCAGAACTAGCTCAGGGACAGGAGGTCCTCTGATTGGGCACAGGAGGAGCAAACATCCCCCAGCTTTGACTGCCTATCTTTTCTCATGCTAGAAAAAGACACCACAAACTTGCATTTTTATTGGTAAAACAGATGGACAAACACCTTCTTGCCAGCCATATTTGTGATTTTAAATTGGTCATAGTCATTAAAAATTACATACTACTTAATAGCAATGCGAAGATGAAGCAAAATATAAAGTTTATTGAGTTTTTTTTTCACATGTGTGGACAAGCACTTGAAGGGAAATACAAAAAACATTTGTTTATGAAATCTGGGTGCTACTTCTTTCAATTTTACACCCCTAGCATTGTTATGTTAGTATTTGTATGTAAAAGTTTAAAGAGGTAAGATGATCCAAAAAATAAATTGCTCTACATACCACTATGCTACCACCAGACTGACTGGAATTGAGATGATGGACAGTATTAATGGTTGGGGTGGATGGAAAACAACTGGAAGTCTCAAAATTGGCTAGTAGGTGAGTAATGTGGTTCAACCACTTAAAAAAACTGACTGTTTCAAAAAGCTAAACATACAACTACACCATGATCCAACAGTTTCACTTCTAGCAATATTTTAGAAATAAGTGCTATGTTCACACTAAGACTGATATAAGAATATTCATGGCCTCAGCAAGGTGTGGTGGCACTTGCCTATAATCCAAGCAACTCAGGAGGCCGAGGCAGGAGGATCTCAAATTTGAGGTCAGCTTTGGCAACTTAGCAAGACCCTGTCTCAAAAATTAAAAGAAAGGCTGAAGATATAGCTCAGTTGGTGGAGCGCTTGCCTTGCATGCACATGGCCCTGGGTTTGATCCCTAGCACCAAAAAGAAAAAAATATTAAAAGAAAAATTTTAAAAAAGGCTGGGGATGTACCCCTGGTTTCAATCCCCAGTACTGCATATATCATATGCATTATATATTATATATATGATATAAAATATATAATATCTATACGTTTTTTGCCATAACTAGAATCACTCTATACATAATAGAATTAGCCCTATAATTCAGTTCATATAATAAACTTATTAACAGATGGAAGAAGAGGTAGCCATGGGTGAAACACTATTATTTTAGGAAGGAAATAAAAAGTTAGTAAGAGAAAGAGCTTCACAGCCAGAGCATGATTTTTTTTTTTTTTTTTTAATATTTGCATCTTTTAGTGGCCAAAGGGTTTTTTGTGCTGAGGGAATTAGAAAATGTAGCATTTAGGGTATTTTTTCAATTTGAATTAAAATCTAACGGATATTATACACAAATATGCCCAAGCCCCTTTAAGACCCTAGAAAAGAAGATGGTGATGCCATAGCCCTTAAAATAAATCTGTGCCAAAGATCATAAAATGATTTTAAAAAATTTTTTTAAAGTAAATGAGCTAAGAGAATAACATGCCTTTATTATTAAAGACATTCTGACTTTGAGGTTTCAAAAATACGTCTGCTGTCCAACAAAGATTAATGCAACACAGAGACCAGCTTTTCATCATCCTTACTTGGCTCAGGAGAACTGTACATCACTAAATCTGACCGGTGCCAAACACAATGATAAAATGGGCAATAAAAGAAAGCAGGACTGTTTGGGCACCGGGAAGAACAAGTCTAAGCACCTTCTCAGCTGATTTACTCCAAATGAATTCATCCCAATAATGCAGGAAAGAAAACAAACCCAAGTTTGCACCAACAATGGATTCCGTTTTTCCTAGCAGAAGGTGTTAGTGAGGCATCTGTAGATGGCCACATGTACCACAGCGCTGTTTCTCTGGGAAGGAGGACGATGATAACACTTAGTCTGGGCAGGAGGCAGACTTGCACGGTGTCTGATGTAAAGAGAGCACACAATTTACCCAAATGGTACCGTGATTCCTGAGGGGAATGGCCACTGACCGTTGCTGAACCCTCTCAATTTCCAAGATTGTCTTCTAAGCCTGGCTCGGTCGAGAAAAGGTACTGCCAGGAAAGCTGGGACAGCTCCAAAAGCTAGATCTATTTCCTGCTCTTGGCATGCGGAATCCTATCTCATGAGGGGCGAGAGGAGTTGGCAAGGACTGATTGTATGCTGGCCTCACCATCTGTAAATTACCCAGGCCCATGTTGTCACCTGAATCTGCTGGGAAGTTTCAAGCACCAGGAAGGGTGGAAGCCACTGGGAAGGCTTCTCTGTGGCTCTTTCCTGCTTGTCACATTATGGCCTTAGCCATGGTGCAGAGTGAACTGTCAAGGAAAATGCACTAACTGGAATCAAGCAAGGGAAAGATGATCCAGGGACAAGATGACATGAGTGCAAGGACCAGAGACTAAATCACCACCTGCTTAGGCTGGAATGAAGAAAATCCTCCTCACTCATAGTTTGGTTTTATCAGCAGCCAGAGACAATGACATAAAATACAGCCCAGCCTTTAAATTATTCAAGTCCGGTAATTCCACAGGGTCTGCACATCTGATTAAAGAGCTCTGTGTGTATAAAATGAGCTTCAGGTTTCTAGAGGCAATGTGTGTTAGGCAGGGCGATTAGGAGACCTGGGCCTTATCTTAGCCTTGCCTCCATTCCATACAGGATTGAGAGAAGTCATCTAACATCTTTTGACCCAAGTGCCTGGGAAAGTCAGAATAGTGATAAGAACAGGGATATACAAGGAAAAGATTTGGGAGTTCAGATCTCAAGTTTGTCATTTACTAGCTGTGTGAACTTGAGCAAGTCACTGAATTTCTCTGATCTTTGTGGGCGGGGGGAATAGAGTAAGAGCAATCTGTTCAAGTAGAATCATGGCTCAGTTGAGAGAATGTGTGATTTCACAAGAAACCAAGTATGTGGAAGTATCTGCAAAAGCTCTTTATAAAATAGGAACAATTATACCCATTTCAGTTTTTATTATGGCTTCTGCCATGGGCTATCCTACAGGGGAGAGTAATGATGCATAAAATATGTAGGAAATGTTCTAGAAGGCAAGGTGTTGGTATGGGGTGGCACTACGATATCCAAGGTGGGGGGGGGCAAAGACCTTGGAATCATGCAAATTTGCATTGAAAACCTCTAAAAGCTTTACTACTTACAAAATGACCCCTCACTTGGACACTCTTAACCAATAACTGAAAGGTAGCATTTCTTTGAAATGAATATATGAGATCAGTGTTTTAATGGTATCTATGCTAACTGCAGTATTTTGCCCCTGTAGAAGTCACTCAGATGTTCTGAGATCAGTTCAATGGTAGCAGATGTCTCAAAACATTTATATTCAGCACTAATGGGAAATTATGGGCACTCTGAACTCAGGACCTACGCTTTCTTACTTGAGGCCTTAATCAATAAGCACAGGTGTTTCTAAATCACACATTAGTAACATATTTTGACAATTGCATTTTTTTTTTAGTTCATGAATTATAACATTTTGGGAAGCAGTGCAAACATTTTTACCAGTTTTCCAAAGGGGCCCAAGGAACAGAAGAGGTGAAGAGGCCCACAACCTCCTGAGAGTCTATTTTCTTAGGTATAAGAGAGAGATGAGCACTCTGGATGCAGGGTCACCGTGAGGGCTAATGACAAAGCATTGCCTAGGCCCCTGCACATAGAAGGTGCTCAATTAAGAGAGGATAAATGATAGAATAAGAAATTTTTCTGAATGCATTTCCTCCTCCTTTAACATGACAATTTCAATAAAACTTAATTTATCTTTCAAGGAGTTTAGGTTACTGCTTTCTTATGACTTGACTGCCAATTGCTAGGTGGCCTTGCCTGTTGTTTGGGACAACATGTCTGTGGATGTCCTAAGTCCAGATTGCTACTGCTGGAATCCACCTATGCACAGGCCAGAGATGTGGAGCCTGCACTTTAGCTGAGGACCTGGAGGTCTTGCAGGGGACAGGCACCTGGCTTAGCTGCATGGCTCTGAGCCTATGACCAAGGTCTTGGCTATGGTGGAGGAAATGAGAACAAGTTATTTAGAAACTGGGAGCACGGAAGTATTAAGATTGCCAGTGAGAGGACCTTTACAGGCTGGACGAGTCTTTAGGCTCAGCATAATGAACCTCAATGTGAGAAAATTAAGTAATGTTTCAACTTGAGTCCCAAATCAACAGTCTCAGCAATATGAGAGTACTCAGCAAATGGGAACGCACTATAGGCACAGAGGGAAGATTCATGGTCGTCTTAATTAACTCCGAGGTGCCACACATAAGGGGAAAACGATAAATCAAGTAGATTACTGCCAGCAATCCGAATTTCCAAGTGAAATAAGAGAGGTGTAGCGCCTTGAGTCATTTTGTAAATGTGTATGGTGAGGGCGGAGGGGGGAGATCTCCAAGGTCATCTCTTATGTTATAATTTGCTACTTTGTAATTTTATACCATGTGCAAAGTATTTGCCATCACTGTCAGGTGTGAAGAGGCAGGAAGGAGATGAGTAAGACACATCAAGGGAGGGCAACAATCACACACAAAACTGACTGCCACTTATGCATTTATTAAAAATACATTTACTGAGCACCTACTAGGTAACACTTATAGGAACCGAGGATAACAGTGATGACCAAGATGGTCAAAGTCTCTGCGCCATGGAGCTCATGATCTAATGGGGGCCAACAGACACTCAACAACACACCAGTTAAATAAGCCTGTGATTTTAGGTAATGATAAGTGCTATGAATAATAAAGCAGAGTGCAGGCCCAGAGGTGGGTAATAGGATGCTATTGAAACTAGGGAAAGTCTACCAAGTAGGGGACATCTGACCAGACACAGAGAAGGGGAGGGAGCGAATTCTGTGAAGCTCTGGAGAGTGCCCTCGCAAGAAGCAGAGCTTTGGGACAGACATGAGCTTGCTGTGCACAAGTGGCAGGAGCTGTAGCTCTGGCTGGGGCTGCTAATAAGAGGTGACCCGGAGCACAAGAGCATGCTGGCTACTGTAAGGAATTTCACTTTTATTCCACAGGAAGCCAATGGCAGGAGAGGGAGGCAACCCAATTTGGATTTTATACTGTCGATAGACAGGGAAAGAATATTGGCCTGGAGAATAAACATCTACACTGAGCATTGTTCTTAGCGGTGAAGAACACAAACCCACACACACCAACCTGGGGTCTGTCTGAATATTCACCAGTCAAGAGCAGATGGCAGAATAAATCATTAGACAACCATACCTTAGAATGCATTAGATCTCTATTGACCTGTAAAGATGTTAAATGAAAAGCAAAAGAAATACGTGTGTATAATACATATCATACACATTTATTTCAGGCTCCAGTACTTATGAAAGCTAAGGTCACAACAAATAAAATCCCTGTATACATGTCTACACCTGGGGAAGAATGTGGATGGATGCCCACCATGACATGACATTTATTAACTTGGTGTAGAAAGCTTGGTAGGGGGTTGCAGAGAGAAGCTGCTGATCTTAAATATATTGTATGTAATTTAAAAATCTATATCATTCAATAGTCATAGCAAGTTGTATTAATGTTATAGTTTTGGGAAAAGAACCCGAAGATTTAGGAGCTGGGGACGAAGCTCATAGAGCGCTTGCCTAGCGGGTGTGAAGCACAGAGTTTGATTTTCAGCATTGCATATAAATAAATTAAAAGATCCATTGATAACTACAAAAAAAAGAACCTAAAGGTTTCAATGACTTATTCCTAGGTTGGGGAACCTGCATAAAATAGGCAGTGTTTATGTTGACCTTGATGTATAGGATGACCACAGCCAGCAGAGAGTGGCAGGATAAGGAAGGACACCACAGCAGAGGGCAACACACAGAAGGTTCTGAACACGGAGCTGACAATGATTCTTTTGACAGATCTTTCGATGGCAACTGGTAGTTAGTCAGGGTTGCAGTGGAGACACTGGAGGCAGAAAGGGAGATTAGTGAACCCTTGGGACAATTCAGAACAGGAAGTTGGAGCCTCAAGGGCAGACAGCAGACAGCGAAGCATTCAAGAGGAGATGAGGGTGCATATGTTAGGAGCTGCTGCCTAATTACTAGAAATGGGTGTGAGGGAAAGCAATAGACAATGGGCTCCATTCTACCTGGAAATAGGTGGGTACCAGTAAACATTATGAATCCAAGAAAGAGGAGCCATTATGGAGCAGATGTGAAACAACAGACAGGCCCTGGATAAATGGAGACTGTATGGAACATTCCTGTACTCACAGAGTGGTACAGCTAGGAAAGCGGGTTGGGGGAAACCTGGGATTAGGAAGTCAGGGATCCTCTCTAGGCGATAAATAAGGTCATGGAACAAACACAGACAAAAGCAACACACTAGAGGCAAGATTTAGGGAGAAGCCAGTGTGGGGCAAAGAGGAAGAATAAGAATCAGGATAGAGGAGATAATGGGCCTAAGTGGGGAGAGTTTTCAGAAACAAAGTGTCCAACCACAATAGGCCAAGGAGGGCAAGGTCTTAAGATACCACCATCACCTATGATCAGAAATGGGAAGGTTGGTGAGGCCAATTTGGAAAGCAGTATGGAGATTCCTGGGAAAGCTGGGAATGGAACCACCATTTGACCCAGCTATTGCCCTTCTCGGACTATTCCCTGAAGACCTTAAAAGAGCGTACTACAGGGATACTGCCACATCGATGTTCACAGCAGCACAATTCACAATAGCTAGACTGTGGAACCAACCCAGATGCCCTTCAATGGATGAATGGATTAAAAAAAATGTGGCATTTATACACCATGGAGTATTACGCAGCACTAAAAAATGACAAAATCATGGAATTCGCAGGGAAATGGATGGCACTAGAACAGATTATGCTTAGTGAAGCTAGCCAATCCCTAAAAAACAAATACCAAATGTCTTCTTTGATATAATGAGAGCAACTAAGAATAGAGCAGGGAGGAAGAGCAGGAAGAAAATATTAACATTAAACAGAGACACGAGGTGGAAGGGAAAGGGAGAGAAAAGGGGAACTGCATGGAAAAGGAAAGAGACCCTCATTGTTATAAAAAACTACATATAAGAGGTTGTGAGGGGAATTGGAAAAAAAAACAAGGAGAGAAACGAATTACAGTAGATGGGATAGAAAGAGAAGATGGGGGGAGGGGAGGGAGGATAGTAGAGGATAGGAAAGGTAGCAGAATACAACAGTTACTAGTATGGCAGTATGTAAAAATGTGTATGTGATTCTGCAATCTGTATTTGGGGTAAAAATGGGAGTTCATAACTCACTTGAAACTAATGTTTGAAATATGATATGTCAAGAGCTTTGTAATGTTTTGAACAACCAATTAAAAAAAAATGCGAAGGGAATCAACTTAGGTGCCCTTCAACAGACGGATGGATAAATAAACTATATATTTATAATGAAATACTATTCAGCCATAAAGAATGAAATTATGGCATTTGCTAGTGAATGGATGGAGCTGGAGAATATCATGCTAAGTGAAATAAGCCAGTCCCAAAAAACCAAAGGCCAAATGTTCTCTGAAATGTGGATGCCAACCCACAACAAGGGAGGGTAGTGAGGGGAAGAATAGAAATTTGTTGGACAAGACAAAGGGGAAAGAAGGGAAGGAAGGGGAGATGGGACAAGGAAAGACAGTAAAATGAATCAGATATAACTTTCCTGTGTTCATATATGAATACATGATCAGTGAAATTCCACATTATGTATCCAATTAGAATGGGATCCCACAAGAATGGGATCCTAACTGGAATGGGTTATATTCCATGCATGTACATCAAAATACACTCTACCACCATGTATATGTGCGCACGTGCACGTGCGTGCGTGCGCGTGTGTGTAGCACTGGAGACTGTCAGTGGGGAAATCAGTCTAAGCAGGAACTGCTATGTGTTATGGTAAACTCCAAAAAGTGGGTTTCTATACGGAGGGGGGGGGGGAAGAAAACCAAATTCTGTTCTAGATTATTTTAGCATCATGGGATTGTTACTTGCCTGCAATAAATTTTGGAAAAAATGTATCGTAGCTTTGAAATTGTCTCAAAGGTTCATAAGATCAGACACAAATATCGATGTGTGAACCATAAGTGGCATTATGTCCCTAAGCAACCTACCAAAACTCTGTCTCAAAATTAAAAAAAAAAAAGTGGGAGGGGGGCGATGATTCAATCTCTGGTATCAAAAAAAAAAAAAAGCAATTTAAGTTGTATAAGTAACTTGCTTGACACATAGTCTATGGCTTGTTCCTGGGGCAATCTAAGAGGGCCAGTGTCTAACAAGTGAATCATATCACTCGACTGCCAAGACTCACCTCTCCTACCACGTGTTCTGTGCCAGCAATACAACCTAATTATGTTGGAGCAAGCCAAAATGTCACCCAAGAGCTCTTTCTAGCTTCCCAGTTCCCCTCAAGAGTATATGGTCTTTACAGAACACAATGAGCAGGCCAAATCAGGTGAGAGATATTACGAGGAAAACCTGGCAGGCAGCCATCTCAGCTTTGTTTCAACTGATGTCCATAAAAACATAGACGAAGAAAATGGTAGCACAGTGTCTGGTGTTTGAGACCTAACAGCATGCAACATGTTTATGGTGTGCATTAGGCCACAAACTTCAGTCTGGGGTGCGCAGATTCAGTAGACAAAGGAGGAAAATAGGAAAGTGTGTTTGGTACTGTAATAAATGACTGCTCTCAGAAGACCATAAACAGGTGGTTTCGTGAAAAAAGAAAAAAAAAACCCACTGCTTTTAGATTTTAAAACAAAATCAAACGCTTCAGGCTTGTTTGTATAAAATAGAAGGCCAGTACAAGCTCTGCTAATTACAGCGTTTTTTTATGAGGCTATGACTGACTATAATCTGGCAAAAATGAGTCCAACTGAAACAGCAAGAGTGAGAGTTTGGGAGGATTAGGCGAGGTTTTGGAGTGGAAGAAAAGTGGAAAAGAGGAAGAAAGCTTTCATTAAATAGTTCACATTCTGGTAGGAGGAAAAAAAAAAGGCATCCAGACTGATTTTATTTTCATTCAAAACAACCTCTTATACAGATTTTACTTTAAATCCTTGAACACATTTCTAAAGGCTGCTTTCAAGTCTTTGTTTCCCCAAATCCAACATCTAAGCCAAGCCAGGGAAGGTCTCTATTGACTGCTTTATCTCGTCTAAGAAAAGATTCTCCTGTTCCGTCAGGTCTTGCCGTTTTGTTGTATATTAGTGTGGTACCTAATTCATTCTGAAGCAGATGGAGTTTTGTTCCAATAGGCAGTTCAGTACAGGCTGATTATACTGAGCTTGTGTTGGCTTAGATTTATACTTTATGAGACCAAACATCTGGAAACCCCGAATGTTTCGGACTAACTTGTCAGGACTCACCCCCAAATTCCATCTCCTCTGAGGATCTGATGGAGGTTTGGTTTTAAATGTTGTTGGGATACCTCTAGAACAAGTCATATTCTAGAACAAAGTCCTTATTTCTACTCTGTTGTCTTTCTGATTTATCAATCAGAAGACTAGGGTTCTAACAAAGTCTCCATGTGGGAAACTTCCAGCCACAGGGTCCCTTTATTCCATTCCCAACCTTGTTGCAGCTTTTCTTTGACACTCAATCATGGACTTCTGGAAATCTGAACAGCTCCCTTACCTCCAGTCTTCCTTTCCTGCACCAATACATGTACATACAGAAACGCACACACACACAATTACAGTAGCCTTAGCTGCCCCAACCCGGGTTCTGCCTCCTTGACCTCCTCAGCAGAGAGACACTGTCATGGTCTGCTTGGGCTCTGTTCACTGGGCCACATGAGGACACCATCCTCAGATGGCGAGAGCTGAGTGACTGGTGGCTCTCACCTTCTAAACTTCATTTTTTTGGGGGAATTGTAATCCTCTACTACCTATTACCTGGAGCCTAAAAACCACTATCTCCTACAGTTGCCTATTATTTGTGGTAGGACAACTAGTAATAGCCATCACCGAGTACATTTTTTTATGCTGCAGGCCAGGTAAATGCTGAATAAAAGTGTATAGTATTGATTTTCATTCATAATAAAGTTATATTATAAGGAAATGGGTCTTTTAACACACCTGGGTAGAGGCTCCTAGATGTCTCATGAAAGTATCCCTGTGATCCTTAGAATCAAACAAGTTTTTTCAGTTCTTTGGTAAATATTTAATGAGGCTCTACAATGAACCAGACACTGTTCTGGGGTCTGACACACAGTTAGGGCAGATGGGAGATGTCTCTGTTCTCAAGGAGCTTCTTTCCTGGTGGAAACTGTTCTGGTCATATTCCAAAGCAATACTTCCCCTCCAGGTGTTCCTCCAATCAGCAACTTGGTAGTGAAAGGGGACTTACCAGGAGCAGAATATGGAGAATAAAAAGATTTTTTTTTTTTTAACATAGCACTGACTATGTCACAGGTGCAGAACAAGTGCTTTATATGCACCAACTGATTAAATATTCACAATTAGGGAGGTATTATTAGAGATGAGGAAACGGAAGCCGAGACTTGCCAACTCTGTCACACAGCTTGGAGAGCAGATGGGACTTTAACCTAAACAGTCTAATTCCACTGCTTACCCTAAACCACTGCATTGTTCTACTTCTGAAATAAAAGGAAAATAACATGGAGGTGTGGAAAAAGCAGAGATGGTTTTTGAGGGAAAAATCTTCGTTTTTAATAGAAGGCAATTCGATGTCTGATCAGTGTATGAGAAGTAGATGGATCACCATTAAAAGAGGTGCAAGAGAAGGTGATCAAGCCAGTGCCTCCGTCCCAGGTGAACTATGAGAAAAAAAGAATTCTGCAATTTGAATCAGAAAAAAATACAAAGCCATCTGCATAAAAGACTTCAGGGTTCCTTGAGGAAACTGGGGAGGGTGGTGGAAGCGATATTACTCCAGCAACCCTGAATTATGTGTCCAGAACACTAGTTCCATTAGTGTTCAACAAAAAGCACCCTGGGATCAGGTACATGTTAGAATTATATTGCCCCCTTTAGAGATATAAAAGGCATATCAAGCAGAGGGGAGGAGACATTTAATTCATGATTTCCCAACCTTAATGATCTCAGTATCCTACTGCAAGTAAAAGAGGTAGGGTGTGTGTGTGTGTGTGTGTGTGTGTGTGTGTGTGTGTGTGTGTGTGTGTGTGTGTGTGTGTGTGTGTAGAGGAGGGCTACTGATTATTTCTTGGAAATACTTTTCTATAAAACACTTTAGAATTTGATGTCTAACTTTAAGAGCAAACATTAAGCCAAAGTAAAAACATTTTTAGAGGTGAAATCTATAATTACTGCACCAAACAGTGCAGGGGTCCAACAAAGAGAATTAGAGTAGAGCTATAGTATAGTTATAAGAAAAATTTATTAAGCAGTGAATGGTAAGGGTTGAATGTAAGAAGGCAGCAATTTACTGGGCATGATAATTCTTTACATCTTATATAAAATGCTATATATATTTTAAACATTAAGGTTTAAATGAATTGGAGTTATTGGCAAACTCCAATTCATGTTATTTAATAAAAACATTTTGAAATCACAGTATAATTTAGAGCCTTGGTCATGTATGTTATCCCTTTTTAGTTATCTATTTCTGGGGAGTCACAAGTTATTAATAAGCTACCTTGTCACCTCAGTATGGCTACCAGAACTACTTTAATAACAGCTTGAAGGAACCTGGGGTAGCCTTTGCTTCTTAGCAAGCTTTTTGAGGAGACTCACCTGACTTCTCCCTGCAGTCACCTGTCCCCTGCCTTGCAGGTGAGTCATGGTGGAGGACGGCCTCCTGTGTGCTCCCTGTGTTCCACCCTTTCTTTCCTATCGGCTGCAGATGTGAAGGTTCCCTTCCTCATGGGACCTGAGGCATATGCTAAGATTCACTGGGTATGCTCAACCCAATTCCGTGGTAGTGATCTAACAGGAATTCCTGCTCTTCTCACCGTCTTTTAGCTTCTGCTGTTTCTATTGTTTGATCCTATTAAGCTGCTAACCTCCAGTTATTGAGGGCATGGTAATTACTCTGTATTATTTTTATATCTGTCCTAACTTTTCTAATGTTAGTCTTCCAAATTCTCCTCCTACTTTCCTAATGAATACTTCCAATATCTCAACAAGTCTAGCTATATGGCAATTAGATTCTGGAGCCTACCTGTGCAAGTCTGACCCCACTGACCCCTGGGTATTGTCATTTGCCCCCCGCCCCCATTTTCTCACAAGTGTACAATGAGATTTTCCAGAGGTTATCTGATATAGTACTGCAGCAGATTGAACGTAAAATCCAAAATCCAGCCAATATCCAGCCGATTTCCATAAAGTCATTCACCGAACAGACCTGCTTTTAAGGGAATCAAAGACTTTCTCTTTCTACTTGTAAATATGATTTTTAACATTATGTTAAACAGTATATAACAATTTAAAATAGTTAAATAAAGGCAATGATTTCTACAACTGCTTTCATCTTCTTTTAAATAACCCCAAAACGTGAGCTCCTTGTTAAAGACCATCTCTCTCTGATGATTAGTCAATGTCACTGCCAAAGAAAGTTCCATCTCAATTTTGGGATGCCTAGATGTCCATTGGGGTTAACAGACATATGAACAGAGCAATATTAATCATTTCTCCGTCTTCACTGCTCAGCAAAATTAGAATTTATTTCCCTGAGGTTCAGGAAAAAAAATGAACCTCTTATTCATTCAACTTAGTTTTTTTAAAAACATAGTATTATTTTCTGCTATATTCAGGATATTGCTGTCAAACTTCGTTGATGTTGTTGTTCATTCTACCTAACCCATAATACTATTTTTTAAAATCTGTACTGGCTCATCTGGATTTTGACACTCCCTTCTTTTATCAAAGGTTCAGAAGACCCCAGAACATCTTTCCACCATGGCCAGGCTTGCAGCCATCAGTTGATTAGCTCTTTTCTCTACTCAGCTTTTATCTACCATTGACAAATACTAGAGTGTCTACTGTGTGGAGAGTACCATGTTGGGAATGTGCCCGCTCCCCACAGAGGCATCCTGCGTGAGCAGCTGGTAATCCGGGCAAACTTTCACATGTCCTCCTCACCAAGAGGGCATTAGTGAATTACTGGCCCACTACATATGCGTACTTCTCCACCAGCTCAGACTTACTCTGTCATTATTTCTCAGGTCTCTAAATATAATAAAATATCCAGTTCAAGATCAAGTCTAACTTGCCATTTAAAACAAATATAGGACAAAGAGGAAACCACCAAATGGTACCCTGAGGGGGGGAAGAACAAAGCAGAGGGTGGGAACATTCTATGGGACAACTGGACCATCTCTTCGATAAATCATTTTCAATCCCAGGACTGGGTCAGATTAAAAGAGACTGGAGGGATTAAAATGTCCAGGTCCAATGTGATGTTCTGGATTGGACATGGCCTGAATAAACCCACTGGAAATGATAAGCAGTATGGTTTAATATTGCACAAATTCGTACATAAGACAAGGGACAATTTACCCAAATCACAATAGCCACACTATTAAAAGTCCTATTCAATATCATAATTAGTCTACATGCCTATTTATCTATCCCACAATATTAGTAGGCTAATAAAAATTAATATAAGCCTAAGATATGACTTTTCAAAACCCTTGCTGATTGCTGAAAACACAGGCTCCATGATAAAGCAGGCTCCATGATGAAACTCAGATAACCATACACATCCTTATTTGTATCTGATATGATTTTTAAAACCATAGTAATAAAAAACTATAGATCTCTTATGTCATTTCGTGGGAATACTGATGAGGAAATCAGATATGCAAATAGATGTTTATATTATGCATCCTTTTGAAAACATGCTTCATAGAAGAACTTCAAACAGCACAGATGACCAAGTCACAGCTCTGTCTGGGCAAGAATTGAACAAGTTTCCTAAAAAGGCACTCGAATCAAACAGTACAGATAATTCATTCCCAACTTTCCACTCCAGGCTCTAAACCACAACTCTGGTACCAAGAGACTGGAAACACTCCTCACCTTATATAAAGGGGACAATCAATAGAAATTCATGGGCTGAATTATGAGCAGAGAGTTTCTTGTTCTCATTAAAAACTAGTTTTGCTTTTACTTTGTCTTTTTCGCTTTGGGAGTGTGTGTTTTCTTAACCTAAGGTGATTTCAAGTTCTCTCCAAAAAATTACTGTCTCCTTAATTATTTGAGTTGGCTGAAACACTAAGTCTTCTTTTAGACCTGATATATCAAGTTAGAAATGGTTCCCTAAAGTTGGGCTCACACGTTCAGTTTAAGTAAAAACTCATGTTATTCTACACAGATGGGGTTAGTTGCTAAGAATATTTTTACTAAAAGATGAGCTGCTACTAAATTTCTGAAATTAAATTATTTCAATTTGTTATATCCTGATATATTCTGATATTCTAACCATGTTTTGAATCCATAAAGTACCTCTTCACCCCAGGATTTAAAAGGTTCACTCCAACATAAATCCATTAATTTCCCACATTGCCTTATGAAGTCAAAAGAGCATATTCTAACTCTGCATACAAAATACTTCCAGAATGAGCTTATAAATCAGTCACATTTTTAGCCATATGCACAGGACTATAATTCTACATCTCCAACAGATGAACCGAAAACTCCAAATAGAAGTTGCTTTAAAATAATCTCATGCAAACATTTTTAAGATTGAAAGCATCATTGTTGCCCTATACTGCTAAAAATATGCATTTAAAAGGTAAATAAGTGGCAGATGAGGTTGCTATAAATTCTGAAAATGGCTTACCTATTAATGTAACTGAGGGCAACATAGGTTGGCTGTTGTAATTCTTGTTTTTCTAAAACACGTGGATCTGTATCTGCAATAAAAACACAATTATAATTTTTCAGGTTTTGCATCAGAATATATGAGGTTCCCACACATAAAGTAATAGAGGCTAACCAGAGAAAGAGATTAATTTAGAATATGTCTTTTTAAAGAAAACCTAGTCAGCAAAGCACAATCATTTGTTCATTCATTCATAAATAACAAGATATTGCATTACTTTTCAAGGGAATTCCAAACATCAACAGTGATAAAATGCCCATCTGTCACCCAAACCCTTGCACAATCCCCCTCATAAATATTGGTTTTCACTGCTTACAGTTACAATGTTGGCATGGTTTTCGGTGGTTAATCGGCCTAAGAAAGAAAGTCTCTGTTAATTATGCCCACTTCAATGCTGGAACAAATTAGTTTCCATTGGAAAGCTCCATCAATTTGAAAATCTACTGAGCATTGTTCTTGTTCACTGAATGCTTTTTTTTGAGTTTGGATTCATATTCTGGAGGGCAGCTCTTCTCCTTTTTAAATGTATAATGAGTTTATTATAACTTTTCTAGACTCTCAATCAGAAACTCTCATACTGGGTTCAGAGTTAACAAACAGCACATTCACCAGAGGGGTTTTCTACTGAAAAAGGCAGAATTCATGGCGACATTCCATAGTGGCGCTTCTCTTAGCATGGTGCCAAAAAAAATGTACTTCTCACAACCAGGAACGTGTTCTCAAGCTTCTCACACGGAGAAATGATTGCCTAAATATATGCAAAACAATGTTTATATAATAATAACAAAAGGAGGAAGCAAAGGGAGGAAGGTGACCACACGCTGTTTGCTTAGAAAAAGTCTCAGACGGTTCACAGATTTCATTATAGCCTCCTCTAAAGCACCGCATTATTAGAAGTCCTCCAGCTGCACTTGGCAGTCACACTTCCTTTGATGTCATGACAGATGTTGTTTCAAGCACCTTTGCACAGGAAGTGTTTACTGCACGTGGTAGATGTGAGATACATGCAGTAACCCCCATGTGCATTAACAGGTGACGGGGGAAGGCAGCAGACCCAGCGGCAGAGAACACGGGCTGCAAAAGACGACAGAGAAAGCCATTGACAGTGCTTCGGACTCCCAGCAGAAACTGGACAGCAGAGACAGTTTTATTCTCAGTGTTAAAGTTAAGAATCCCATGTTCACTTTATCGTTCTCCTATGCCAAGAATTTCAGAGACACACTATTCAGAAATCCTGCTTCCTTTGGGTCTCTGCCATCGCAAGTCTTTAAAAGCCAAATACTGAAACAAGAGACAAAGATTCCCTGAATGGCTCCATCAAGTCGGGTCTTGAGTTTTTGGCAGTGCAAATGAGAACAGATCAGTAACTCAGCATTTCCTCCCCCTATCATGATGACTTGTGCAATTGAGGCTGCTCCTCAATCAGGTTAGACATAGGGCAAGCGGCTCCGAGTACAAGGAGCCACTCTTCAAGGGATAACAGTTTGCAAACACAACCCTTCCACTCTTCTAACTTGGCTGTATCCACCTTTCTGAGAGGAACAGACTCAGAGAGGAGACATTAGAACCATGCTCAACAGGTAAAAGTGCTTTGTCCAAAGAAATGGCGCATTGGCATGCTGGGCAGGCCATGAGTGCAAATAGTGACTGACATTCCAATCCTGTGAGGTCCTCAAGGTGCTTAACGAGGTAAGAAATGAGAGATTGGAGACGAAAAACATGAAAATGAAGAGAGAGGAGAGAGAGAGAGAGAGAGAGAACAAGGCAATGATTGCAAATGTCCTTGTGGGAAATTTCTCAAGTGCTCACAAAATGGTTCTATTTCAAGGTTAGTTATAAAGGATTCAGGAGCTTTGCTTTCGAGACAGGAATCCAAACTCAATTCACTAAAATCCATTCCTTCAAAAGAGATGTGTGAGACACAATTATATAAGGTTTAGTATTTCAAGCGGAAAAGAGCACAAGTCTGAGTCTAAAAATGTATATGAAGGAGTAAAGTGTTAAGAAGCCAATAAACATTTTAATAATACCTTTCACTTTTGTCTGTTCCTGTAACTGATTTTCAACCTAACAGTTTTCCCACAAACCATCTTCTAATGCTTTCCTTTGTTCTCAAATTATGTCATTATTAAAATATTTTAAATATTACCTTTCTAAGTTACCTTGATTTTGATTTCTCTTACTAGTGTGCACACATGCACGTGTGTGTACAGATATATGCACGCATACATTTATGTTTTTCTTTTCTACTTCAAGCTTGTTATAGTTTGGATCTGGAATATTCCCCAAAGGTCCTTGTGTTAAAGGCATGGTCAACAACCTGTGGTGCTACTAGGAGGTGGGGGACCTTTAGGAGGTAGGGCCTAGTTGGAAGAGGCCAGGTCACTGGGGAATGCTCTGGAAGGGGTTATTGGGAACTCAGCCCCTCCTGTTTCCTGGCCACCATCAGAGCCGCCACTTTCTCTGCCATGCGTTCTCTGCCATGATGTAGCATCAGAACCAAATGAGCCTGAACTGAAACCTTTGAAACAATGAGCCAAAATAAATCTTTGCCTCTTATAATGTGATTACCTCAAGCAAAAACTGACTGATGCAGAAAAGGCTCTAGTACCTCGCTGGGAAAGAGGAAGACAGTACTATATATAAAATTCTGCGCTTTTCAGATGTTCAAGTAAACCATTCAATAAATGATTTTGGCACATGACAGTCACACAAATTGCATCATATCTCATTTCATAAAGAATCAAGAATGTTTAGCAAAATTGTATTTTCAAAACAAGATTTGGAATGTTTTCTAACTGTGCTTCACCACGTTCTATAACCTATGATAGGCTTATACTCACATATCAAATTATAAATGGGAGAGACTTCTGGAAGCTTCAAAATGCTACCTTCACCATGACCAAAAAGACCACCTGGAAGTACCTCGGGCAGGACTCTTTTTTTCCTAATAATGGAAATTCTGCTGATTTGATTGTAACCAGAAATTATAGATGGATGTCTCCCAGGCCTAAACTCACTCATATTAAACATTTCCTTGGACAGCCTTTAGAATATTCATTAAAACTTTGAGTTCTTAAAATGAGATGAGGCACTTGTCATCCAAAACTCGAGAGGCCTGTGAACGGCTACTGGAGAACCCACATCAGCTGCTGGTCCCAGCTGCTTCGTCATTCACTTCCTGGCTGGCTGTTTTGTGGTGATCATGACTCACCATTTTTATGAGTTTAATTACCTACTGAATGCTTTGCATTCAGTAAAAGTATAATAGCTGCCTTCATTATTTCTCCTTCCCCGACAAACGTAACTGTCTGATGCTAGCTATACACTTTGTACTGGAAAAGACTGCAGAGGGAAGAGACTAGAAATTTTGCGGTAGGATGGTTTCCTCAGGTATTGCACAATGATGTCCTCCTCATGAGGATTATGAGGATAGAAGGAACACGATCAGGTTAAACTGGAAACTATCTACTGGATATTAATGATCATTAAAATGTTTTCTTATACTGTGTGCCATGTCATTTGAAAATTTTTGCAGATAAGTCCCTATAATTGAGAATCTAATAAGAAATAAATGCTCATAGCACACACCTCCCAGATATTTTTCTGTCCTAATCAGAATTGGAACAGCAGTTACAACTGTCCAGATACAAAACCCACATAAGTAGTCTGTGGATAGAGATGCTTAAATTTTTCATAGCCACATGACAACGCTTAAGTTGGCAATTTGGCCATTTCTATAATGTGGCCATCTACAGCCACACATAACACTACCACTTCTACATCAATAACAAGTGACGGGAAGATAAACTTTCCCATCAGGGCAGGGTAATGCCAAGCCCAGTACTGATGAACTATGACCCCATTTCCGTTTCAGCCACCCCCCTCCACCCCGCCCTGCACACTCTCTTGTATATTCAGACCTTAAGTTGATTGAAGGTTAAAACAGTTCAAATATGAAAAAGTCTTTGGAAGTACTCAAGTGATAAAAACCATCAATTTACTTCAAAGTTCCTAAAAGAGCATCTCTAAAGTGGGTGGCAACGTGTGATTTTTATATTATAATCTCAGAGTAATATTCCAAATGTACAGCTCCATGGTAAGAACTTAGCTATTTAACACTAGAGCCAGCACACAGAGTAGAAGATTTCCATAGGTCATGGGATCTTAGAGACTCGTGATTTGATAGGCTCAATTGAATTATAAGGGCTCAAGTTGTCAGGGCTCTACCTCCCATTGATTCTCAAGGTTAGGGGTGGTGGGGACTGGTAAGTTGTCAGAAACCAGGAATGGAGCCCTTTTCTACAGGAACTAGAAGAGCAATACGACTCACGAAAGGCCAACACCACCAACTCCCTTGCTCAAAACCATGAGACCCACATTCATCAACTTTGTCATCTCTAACATGGAGGCCAAAGGCAGGCAAAGGTCTAGGTTTGCAATATTTCTAACACCTTTTTTGAAGTTTTATCTTCAAGCTCGCCTGTAAACTCTATTGGAGTTTTTTGCTGGGTCAGCTGAAGCTAATTAATGAGCCCATGGGCTTTGGCTGTGCTCTAGCTGGTGTACCTTGCTGGGATTTTGTATTTTATATACCTGAAACTACTTACAATTTAAGGAAGTCAATTTAACAGGCTGCACAGCCTCTCTGCAAAGTTGACAAGGCTTCTACCAGAAACAAGTTATCTCAGGCTGAAAAGCAGCAGTGAGGGGAAAATGTGACATCATGCCCCTTGAGAGGCCTTCCCATTCCATATCTTCCAGACACCAGTTCTTTACTAAGTATGTATGGCAACTGTAGGAGGCCGAGAGGATGTGGGTGGGTGGGAAGGCCCTAGAGAGGCAACTGTCCACCCAGCCAGATGAGCAATTTTGGAGATCTGGGCTGGATACACCCATTTCTTTGGAATTTCTCAGTTATTCCAATAATAAGTGAAGGGCACAGTCTGCAGGCTTCCTCCAGCTGTTGAAATTGAAAAGCCGCAGGGCTTAAGAGTTTGTTAGGAGTAGCCTTCTTCAGCATCCTGGGTAGAGTCTGTCACACCTTCCTCCTTATTAGGCAACATTTCCAAGCACCACCACTGAACTTGTGCCACTGAAGGGACATTACCTGGGAATGTCCTTTTCCCCTGTCACGCTTTTCAGATGTGAGGAACTGGTTTCTCTTCAGCCCTCAGCTCAGTCTGGCATGTGGGAGATGGAGCAGATACACTGTCAATTCATCTTATGAGAAAATTGAAGACTTTGGGTTAAGTACGGCAGATTCCTCAAAGGCATTTGTTTCCTTCACCATTCAAGCCTTCGCAGATGTGGAAACAAAGAATAAACTCAAAGATAGAACAGAAAGGAGACATAGCAAAGTTATTTCAGCCTGTGTTTTAGAACATGGAAAACCCAAACAGGAAGAGAGCTAGCATGCAGATGAAGTTCCAATGTCAAGTGGCTGCAGTGGGGGAGACCCAGAGTCAGTGCCAGGGCCTCAGCAAAGGCCTCGAGTGGCTCTGGACTTGGAGGTGACCGCTTGGGTAAAAGACAAAAAGAAGGATCAGGACTGAAAGAGACAAGGAGGCAATGCTTAAAAGGTAGATGATGGAGGGACTCCAAAGCAGGACACCCAAGAGGAGAGAGTCCGGGGCTGAACACAGGATTACAGTGGTAATGTGCGGGCTCTACTGCTCCCAAGAACCCTGGCAGCCCATCAGCGGAACTCTTCTGATTAAGTTTAAATGGGAGCAGAAAAAAGATGGCCAGATGCTGACATCTGGTGATTCCTTAATTAAATGATCTTCAGACAGTTAAGTCCACAATCAACAAGCTCCATCATGCTTCCTTCCAGAGGCTCCTCTCAGCTTTTATTGCCTGGGTCTAACATATGAGCCAAGAACAGACAAGGGATGATCACTAGACTTTGGAGGAAAAGTCTTGACTGTGAATAAGAGACACCAAGACAAACAAATGGGGAGGGCAGGGAAGAAGAGAGGGAGAGGAAGAGGTGGTCGGTGGACACAAGGAAAAGAGCAAGTAAACCGGGCGTGGTGGCGCATGCCTATAATCCCAGCGGCTCAGGCGGCTGAAAACAGGAGGATCACAAGTTCAAAGCCAGCCTCGGCAACTTAGTGAGGCCCTAAGCAACTCAGCTAGACCTTGTCTCTAAAATCTAAAAAAAAGGGTGGATGTGGTCGAGGGCCCTTGGGTTCAATGCCTTATATTAAAAAAAAAAAAAAAAAAAAAGGCAAGTAAATGGAGGCCCTGGAGGTTAGGTGACAAGCCTCCTTACCAATCCAGAATGGACAGCCCTGGGACAAGAAGCTCTGCATCCTAAGTCCTGTTAGGCCAGCATTCTGACCAATAAAAAGGCAGTTCATCATCCTGTGAAGTCAACTCATTACTACCATCCAGTTGCAGCACTGGGTTCCATACAGGTAATCTTTGTGGTTTTATTAAAAGCCCAGCAGAGAGTTCTGTTGCAACTTTCACTTTTTTTTTTTTTTTTCCTTCTTTTGTGGTGCTGGGGATTGAACCTGGGGCCTTGTGCATGCCGAGGCAAGCACTCTACCAACTGAGCTATATCCCTACCTGGCTTTCGCTCTACTTTTAAGACTGAATTTGTTGAACCAACTATTTACATAGACCAACTTTATTCATGGCTAGTTTATTTCAGCTGCTGAAACAAATATTTCTTGTTGGCAATGGCCTTAAAAAAAAAAAAATCCTACAATTGCGTGTGACCAGCCTTTGAACAGATCAACTTTTCCTTAGTTTATAGACACGTCATTTGAAACTTCTCCCAAGCCATAATTTCCATTACAGAGAAGTCAGTGCAAATTACAGTGAGATTCTTGCCTTCCCAAATTCAATGTGAAATCCAGATGCAGTTTAGTGTTGCCGTAAACTTTATGAGTTAAATATCTAAGAAGTCGGGGACGCCGTGCAACACAATATAACACCATCTATTAAAAAAAGCACTCATGTTCACATCTGTAGCCTGAATTTTCCAGCCACAAGTGAATGAATAAACATGAGTCAACCAAGAACTGTTTGGACAATGCTCCAGGAGGCCGACTTACAAACAGAGCACCCTGCAGCCTTTCCTATTTCTGGCATGGCCAGAGGGTTAAAGTTATCAGAAATGAACTATGTGGACAAGGATGCTAACTCTTTCCCAACTCACCAAGCTCCTACGGTTTGGCGACTGCTTGCATTTTCCCCAAGGTATGAGTTGGGTAGCCCTGTATCTATGAAAATGATACTAGTGCACACTGCTCAGTGGTGAAAAGGCATTTTTGATCCACCTGTGACAAGAGCACCTGTGTTTCAGTCAGTTTTTTCACTGCCGTGACTAAAAGAGCTGACAAGAACCATTGTAGAGGAGGAATGGTTTCTCTGGGGCTCACGGTTTCAGGGGTCTTAGTCATAGACAGCCAGCTCCATTCCTCAGGGCTTGAGGTGAGGCTGAACATCATAGGGGAATACTGTAGCAGAGGGAGACAGCTCACACAATGATCAGGAAGCAGAGAGACTTTACTCACCATACCCCAAAGGCACACCCCCTATGCCCACCTCCTCTGGCCACACCCGACCTGCTTTCAGTTACCACTGTTAATACCTATCAGGGGATTAATTCACTGATTGGGTTAAGACTCTCAAAACTCAACCATTTCTCCTCTGAACCTTCTTGCATTGTCTCACACGTAAGCTTTTGGGGGACATCTCACATCCAAATCATAACAGCCGGCCAAACACTATCATGGCTACTACATATCTTTGTGAAAAATACAGCTTGCCCATGTGTATCTGGAAGCTCTAGAAACCTGGGTGCTGGGATTAAACAATAAAACTCTTTCAAACTGGAGTAAGGCCAACACTTGGTCCCCTCTAGTCCTACAGGTATGTGCAGGTGTGTGTGCATGCATACATGTATGCTTGCCTGTTTTCCCCAGAAACGAACCCAACGATGAATCCAAGAAGCATGTAATATAAAAGCCAAGAAAGTAGCATCCCAGGTTCATGGAAAGGGTTCATATGCAGGTATGTATAAGAGAAGACAGCTCCTGGTGAGTGTGGCTAAGTGACAGAAGAAAAGGCAGGAAAACGGGGCTCTGGAATTCCCCCCTTAAAGCTGGGAGTATCTGTATCAAAAGGGGGCCTTTCTCTCCTTCTGCCTGACATTGTTTGTTCAAAGAAACCTTACCCTTCATCCAAGGCCCTGGCCCATATTTTACTTCTACCCATATTATTTTCAAATCTATCTTATTACCTCAACAAATTGACAGGGCTTTAAGGAGGTTGGTCTTAGAAGCAATATATCCTAAGTCCTGGCTGTCAATAATTAGTGCCCACTATGATGTATGATGAATAACCAGATGAATGCCCTGGACATTCAGTAACAGAGAGGGACACAAGGATAAGCATTGAGCTCAGACAGCAATGACTCAGGAGAGGAGCAGAGACCCATGTGCAAAATGACTTTCAGTATACATACTGATGAGAAAAAAAAATGCACAGATGTTCAAAATGATTCAAAATTTAGAATCATGGGAAAGAGCACAGATGGTGCTGATCTGGGAATATTTTACTGATGAGTGGGGACCAAGGCAAGTTTTAAGGGAGACAGCATAGAGAGTCATTCATAGGCGAGGGTGGGAAATTCAAGTGTGACATTCAGTTTGAAAGCATGGGGTGAAGTCTCGGGTATCATGAAAAGGTGGGAGAAATGAAGAGCCAAAATTCCTAGTTCTAAAACAGAGATACTTTAGGGTTGTGAACTGTGAGCAATTCCCTCCCCTCTCCAGGGGACATTTGGCAATGTCTGCAGACACTGAGCTCCCTAGATGCCAGTGGCATCTAGTGGATAGAGGGCGGGGATGCTGCTGAACATCCTACAGTGCACACACAGGAAAACCCTGCCTCAACAAAGAATCATCTGGCTTATGATGTCAGTCGTGCCAAGGTGGAGAACCCTGCTGAGAGAGCTATATGACTATTATGAGGAATGAATTATTGCTTCTGGATGGATTATTTCTGTTCTGTGGTCTATATCAAGAAGCTTGGTCAGAAGGCAACCAAAGCAACTGGACTTATTTCCAAAAGGACGGACTGAGTTCCTGCCAAGTGCTCATTGCTTAGGGAAAATTTTGTCAGTAGGATCACAACGGAGCAAGATGGATGAATACAAATCCCAGTTAACAATAATCCAAAATAGGCTATGATGTGTAGCAAGAGAGAAATATACCAACAGTGCCAGAAATATGACATGTTCTCTGGGAATCAGGGAAACTTCTTTAAAGAAAATTTTAAAAGAGTCTTGAATTAATCTGCAGTCAGAAAAAGTGAGAAAATGGTGAGTGTGAATAAAAAAAGGTTTGACAGGTGAGCAGAAGCAGGAAAGAGTGGAGACTGGCAAAAAAAAAAAAAAAAAAAAAAAAAAAAAATCCAGTGTGGTTTCTCCTCAAGAGGCTTGAAATGCAGTGGATCACATCACAGAAGCATTGGAAATGCCGAGTTTAGTCTTAATCTTATTAAGCAATGAAGAGTCAGGAAAGGTATAAACTGAGATGATCTGTGTGTTAGAAAATAACTGGTAGGAAAACGGAGGATGCGAGAGAAACTGAGATACAGAAATACAGGACTTGGTGAAAGCAGAAATGGAAATAGGAGATTTTCTTATGTTATAGACCCGAGTGTCTCATTATCAGAAGAACAGAACTTGAAAGTGAAAAGGGTTTGGTAGACAAGAAAGTGGGGTCTGCTTCTGATGTGTGGCAAGACATTCTGCAGAACCAAGAAGTCGGAACCCAAAAAAAGGAGATAAAGGACTCATGATGCAGATAGGAACTGAAGTGCCAAAGGCTCCCATCGTAATACCACACATTCCAACAGGCAGTGGAACCAGAGCATGCCCCTCAAAACAAAATAGTGACACACAGTAAAAGTCAACTACCCTGATAAAAAAACTTGGTTATCATGTAACTCAGTCAACTATTGGCTAAGAACCTTGTAGACCAAGCAGGATCAAGAAGAGCCCAACATTGTACTACATTTGAAACCAAGTCAATAGGACATTACACAAAGAGCGGGTATACAAGCTTGGGGAGAAAAAAAGGAAGGAGTTGAAATGAGTTCAAAGTTCAGAGTTTGGTGATCTGGTACCTGAATCCCCAAGGTTTACTATGGTAATCCTCCTCTCACTGAAAACCACTTTGCAATATTTGTTGGTATTGCTTAGGTAACAAAGCCATGCCACACAAGTCCAACTGTCTGGTTCAACACTAGCTGTGTAACTTCTTTAAGCCTCAGGTTCTCAACATCTGTATAATGTTGAGAAGGACAGTATTTTTACCTGAGGATGGAAATGAGGACTACACTTAGTAGATACTGCTTTGTTCTTTAGTTTTGAAATGAATATCTGTACTATTGTGAATTATCTCCATTTTATAATCAGTGACATAATGATGCATCTAAAAACTCATGTAAATATGGCAGGGACTGCTGGAAGTTGCCCAACTGTCATTTTCTTCTTCTTTACAGTACTGAGATACCTGGCTGCCTGACATCAAGACTACATTTCCCAGCATTCCTTGAGCCAAGTGTACCCATGTGACTAAGTCCTGGCCAGTAGGATACAGGGCTTCAAGCCTCCTTCAAGCTTCAAGGAAGCCTCCTTAAAGCTCTTTAGGGTAATTTTCCTTAAAGGTGACAGAATGACTGGAGCTCCTGAATCTACTTTGGCTAGGAGATAATTGGAACTAGAATTCTCATATGACAGAGTAATACAATCAGATTCTGAACTGCACTGATCATGTAAAGCTCCATACCACTATTGGACTCATTATCTGTAGTCTTTTTTGAAAGTAAGAGAAATAAATTATCTTCTATATAAGCCATTGTTATTTGAAACCAAATAACTTCTCAGTTATATTAAGCCAAATCAAATCTACAACGCTAGTTTATTTTGCTGGACCCAAAACTCTCATAAGAAACAAAATATTTCAGGTTTTTTTTTTTTTAAATCTAGAACAAAGCAAAGAGTTTATCATACAAAGCTCATGGAAAGAGAATCAGAATTAAACCACACATATATCACCTTAGCATCTGTGACTAACTGTACACTGGGATGGTTAAAGAATGGGAGAAAGGAGGAGAAAACCATGTCAAATTATGCCTCCTTTGGTCGCTTTAAGACTTTCTCCAGAATTAGTTATTAGTGGGCAATAATGAAGCAAATTGCACATGCAGATTACTTCTGAGTTATGAACAATGCAACCAGCAGTAACCTTTGAAGCTGTCAGGATCTTTTCAGGCAGGCAATTAAAGTGAAAAATGAGAGTATGCACAACTTCCATCACCCGATACTACATGTACTAACACCACCTACACACACTGACATCAGAGTAGGCTCAATCTGAATATTTATTAATGCAGATCTGTTCCCATTTGTTCCTCTTCTTTTCTTGTAACCCATTCCAGCCCCACCTGCCTCCCCCCCCCAAAAAATCTTTTTCTTTAAAGGGCAGCTCTGACACTGAATCACATTTACCTGAAACCTACATACACTGTGACATCTTTCCTATGTGAATCAAAAGAAATTTCCTTCCCTTTCCCTTGGCCACAAGATAAATTTAGGACAAGCTTGAATTCTAGAGGAGAAAAAGTTGATATAGTAAATTCAATTAGGAATACACACAATAATCAAGATGGATGCTTATTCTTTTGTTTTTGTGGTCCTAGGAATTGAACCCAGGGTCTTGATGCTAGGCAAGAACTTTACCACTGAGTTACATCCCCAGCCCTAGAAAATGATCAAGATGGAAATAGCCCACAATCGATGATTTTCATAGAAGGTCAAATATATATGTCAAGTGTTGGTTCTAAGCATTGAAGCTCCCCCTCCAAAAGACAAAACAAAAATGAAAAATGGTCCCAATTCTCAAATAGATCATACTCTAGAGGATGTAACTTATATTGATCTGTAATCACAGTGATCCGATGTAAAAATACCTGCTTTTCTGCTAACATATAGGAACTGCTCATTGTATGTTTTGTGACTCAAGAACCCGGACAGACTTTTCAAGAGATGACAAGCAGGGGTCTAACTGTGAGCTAGTTGGAATAGGTCTCCAATCTGAGAAGAAACTCCTGTGCTAGGGGCCCAAGACCTGATCTGATGCCTACCGATTCCATCAGCAAGGTCGCTTCATTTGGATTCAGCCGCTTCAGTGCCACCAAGTGCCTATAGACCAATGGTTCTTAATTAGAACTGCATGTTAGTATCACCTGGGTGACAAAAAGATTGATGCCCAGGATCCATCTCCAAGATTCTAATATCAACAGGAGTTGACAATTACTACTGTAGACTAAGAAGGCTCAAAAAGCAGAAGAGAGATGGAGAACCACTTGGGAATTTTAATAAGTCAGTTTGCATCACCTGCCAGACGGTCCATCTAAAAACGCAGTTGTGACTCTGGAAACAAATTATTGAAAGTGAATTAAGGGTTATATATATATATATAAATCCAATATCTAGCAAAATCTTTTAAACAGAATTCAGGCTCTACTTGAAGCCCTGGTTATTTCCCCCCCGCCCCCTTTCACTTGCTATACAGAAAGAGCTAGGCTTAGTAATTTTGTAGACAATTTGGTATTTTTGCATATTTTAAAAACAAATCCAAGTTGGGAGCAATCTTCCTCTATTCAGTACGGGTGTTCTGATAGGATACCTGCCTGGGAACCATTTGGTCATTGATTTCTTCTCAGTGTATTCCTAAAATTATAATCCTATATCACTGGAGTTCTGGGCTTCAGAACTTTCTACAAGATTAGCCTGAACCAGTGTGTTTTTTTTTCCTGTGCTATGATTCACCTCAGTAACAAATCAGGCCATAACCAGCCGCATCCCAGTTGCATTTTGGAAGCTGGTTTCATCTAGATTTGGCAAGAAGAATTATCTTCATTACTTCTCATCTCCCAGGGAAGACAAATCATTGCTTTAAAAAAACCTTAAAAACAAAACAAAACACAGAAAGAGCTAAACATTTGACACAGGGTTACATGATGCCTCTGCCTAAGAGTTATCAGAAACAAGCACATATTGGTTAAAGCTTTCTTGGGTCCAAGTCTGATCTGAGGAACTCTGGGTCCAGACAGTAGCCAGAAGCACAGCGTTCAAGCTCACACGTCAAAGGTTATATGCCATTTTGGAATTGATGACTCCTAATTCTGTGCAGGTTGTGTGTTCATTCTACTTGTTAATGAGTAGAGGCACATGCTGAGCTGTGTCTCAGATCCATCTCGCTGATGGTGTGAATTTGGGTATGGGAAAGTCCCTAGCCCCTTTCCATTATCTGGCACATGGCTCCAAGCAATCTTAGCTTCTGAAGAAGCATTTCTAGGAAGCCAACTCTGGGCTTTCTGATACATATTTTTCAATGAAGCTCTAATTTCTTTGGATAAGCAAGATTATATGGCAGTTACTGGCATGATCTGCTACTTTTGGGGTGACTTGAGGAAGTTTCTCAGCCCACGTCTGTTTTCTGATAGGGAAGACAGTGAGTGACTCATAACCCCTACACATTACAAGGTTCTTAAGGGGATTAAATAAGATTAGCTATTTACAGCCCAGAGCACAGTGCCTGGCACCTGGTAAATAGGTAATAAATCTTAGCTATTACTATTATTTCAGCCAGTCTGGTCTGAAAGCATTTTGTATTTACATTGTGCCAGTATATTTATGAACCATCAATGGTTCCCAGATAGCATTAATAACAGGTAAAGATAATACTGCCATCACTGAGTGCTGGGTCCATAAGAAGAGTCCATGTGCAGTCCTCATGAACACCCTACAAGGGAATTCTCCCACACATACCTCCTGCCCTTTTCCCAAAGGGGAAACATAAGGCTCAGAAAAGACCCACTCACAGGACTGGGAGCTAAGGCCTCTTATCTGACTTCAATGTGTTTTAGGCCACACCCGCCGCCTCTCCAGGGTAGAAATGACTTGCTTGTTTCACAGACCTGTGTCACTATTCAGCATTGATGCTGTCAAATGGCCAGATGGCTTTTTCTTCTAGGCAAGAGTTCTACCTACTGATCTATATTCCCCCTTTTTTTTTCTGTTAACATGTAAAGGTGACTTTATTATCTCTTTTCCATAAACGAACATTAATATTTTTGTAGTAAAATTTAAATAATCATTATGTAAAATATTAACATTAGAAAGCCTGTTCTGGTGTGGTTCAACACCATCTCACACAGACACCAAGCATGGTCTGGAAGTTCTGGCCTTGCATCTCCCATTCTTTGGGTGTAATCAACCTTAACAGCCCCAGGACTTCAGAAGCAATTGAGTATGCCATTCCTAAACTTTCCAACAATGTTCTGTGTTGTTGATTGTGAATGTCTATATAGGCACCAAATTATTTCTGGACTCTAAGGTTTCTCTGGGGCCTGGGTGGTTTTGGCTTCATTACCATGGGGTCAGGAATCAGCACAAATGGACCGACCAGGTGATCAGCTGAATGGGACTGTGTACCAGTGGAACCATTTCTTTTTTTAAATACCCCACCACCACCATTAAAGAGCAATTTCAGGTGCAGAAAAAAAAAAAAACAAAAAACAAAGGAAGGTACAAAGATATCTCACACTCCCCTCCCCAGTCCCCATGCAGACAGACATTAACATTCTCCAGAGTTTCCTTTTTCACTAAAACAAGTGCTTCAACCTTAGAAGAAAGCTCTCTCATGTTCTTGGATAGGCAGAATTAACATTGTCAAAATGGCCATACTACCGAAAGCATATACAGATTTAATGCTAGTCCTATTAAAATCCCAATGACATTCCTCACAGAATTAGAAAAAGCAATAATGAAATTCATTTGGAAAAATAAGAGACTCAGAATAGCCAAAACAATCCTCAGTAAGAAGAGTGAAGCAGGAGGCATCACAATACCAGGCCTTAAACTATGCTATAGAACCAAAGTAACAAAACCAGCATGGTACTGGAGCCAAAATAGACATGTAGACCAGTGGTACATAATAGAGGACACAGACACAAAACCACATAAATACAGTTATCTCATACTAGAAAAAGGTGCTAAAAACATTCACTGGAGAAAAGACAGACTATTCGACAAATGGTGCTGGGTATACTGGAAATCTATATGTAGCAAATCAAATTAAACCCTTCTCTCTCATCCTGAATAAAACTCGACTCAAAAATGGATCAAAGATTTAGGCACTAGAGCAGAGACCCTAAGCCTAATAGAAGAAAAAGTAGGACCAAATCTCCACCATGTTGGCTTAGGAAATGACTTCCTTAACAAGACTGCTAAAGTGTAAGAAAAATCAAGAATTGATAAATGGGATGGAATCAAACTAAAGCTTCTTCTCAGCAAGGGAAACAACATGAAGAGACAGCCTACAGAATGAGATAAAATCTTTACCACAAGCACCTAAGATAGAGCATCAATCTCCAGGATATATAAAGAATGCAGAAAACACACTAAAAAAAACAAAAAAAAAAAAACCAAAGAACCCAATCAATAAATCAGCTAAGGAACTGAACAGACTTCACAGAAGAAATACAATTGACAAATATACGAAAAATTCTTCAACATATCTAGTGATTAGAGAAATGCAAATCACAACTACACTAAGATTCTATCTCACTTTATTTAGAATGGCAATTATCAAGAATACAAAAACAGTAACAGTTGACGAGGATGTTGGGAAAAAGGCACACTCATACACTGCTGGTGGGACTGCAAATTGGTGCAAACACTATGGAAAGCAGTATGGAGGAGATTCCTCAGAAACCTTGGAATGGAGCCACCGTTTGACCCAGCTATGTCACTCCTCGGTTTATACCCAAAGGACTTAAAATCTCATACTACGGTGATGCAGCACATCAATGTTTATAGCAGCTCAATTCACAACAGCTGAACAATGGAACCAACCTAGATGCCCTTCAACAGATGAATGGATAAAGAAAATGTGGTACATATACAAAATGGGATATTACTCAGCCACAGAGAAAAATAGAATTATGGCATTTGCAGGTAAATGGATGCAACTAGAGAATATACTAAGTGAAATAAGCCAAACCCCAAAAAACAAAGGCCAAATGTTTTCTCTGATAAATGCTGATGCATAATGTGGGGTGGGGTGGGAATGAAAGGATTTTGGATTGTGCAGAGAGGATTGAGGGGAGGGGGTGTGGTGATGGGAAGGACAGTGGAATTATATGGACATTATTACCCTATATACATATATGCTTACCCAAACAGTATGACTCTGCAACATGTTCAGCCAGGGGAAGGAGAAGTTGTTCTCTAATTAGTTATATGTTCTACTCTCATGTATAACTAATTAGAACAAATTAAAAATTAAAATAAATCAAAAAAATTGAACAAATCAGTATTGAAAATGTGAGGAAATAAATACTTTCAATTAGCATAAAAAAACCTTGATTGCATCCCCTGGGTTTAGTGAGAACATGCATAAGTGTCTAAGTTAAGATCTTTCTCTTAGAAGATGGACCTTCAGCAGAATGTTCTCCAAAAGGGCTTCCAAATAGCCACATGTACCTTCTAAGTGGAAATGAGAAACTTTCTGGCTAGCTTGCAGCTGAGGTCATTAAGTCATTCTGACTCATAAGAAACTATCAGTTAACTCGTTTTCTACATAAAAGCCTTTTACGTTATCAACTAGGGCAGGCACCTTTAAACGATTTTATCACACATTCAAGCCAAATACAAAACTATCACATTTAAATAAAATAGACACTATCAAAGTAATGGCAAGACCTCAAGATTCCTCAGAGGGGTTCAAGAGAGGGGGATTTAGTACATGTTTTTATCAGTTGAACTTCAGAAAATAGAAGGCAGAGACTGGAGGATTTTCTCGGCTTATGAAGATGACGCTTAATATGTCAGAAATAGATCCAATATCATAAGGATATTAACCCACTTTTCGCGGCTTAGCTTCAAAAAGGATTGCATAGATAATACATACTTTAAAAAAAATATTAGTTGCTGAAAGTCTACTGTCACTGTCTCCTCCCATCACTCTGCCTTCACACTCAATGACTTAGCTCTTTAGCTCTTTTTTTCAACCTTTTCACTACAACCCAGTTAAGATATTTATTTCAAAAGACGGTGGAATGAGACAGACATCACTACCCTAGGTTTGTGTATGACTGCACATATGGTGCAACTCTACATCGTGTACAACCAGAGAAATGAAAAGTTGTGCTCCCATTATGTACAATCAAAATGCATCCTGCTGACATGTATAATTAGAATAAAAGAATTAAAAATTTTTTAAAAAGATATTTATTTCAAATTGCAACTAGTACACTGCCCCCTACAGACAAATATGAAATTTCAAAAAATGTTGCTCAACTTTACTATATATACCTGGATAATACCGTTTCATTTTTAAATATTGGGACAACTCAATATTTAACTCAATAATATTGATTTCATGATCCAATAATGAGCCCAATCAGTGATTTTTAAGAATACAAATCTTGCTAAGTTACAAATCAATGTCATGCATTAAATTTAACCCTCACACATGGCTGTTGAGTGGTGCATGCCTGTCATCCCAGTGGCTCAGGAGGCTAAGGCAGGAGGATCAACTCGTTCAAAGCCATCCTCAACAATTTAGCAAGGCCCTACCTCAAAACAAAATTAAAAAAGGACTATATTGTGGCTCAGCGGTTACACACCCCTGGTAACATTAAAAAATTATAAAGGACTTATGTAAAAATAGAAGACCATTTGCAATTTGTCTCCATTACCAAATTCCCCAAGCTCTTCTTACAATAGTTCTCCACTCTGCCCCTACACCCCAGCAACTCCCAATTTCCTCTTGCCCTTTGGGCACACCTTGCTTGCTTGCATCTTTTTGTTCCGATTACCCCATTTGCCCTTCTCAGCCCTGTTCTGAACCCCAAATACTGTTTTAGTGGGACTCTTGTCGCTGGATTCTGGCTGGTTCAGTCCATGGGAAGAACCCATGGGATGAAGCAGGGTGAAGGAGTGGACCGTCGGGTGTCTGTTCCGTGCCCTCCCAGGCATGGTTTGGGCAGTGCCTGTAATGCACCACTTGGGGCATTGACACCCCTCTTGCAAGCTGTCATTCTTTCCAGGTTCTGGTAACAGTGTCACCTTCCTTTTCCTTCAGGGTCCTGCTGTTGCCAGTGCCTCATCCTCCGTTAGTGTGCCACACCACTATAGGGACCCCTGAATTTCTCTCTCCTGCTGTCAGGAGACAGCCTTTCTAACATACATTGTTCCTACTACTAGGAACACCTTTACATCCACTTTTTGTTTGTTATTTACCAGGGACTGAACCCAGGGGCACTTAACCACTGAGCAACATCCCCAGCCCTCTTTTATTTTGAGTCAGGGTCTCCTTAAGTTGCTTAGGGCCTCATTAAGTTGCTGAAGCTGGCTTTGAATTTGCGATTCCCCCTCCTCAGCCTCCCCAGTTGCTGGGATTACAGGTGTGCACCACCAAGCCCAGCTTCTCACCTCTTTGTAGTCATCTTTAGATTCATTTTCCAAAGTCCACAGCAGAGTTTATGCCCTCTCCAGAGCATTCCATGAAGCTACATGGTAGAATCTGCCCATCTTATAAAAAAGATAACTTACATCTTAAAGTGATTATATTCCAGAGAGATTCAAATTCTCCAAAACCAGAACCCCATTTCTCTTCTGTCCCTAGCACTTAGCACAGGGGCTGGCAAATAATTGTGATCACTGAAGAAACCAAGAAAAGAATGAATGGTAACAGGATTCTTAATTGCTAAATTGCATCACAGTTATGTACTGGTAAGTAGTATTTTCTTACAGGAATGTCCATAGATCATCTTCATTTAAATTCCCATCCTGTGGTGATGGTGATCTAGTCCATTTTCTCTAAATTAGCTGCTGGAATCCAGCTGGAGATAACTGCTGATTACTGCGTGGTGAACCAGCCATCTCTTCCATAACTAGCTAGTTTCCACAATCCCACATCACCTGGCAGGGTGTTTTCTGCTTATTATGCTAATTAGTTTTTACTTGAAAGATGTAATTATTGCTGCAACCCAAGGAAATAATTAATGGCCAATTTTAGTGGGCAAAATATTCATTAATCAAGCCAACAGACAAGATACCTGCAGAGTTTAGGGACAAGGTCCTCAGAGAAGAGGGAGGAAAAGGATAATCACCCAGAGATTTCTCCTTTTTATAAATATAGGTTAAATCTATTCAATTACAATCTCTCGAAAGTTTACATTTCAGGTTTAGTCCAATGCCTCCTAATGAAATCTAAGCTTAAACTTTTGGGCTTTAGAAAGCATTGCACAACAGGATTGTTTAATCATTTTCATCTCACAAAAAGGTAGTGATTATGAGGAGCCTTTCATACATGGTCTCCTAGAAATGCTTCTTTACATAAGGATTTCTGAATGCTACAAATGTCAGCCTGTGTCACCCCTGCCCTGCCATTTTTTCTTTTTCTGCATTACTGGAAGAAGGAACTCAAGGGTGCTCTACCACTGAGTTACAACCGCAGCCTTTTTAATTTTGAAACAGTGTCAAAGTTGCTGAAGCTGGCCTTGAACTTGTGATCCTCCTGCCTCAGCATGCCAAGACCAGCTGGCCTCTGCTTTCTTATACTAAAGGCAGTGTGGGAAGAAAGGGTCCTAATGAGAATACAATTTGGCTCGATCATTGTTTGCATCATCTTCATCCCTTACAAACACACATCTTTTCAAACCTGAGGGTGGGAGGACAGTTTAAATTCTTCTAACACCTTGCTAATCAGAGCCTAGAGAAATATTTGCCAGAAAAACAACATAGTGATTCAGAGATCAGGTCAAACCTGTACCCACAATTAAAAGATATTTCAATCTTAAATAAAAGCACATTGCCCCTCATAAAAAAAATGATAAACCCCTCCAGCTCATCCCCCATAGCCCTTCTCCAAGCCCTTTTATAATATGCATGCCCTCAAGCCCTCAAATTTACGCTGACTGTATATTTCCTAGATGTGCATTCCCATTATGTTAAAGGGACTAAGTTCAGAAGATGGGTCACAGAAGGCAGCATGCAATCACTGACGGTCGTGTTTTTTTTTAAACACCCCCCCAAAAATCATGTTTTCATTTAATTTTAAATGCCAACAACCATATTCTAGCCTCTACATGCTCATAAAGCTGTTTCACAGTCCAGAAAAAAAATTTTTGTATTAAATACTGTTCACCATCCACATCTTAACAGGCTGGATGCTGAAGCATTTTTCATTCAGCGTAATGATCTCCAGGAGTAAAAATAATATAATTATAACTGAACTACTTGGTCAGCTAAATCACAACCAGAAATGCACTGGTATGTATTTCATTCACTGTGTCAAAAAATCTTCATTCTGGACCATCAACACAGCACTAAATTTTGATCTGTCATTGAAAACAGGTCGCTTCTATTTCTGGCTTACGGCATGGTAACAGAGTACAGCAATTGGCAAAGACAGCTAATATTTCACGTTAAATCTCTCCACCTGACCTTCTGAGTCAAAAGATCCACGTGAATAAGGAATTATTTGTTACGTAAACAGTCTCTTTAAAAAAAATGCCAAAACAAAACAAAAACCCTCTTAAAGCATGGGGGAAAAAAAAAAACCCAAAATTCTTGGGAAGAAAATTTGTTGACAGGAGGACCACTGAAGGGCATGGCCGCATTCCTGAGCTGCCTCTTCTTACAGATGGACAGAGGGCAGTGGAAGCCTGAGGCATCTCCATGGACCTTAGGATAAAGCCAAAACAGGCATCCATGGTGGAGGACTATGGCTCCAAAGGGGATGGAGCCACTATGGATGTGACCTCACCCACCCTTGGCTACCCACTGGCCTTTGAGAGCCTAGCCACAGACAGGATAAATGATGCACATTGCAGGAGGAAGTTTCCTCTCCCGATTCTCCCTCATCGTTTGATTTGGGCTCACTTGTGAATCCATATTCAAGCCATGGTTTTAATCTTCCTTTAGATAAAATTTTGAGAAAAGCTTTGCAGTTACTTCCCTTTCTTTGCCACCGGCCCCCAAGGGGATGAAGGGACCCCTCCAGCACCCCCTCTTAACCCATCTTCACACTCACCATGTGCTTAAAATGACACCACGCCACGAGTGTTTTCTCCCATGAGGCCAGCGTTTGTCAGCCTGGGGGGGCTTTATAAAGTAGTTCCACCTCAGCACAGCCCCAGTGACTCTGATTTAATTGATCTGTGATGAAAGACCCATAGAAGAGGCACCTGTGCTGCATCCCAGGTGATCGCAGGCCCAAGAACCACAGCTGTGTTGAGCTCCCTGAGGACAAGCTTGTGGCTCTTCCCCCTTGAACTGGCACGTGGCCCGGAGCCTGTTTGCAAGCAGTAACTGAACGAGTTAAACGTGTCAGTGATTGAAGAAGAAGGAGGGGGAGAGAGAAGAGCCATTCGGGATGGCCTCACACTGAAGGGAAACCGAGCTTCTCAGGCTGGAGTGTGCATCAGAACCACCTGCTTGCACTGCAGGGGCCTCACCCTTAGGTTTCTGATTCAGTAGCTCTGAGTTGGGGCCTGAATTTTCATTTCCAACAAGATCCCAGGTGATGCTAATCCTGCTGAGAGGTGGATCTGGGAACATCCTTCCAGAACCACTAGTCTGAAATGAGCAAAGCAGCGTAGTGATCCCAGATCAGATACATAACAACTCATGATAACCTGGGGCTGCAGGCATCTATGACTGGGTGTGCAAGGACAGCTGTACTCTCAGGAACATCAATGACCAACCGAGGGGCCGTTGGCGATGGCATTAGGTCTAATTCTATTTGTTTGCTGCACAAAGAGACCAAGGATAGGAAAGCCTCCCCTTTGGACTGTGACTCCAATTCAATCAGCAATCTTTAATTTTCATGGCACATATATCTAAATCATTCATCCTGTATCCACTACTGTTCAGAATTCAGGTATGTCTAGCAAGAAAAAGAGTCTGCCACCAATATTTAAGTAAAAATCACAGTACACTTTCCTAGAAATAGGACCAATTTTTTTTCCCCCCAAAAGCAACCAGGGGCAGACCTAGGCAAGAAAACAAACCCAGGCTGCTTGTTAAATCCATTCAAGCACTAGATTCCTCAGCTGTGAAAATACAGTGGTTTAAAATCCAAGCTTCTCATAACCACCCAAATAGACGCTATGTTAAAATTAACATGGGGGAAAAAATGTACACTTTCCTCAACTACCGTCAGTTAAGAGGCTTCTTTTTTAAGAGACAAAGGAAAGAAGCAAGGAAAATGCCAAGTGCACTAGGCTTTCCCAAAAGGCTAGGGATTACTGGTTCCCAACAACCCTCCAACTGTGCAAGCCACTGAACAGTGACCCCAATGGAATCAGGACTGTAACCCAGGCTGCGCTCCTCTCCACGGCTGGTGATCCGTCCTGCGCATTCCAGCCAGCAGTCATAAATCTGAGTGTCAGACAACGGAATACTTTTGGGTTGTGAGACAGTTAATCTTTGAGGAGTTTCTGGAGCAGAAGTAAACAGGAAATTGCAGCCTCTGAAAAAGTCCTCTGTTTTCAGGAAGTGAGTGGCATGAAGATGGTAGGCTCACCCACAGGACAATGACAGACCTCACCTGTGCACGGGCAGTGGTTGTACACGGTGGCTCTGGGCCAGCATGTCAGCATCCCCTGGGAGCTTGTCAAAGACTCAGCCCCTCGGCACTGCCTCTCAAGAGCATCAACTGTGTGTGTGGTGTGGGCGGTTTGTGTGCGGCAGGGCGGGGGACATTGCAACCTACATTTTAATAAGTCCCACATTTAAAAATTTTGATTTGGCTGAAGTTGGAGATCTCCAGACAACAGCGCTTTAGAGTCCTCAAAGCACCTTGGCACGGCGCTTTTTGGACAATTCCAACTATGTGGGGAAGAGCGTATCATTCATTTTAAAGTTAGGAAACTGAGATGAGGCTGAGAGGAACCTAAGGAAATACAATGGCTAAATGTAACAGAGATCCTGGAACAGAAAAATGACATCAGGTAAAAACCCAGGCAATCCAAATAAAGCATAAACCTTAGTTAATAATGTTTCAATTCAGTTTATTAATTGTGACAAATATACGAATATAAGATGTTAACAGGGAAAACTGGGCCTGGGAATAGTTGAGATTGGAACTAAGTTTGCAAATTTTCTGTAAATCTAAAAGTATCCTAAAATAAAAAGTCCATTTAATACAATTAATAAACAGATGCTCAGAAACACCTATGAAAAGCAAGAGGGTGGACAGATGGGTACATTATTTTCTGTATGTTTAAAACATTTTGGAAATATTTGTGACTTTCAAACATTTTATAATTTGAAGCTATAAGAATTATACATGTACAAACATTTTTTTTTCTTTTCTCAGAAAAGGAGTGGACTTTGTTCAGAATGGATGCTGTGCTGACAGTGGGCCTGACCCTGCCTTATCCAGCCCGTCACAGAGCCTCTGGGTATGAGTCCTGCTAGTGCCCGCTTCCTGAAGTGTGGCTGTGGAGGAGATGAACTTGGCCCTCGTCCTCCCAGGACCCTGTCTTGGCCCTTGCCCTCACAGCCACCGCAGGCTTGGACATTCACCATGGCCCACAGGCCTTCATCCCAGCTGGCCCTCTTCCCTGGCAGAGAGCTGAGTGCTGTCTCTCCAGACGGCAATGACATTTTAATGAGGACAACATGGGGCCTCTGAGCCCCACCTGAGTTAGCTGGATGGGGAAAGGTCACCCAAGCCTTCAGACCAAGTTACTTGGGCACTTACCTATGTTCCTTTCCCTTTCTTTTCTTTCTTTTTTTTTTCTGCTACTGGACAGCACCTGGTCAGAACGTAAAGCCCCCTCCCACCCAGCGTCCTCCTGGGCTGAGCAGTGCTTCTGAGGCCAGCCCGGAGCTCCGAGCTCCCAATGTCACACCCAGGCTTTTATGTACTGCTTTCTTACATATTCCAACTTCTGAAGGAGTTAAAAAACAAAACAAAACAAAACAAAAAATCACCCAGATGGTGAGATGGCCAGAATGTGGATTCGGCAGGAGGAGGGTGAAGAGTCTGGACAAGCCATAAACTGGATTTAAATCCCTGGAACAGTGGGACGTTCACGGGCTGCCCACATGTTCCTGAGACTGGCTATTTTTGCTCCACTGTTTTAGTGCCAATACCAAGGAATGTGTGTGGCAGCCAGCCTTCCCCCAACACCTTTGCCTTGGCTCTCACCCAGACCAAAGGAGTGAGGATGGGGAGAGGGGCCCAGGCAACATCATTTTCAAGTTTGAGAAACAAAAAATGAGAGCTTACTGGTTTGCGTTCTACACCAGACTCACCAATATCACATAGCTGCCGACTCCTCCGTGTCCTTGTCCATACTATTATCTACTGTCCTCCCTACATCTCTCAGGGGACTCAAGACCAGCCCTTCCTGAAAAGAACCATGAAAGTCCTAAACACAGCCCGGGGGGTTCTCTGTTGTCTTCTGCATCCTTCACTCTTTCATTCAACAAATATTTGCTGAACACTTACTATGTGCCAGGGACTGTTCTAAGCACTAGAAATACAGCCCTGAACACACAAAAAGAGAAATTGCTTCTGTCACTGTGTGTAATTACATACGGGGAAGGAAAGGGTCAAGAAGACTTAAGTAAATACATACTAGTATGTCCACTGTGTCTGGTGGTAAATTCTAGGAAGAAAAAAAGAACAGGGGAAGGGAAGATAGAGAGTGACAGTTGTCTGGTTCCTTCACTGACGCTTAGCATGTGCCCCTTTTCAACCCAGTTGATGTTTCCACATCGCCTCTTCAGCTACTACTCTGTTCCTGGAAAACAAGGCCTACCTTATGCTTCTATTAGCATAGATGATTATGCACACAGCAGATGTTCAAACAGCTCTGTTGAGCTAAAGAACTTAAACAATGCAGCTGATTAACATTTTGGAACCTTAGACCTTTGAGGTACAAGAGAAATCAGGAGATGAATTGGTCCATATGGAGCAGTGTGGAGTGAGCCATGCATCCTGCACCTGTTTATCACGCAGCTGTGACCTGGGCACTGAGTGCCTCATTGATGACACAAGTGAATTAGCTGGTGATACGATTTCGACATCGCTCAAAAGTGTCCCCCAAGGGCTAACAGGTAGGGTGCTTGGCCCTCAGTGGCGATGTTGGGAGCTGGTGAGACCTTTAAGAAGTGGGGCCTAGTGGAAGATCCTTAGGTTACTGCTGCCTGAGGAAGGGATTGTGTTAATTCTCATGGGACCCTGAGTTCGTTCCCTAGAGAATAACTTGTTATAGAGGGAGCCTAACCCTTGAATTGCTCTCTGGGTTCCTGTCTTGAGATGTTATCTCTCCTTCCCATGTGTACTCCTGCATACATCATTTGTCCTGAGGCCCTCACCAGGGCCCAGGTGATACCCACACTATGCCCTTGAACTCTGGAACTTCATGCTAACGAAACCTCTTTATTTATAAAGTTAGCCTCAGGTGCTTCATGACAGTAACGGAAAACGGACTAATACAGTCAGTGAAATCCTGCCCTTGGGATGTGTACACTGTGGTGAAAAAGACCACCAAAAGATTCGTGATCATTTCTATGAAGGAAACAAGCAGGGAGATGAAAAAGGAAGTAATGAGAAGGTCGGCTGGGAAAGGCCTTTCTAAGAAGGTGATGGATATTTTAGCCAAGACCTAAAAAAAGAGAAGGAGCAAACAACAAGAAAGGAGTGGGCTGGGGCATGGAAGTGAAGTTCCTGGTAGAGGCAGCAGCAAAGCAAAGGTCTGGGGCTGGGGATGTGGCTCAAGTGGTAGCGCGCTCGCCTGGCATGCGTGCGGCCCAGGTTTGATCCTCAGCACCACATACCAACAAACATGTTGTGTCCACCGAAAACTAAAAAATAAATATTAAAATTCTCTTTCTCTCTCTCTCTCTCTCTCTCTCTCTCTCTCTCTCTCTCTCTCTCTCAAAAAAAAAAAAAAAAAGCAAAGGTCTGGAGGTGGGAACGTGCTGGGCATGCTCACAGAGCCATGGTGCCTAAGGATAGGCTTGGAGAGGCAGGGAGCCCAGTCTCACCAGCCCATATGGGCCTCTGTCAGAAGTGTGGGTTTTATTCCAAGTGCCATGGAAAGCCACAGAAGTGTCCAAGGGGAGGGAACACAAGATTTCTATTTTAACAACATCATTCTAACAAGACAGCCTCAGAACTGGGGTGACCTCATGTCCCAGTTGATCTGGGATAATGCCATTTTATGCCTCCTGCACCAGAAAAATTATTAGTAGCACCCCATTTTACTCTCCAAAGTGTTACAGATTAAAAGAAAATATTATATGATCATCTTATGCAGGACCTGTTATTATAACTATTATGATTCACTGTTCTATGAAAACTGATATTCTCTGGATCAATCACATCCCCCAAATCAAACATTATAGCAGATCTGGATTCAACCTGTTCTATGGAACAAAATTAAGCCTGTCCTCTAGCATCCTAATGATAAGTAGGTTCCACTGGAGTCTGTTTTTTTAGGACAGGAAGAAGAGAAAATTCTATAAACTTCTCTCCATGATGGACTCCACATTCCTCAGCAACTGTAAGGGGGAAACTTTTTCCACAGATCAAATCTGAAATGTTGGTGGTTCAGCGGGAATCTGTGTCCTCACTTGATACAGATACAAAGGGGGCAGTCATTGCTTGTGGGTCAGATACTGAGAGTCCTGTTCTCAGAAGCTCTGAGGAGCTCCAGGTTACATAACCCTGTTTCTCTAACCTCTCCTCTCAGGTCTTGTTTTCCAATGTGCAGTCATCCCTGTGCCCCTCGGGTGATCCCGCCAAGCTCCTCACAGTGACACAGTACTCCTACAGTTATATTCCAGAAACACTCCGCTATGTACCCTACCAAATCTCTCCAGAAGCTTCGGACCCGTTCTCCTCTGCTTGGAAGCCAGGGTCTGGGAAATCGGAAACGGTTCTGGCAACCACATGATACCTCCAGTCTTGCTTCCACCTGTCCTCCTGGCCCAGACCACCTCAAGAGAGGATTATGCGTGATCTGACTGCATCTGGGCTCCCCAGGCACGTAGGGGTGGCAACCTCTGTTGGCTGGGATTACACCCGCCTCTCACATTCCATTTTACAATCACAGAATGTCAGCTTAGAAGTGACCTTGGCAACACTCTCTTCATTTAGTAGATTTATTGAAGGTGGAGCTCATGAAGAGCCCCCAGAAAAGCTCCAGCTTAACCTACATCAGAGCCCTGCCCCCGGCCTGCTACCTCTGCAGCTGCCCAGGGAAATGCACCAGCCTCCCACTGTCTTATATCAACCTGCATGTACATGTCCTGCTCCACCCCTCCTGGACTTGTTAGCTTCCTGAGGACAGAGAGTCTGTTTAATAGGTTTTGTGTTATTCACAACCTGGTATCTCCTATGCAACCAGAACTCTGTGGAGATGTTTGTGGAGCAAACGCCTGAACGGATTCCTAAAACTCTCCTTTGCCTTGTTTCATGACACAAATAACTAAAGAAGAGTAATGTCACCAGGCTTTAAATCATCACAGGCTCTGGGGACCCTGTGACCAGGATTGGACCCAAGTCCAAATCTAGGCTCTGCCTTTAGATTATCAGCTAGTGGATCATGGAAAGGTATTTGTCTATACCCACCAATCTATGGGGGTTAGATGAACTCACATATATTGCACACAAAGGACTCGACAGACGCATATTCTTCCCTGGGTACCAGTTTCCCCTCTGTGGCTTGCTTTGCTTGGTGAATATAAGGTTCACCTTTTTTTATTAAAAAACAAACAAACAAACAAACAAAAACCCCTAGTGGTTCTTACCAGACACTGTTTTTCCCCATTCTGAACTATTAAAACCTACCCTCAGAGATAAAACTATACTATAGGGGCTGGCTCAGCGGTAGAGCGCTGGCCTAGCCCTTGCGAGGCACTGGGTTCGATCCTTAGCACCACATAAAAGTAAATAAATAAATAAGTGAAATAAAGATATTGTATCCAACTACAACTAAAAAAAATATTTTTAAAAAAACTATTCTACAACTTAAATTTTTTTTTTTTTTTTTTTTTTGCAAATTTTAAAAACAGGGCACTGAGATAACACCAACATGGGGCAATTTCCGAATTTGTTGGTGACATAAATAGGAATTAAATTTAGAGAGAGAAGTAAGAAAAGCCTTCTGATGAGCTGAAGCCAAAGGGCAACTGCACGGGGAAGATCAATAGGAAACGGGCCTGCGGGGAGTGCTGCTGCAGAGGCCACCAAGGGCAGGGTGGCCACTGCTGGTCCTAGGGTCTCCCTCTCACTGAGGGAGCAGGAGTTTCTGTCCATGACCCAGGACTGATACCACACTGACATCTTGTGGTTATGAGCAACATGACATTGGAGCTGCCCCCAAAGACATTTATATGCACATGAATATTTCTACCATTTCTTAATTTTATAGCATTTAAAAATTTTCAAATGTTTCCTCCACCACAGGTTCACTGTTTGCACATCATGAAGGCAGAAGTGAGGGCAGGTGGCTGCTGCTTAAAGGTGACACTGGCATTTCCGCTCCCACTGCTGCGGGTGCTGGTACCCCTAAGTGCCACTGTTTCCAAGCATTTGCAGCTCTTGGCGGAACATTTCTTAAATCTGGCACCTGAGACTTTGGGAAGGAGAGTTACTAAAACTTATGGGTTGTTTTAAAAGTGAAATGAAAACTGCAGCTGGAGTTTTCAAATACCAACCAAACCTCCCCCCGCCCCCTCCGCCCCGACCTCGTGAATTTTGAGAGGAAGGGAGGAAATAGAAAAATAACTTGGGTCTTTGGAATTTCAAAATTAAATTTCTCTTCACAACCATACCCTGGAGCTACTCAGCCATGGATTTGGGCCAGCAATCCTCCAGCCTGCAGAATCCCATATGGTACTGAGTGTCTATTGCATTCAAAGCACTCAAGAGGCTGCTGGGGACAGGGCACCAGTCACCATAAAGCACAGAAGTGAGAAGCTGGTGGGGAGACTCCAGGAAAGGCTACTGTGGGAGTGCAGCATTTGTTCCTTCAGTACCCGTAGTTTGGGGCCCAAAAAGATTCCCATGTGCAGGGCTCGGTGGTGCACGCCTGTAATCCCAACAGCTCAGGAGGCTGAGGCAGGAAGGATCGCAAGTTCAAAGCCAGCCTCAGCAACTTAGTGAGGCCTATGTAACTCAGTGAGACTCTGTCTCTAAATAAAATTTAAAAAGGACTGGCAATACGACTCAGTGTTTAGGTCTCTGAGATTGGATTTCAATGCCCCTGAGTTCAAACCCTGGTAATCAACAGAAAAGATTCCCATGAAGGTGTTTTCATCGAGGTGGTCAAAGACATGGGCCTTAGGAGTCACACAAAACAGGATTTCATTCCTAGCCCCACCACTTCCTATCTGTCCATCTGAACATGTACCCTGAGCTCTCAAAACTTCATTTCCTTCATCTGAAAAGCAGGGAAAGTGATTCCTACCTTATATCGTGGTTGTGAGGAATGAATGAAATCATGTTGTGTCAGCGATGACTCGAGGCACACTAGGAACACAGACAGTGACAGCTGTCACTATCCAGAGGGAGCTGCAAGAGCAGAGCTCCAGGCAGGAGAGACCACTGCCACCTGCTGGCGCCTGGAGCCTGTGAGCGTGGGGGACCTAGGATGCACAAGGCCATGGAGAGGTAGGGTCAGGCACAGAGAGGCCACCAAACACCAGGCAGAGGCATCTGACCAGGGCCAGCTTCCTCTGTGCTCCTGAGGCCTCCTCTGATTCTTCATCGCCTCAGTGTTTTAGTGGATTTTTTTTTTTTTTTTTTTTTTTTTAGCTTGTAAACTCTCTTCCCAAAGAGGCTGTTTTACCTTCTTGAAGGCACAGGTCACATCTCATTGCATAGTTCCAACAGACAAACAGGGTACCTAACAGACACTCAGCAAACATTTAGCCTGGCCCCTTACCATGTGCTGGGTCACTTTGAACAAATTAACTAATCTCTGAAGAAAGATAGATCTTTCTTCAATAAAATTCAAATAAATAACCCTACCTGCCTCCTTGTGCAAATTAAATGAGATAATGCAACGGAAGTGATGGTGACAGCGGGAAGGCTTAGTACAGGACAAATGCTGTCGGAGCCACACCTGCTAGCATCCTCTCTGTCCAACTTCATAGAAAATGTTCTCTGAAATCCAGGCTCAGAGACCTGAGTGCATGCTTAGGATAAATCAGGGAGGACAGGGTAATATAGCCACAGACAACACTTCCTAGGGGATTTGTTAATAAGACCTGGGTTATCACCTCTGTTTTCCAGCATTATGTAACCCCAGTTCTTCAGCATAGCTTCTAAAAACACACCATGGCGGCACTGCCCTTAACTGCTTTTCCAGACAAAAAATCTTTTCAAATTTCCACCAAAAGAATGCACTCAGCGCCACCTCATCCTGATCATCTTAACAAACGGGTAAACTCTGCTGCCACAAGATGGTTTAGCTCAGCATCTGATCCTACGAGCCAACATGGTACAGCCATGGTTTCTGAAAAACAACATTTATTCCTATAAAAAATAATAAATGAGTCTGAAAAGGGGGGAAATCTAGAAAATGGAAAATGATGTACCCATAATGAACTATCCAAACATAGTTCAGTTTGTACATTTTGCTGTATTTCTTTCTAGTCTTTTCTGCGTATTTTTTTTTAAAATGGGGTCGGTTTTATCTTTTCACTTAAGGTACTGAAAGATTTTGTTTCATATTTCACTATTCATAAAAAAGTCACTGGGCACCCAGTTAGTACATGAAGCTGTGCTTAACACAAAAGCATTTGAAAGTGAGATGAAGTTGAGATGAAGTTCTTCTCCTCCAGAAATCTTCTATTTGGCTGAGGATAGACAATAGACAGGAAAAATAAATAATGGGATACAATAACAATCAAAGCAAGGGACAATACAAACAGAAATGTATCCAAAGGAGTCAAATCTAGACAAGACTACCATGGCCTAGGATGGTCTTGAGAGGATTCTACATAGCACTATAATTCTATAGGTAATTTCAAATTGTTGATGACTCTACTAATTTAGTCTCCTTTTCCCAATATACAGAATGAAAGATTCATTGAAATCATGCCCATTGCTATGCTTGTACTATTATAGGCAAAACTGAACTCCTGACAGTGTTGTTTTTCTAAATATCACAGATGAGCCTAAATGTCTCCCAAACTATGAAACATGAACTAAATAAACCTCTTTTCATTATAAAGTACCCAGCCTCACTTATTTTGTTATAGCAACAGAAAACAAACTAAGATAGCCACTCATTTCATCCACTCATTCATTCAGGAAATACTCGTAAGTATTTTGGAGTGGGTGTTAGTGGACTAGGTGCTGGAGACACAAGTAAACCAAATGGACACCATTTTTGCCATCCCCTCCCCCTGCCCACACACATAGATTAGACAGTTTAGTAAGAGCGGGGCTGATAAATAAGTAGACAATTATAATCCAAAGTGATAAATGCTCTGGATAAATCAAACTCCATTAAAGACTATAGATATTATGGATAAAGACTATGCTAAGGAATGAGCCCCCTATTAACCCAGGCATGGAGAATTAGGAAGGCTTCTTAGAAGAGATGACATTTGAGTTGAAAGAAGAATAGTAGACAGTCCTGTGAGACAGTAAGAGAGGCCTAGGAAGAGAGAACAGCATGCTAAGTGTTCTAGAGGAGAGAAAAAAACATAACCCCCTGTCTTGACCTACTCTTCCACCAGTGAAGTCTGTGTGACTTCGCTACGGTCTGGGGCTATTCTGAGCTTGACCTCACCCCTTGTCTCTTGGGGGAAGGCCACTTCATCATGTCTTTGCTGAAGAAATGTCACCTACCAATGACACTTAAAAAAAAAAAAGACATCAGTTCTCATTCTTAACATTAATCCAGCCAATCCTTTAATTTTTCCTTAAAGCTCTGGGTAAGGAGGAAAAGTTAAACCAAACTTTTCAGTGTGCCTAATGTCTTCCATACAACTACATCATATCTAAATCTTTACAAAAACCGCCACAGGAAAAAGATATATTGGTCCTCATAAAACAGTTAAAAACAATGAACAAGGTAAATTGGCTTGCCTTACTCGACGTGGCTAAGCTTCAAACCCAGTTCTGACTCCAAGTACAGCCTCATTCTTCTCTATCATGGAACTATTCAGAGAGAAAAACAGGTCCTTCAATAACACACCTTGTCAAGGTGGACCTTCCTGTTTTGCTAGGTAAGACTGTGTAAGACCCAGCAGCTCAGGAGGCTGAGGCAGGACGATCCTGAGTTCAAAACCAGCCTCAGTAACTTACTGAGCAACTTGGTGAGAGCTTGTCTCAAAATTAAATATAAAAAGCTGGGCTGAGGATGTGGCTCAGTGGTTAAGCACCCCTACCGGATAGCTGTGTGGTTGTGAAGGAAACAGACCATATTCTACACTGTCAGTCCAAGAGCATTTGTACTTTAAAATTATACCCTCAGCTCCTTGTTTCTGGCAGGGTGCTTAGTCTTTCTGCTATGGCCCTCACTGCACCAGATGCTGGACTGCTGCAAGATGGACACATCCTTGGCCGGCCTTCTATAGCGGTTGCAGGTTCATGAGAGGTGGTGTGGAGCTGGGTTACTCTAGCCAAGTGCTCGCTGTTATCCTGAAGCTTGGCACAAAATTCCACCAGGCTGGTATATCAGGTGGGTTACACACCAGTGAATCATAAGTGGGGAGACCATATAATTTATTATCCAAACCACTGGCACACCTGGGAGTGAATGGGGAGCTATTCATAATTACACAGATTACAAACACGTAAACCAGGCCGAGCGAAGGCAACTCAGAACTTGTGGTCACTCTGGTCAAGAGGAGTCACTTTACTTTCAAAGCTTAAGGCCTAAATTACAGTAAATCTAGAAGCCCTGCTGGGTCCGGCCCATAGGCTTATGACCTTATCCTGGTGCAAAAGAGGCACCTAAAGACCAATCTCAGGAAAAATGACCTCAGGGAAGAAAAACTACAAAAGGAGTTCTTCCCAAATACACAGAGTGGCCTACAAGGTTGCTGTAACCTGGGAGTCGGGCAGCCCTGCTTCTCCTACTACACCTTGGCCTAGGGCCTAGGGAATGTTCTCCCCAAAGAGCAATCTAAGAATAAGATAGAGAATACAAGCCGGGCATAATGACACAATGGCTTGGGAGGCTGAGGCAAGAGGATCAAGAGTTCAAAGCCAGCCTTAGTAAAAGCGAAGTGCTAAGCAACTCAGTGAGACCCTGTCTCTAAATAAAATACAAAATACAGCTGGAGATGTGGCTCAGTGGTCAAGTGCCCCTGAGTTCAATCTCTAGTACTCTCCCCCCAAAATGCACTGTGGATACAAAAACTCTCAATGATTTGGGCACCAAATTGACAGCCCCTGGCACTGGCCACCCAGTGATACCCGTTTTTGAGCCCATATTGGCTCCCATCAGAGTTCCACTAACATCCACTGTGAGATGTATTTTGAATAGCCTGCTCCCCCAGTGTGCTCATTGTGAGATATCTGCAGAATGGGGAGTCCGGCCAACAGTGTGAGTATCACCAGTCTAACTATTTAAAGTACTATGCAAATGCCTTTTTGTGTTTTCAAATGTATAAACATAAATAGCCTTTGAAATTTTGGGATTCGTAAAAAGAGAGATTGGCCAGAGTTTGAAGGTCCCATACCTTGCCCCGTCCTAGAACTCTTCCCTAGTCATTGCTCACTAAATGCTTGCGCAGCAGCACAAAACCAAATGCAGTCTTCCCGAAACCCCCAGCCCTGAGTGGGGTGTAGCTGAAAGCGAGGTCCAGAGGGTGGCTGAATCTGCAAAATGCACTCTTGCCCCTCACCTTAGTTTTCCACTGCACCAGGTCAGAGGCTGATTTGATTTGCTGCCCCGAGTGGGCTTCACACCTTCCCTTCTATTTGCCAGTGTGTCTTTTTCCATTACCCATGTTTAAAAACAGCCTCTTTAATTTATGGGCATTTAGGGCTCCAAGCTGTAGGCTCACCACAGAATCAGGGCCCTAAATGGTAACAGCTGAGCCGACTTGTCAGGACGGGTGAGGCCCCCTCCTCCTGTCCCCGGAGAAACAGGCTGGACAGACAGGCCCAAGGCCAGCTCCAGCCCCAGCCCCAGCCCCAGTCCCAGCCCCAGCCCCACACCCTGCCTGGCCCAAGTGGGGCAGGGGGGTTTCCTTCCACCAGTGAGTAAAAAATGGTTCCCTGGATATTACGAAAAAGTGGCTCCTCCATGCTAGCCCCTGGCTTGTTTTTGATCTCCGACAGGAGACAGAATGTTGATAAGGACAGTCCTTGACTTCAGGTGATGCCTCTTTTGGCATTAAAATAGCCTTCTTTTTGTGAAATGTCGTTTGACAAGGTGTGTGTGTGTATGTGTGTGTATGTATATACATATTTTATATATATATATGTATTCTTTAATTGGCAAAATAAAGAGTATCAATAATTGATAAGTTTTTTGGTAAAATTTTATTGTCTCATGAAATGCCAAGGTCTGGGAACCACTTCCTGGAGACTCTGCGCCAGGGCTTCTTAAACGCAGAGAGATGGGAATGCAGGTTGAGCATGGGGAGGGCTGGCTCATGGGGACGCCCATGTGCCTGGAGCACAGGGACACTAGGTTAATAAATACAGCTGGGGAGGCCACAGAGAGGTCTCAGCCCTGTCTACTCAGGCTCTGGACTTGCACCATCTGAGTTAACCCTCACCACCTCCCTGCAAAAAAACAGCCAAGGATAAAAAGGTTCCGCGAGGCAAAGGACTCATTCAAGGCAACACAAGTAGCTGTGGGGAGGCTGGGCTTCAGCCCTGAGAATCCTTGCTCTCCCTGCCCTGTGGCCCAGGATGGGGAAGGCAGAACAATCAGCCCTTCCTTAAACAAGCCCAAAAGAGCAGCTGAATCCATTCATGGAGGGCTTTGTTTCCCAGTTGAGCCTAGTGCATTACAAAACCCAGGTAATTGCAAAGATATTGCAAAGCTTTCGCTTGCTCTCTGTATTCCTAATTGTTTGATTTGAAAATGTGTTTTCTGGAACTGCAAAGTTTCTTTAAGTGCTTTCATCAAAATAGGCTTGGTCCACTAGGAAACAACCATGTATCCTCCACAAAGCAATGCTACTCAGACAAACTGAAGTCACCAAGTAGTCATCACTTCCTCTTCTTAAGACCTTTGGGTGTTTTGCTGTCTGTTGCCACCTCCCAGAAAGGTTAGGGTACGCTAAAACAACTATTCACTAAAACTACCAAAGAGGATTTTGAGAATTATCAAATCAAGAAGTTCACGTGAATACTATCTATGAACTTAATTCAACCACATTGTTGTTACTTTGCAAAATCACACAAACCACACCACAGCTTTCTTAAGGGTCATGCAGATCCAGTACTATGTCTAGCCTCTTGTATCTCTTTAGTTTCCTAAATGCCATGTTAACAGAGTTACAAATTTCTTCTCTACCACCTCTCCATTCTGCTTACTCCAACTTCTGGCCACATAGGAGGTAATGTCCCTCAGGCGTGGATTCACAATGATCTACATATAGAATTTGCAAATAAAGGTTTAAAATGTCTTGGTGTATTTAACTGGAATGAATAATAATTGAATTTGACATCCCTTTTGGAATGTCTCCTTTGCCTTAACAACTCTCCTAAGTATTGGTGAATAATATCAGGCCCTTATTCATTCATCCAACAAATAGGTACCGAGTGTCTATTTAATGCTAATTACTGTTCAGAGTGATGGGATAGAGAATCGAATTCAAAATACAGGCAAGGGCTGGGGATGTGGCTCAAGCAGTAACACGCTCACCTAGCATGCGAGGGGCGCTGGGTTCGATCCCCAGCACCACATAAAAATAAAATAAAGATGTTGTGTCCACCGAAAACTAAAAAAATAAATATTAAAAAAAATTCTCTCTCTTAAAAAAAAATATAGGCAAAAATCCTTACCATGATGGATTTTTCCTTCTAATTGGGAAGAGACTATAATTTTATTTTTTTACTTATTAAAATTAAAAAGTGGAAAATTTAAATTTAAAAATAACAATTTCATATTTGGAAATAGAAACCCCTATGCATTTCTTAAACTTCCTTATTCTTTCATGCTAGGATAAAAATTACTTTGCAGAGTTTACACAATATACCTAACTTACAGCGAAATTGTACAGACTCGTCTTGTTCATGGCCACGTTCCTGACGTATCTTCCATGCACATTTTCACTGCCAAAGGCTGGAGTGATTCAAGGGCCTGTGCCAAACCCTTCTTAGAGGATGGCCCCCCGGGAGGAAAAGGGTTCCCAGCACAGGACTCACTCTGGCGACATTCTGCCAAGACAAAGCTACTTCTTAAGAAACCCACAATTCACTTTTATGCAGGACCATTAAATAAGATGGTAATGTTTTACTCCGAAGACTCTGGTTGAAGCTTTTGAAATATCTTAAGAATGAAAGACACAGAGTGAGGCTGAGACAGTGGGCTCAAGAGAGAAGGCCTGACCACCACACTTGGTTCCTTGTGAGGAATGGCTAACAGATGAAAAGTTGGTTCCCTAAAAATCCCCTGTTGAACGAGCCATCAAACACAGTGGAATCATGTGGGAAGTTACTACAAAGGAAGCTGCCAACATCCATGATCCTAAACAGATGGGCAGTAGGTTAAAACACTGCTGAACATGGGAAGACGTCAGCAGAGAATATAAGGCAACAGAGGGACATCCGTGGCACTCATAGGAAGTGATGTTCCATGTAAAATGAGAACTATTTTAAATATTCACGGCAACTAAACTATAGATGACATAATTTCAACTCTTGCTTAGTTCTTATATTTTATAAGCCAACTATTTTTATAAAGCTTTACTTTTTTAAATCAATGTTACTATTGTTCTTTGCATTTCAAATGCTCAGAACCAAGTTTGCTGGTAAGATGGAGAATTGTACAGTCAGTCTCCAGGTAAGGAAGGAGGTTCATTTCTGGGGGGAAATTAAATGGTAGGAATAATGGGGAAGGTTCAGACTAAAGAGCTGGGCGTTGGTATGGGGTGGAGGACTTACTGGAGGAAACAGGCCTCAGGGGTATGGAGTTTAAAGCAGCCTTTCTAACCCCCTCCCTCCCAAATGGAAAGAGTCAATAATACAGACTTGACTTCGCTGTGTGAGCAGAAAAGCACCATGAGCTGATGAGATTCTGAGAACCAGGACAGACTGCAGGCTGTGCCTCTCTAGCTGTAGATCTGAGCAGATGAGAAGGAGCGAGACCCCCTGGAGGGGTCTGGCGCTGGAAGGATGTGTTTTGAAAGAACTAAAAGGGAGTATTCTGTTTAAATACACAGATACGGAAGGCAGCCTCGGCTCTGACTGTAATGCAGCAAAATTTTATAGGCTTGTAGAAGGCAGGCACGGAATACAAACAAATCAATGCGGACAGGAGTAGGAGATAAACAGTTTTAAATGTCTTGTACAACTAACATGTTTCTGCAGCCATGTTCACTGCCAAAAGGGAGACTTGGACAACACTGGTCTGGCTATTCCAATGGTAGAGCTTTCTGAAACTACACCAGATCCAGCAGAGTCTCCTTGAGAGTAGCGGGATGCCTCCTGCAGGTCAAGCCCCCAAGGTAAGTGTGGCTTGTTATGGATAACTCTGCAGAAGTCAGGCTGTGGGCCCTTTCAAGTTTTGGCTTAGAGCCGTTTGGAAGGGAACAGGGAAGATTTTGTAAACTTTGCTTTATCTATTTGTCAGCTTGAGACTTGCACTACTAAAAAATCAGTGCATGAGTTACTATGAACCCTTCTGCTATTTATAAAGGAAAATACAGGTCGTCAGTTACCATCTTGACTTTGAAATAGTTTTTATTTATCTTTGTGTTGGTTTGAAACTTAAACTTTAAATAATGTCTCTCTGTCTCTGGGTTTAGAGGGAGAAGATAATAAAAGTTTTGATTTCTATTTTGGTCTCCACCAAAAGAATTTCATAAACATTTACTAAGATTGTCAGGCTTGACCTAACTGCCCCAGCATGAAGAAGACAAACCTTCTCATGATGTACTCAGATGAATATATTCATCATTTTCATTTTTGTGTTATGATTCATACCAATAAGGGCACAGCTGCCATTAAAAGTAACCAGAGTTCACAGGCACCCCATCAATTACCCAAACTACCTACTCTTGGCAAAGCTTGGTTGCTATACATGAAGAGTATTTGTATGGACTTAATGAAAACATTTCCTATGACCCTTCCCATAGGTGAGATTCTGAGCCCTCTAGGTCTCTGAAGACACCTACTCCAGGCGCAACCCGGCTGCCTTCCACCCTTTCAGTCGCCTTTTAGACCTTAGGAAAAGGGGGAAGAAGTGGGGGCCAGGCAGGCTCTTCATGATGGCCATTCTCACCTGTCATTCCACGCAGTGAATATTTACAAAAAGCGTTGGCATGCAGGGAGGTTGGATGCTGAGAAGACAGGGAGAATAAAAAAGGCATTTTGTGGGAAGCCCCCATCAGCTCCCAGGCCAAATTCTTGGGGGCCTCAGTGCCTGAGGATGGGAAGCAGAAGGCAGAATATGGCTAATGACACTAGTGTGTTAGTGATATAGCACCATCCTGCAGAGCCCACCGAGAGTGCATGTTTGCGTATGTATAATTTCCCCCTTAGAAAACGGGTTTCTGTGTGACAAAGGCTCTGGGCGGATGCTGGTCTCTCAGCTTTGTCCCATGGCACTTGCTATGGGTGAGAATGAGGACCTAGTTCTTTCCGCAGGTGGGAAGCTTTGTTTTCCTGAGAATAGGGTGAAGGGCCTCACACATCCAGATGTGAAGATGAGGGGCTGGTTCTCTTTCTAATCTTTACAACAACTCTAAAAGTAAGTTCTAGAAGTAGCAAGGCCTAAGCTTCCAAAAGCTTATTCTGGATACACAAAAATAGGAAAAGTGCTATCAATTACACGGTGTTTGCCTTCCCCTCTCCCTCTTCTCCAACCTGCAAGTAGGCACTGCAAATTCTCCATAAGAATAAATACACTCTCCGCATTTTGGATATAAAACCAAAGAAAGAAAACACTTAAGAACTAAACAGACCTGCAAGGTAGAAATCAATAATTTAAAGAAAGTTATTGGGCATTCTTTGTAAGAATCGCAGACAAGAAGTAAAGTTAAAGAAAAAACAAAAAACGCAGCTGTGCCTCTCTGGAGGCCGTCTCTGCTCTGGCATGTGGGTAAACAGCATTTTTCACTCTGCTAGAAGGAGTGACAGCTTAAGAGAGTCAAACCCACTCTCTCACTCACTAGATCAGATGGCTCTTCTGTTTGTGATAGATGAAACCTTATCTTCACTTTAAGGAGAACTTGACCCATATGTTTAGAGTCCAGGCGGGGCTATCCCTAACTGCCTCTCTGTGCCTCATGCCTTTCAAACTAGGTCTGAGAGTCAACTCACAGGAAGCCTGGAAGCTCCACATGCTGGAGTTCCCATGAGTTTGGCTCAGGAGAGACTTCACAAGCAGACGAGGGGCAGGACAGGCACGGAGGCAGCATTATCACAAAGGGTGTGTTCTTTGAATGGAACATGCTCCCCACACGTATGCTACTGTCTCCCTCTGAATCTCTCCCTCCTCCCATCCCAGGTCCAGCCCTTTTCAGCTCCCTGCCACGATGCTAAGGCATCAGGCACCCTGAGACCCAGGTATCCTGAGACCCAGGTATGTGCTCAAGAATGTCTCCTTGGTCCTTCACTCCTTCACCTTTCTTTTCTCAAGATGTTGTTAATGCACCTTGCAAGTTGAAATTAACCAGGTGCAGGTAGTATTACTTAAACAAACTACAGGGTGAGACCTCTTTTTCATCTTTATCCCTAGAACCTAAGGAAGTGCTGGATATTTAGTTAATGAATTGCTGACTCACATGAAAATGAGGAGACTGTGCGGTCACTGGCATGGACCATCCATCATGGCATCAAAGTTCACAAAAGTGAGACCTTTTCCAAAGAATCGAAAAGGGAGAGCAGAGATGCAGAGCCTGATGTGCAGAGTGCATGGAGACTAGAGTGTTAGACTAGTAAAATGGCAGAGGATGATGGCGGCGGGGCTGAGAGGGCAGCAGACAGTGGCTTTGATTATACATTGGACACACTAGGACCCCAAACTGGTGGGGTCGAGGGACTGCTGGGGCTGGCTGCTTCTATGGACCTCTCCAGGCCCTAGAATCTTCTGAGGAGAGGACATCTTACTGATGAGCACTGAGGGCTAAGAACCCGGGATTTGAAGAATCACTGTAATGTGACCACAGGGCACCTGCTGCTGATAAAAGCCAAGCACACCAGCTATGTGCATCAATGCTGTCTTGTGAGTTTGCCAGAAACTCCTCTTTTCTTTCAAATGCCACACAGCAATAATTTTCCTCTTTTTTTCTTTCTGATTCTGAAGAAGCCACTATTTTCCAAATTTAAAACTATGGCACTCTATGGAAACTTTTAATTCTTTTTCAAATAGCTTCCCCTGATGCATACAGAACACCAATACCTCTCCAATATACAAAATACCTCTCTTAGCTTTTGGAAATAAATCATCACAATTTACATTTCAAATGGATTTATGTTCTGCTCCAAAGCAACACACACACACACACACACACACACACACATATAAATGGAACCTAATTTAAGTGATTTGATTCAACAAACTTGTCAATATATAAGGTTAAGATGGTTTTTGCTCCTCTGGGCCAAGACCTAGAAGATTGTCCACCAGGTGCCCCACTGCCTTTAAGGCAAATATCAGGAAGAACATCATTCTGAAACACAAAAATGTCTTTTTGGTTTCTTTTGTGATCAGGTAAGTATAAGGATATACTTATTTGTTATTTTGAATGTTTATAAGCAGCCTTAGAGTCAAAAATGAAAAATGAAATTTGAAAGAAAATAACCTACACAGAGTGTATTTATATAGTGTAGTATTTAAAATTCTCAACTTCATATCTACAATATTCCTGTATGGAATCTACAATGCTCCTGTATGGAAGATATTCTCATTATACCCAATCTTAATCCTATTTCCTTCCAAAAAGATTTTACAAAAGAGACAGATTTCTCTTTTATTCAGAGGTGAAAAAATAGCAGACAAACTGTGTGTCTTTTCTACACTCTCATACCCAGATGTGTGGCTGTTGGAATCTGAACCGAAGTCTTTTGAATTCAAATGCCATGATCTTTCTAGAAAATGCACAAATACCACCATCATCCTCCTGTTTCCCTAATTGCTCAGAAAAGAGTTTGTTATTGAATGACAAGTAAACATGCCATGGTCTCTGCAAGCAGAGTGTTTTTTTTCCTAGTGTGTGTGCTAATGAAATACCATCCTGGAAGTAAGGCAGGGCGACTTACAACTCAGAGTGGAGGATCTGGAGTTGGAACCACTACTGTCCTGGGGTCGCTGTGTTCTACAGGCCCTATTTATCTGTTGAAGAGTTGAAAGAGGTCAGGGTGGCATTAATCTCAAGTAAATAAAAAAGCAAGAGAAAAATGAGGAATTTAAGGGATTAAAAAGAGCATCACCAAAATTCTTTTCAAAAAAATGTTTTATGAGAGAATAACAAATTCCTAAAGGCAAACGAGCCCTTTTCAGCTCCCTGCCAGGATGCTAAGGCATCAGGCATCCTGAGACCCAGGTATGTGCTCAAGAATGTCTCCTTGGTCCTTCACTCCTTCACCTTTCTTTTCTCAAGATGTTGTTAATGCACCTTGCAAGTTGAATTTGTGAAAATGTAACATTTCCCTGCCTAAATGCTGAGTGCAGGACAGATGCTCCTTGTTCCTTGCTTGATTTGGGGGAAGGGAAGGGCAGGAGGAGCCTGATGGAGGATAAAGGGCAGACAGACATGTTTAGGAATTGTTATCAGGGACTCAGTAGGGAACACCCAGAATGGAAAAATGTAAATCAGAAATTTTACCTGATAAAGTTTCTTTCTGGGTTTTCAAACCCATCAATGCTTTCAATTACCAATCTGGAAAATTCTCAATTTCAGTTCTTAAGGTGACAGCAACTGAAGCCCTGAGCATAAACCACAGACATGTGCGACAATAAACACATGAAAATAAAGAGAGGAGGGAATATGAGGTGCAGCTACCAAATATAACATCTGTAGCTGGTGCCTCTGTGACAATCAAGCAGCAAGCCCATCTTTCTTCTTATAGCGCGTCATAAAGTTAGCTTGGTTAGTAGCTCAGGCCTCTGTGTGTGAAGGCGATTGCTGAGCCCTGGCAACTTCACCAAGTAAATTACAATAGTTTTTTGTCTTGATGAACTAGTGCATGGACTGTGGGGGAAATAAAACTAAATAACACCTTCCTAAACCAGTCATTTGAACATTCAATGCTTTGTAATAATTATGAGTCCACTCACTTGATTTGGGGGAAGGGAAGGGAAGGGCAGGAGGAGCTGGGATGGCAGCCCTGCCAGAAATGAATTTCTGGTTAGAGTAGGCTTGGTAAAATACTTACTAACCACCACTGACACCATAACAAGTAACAAGCTGACTCCTGTTGTGAAATTTTTTATTAGGTTTCACACCATTATCAGGACATTCATATAACTCAAGAATACCAGTTGCATAAAGTTGTTTCTTGCTCATTCTTCATCTGGAATCAGAGTCCTCAAATATTTTGTGGAGACAACCAGAATGCAAATACAAGTGGTTGATAATGTGGCCCCATTGCAAAGTGGCTTTGGACACACAGAGAGCCTTCTGTCAAACTCACTTTCAGAGAAAGCAGGATCATCTCTGGAGAACACTGGGTATTCTGGGGCCTGCCCAAAGCATCCCCAAACCTTGTGTCAAATGGAGAGAAAAAGGGAGCTTCCATGCCAGCATGGGCTAGGGACTTCTATCCCCTTTTATTACACACCTAGAGATTTCTAACCTTCCTTCAGCACTGCATGGCATGGGATGCTGGGGACCAGGCTGGGTTCCTGGAGAGGGTGGGAAAGTACAACCAGGGATGGAGAGAAGCACCTGGAAGAAATATACATAGAAGAGAGGGAGCACTAGTCACCCTTGTATGCACATCATCTGCACATACAGAAAGAACTACTTGGAGGTGCAGCTGATGCCAGCGCACACTTGCTGTCTACTTTCCCACTCTCCAATGGGCACGGTTCACTGGCTCAGGGTACTTTAGGAAAATTCTGAACCAGCGAGACAAGGACAGATGGCAGAGCAAACCCATTCTTGAGTGCCGAGAAAACCAATCTGTTTGGAGTTTATTTAGGTACATGCAGACGCTGCTTAACCTCTGTCTACTTCTGGTTGAAAACAAATAATTATGACTGTAGGAGACAAAAAAGCAGCAAGACTGGATGTAGTCAGAACACAAGTCAATGTTTTCTTGCAAGTATCCTTAGCAATAAGGTGCAGAAGCAGAGACATTTAGGGAATGCATCTAAGAGATCTGCATACTTAAAACAGTCACTTTGTCTTATTTTTCAGTTTTCCAGACAGGACCAATCAAGCCTATTTTAATGTAATTCTCAAGCAATCCTTTAATGATTGGGCTATGAGGTATTGTAAGAGCTTAGCAGGCCTCATTTTAACCATGGTGAAGTTTGAAGAATCATATAAAACATTTTGAAAATGACTCAGGGAAAGAGGGGCCTGTGTGAGATAAAAGTGGAGGGATGGGTCATGAGGTCTGAGTTCTTATTCTCAGATCCAGTGACTAGCTATGCGACTGTGGAACGATCATTTCACTTCTCAGAATCTGTTTTTTCATCTGGGAGGAAGGGAATGGATTTTCCAGTTCTATTTGCATGTATCTGTTCCTTTATCTCAATTCCATTAAAAACTGGGCTCAGGTATGACACACTTGGTGGTCAAGACAAATCCTTTCTAATTTCTTATTCACAGGTTCCCACTAAATTCCAATTCACAGGATCATACTATATTCAGAATTGGATAGGATGGTGAGGTTTCCTTGTTCAAATCTTATAAACCATCTGGGACATCTCCAGCAATGTGAAATGTCTGCTGAGGTGGTTCACTCCATTTATGGCTGGCACAAATCGTTACAGGCATCTCCTGACAGAATGCACCCCTACAACTCCTACCTAGAGCTCCCTTTTCTCTCCTCTAGTCACATGTACATACAAATGGCTTTTAGGAGCAGACAGGGTGATTTTGGAACTCCCAGTTTGGATGTCTCAATTGTAAATAGGAAAAATAGAAAGTTATTGTTCTTTCAATAGAAAAAAAGCATGAAATTCAGGTTGTAATTGTCACTAATGGTACTTAAGAGAGAAGGAAAAATACCCAACACCAACATAAATATGGCAACATAATACTATACAAAGAACAGGGGAGGATGAGTTTTCCACACAGTGGAGATTGTGTATCTAGATAGTTCAAGGCCACAGTCATTTCCCCTGAAGTTTATATGTAGTTTGTTTTCTTTCAGATGAATGACTAATATTGTTTGTGTCCATGTTTCATTTACTTGTCCCAAAACAAGCTCACCCAAAATTTTGCAGCTGTCCTTATAAACATACCAACAGACTTAACATAAGTAAGAACCCTTGCTACACAGCATCTCACGAACAGCTTCTTACAGGCTGGTGTTAGTGCATCTCATAGATACAAGCACGTTTTTCAGAGTTTATGATTCTGACACTATAAATCTAATGTAGACTTGAACTTGTAAGCAAATGATTCATATAATTTTGTTTACATAACTGGACTAGATAAAGGAAGGAAGGGAGGAAAAGATAAAAATTCTACTGTTGAATTTGTTGTTTTCTTTCAAGTATTTATAAATAATGAAGGCAATCTTTTTTAAAAAAAAAAACTGTTTAACATCTGCTTTGTGTAATACTGTTATTTCTTAAGAACATTCAGTATTTGAAACTCTGTTCCCAAGAATTACTTGCACATATCATATAACTAAAATTCCAAAAAAAAGAGAAATGCACATATCCCATAACTCCAGTAAATCCATGATTAACTGAAAGCCAGAGCTCAAACAGACAGAATTCCAGACTACCTGTGGCTTATCCTTCCCACATGATTTTTATAAGAAAGTAAGAAACCACCACAACAACAAAAAATTGTTTAAAGCAGAGGACGTACTGAACATATCTATGGGTCAGTGAGTATTCAGCCTAATTGTCTACACTTAGTACACTTACAGTAATATGTGAAAAACAATTTGGAAAAACCAAAAAAACAAACAAACAAACAAATGTTTTCCATGAGGGTTAATTATTGTACTTTTTATTTTTACCTCAACTTCTTTTTGTTGAATAAAGCAGAATATAAACAGCTCATATTTATGACTGCTCAGGGTAGATCTCCATGTTGAGATATTTGTGTTAACAAATTAACAAACTCTGCTAAGGTGGAGACAGAACATGCTTAATTTCAAAAGATTTGAGGTTGTTTAGTATAAGGAACGCCAGACTCCAAGAGTCTCAGGGTTTAAAGGGACCCCAGAGGTTTATCTAGTCCTCTTTAGTACAGAAATCCTCCAAGAACATTCTAGTGCTTGTAAAAATTCTCCAGTACCAGGTGCTGTATTGGGAATACACTCACACAATCATCTCATTACCTCACAATTTTCCTTGAGATAAATTGAGATTGGGGGAACAGCCTCAGGAAGTGATAAGAAAGGAAGAAGAAAAAGAAAGAATTATCACAAGTTTTGGGGAATTCTTTTTTAGAGTAGAAGATCTAAGGACAAAAAAAAAAATTGATCAGATAAGACAAGAACGTACACCCCCCCCCATTCCCAAGCACACACCAATACTCTAGAATTGATTTACTGAGATATATAAAGTAAGCTAAGACAGTTCCTAGACACATCCTAGACACATAAATGTTAACTTTCTCTCTTCTCAGCATCTTGGGGACAAAGATAAGTTTCCAACTATGGGAATTTGGGAATTGTCACATAGCTAAAAGAGTTAAAAGAAATGCTACCCCCCCCCCCAACACACACATCTGCCAGGAAGAATCAGTGCAATTATTTTTTCTTGTTTTAATTTAAAAATTCAATATGTATGTCTCCCCGCCCCTTCCCCAAAGGGATAAATCACTAGAATGACTGAATACAGCACAAAATACAGACATGTGGAAAGGGTGGCAGTTTTAACTTTTGAAATTCACTATTCTTGTCAGTTACAGTCAGACCTAAAGCATTAATTTATTCTGAAACATTAATTAACTGGAGCTTTTTTGCATTTAATTTTCTCTGGCATTTTAGAATCTATTCTAAGCCCTGTGGAAATGGCAGGTCTGATGTTATTAAAGTTAGCCTTTCAGAAAGTCCTCGAACTGAAGACTCCAACACATTAAAAAATGCTGAGAGTCCAGATAATGCAAATCTAAAGTATTATTAAAGGGTATTCTTAACACATGAAAGAAAAAGCTTAATTTCCTTAAAAACAAATGCAACCATTAGGAATGCTTCAATTTTATATAATATTTGGGTCCTTGCAACTCTCCCTAAAAGTGGCACCGAGAGCTAGTTTCATTTAATTTGTTCTTTCATTCACCTGTTTGAATATCTGCTGAGTGCCAGCTATGCGCCAGGGAATGCTCTGAGCAGGGCAAGCAAAGCCCTGTTCTTGTATACCTAACAGACTGGATGGGAAAAATAACAACAAATAAACAAGAAAATATCCAAGAGTGATAAGTAGCTCAAGAAAGTAAAAGAGTGACGTGATAAAAAGGGCTTGGGAGAACTCCTAAGAGGAGGAAGAGCTCATGTCAAGTCTAGTGACCAGGAGCTGGCCACACAAAGATCTGGGGTTGAACTGAGCATGGTGCTACATGCTTGTAATCCCAGCAGCTCGGGAGGCTGAGGCAGGATGATCATGAGTTCAAAGCCAGTCTCAGCATCATGAGGTCCTAACCAACTCAGCAAGATCCTGTCTCTAAATAAAAAATAAAAGGCCTGGGGATGTGGCTCAGTGTTAAGCACCACTGGGTTCAATCCCTGCTACCAAAAAAAAAAAAAAAAAAAAGATCTGGGGTGAACATTTCAGCTAGACAGAGCTACTAGTGTCTCAGTGTGGAGACAAGAATGAGCTCCCCAGGTTTAGGAGCAGGAAGGGCCACTGAATCCCAGTCATGCAGTAGGTGCTGGTGCAGTTTCCTGAGACTGGGAAGTCCAGAAGAGGAGCAGGAAGGGGTTGCAGGTGTGGGGGTATAGGTGTGTGTTAGGGGGATCAAGAGTTGTGTTTTGGACATATGGTGTTTTAGATGCCCAGTTATATGGATGGCTTGATAAAGCAAGAAACTACAGTGAGTACACGATCTGCTGGAGTTAAGGGAAGGATTCTGAATGAAATTTAGGAATGCAGGTAACCATGTTGGGTATAAGTCCACAAGTTTCTAACAGGCTTCATTCCATGAGTCACTTTAGATATTCAGCTTAGGTAATATGTAAAATGCCTCGAATTCAATATGGTAAACATACAAAACATTCTATTAAGAAAGAAAGCCCTTCTGGAAACCACACAGATGGTTTCTCTTGTGTAGCTAATGCAGTGTACTCTCAAATGCACACATTCTTTCATAGAATGCAAATAAGTGGGGGGTGCCCTAGGTGTAGGTGGTGGAATTTTTTAAAAACTTAAAATGGGTGGTTTGAAGAAATTAAAAGCAAAAGACTTTCGGTTGTGACTCACAGCATGAAAAACTGGTGAACGTCAGCATGTCTGAGCACACTGGTGTGTCCTGCCTGGGATCACACATGAAAATGTGTGAGAGCTGAAGCTGGCTAGGGGGGTGGGGGGAAAGCTTACCTTCCTTCCAAGTCAGACTGCCCCCAAGAATTACACTTCCTTACTTGGGATTTTCTGAGCTTTTATTTAGATGGATTTGGAATAGACTATTTTAAAAAGGCGACGCAGATGTGGGAAAAATGAAACTAGACATCTTACTTAAGTGCGAATTTCTGGGGCAGCCCAGAAATCCATCTACATCGACTTCCCATGATGCAGCCCTCCGGAAACCCATAAAACATCAGTGCTTCTTGTGCCTCTTCACTTTCCAAGAAATTTTTGTGTCTGAACTTCATCAGTCAGCAGGGCAAGACCTACATACTTCAGATTATTTGAATTTATAGATTATGACGATAATACATACCAGGGTCAAGAGTCTAGTATCCTGAGTCTCCTTGCCAACACTAAGGAAAGGGTCGCCTTACTCCTTACGAACAAATATTCAGAGGGGAGAAGTCCCCTATAATGCAGCTGTCTGGCAACAGAGTCAGCCTCAAAACTCATCTTGAATATTCCAGAAATAGAGTTCATATTTCTCATACCCATAAATGCTACTTATGACTCTGTTCTCTGAGAAACTGGTAAGGAGTCACTTAACAGCTGTCTGACTTCTAAGGAATATAGTTCTTCTCTCATCCTATAGGAGGAATAAAGTCTCTCAGCAGGCACCAAGATTTGAGATCACTCTGTGAAGTCCTGTCCAGAAACATCATGTTTTCTATCTAGCCCTGTTCAAAATGGTGGAATCAGGAGCTACAGTTGTGGTTTAGCACGTGTGAAGCACTGGATTTGATTCTCAGAACCACATCAAAAGAAATAAATAAAATAAAGGTATTGTGTCCATCTACAACTAAAAAATGTCTTTCTTTTCTTTCTTTTTTTTTTTTTTTAAAAAAAGATGGTGGAATCAACCTAAGAGTATAAAGGCCTAGGTACCAGAAAGGGACAATTCTTTTATGGAAGCAAAGAAGTAAACAATTATAATCAAGATAAGAATGTGCTGAAAAACATGTAGGAATGGGTTTTGAAGGATGAACAGGAGTTAGGTTAAGAGACCTGGGAGATGGGAGACAACATTTCAGAGGAACAGCCAACTGTGTAACCTAAGGAGGAAAGGTTAAGTGGTGTCCGGAGAACAAATGTCTCCCTCTGCTTCCTGTGTCAGGCAGAGGCAGGGGAGGGGAGACTGGCCAGTTCCATTCAGAAGGGCCTTAGGGTTCCTTCCTGCCACAAATATGACAATTACCCTGAAGGATATGGAGAAGCACAGAAGAATTTTGAGTCTGGGATGAGGGACATGAGGGCAAAGGAGTTCCCCCTTGATCTTTTAAAAAGAGCCTATGAAATGGCAACAGCTGGAGTTCAGACTAGGGTAAGGCTGGGGAGGAGCCAAGACTGGAACAAAAGTGGAAGGACAAAGCAACTTCAATTTTATGATAAAAGAAGTAAAACAAGAGCCATCCTGGACGCTGCTGCATGGCCATTTTTAAACATGGTTGTCCTGTTTCCTGTGCCCTCCTCTGTATTCCGTCAAGTGTATGCGCTTTGTCTACCTGACAGTCTTCCAGGGTATTCAGATCTTGCAAAAATACAAGATGGATGTGAAACTGCTGTGAGAGATGGAAAAGATCTGAGTGTCCCTGGGAGATATGAGGATCACAGAAGGAAGATTCACTTGAAGAGGTAAAGCTGAGAAAGGAAGGCCATGATTGGCACAACTAACTAGGAAGCCCACAAACTGGCTAGCAGACGCTGAGAAAAAATGACTGCCTGTCCACAGAGACCCTCAGCCCTGTCAACCCAGGATATGTGCCCTCTGCATACAGGAATTCCAGGTATTGAGAGTCTGTCTCTTCTAGGCGACCTACGACAACCATCATCAGGTGCCACCTCTACTGATGGCTAGAGAATGGACTTCCCTGCCCTGCACCCTGCCTACAGGTCCAACCCAGCATTTCCTTGCAAGGGGGCTGATTTATATTTGTCGTAGTGTTTTCATGTCCAGTGCCCAGCATATTCTGGTGTCTGTTTTACCAAACACCGTGAGATAAATGTTGCTTTAAAAGTATTACATGGCCATTGTGGAAATCAGGCGGATCCTCAAAGAGTTAAACCTACAATTACCATACGTCTGGCAATTCTACTTCTAGAAATATACCCAAGAGAATTGAAAACAGTTGTTCAAACAAAGACTTGTACAGGCATGCTCCAAGCAGCACTGTCTATAAGAGACAGAGAGTGGATCCAATGTCATTGGCTGATGAATGGATAAATAGAATGTGGCACATTCATACAATGGAATATTATTCAACCACGCAAATAAGCGAAGTTGAAATGTATGCTACAGCATGAGAGAACACTGGAATCATGATGAATGAAAAAGACACAAAAAGTCACATAGAGTGTGATTCCACTTATTTGAAAAAAAAAAAAAAAACAACCAGCCTCTGTCCATCGAGGCAGAAAACAGATCAGTGTTTGCCAAGAGCCAGGGGTTTGGGGAGGGGGAAGAGAGATCGACTGCTTCATGGGCACGCTATTCCTTTCTGGGGTTTTCAAACTGTTCCAGAATTAGATGATTGTGTAACATGGTGAATATACTAAAAGAACACTGAATGGTACACTTTAAAAGTGGATAACACGGTGAATATTCTGTTATGTGGATCTTACTTCAATTTAAAAAACTACATTTTTATAGATTTAATCTCACTGGAGACCAAGGGAAGTGACGTTCTGAGGTCATCCTGAGGGTCCAGATGTCCCCCTCCTCCCTTTCCCCGGGCCCTCCTCTCCTCTGCATTCCTGCCTCTACACCCAGCTTGCTGACAACCTCAGATGCGCTGAGCACAGCCTTCAGTCCTCAATTTCATCTGCAAAATGGAAGCTGCACAAAGATGATCACCTCACAATTTTGTCTGCCAAATGTGTGTGATGGCTAATTTGTTGGGGTGCAGTGGGTCCTGGGGATGGGTTGGCCCACAGTGGATGGAGGTGCAGGGATGAGCCCTCCCCATCCCTCCCTGGGGAGCAGCTGATGAGGTGATAAGCCAAAGCCTCTAAGAGTCTGTCCTTGTTCTCTGAAAGTTCAGCAAGATACCAGGAGTTACAAAGAGAGCTAAGAACCTGCTCTTCTAAGGAGGAAAAAAAAAAAACCCACAAAATGTATTTTTCTTTAGTTTTTAATTAAAATTGACCTTTCTGAATCTATGGCTGGAGGCAGCTAGAGTAATGAAAAACGATGTCATTTTCTGGTGATACTAACAGTGTGACAGAACAATGAAAAAGGTTATAATCCTCGTAGAATTCTTAAGCCTTGAGGCTGCACTAATTGCCGGGTGGGGTGGGGGGCGGGGGACACAGATTAACAGACATTACAATCACACTTGAGTAGAGGGCTGACCCAACCTTAGGGAAGAGTCCATTTGGAGGGGGTCCTCTCGGCCATCTATCCTCAGCTTTTCCCCTCACACTTCCAGTAACTGGAAAAACAAACGGGAGGAAGTTCAGCCCTAAAAGCTAAGAAATTTTGACCATGGGGGTGGGAGGGGTGGGGAGGCAGTCCTGAGCCCCCTCATGAGGTGAGAGCAGGGCCTAGCCTGAGGGGCAGGGAGGAAGGAAGGAGAGAGGTAGGAAGCAAGAGGAAAATTAAGGGGATGCAAATGAAATTCATTTTCTTTACTTCTTCAAAGAAGGTGAAGGGCAGGAGGTGGGCAGAGGGCAGGAGGGTGTCCACAGAAATGCTACTGAATGGCTGAGTGCCTTGGAACCCAAATACGCCTTCTCCAGAGAGTCTCTGGCCTGCTTCCTTTTCCCTCACCCGAGTCAACCTTACTGAATTGGAATTGCCAGGAAGAGCAAGCCTTTCTCTAAGGGATACTGGAGGGAAAGCTCTGCTGAGTGGAGATTAAACTAGCTCTCCACCACTGCTCATTTATTCTGGATTATTCAAAGCTCAGGGGTGGGGGGTATTGGACCCACGATAGGAAACTCCTGTGGGTTTGGTGCCATGAGTAGACTTGGGATTGCTAGGAGAGGAACAAGAGCAAGGGTGGGTGGGATGGGTGACGTCAGAAACTTTTTAAAGAAAATAAATTCGATTAGCTTTAAAAATTGCCAACTAGCATTTGCTATTTTTTTTAAAATGTGGAAAACCAATAAACTATTGAACAAAATCATCCAGAGATGTGAAGTTAAAAATCGACTAACCTAAGCCCCCTCCACCTCTCCTAGGTTAACTAACACCCTTCTGATTACTTTAAATTTCGGCATAGCTGTTTTCCTGATCATAACTGAAGTTGAGGGTATTCCGATATGTCTATTAGCCTTTTTTTGTTGTGTGTGATTGTTCCTACCTTCCCTACATTTTTTTCTATTTCTTTGTCTTCCTCCTCCTGGTCTGTGGGAGCTCTTTATGGATTCTGAATATTAACCCTTTATCTGTTGCACATGTCTCACATATTTCCTCCTGGTTGGCCATCCCTATTCTTAATTTTGTTTATAGTTTCCTCACCATACGTTCATGAAACTGAATATGCTACACATTTTTAAGACTTCGGGGCTTCTTGTCATGGTTTTAAAGGTCTTTTCCTTGACTATAAAAATATATTACTTTATTTCCTTCTAGCATTTAATAGATTGGAAATGTAGTATATGGTATGAATTAGGGATCTAAATATATATATTTTCATGAGGAGATTGCCAGTTGACTCAATACTATATGTTACACAGCCCATCCCTTCTGACTGATCTGAAAGCTATCATTATCATATATTAAATTCTCATGTACGCATGGATCTACTTATGGATTCTCCATAACATGCTTTAAAACCTGGTAAGGCAAGAATCCCCTAATTATTTCTCTTCTTAAAAATATTTCTTGGCCGTTTTGGTGACTTATTCTGTATGAACTTCAGAAGCAACCTTTTAAGCTTTTAAAAGTTTGATGAGGATTTCACTGGAATTGCACAGAAGTATTAGATTAATTTGAAGAGAACTTACTTTATAGCACTGAGCTCCTAGCCGGGAGTGAAATGCTATGTCCTTTATCAACATCTTTTTTCATGTACTTCAGTAAAGTTCCATCACTTGTCTCCTATAGCTTTCTTTTTTGGTTAATTTTAATGTTGCATTTTTATAAAATATGAAGCAACTGTGAAAGATATTCTTTTTTCTCCCATAACATTGCATATATGGCTAGAGCTATCTATCATATTGGAAAAAAATACTCATTTTTGTAGATTTGCGTTCTAATGGTAAGCCAACCTTGTGGACTCATAGTTTCTTATCCACTTGCTGAGGTTTGGAAAAGGTCTATGTCCCCCAAAGGTTCATGTGCTGAAAGCTTGGGTCTCACTGTGGCAGTGGACCCTTTAAGAGGTAGGGCCCAGTGTTCTATGATTTGGTCATTTGGGGCACTCTCCTAGGAAGAGATCAATCCAGTTGTCTCATAATCCCAGTTTCTTCCCACAAAAACAAGTTATTATAAAGAGCAATCCTGGCCCCTGACTCTGTCTGGCTTCCTGTCTCACCATGTGATCCTTTCTGTAAGCACTCTTGCCACTATAATGTCATCAACTGTAATATCTTCACCAGAGACCAAACAGATGGGGTCACTCAATCTTGGACTCTCAGCCTTCAAGTTAAATAAACTTCTCTCTTTTCTTTCTTTCTTTTTTAATTTTTTTAGTTGTTGTTAGACCTTTAATTTGTTTATTTACTTATATGTGGTGTTGAGAATCGAACCCAGTGCCTCACACATGCTAGGCAAGTACTCTACCACTGGGCCACAACCCCAACCCAACCTCTTTACTTATAAAGCTAAATAAACCTCTTTTCTCTATAAAGTTCCCAGCCTTTGGTTTCTTGTTATAAATCAGAAAACAGACTAATGTACCATAGCTTCTGATATTTATAAGATATGGAGATGAACAAATGAGTATTAGCCTTTTATGCAATTTTCATTATTAATGAATAACACCAATTTCCTAATATTGGTGTATCCTTGCCTTCCTAAAGTTACAGAATCGTGGTGTCTTATTCTTTTGATAAGTGAGCTCTTCCATGTTTTCAGAGTTATATTCTCGTCTGGTTTAGGTAAGAAGAATTAAGCAGGTCCGTACAATAAGCCTGAATGTTTCCTGTCTTTCTCTATGCTTTGGAAGTATACAAATTGCCAGTAACAAAATTGTGCCTTTGGGTGGGAGAATATTTGGCTGATTTTCCAAAAACAATTAGATGGTTGGTTAGAATGGATGGATGAACAAAAAGATGGAAGAATAAACTTACTCTATATTTATTTTTTATTTGTATGATTCTTCCTGAGTCAATTTATAACTGTTTAAATTTTCAAATCCATTGCTAGAAATATATATGTATAGAAAATTATTTTGAACCTTTGATTATGTCTCCTATTTCCTCCAATTAACCTGGCCAGAGGATTCGTATTTCATCCGTATTTTCAAAGAAATGTTTTTTGTTTGGTTGTGATAGGGACTGAACCCAGGGCCTCACTTATTTGAACTATGTACTCTACCATTGAGCTATACCCCTCATCCCTAAAGATATGTTTCTTAAATTTTATTACCAAATCTGTTAGGTTTTGTCTTTAATCTTATTTTCTACAATTTCAGAATTCATATTTATCATTTATGATATTTGACATTTTATGTGTTGCATTTTTCTTCAATACTGATTTGAATTCTTAGAATTTTTGGAAATAAATGAATTAAGTTTCATATAAAAGAATGTAAGACTATAATTTGTCCTCTGAGAACTGCTTTGTCCTCTGAGAACTTTGGTTTCACTTTATGGGTGTGTTTATGGAATTCTCTCAATAATTTCTTATCTGTATTTTCATTCTAATTTTCTCCCTTTTTTTGTAGGGGGGTGGGGACCAGGGATTGAACTCAGGGACACTCAACCACTGAGCCACATCCCCAGCCCTATTTTTTATTTTATTTAGAGACAGGGTCTCACTGAGTTGCTTAGTGCCTGGCTTTTTCTGAGGCTGGCTTTGAACCAAGATCCTCCTGCCTCAGCCTCCCAAGCTGCTGGGATTACAGGTGTGCACTACTGGACCCAGCTCTGATTTCTTCTTTAATTCATGTTATAAAAACAATGTTCACACAAAATTTTGTTCATAGCAGCATTATTCTTAATAACCAAAAAGCAGAATCAATCCACATGTCTATTGATGGATGAAAGCATAAACAAAATGTGGCAATAATCACACAGTGGGGTATTATTTAGCCATAAGAAGGAATGAGGTACTCCTGACACATGCTAGAACATAAATAAACCCTGAAAACTTGCCAAATGAAAGGTGCTAAATATAAAGGCAATGTATGAGGAAGGGGCACAGAACATCCTTGTTCCCTCTGGGGGTGTACCACCCTCATGGCACCTCCACATGTTCACCAGAAATTCTCCCCCAGCTGGTGCCTTAGAGAGTTTAATGGAAGATTTATTATTAACTCAATCTCTAGCTTCTCTTCCATTCCTGAAGGATGAGGGCTGGGGCAAAAGTTTCAAGTTTCTAATTTGGCCTTTCTGGTGACCAGATTATATCCAGAACCCAAGAATTGCCCCATGGAACAATAGATGGCTCTGATCACCCAGGAAATTACAAGGGATTAGGAGCTCTGTGTCAGTATCTGGGGTCCAAGAACAAATAGTAAAAGAAAAGATGCACTTAGTACCCCTATTGTTCAGGAAATTACAAGCATTTTAGGAGCTTTATGTCACACACCAGGCATAATTACATGTATATTACATATTGTGTATAATACTATATATTATATGTATGCTATATATAATATATTTTATATTATGTATTTTATCATATATTAATATATCATTAATACATATTATAACACATAATATTAAGAATACATAAATTATATTAATTACTAATAACTATAATAGTATTATTATATATTAATTATAATATCAACATTAATGCAAAATATTAATATTATCATATATTATTAATATGTTACAATGTTATATAACATAATGTATTGTTATATGGTATCATATTATATTATATTATATTATATATAAATATATTAAATATGTTATGCATGTTACATATTATATTGTAATATATCTTCAATCAATATGATAACATTGATATTATCATATATTAATATTAATATATATTGATGATATAGTAATATAATAATATATAATGAAATATATAATACATATTATATGTGATACATATAGTATATATTTTGTTACATAGTATGGTAATAATTTTAACATTAATTATAATATACATATTAATATGTGTATCTAATATATATATATTAGTGTTAATGATTGCACAACTCTGAATATACTATAACCCACCAGATTATATACTTTAAATGGGTGAATTCTATCATATGGCTTATTAACTCAAATTCATTTATAAGATTTTGTGTGGATATTGTTGCAATAGCAACAACAGTTATAAAAAAGAATATTTTAAATTTTCCACGTTATTAGATTTAGGGAAGGCTGTGCCAGTTGCCAACATCTAGTATTATTGTCTCTTGTTTGAAGAACATGGACTTTGTGTGGTATTTGTGGCCTACTCCATCACTGATTTTTGCTAAATGTCAAATGAATACTTGAAAAGAATATGTGGGTAAAAAAAAGAATTTCAAATATTTCATTAAGTTGTACTTGTTAACTAAGCTACAAGTATTTCTAGATGCTTTTGTTTGCTATGGATTCTCTTGTCAATTTCTTTGAGAGGCACATAAATTCCATCATGGCAATTTCTAAAAGAACTATTGGTATATTCTAAATGCCTATGATGTCCTCATAAATAATGTCTGTAGCCTAGTGAAATTCTGAATTTTCTCCTGAAAAATGGCTTCTGGAACCTGTTTTTTTCCCAGCTCCTTTTGTATGCTCTTCATCTGTTTCACTTATTCCCCCAAACCCTCACCATCCACCCCGACCTGAAAAAATGTCCTGGGGTTCACATACAAACTCCTGCAAAGGTCAGTGCCACCAGGGTATTGTAAATGACACAGTTCATCAATATTTAAGGCCTGCAAATAAGAACAATTAAAATCAACTAGTAACACAGAGTAAAACAAAAATCACAAGGAAAGAAATCACACCTAAAATTGATTTAGATGGGCATTAGAAACCCTACCATGTGATTTACGCACAGAAACTAAACACTCTGGTGTGGCCTAGAAGGAAAGAAAAAAAAATACTCTTTTTTTTTTTTTTTCCATTTGGAAGTCAATACATTGAATCTTTGAAACTGTAGGTTCACTCTGAGGGCAGGCCTCATGTGATGTTTAAAGGGAAAAAAAATTAACCTTGTGCACACCTCCTATATTCAAGATCATTAATGAAAAGCCAAAATGTTTAATTTGCTCTGATGTTTCTGCTTTCTGTCATTTTTGTATAGTTAACAGGATCATAATTTAAGTAAGTCACACATTGTAAATAATCGGGCTACATTAGTCCCTCCTCTTGGTAATTAGACCACCTTTTGTTACAAAGAATCCTATAAACCATTAACCGTGAGTGGTTGTAAACTGCTCGTATTAAAAATTGGGTGCTCAGCTCCTAGACTGACCAGCACCAAGGAAACTACATGCCTTTTTGTCTCTACTTCACTTGTATTTTATTTGAGTTTCTAAAATCAAATTGATAACTGGTATATAGGCATAAAAATGTACTATAACAACTTTCGGAAGAAAGCTATATCCCTACTGACCCTGTCAATTCAGATCAGTGTAAAGGATACTTGAGTATTGTACACAGGTTTAGTCTACACTGCTAGTGCTCACCTACAAGTGGTCTCTCCAGTCACCTGTGATAAGGTGAAGCCATCAGCACAAGAAATTGTGAAGTACTTAACACATTAAAACAAAATCTTCCATCTTTCCCCTTTCACCAGCAGGGTAAAATGTATTCTTGTGTGACTTCAGATTCTGCATATGGTGATCATCCAGGATGTTAAAATCAAAGCTGCAAAAATTATGCTAAGAATCCTACTTTTAGCATGTAGGATAGACGAGGAATCATTTTCACCCAAACAGTGATAAGGACAGAGAATGGCCTTCAAAAAACTGGTAAAAAAATTACAGCCCACACATTACATTTAGTATCTTAGCCATTGTTAAACATACAGTCAAGCAGTGCTACACGTTAATATTATTGTATAACAGATCTCTAGACTTCCCGTTTATAAAATTAAAACTCTGTATCCAACAAATACTAATCTTCCTTTCCCCCAGCCCTTAGCAACTATTTTTCTACCTTCTGTTCCTATCATTTGGACACTTCATATGAGTGGCATCCTCTAGTGCATATGTACTTGTGACTGGCTGATTTCACTTAGCATCATGTCCTTGAGGTTCAACAGTGTTGTAGCATGTGATAGGATTCCCTTCTTTGTAAAGGCTGCATTATATTCCAAATTATAAAGTACAATTTCTTTTTTTAATCTGTTGATGGTTATTTGGTTTACTTCTACCTCTTGGCTATGCGGATAAAGCTGATATGGGTGTGAATATTTTTCAGAGATCCTATTTGGAAATATACCAGAAGTGCAATTGCTGTACCTTATGATACTATAATTCTAATTTTAGGTTTTTGAGGAATCTGTTTTCCACAATGGCTTCATGATTTTATGTTGTCACCCACGGTATACATAGAGTTTCAATTTTTCTGCATCTTTGCTAACACTTGCTAATTTGTGTTCTTTTGATAGTAGCCATTCTCATGGATGTGAGGTGGTATCTCATAGTGGTTTTGATTTGCATAATTTTATGATTCGCCTCTTTTTACATGCTCATTGGTCATTCGTTTATCTTCTTTAGAGAATAATCTATGTAAATTCTTTGCCCATTTTTCCATTGTTTTATTATTATTTTGTTGTTGAATTGTAGAAGTCCATACATATTGTGGATATTAGCCCTTTATCAGAATGTCAACCTGTGAATGTTTTCTGACATTCCATTTGTTGCTTTCTCATTCTGTTGACTGTTTCATTTGCTACACAGAAGTTCTTAAGTTTGATGTAAACCTATTTATTTTCTCTTTGGTTGCCTGTGCTTTTCGGTGTCATATTCAAGAATTCACTGCCAAGTCCAAAGTCTTGAAACTTTCCCCAGTTTCGTTCAAGTTTTATGGTGTTAAGCTTTAAATCCATTTTTGAGTTATTTTTCATGATTACTTTTCTTTGCAGTACTGGGGTTTGAACTCAGGACCTCATACACCTAGGCCAGAGCTTTTGTGTTATTTTTACATGTAAACAAAACAGGATGGAATACAAGTTCCTCAAAACACCAAAATTACCTGTCTGATGTCAGCACACTTGCTGAGAGAATCAATTCACTGCATTCTGACTGTCATTACACTTTCAATTCTAGGATTGTCAATTAAGTGAATTGGTTTGGGTAAGACCATGACAACTACACAGGAGAAAGAAATCTTTCTCAGGAGAGCATTTTGGAAATAATTGATGAAATTTAATCTATTCTGCTAGATAGCCAAAGAAAACTACATAAAACTATCTTCTATAAAGGCAAAAAGCCTCCCCCAAACCCAGAATATGCTGTGGTCTCAAAGACAGATTTGAATCGATAAGAGTTTGAAACGAAACAGCCTTCTTTAACTTTCGTAACATCACCACTTAGCTTTTAGGCCCTGGAGTGAGATGGAATAGAGAGGCTGCAGTGGGAAGAGAAGACCCCGGCTGAAGCCATTCACACTGGGAAGATGCTGGAGGGCCTGTGGGACCCTTCCACCTCCAGCTTTCCCACCCAGCCCTCCACCAGAGCAGCTCTACATTCATCTTTTTTTAAAAAATCTTTTGAATAATCATTTGAATAAAGCCCCAAATAAAAAAGGAAACACTAGCCTTTAGGCTATTTCCAGGATTAAAATTCAGTTCCTTCAGTTAGGTAGGGTATCAGTGTAGTTCTCTATTTCTCTCCAATGTTGCACATATGTTCCCCCCAAAATACACTTCCCATCTTTATTTTGGAAAGTAAACGTGCCACAAACCAATTAATCAGGGAGAACGAAAGTCTCAAATTCTATTTCCCAGGACACACAGTACTATATACACTTAAACATACTAGAAAGTACTCTTGGTTATCTGACATGCTTAGATCAATACCGTTAATCTAGAATGCGTTTTGTATTTGCCCTATAAAACTGACTCTGCGGTAGCTTCAGAAGTTGAAGAGATACAACTGAAAGAATTAAAAGTGACCAGTCCCAGGTGTCACTTTATAACATCTGATATGCCGGTATTAAGTAGTGTCCGACAATGCAGTTATCAGCAATGGAACAAAAACATGCCCCTAACCATGGACGAAGAGAAAAGTCTCCTTACTCTTGAGAGGGAAACTGCCACTGCACTGACCCTGGTGGCACCTGAGACCCAGTGAAGCCTCCCCTCCTGCAGTCGTTAACGGGATCTCTTATTTTGCGGTTTGTTTGGGTACGTTCTTGCTACACTAAACCTACTTGTAAATATTTCTACCATTTCCCTTTAGGAAACCCAGGGCTTGGTATAAAATGTGATTCTCTCATGCTTGAGGCCATTAGGGTAAATGTGCTTCGTGTGTCCCACTTAAAAAGTGCATGCAGGAAGAGGTGCAGACTCTAGACACAGTCTGCCTTTCTTCCTGCCTGTGTCTGGTTAATGTAGCAACTGGCTGCTGGGGAACGTAGGGGAGGGAGATGGGCCGCAAGCGAGAGCGGAAGCTTGCTGGCGCTGGTAGGATTTACCCCTGCACCATGCACCGGTGCAAGGTCGGTCCTTCCCTAAACAATCCACCAGGAATGATGCCCTCACTGCATTTTGTGTAGAAGTTCCCAGTATCCGCACACGATACGATGTTTACCCAAAGGGATGTCTGAAATTTTAAAAATTGAGTTAAGTGTACTTAGTATTTGTGTATTATATGTCAATAACAGATGGAAAAATTAATTTTTAAAACTTCCCAATTAGAGGATAGCTCTAATTTTTTTTTCCTTTGAGGTTTTTCTTCAGTTATCTTTTGCAAAGACCTGACTTCTCTAACTTCCAGTCTCATTGCCTCCCATCCCTTTTTTGCATTGCCAACATACTGAGATTCCTGGGTCCAGCTCTAGTTAAGTCACATTCCTAGTTAAAAACCCCTGATGGCCTTCAGAGTTTGCTACTATGTAAACATCCCAACCAGACTAAGACTCACTCAGACTCCTCCAGGGTCAGCAGTGCCAACCAACTGCCAACCCTTCCCGCTCCCCACCCCCCACACACCTCAATGGCACCCTAGGCCCACTCTATGAAGATCTACCACCCCACTTTCTACCGATCCTCACGTTTTCATCTCAGACTTTTAATATCTTATCCATTGGGCTGGGATGTAGTTCAGTGGCAAAGTGTCTGCCTTGCATTCACAATGCCCTGGATCTGCCTTTCTTCTTGCCGTCTGGTTAATATAGCAACTAGCTGTTGGGGAACGCAGGGGAGGGAGATGGGCCACTCCCCCCCCCCCAAAAAAAAGAAAGAAAATGTTATCCATCCCTTTCCAGATTCCTATGAATTGATTAATATCATAGTAGCAGCATCAAACACTTGTTTATTATGAATCTGTTAATTAATAATGCTTTGATACTATTTATTGCATAGAACGTAAACTCCACAAAGGCAAGGCTCTCTCTTATATTCACTGATGTGTCTCATGGGCTTGGCACAGTGACTGACACATAGTAGGTGCACAATAATTATCTGCTTATCCAAAGTCGACTTTCATGAATGACAGCTTGCTTTCTATTCAAGGTACTTTTCAAAAATTATCTCTATTCCTTGAAAATACCATTGCAACATATTATATAAGCCCAACAGTCCAGATGGGGAAACTGCAGATCAGAAATGTTAAGTAACTCATCTAGAGCCTCACAGCTCAAGAGTCAGTATTCAACCTCCTCTTCCTTTGAATTCTCGGAAAATGTTTCACTACAGGGAGACTTATTTTCTGTCTGATATCATGGTTATATACAGGCCTGTCCTCTCCTTCTGGTTTCAATTCTTTGTGAACAGAGAAAGGGTTTTACCCATCATGGTTTCCTCTGAAGCACCCAGTCAGAGCTTCACAAGCAGGGGCTCCATAAATTCCTAATGAGTCACTGGAGGGTAGGTAATAAAGGGGTGGGGGAGCACAATTTAGTATGATTTAGAGAGTATCTCTTTAAAAAGATAACCTGGAGTGTGCAATAAACTACAGCATAAATGAGCACTAATTAATAAAAGGAGGCAAGTTAATTAGTAAAAGGAAGCAGTTCACGCCACACATACATAACAGTACTGAACAGACCCGTGTCAGATGGGGCTCCTGGGAGTCAAGTCTTTAACATACAAAAATTAGCTGCAAGACTCAAAGGGCAATGCTAGATTGAAGGAAGCTTCATTTCTTGAACTATTTTGGAAAAAAAGAAAGGACAAAAAAGAGAAGACTAAGTGTGTTATCTGACTGTGAGCATGAAATTTCACAGAAGCCATTCCAAACATTTTCTTCCCTAAGAATCATGTCCACCCTATCACAAACGCTAAACGAGTGGATTAGACTAAAAGCAAACACAGCTCATGAAGTTGGGAGAGTTCTCCAGCTTTATCCTTGCATGAGGGTCAGATTACTCTTTGGCAATCACCAGAGAGGCTGGGCCTGCCCTACTCTTGTCTTTCTTATACCAACAATTCCTAGTGCACACTCTTGTCCCTTGCTTCTGACACCCCATCCCAAGTGCCCATGACTCAAGATCTAGTGTACAACGACACCTTGATACACGCTCATCTCCAAGTTGGGAACTGGCTCTACTATTCTTTATGAATACATACACATCAAAATGTTTGTGACTTTAGGAGATAAGATTTTGCACTGTTAATCTAGAGCATGCTAAAATGTTAATTCACTAAATTTGTTCTGGAACGCTTGAAAAATGACACTCATTTGGCTATTTTTCTCTCACTCACAGAGCAAGATGAAAGCAAGTTCCCAGCAACTCATCATGCTGTGTGACTCTCATCAGTGAGTGACTTTAAGGCCCAGCAGTTAGTGTACACTAACAAGGGTTCACCACTGACTGGAGCCAGGGTGAACTGTACCTTTGACCCATGTCTTAATAAACAATTTGTTACATAAATGAGTTGGCAGTATAAAGAAGATTTAGCCTGATTATTATAAAAGTACATCAAAGGAAAATGTTTTCATGACCCTAATCTATGTGTCCACCTCTATGAAGTTTTCAGAGATTTCTTCCTCCCCACTTTTTAACTCTATTGTTAGACCTCAGTACAGGCTAACCAGAAAACTCGAGAACAAGCCCAGGGACTGATAACAATAATGACAGTTTAAAAATCACCGAGTATTACCACCACGCCAAGCATAATCTAAAGACTTTATGTGTGCTTCCATTTAATCTTCAACCATCCACACAATAAAATGTAGGCCAGCTGGTGCAAGGGTACATGCCTGTAATCCCAGTGACTCAGGAGGCTGAAGCAGGAGGATCGCAAGTTCAAGGCCAGCCGTGGCCACTTCACTGAGACAAATGAAGTCTTCAATAGCTTCTGAAGTCAGTTTTGGTAGGTTAGAGATCTGTCCATTTTATCTCACTATTTGAAATGGATGAGACTAAAAATTTGTTCAAAATATTCTCTGATTAGTTTAAATATTTCTCCCCTGACTACAAACAAGCAGGTTTTTCTTTGTTACTAAGATTATTCATGGACTTTCTCTTTTGGCTTGCCTTGATCAGTCTTTGGATTGGTTTGTCAACTCCATTAAATTTTTTTCAGAGAGCCAACTTTTGGTTTTTGATTCTATCTAGTTAAATTTTTTTTTTTTAATTTTCCCCCTTCATTTTTGCTCTTACTTCACTATTTCTTTCCTTTCGTTACTTATGGGTTTATTATGTGGTTCTTTTTAAACTAAGGTCAGACACTATCACTGTCCATCAGAGAAGGAGAAGCACTGTGGGTATAGTGGAAGGGAGAAAGGGTACAGACCTTCCTTTTGGGGAGCAGTGAGGCGTGGAGTAGGGCTAGTTAGTTGCTTCTGAAGTCCCTGCACAGGAGGATCAACGGAGTCTGCATGCAGGGGACTCAGATGCCAGGCTCATGGAGCACAGAAGTGGACCCACCAGGGGTCTGTGGAAAACTGTAGGTCTGCAGGTACACAGTGAAGCCCATCTAGGGGAGGCCAGCCATGGGGAAGAGGAGCTGAATGCAGAGTTATAACACCTCCCCCACGATAAAGAACTGTTTTATTTTTCCTTCTGATTTCAACAATTTCTACTGCATATAATTTGAGGTCATCATATTAATATGGTAAGTATGTAAAAATTTAGAACTGTTTCATGCTTTTGGTAAAGGGAATCTGTTAGGACCTTCTTTATCACGAATACTTTTCACCTTAAATTCTGTTGTTAATATACCAGCTTTCTTTGGTGGGTCTCTGACATAATTTTATGTACTCTCAACCTCAACTTTTCTCCTCCCCCACCTTTTTTTTTTTTTTGGTGTTGTAGAGATGATTCTTGTAAATGCCACATTATTAGAATTTTTAAAAATCTAGTCCAATACCTTTGTCTCTTAATCAGAACAGTTTTTCTATTCACATTTAATATAATTTAGTGGTTATTCTAAAAATATCATATGTATACATAATGTATTAAAGCGTAATTTTTGTCAATTTCTTTACCTTTCTCCCAAGTAACATTGTTATTTCTAATCACTTTCGGATATGCTATTGTTGACATAGACTTGGTGTTTTTTAAGCTCACCAAGCAAATATTGACTCAGATTCACCCACATATTTACCATTCTTATTGTGTAGCTGTGATATTTTTATTTGAGATATCTTTTCTTCTTTCCAAAGTATGTATTTTAGAATCCCCTAGCATGCAGGTCTGTGGATCCTTTTTCTTTTTGATCTGCTAATGACTTTATTTCATCCTCAATTTTGAGAGACAGGTTTAGCCAAGCACAGGACTCCAGGCCAACTGTGGGCTTTCTCAGCGTGCTGTGGATATCCTTGAATTCTCATCTGCTTCTGTCAACACTGATGCCAGTGGAACTGTTCCTCTTACAGCTGTCTTTTCTCTCAGCAATTTTACTATGTCGTATCTAGGTATGGCTTTCTTTTAAAAATTGAATCTTGTTTGAGATGTCTTGTCTCTCCTGATCTGTGTGGACTGGTATCTTTCAGCATTTCTAGAAACCTCCCTATTCTCCTTAGCCCTCTTCTATATTTTTCCCCTGTGGTACTGCATTTTAAATAGCTTGCTCAATTTTATCTTCCAGTTTATTAATTCTTTCTTCAATTCTGTCTAATCTATCATGAACTACCTATGAATCTTTTAGTTTCAGTTTTTATATTCTTTATGTAAATTACACTTGGTTCTTTTTCAAAATTTCTTTGTCATTTTCATAGTTTGGCTCCTTAGACACATTTTCAATGTTTCCCTTAAAAAAGCACAGTAAATATACTTATTTTATTGTTATATATGACCAGTCCAGTATCTAATACCTTTGCAGGTTGATTCTGTTGACACTCTCATGATGGCTTGTTTTCTTATGTTTTGGAATTTTCAAATGGGAGTTAATATATTTTAGAAATTTTTCTGTGAGGGTTCTTTATGGTCAAATTAAGGTGGATTCCTCCACAAAGAATCTGTATTTGCTTCTGCTAGGTGCCAAGATTCTTGGTGGAATGTTTTCTGACCATTCAGCCAGTGTGAATTCTAGCTGTAAATCCATGGGCTGCTCTGAGGTTACAATTTTTCTGAAGAGATTTATTTTTTGCTCCTCCACACAGCTCTAAGTTTCAAGACAGAAAGTTTTCCTTGGAGGGGCCTCGGGTTTTTTCCCCCTAGCTTGCCATTACCAAGAGAATGTAGCTTAGAGGGACCAGTTGCATAGTAGGAGGAGATTTTGCTAATTATACCATCCAACTTGGGTGGGCCTAGGATTCTCGCCTTCTGTGCCTCTGGAGGTTGTAAAAATCTAAGAGCAAGTTCAGGGTAAAAGCTGGCCTCCCGCCCTTGGCTTATCTTTCTGGTATACAGCATATGAGCATTTCCTGCTGTCTTATCAGATGACAGAGTACTGAAAAAGAACCCATTCCACCCGTCCTCCAGTAGTGTGGTTTATAGTGGTTCAGAATGAGAATTTTGAAACCAAATTGCCTGAGTTCAACTTCCTGCTTAATAGTTATAGCCTTTGGAAGTTATATTAAAGTCAATATTTCTATCTGGTATATAAGAACTAGAATAGTACTCACCTCACACATAGTTTTTTGTGAGGATTAAATTAAATAGAAGGTACTTAGAATGTGTTAGCACTCAAAAAAAAATGCTAGTATTATCATTAGCAACATAATATTGCTCTCCTGAGGTAGAGATGCACAAATAAGAGGCATAGGGTTTTCAGACCCAGGGTGTCTGTGTTGAGAAATAAAAAGCCAATACATTATAAATAATGTAAAAAGACATGTACTATGTATATAATGAAAGGGATCGCTTTAGTACGATGAGTTGGGTATTTATTGACTTTGATATGTACATATTTTAAAAATAAAGTTCGGAAATTATATTACAAACACAACTTTTCATTGAGTGTTCAATTTACACTGCCATTATATATTTATAATAGATACATATAATTTATAACAGATTTTTCAGTTATAGAGCGTCATCCCTACAGGAGAAATATACTCCTGTTGATTTGTTTATAATTTTTCCTAACAACAATAAACGAGCACACATTTGTCTAAATTGGGGTTTGAGGATGTGCCAGTTAGTTTCTTATTGCTCAACTCCAAATTCACCCCTTCTAAGAGGTGCTTTGTGATAAGGGACTGGACTCTTGGCCTTTCTTCTTTACTGTGAGTTACATACTAGGCATTGTCGGTAGAGGGCGCTGCAGGGACATGGCAGTGGTTCCAGCACACTGTATTTTCCACTGTGTATTTTCACTGTTTTCTGGCTCCTGCTTCATGATGCCTCAGGGAAATGTATATAAGAACAACTGGTGGGCTCTGCTCTAGCTGTGCATCCAGAGCGCTCAGTTACTTAGTGATCAGGTAACCAAGTCAGGGCGCACAGTTTCCTCCTTGTGGGACAGACGTACATGCTATAGGCCTGTGCCCACAGGGACACTCCAACAGCCCACTAGCTACAGCCAGCCTGTACCGCAGAGGGCAGTTTCCTGCAACTCAGGGCCAGCTGTGACCCAGATAACCCAGTGAACTTTTCTGCCATCGCCAGCAAGTTCCACCCACCCCTCTCCACAGCAACCTAAACCCCAGCGTTGGGGTGTATGTTTCCAAGCCTGCCCTTCCTTGGGTATTCTTCTTCAGCCCCATGGTATTCTTTAGAATCAGTTTTCCTGACATCTTCTCAGTTAATTCTTCTATCTTAGCTTAATATAGACTGAGCGCCTCTCATCCTGAAAATTCCAAAATCCAAAATATTTTTAGTGCTGACATGACATCACAATGAGAAAATTCCACACCATAAAACTGTTTCATGTGAAAAAATAACTAAAAATATTATATATAAAAGTACTTTCAAAATTTATGATTATAAAGTGTATATGAGACATAAAGGAATTTTGTGTTTAGACTTGGGTCCCATTTCAAATTAAAAAAAAAAAAAAGCTGAATTTTTGAAACATTTCTAAATGCTTGATTCCAAGCATTTTGGGTAAGGGATGTTCAACTTGCAGTTCTTGATATTAAACTTCCTCTTCCTAAATTCTTGTGTGGATTCTGCCTCTGGAACACAGTGTTTAACTCTTCATTTATGAATCCCTAGTCACAAACTCTTTCTTCATCATACATCACTTACTGCACTATTAAAAAATGGAGTCTACTTAGGCTGGGTTTGTGGCTCACAGGTAGAGCACTCGCCTAGCATGTGTGAGGCACTAGGTTCGATCCTCAGCAACACATAAATATATTGTGTCCACCTATAACTAAAAAATAAATATTAAAAAAATGGAAATGTAGTCAGGTATATTTCAGCTAAAATGCTGGCCCACTACCATGTTCTTCACATGCTTTGAAAAACTTTGACACTGGGGAATATTATCCAAGTTGATTTTATTATTTCACATGAACAAATTCTAAGCTAGGTATGTTGCTTATGCAAGGATTTAAAGTCAATTTAATTATTTCATCCTCTTTTCACACTCTTCTTCCTTCCACAAAGAAAAGTTAGCAATTAGGTCATAATTTCAAAATAACAAATAGAATATTTCAGCATGCCTTATTCTAAACTGTTATTTTTATAGGAATTTGAGTATTATAATTACTTCCAGGGCAACAATTTACAACTAAGATAACTGGAAGTGCTTTTGAAAATACGGATTATCTGTCCATTTATCCAGTGATCTTTGAGGGCCCAATATTAGATAGATCCTAAACTAACAACTGTGGCATAATGAATGAAGAACCCTGCCTTCTACTAACTGAAACGGGGCCAGAACACGGAGGAGAAAAGAGGGAAATAGAAGGGAAACTTGGTAACAAGAGATAACCAAAAAGTTCTCAAAAGAATTGCCCTTATAATTACTGACCAACATTATTAAATACCTCTTCAATGCACAGCCTGTGTATTCTGGAAGCAAGAAAGAATCCAATATCTTCAAGAATAACAAGAAAAAAGTTTCATATCACATCCATTTTGATTTGAGTTCTTAAATATAGAAGCTGAATTAAACTAAAGTCTACCAATAACATAGCAGTTAATGTACAAAAATAGAAGGGAAAATGAATAATGCCGTGTGGTTCATTTTAAGTATTTTCCCATATTCCTTGGTAAGGGAAACAAGCAAATATCTGATATTACAAAAATTTTTTAGGACATTCAGTTCACCAGCATGCAAATAATTTGACATTTTACAACTGTATTCTCAGTAACATTTTAGATTCCCTGAGTAAATAGTTTCCAATTTAAATATGTCTCTATGACATGGGGGAAGCCTTAAGAAATGCCACCATTTGAAAGTTATCACAATGGAATTTTAAATGTAATGAGTTGCATATCATATCTAAGCACAGGTTTTCAAGAGGCGACTATAAGAAATGCTCTATTCTTTCTACCCCAAAATTATCCACAAAGGTCAGACCAGTCTAATGATGATAACTGTTAAGAGTTAAAAAAAAATTAGGCATCTTCTAAATTATAATTTTTAAAAGTATAAATGACTGAAATAGGCATAATTTATGTGGGGGGAAAAAGGAAGTAAAGAAAGAAAAAAAAAGAAAGAAAACCAAATATATGGAACACCCCTCAATGATCAGAAAAATTCAGCCACATATTTCCTTATTCCCATCTTTTAATTTTAAGTAAGCTAATTTCCCACAAAAATAGAAATAAAGGGCTGGGGCTGACACTCAGTGGCAAAACGCTTGCCTAGCATGCGTGAGGCACTGGGTTCGATCCTCAGCACCACATAAAAATTAACAACAACAAAAAAATAAAGGCATTCTGTCCATCTACAACTACAAAAATTTTTTTTTAAAAACCAGAAATACATTTCAAACTTCAATGTTTTCTACACTAGCCAGCCACTAGGAAATGAAGATAAAATTTAAAAGAAGGAAATTCTGTAAACTATCTTATATTGGCAAATGCTTTTCTAATTCCTTTTCTACCTTGTGAGCAGAAAGCAACATTTCTGGAAAGTGACCATGAACTAGAAGAAAAGGAAAGAAACACAGTCCTACTCATCATCCAGTCAGCAAAAACTAGTTTCTCCCTGGAAAAAGGGAGAAAAAGCAATACACTCTAAAATGTGGCCGTGAGAAATTCTACAAATTTTCAACCTAACATAATAAGTGAGAAAGCAAACCCACAGCTTCCCTGTGCCTCCGGAGTCTGCCAAATGAAATGTGATGAACATAGGATCAACCAGAAAGAGACATTATTGAGATCTAACTCAGTCTCCTTTCACAGATTAGGAAAGTGAGGACCTTCTAGAAGTTTCTTTTAATTCTAAAAATGACCATGACTGGTCTTAAGGACAGGTGGAATAAACAAGGTACAATTTTAGAGGGACCAGTGGATCCCTCTGCCTTTAATATTCTTGAGCAGCTTAATAGCGCATATCTCAAATTCCACCATTACAGATTCATTCCACTGGATTATGCATTGTTTCTAAGAATCTGAAAGTTGGAAGGGCCTGATAGATCAACAGTGCTAACTCATTCAAGGAGAGTACCTAAATTGCATGTAGGCTTCCTCTATCAGGGGAATGCCTGGGTCTCCTTTACCTCCATGGCCTGAGAGCCTGGCAGACAACTACTCACAAATACAATGGCTGCGTCATCAGTCAGATGACTTTCTCCCTAAGGAATCTATGGCGTCTTTGGGGAATCCTACAGGGGAATGGTTAGTTCTGAATAGGAGGAGAGGCCACAAGGGGGCCTTACGTGGGCCTGAGAAGCATGGCGTGGAGTTCTTGACAAATGTAAGCAAAGTGAGATCCTCAGAGTAGAGGAGTGGGTGAGATAAAGTGGGAGAGCCTCCAAGAACATTCTGGAAGGCAAGGGAAGAGAAGGAATGGAACAAACACACTGTTTTCATAAACCTTTCCCTGACAATGGGCAAACCTTAAATGTCACCATCCTACCACCAGATGCATTAGTAAGTCAGTAGGGATAACTCAGAAATTCTGCAACTATTCTGAAAATTTCAGTTCTGCTTAAAATCTAGATAGCTTGTTGGGGCTGGGATTGTGGCTCAGAGGTAGAGCGCTTGCCTAGCACATGTGAGGCACTGAGTTTGATCCTCAGCACCACATAAAAATAAAAATAAATAAAATAAAGGTATTGTGTCCATCTACAACTAAAAAAAAAATAAAAATAATTCTAGTTAGCTTGCTGATAAAATCACAAGCATGAGTGTGATTTAAGCTAGAGAAAAAGAAAATTCACCAAAATATGGCATGCCTTTCTTTCCTAGGAAATTGCAAGTTATATAGGTCTTACATTTGTCTTTCTTTATAAGTGGAAAAAAGCTGAGAAAATAAAACTCCATGTTTTATTTGTGTGTTAGCTATGTAGCCTGGGGCTGTTTTTCCCAGTCTCTTCCTTTCCCAAACAATGTTCCTTTTTGATTGGACAGAAGAGGGTGGGGGTGGGAGCAGCAGGAAGAAAGTTGAGCAAATTTTTACTTGTGACAAAAATACTGGACCAGATTGGATCACAAAACTTGCCAAGAACACAGTTAAGTGTTCACAGGAGGACTACTAAACGTAATCAAGGAACTCACTAGTTCTCTTATCTGTTTTTATTTTTATTCTAGAACCAAGAGTTTAGAAAGGCTAAGAAAATCACCCCCAGGCCGATTCGATTCCATCTTTGCTTAACATATTACCTAAGCCTTAACACCTAGGAGGCTCTGAATTCTAACAATTACAGAAACAAATCTCTAAGCCATAGAATTTCACCAGAGGTATTTCAAATATTTCTGGATACTTTGTAAAAGAATACTGGAAAGGCTCTGAGCAGCCCCAGATCACTGATGAAACTTGAAAAGCATGCAGCAAACCCAGCAGCTCAGGAAGCCGAGGCAGAAGGATCCTGAGTTCAAAGCCAGCCTCAGCCACAAGTTAGTGAGACTATGTCTCAAAATCAAATGAAAAATCTAAAAAAGGACTGAGGATATGGCTCAGTGGTTAAGAACCCCTGGTACCAAAACAAACAAACAAAAAAAGAAAAACATCGACCACAAAGGTGGGAACTTTCGCAACAAATGGTGATGCTCAACCAAAATATTGTAAGATCTCCCTTCAGAACAGAAGAACCTGTGCTTATTCCAAGCTTGAGCTCACGATTACTAACTCACAACAGGAAGAACAGCACTCTCCAGAGATGGCTACTGACAGTGGTCTTGTTCTTATTGTTGCTTTAGAACTCTAAAAGGGAAAATAGTTTGTTACTTCCTTCCAAAAAAAATCCTACAGAATCTATCCAAAGGGGCCTCATCTTACCCAGAACTAGAGAAGCAGTGAGTACCAGTGGAATCTCTCTGCACAGGGCCAATCCCTATTCAAGATTGATGCTCCTGCCACTTAACTCATCCATCCCTGCCTCACTCTTGAACAGGGGGGTCTCTGTCATGCTGCCCTCCATCCTCAGCTGTGAAACCACCTGAGAGCAACTGAAAGAGAAAAATGCAGGCATGTGTCCACTCCAGCAAAACAAGCAGAGCTTTATCATGTATTAGGCCCAAGGCAGATGGAGGTAGAAAAGCCTGGCTCTGAACAGCACTGAATTAGGATAAATATAATCCTCACTGAAATTGCTTCCCTGCCCCATCATTGTGCTCGAGGGGGAGGTTAAAACATTCCCCTTATCATATTAATACCCCCACTCATTTAATTAGAATCTTCTCTAGATGGCACAAAGGCGAACTTCCCCACAGACCTCTTGCTGATCTCATGTCTGATAGTTGGAGTGCTACTAATAAGATTTGACTCACTAATAAATTAAAATTTTAATCAGGGCCATATGAAAAGCTCATGAGCAGGATAAATAGAGAAAATATAGAGGTTGAAATTTTGGATACCTCTCCCCATTGGCAACGTAGAGGGATCACGGGCCTAGGGAATGGAATGCATTGGGAGTTCGAGGAGAGTGCACACTCCTTGATAAACAAGCTGTGGGCAACTTTGTTTTACAACCACACAAAGTCTTTTGGGGTGTCAACCGTTGCCCCACATTTTCCCCTGGGATTGTGGAAAAGTTGATGTGAGGACAGATGGCCCTGGCCAGTTGAGTCATCCTGTGAGCACGGTTTCAAAATGCTGCCTGACATCATGGCCACTGCACGTGAATGAATGAATATCCCGTGAACTGGATCAAGTCCTCCTCTGGGAAAATCTTACAGAATTTATTTACTTCATTTCTAAGATGATCCCAGGGCTCTAGATATCAGGATCCTCGTTACAGATTCTACAGCAGATTGTTCAGTGACAATAACATCACAGTTCCACCCACCTCGCAGATGACCCAGCAAGCTCATGACCACCACAGGAAGGGGTGGTGGTTCTGGGTCACCTCCACATCGAAACCAGCCAGTGGGATCCAAAGCTACATGCTCCTTCATTTCTAATTTAAATCCCAGCGCCTTTTCCCAGTCATTGTTTCCATCTTTTGCATATCTCCCCACTCTAGCCCTGGAGAAATGAACTTGTTTTTACTCTTATCCTGATTTAGAGACCATCATGTACAGAAGTCATGAGCATTTGACTCTGGGCCCATTTTTTTTTTCCTGGGAACACTCCATGTTCAGTTCACCATGAGTGTGTTCTTCTCAAAACTTCATACCCCCAAGTTTGAACAAAACACACTGGTCCCCAGAGAAGTCCCGGCTGTCCCAGTTTGTCTGATTGTGAGCTCCATACACCTGACCTAGAGGCCTAGAGACTAGAATAAGGCCACTTGTGGTCACCCTGCATCTCCTCTGAATCTCTGCTCGATGCAAAGTGCACTTTGTAAAGAGTCTCCTTAGAAGTGGAGAGAGGCATCCTGGCAGCAATCCCAGGAAAGGGGAATTTTTTTGTTGCTTTGCCCTTGATTGATCCTCACTTTCAAACAGCTGTGAACCTTTTTCTTCATTTATTTCCAAGCAATTAAAACTACAGCTTGATATCATTGCAGTAATCTTGCCACACTGTGTTAGAAGAGTTTTTCCTTGTTAAGACTTCACCTATCTTAAAAGAGAGAGAAAGAACCATCGAGAGACACTGCATACTTCTTGGAAGTGACCCGATTGATTCTCGTGCCTAAAAAAACTAAATACTTGGAAATAAGAAGTTGAAAACATACATGTGGCCACATTTTCCTCTCCTTTCCTTCCATGTCCACATGGAAAAGAAGAAGAAAAACTTCTAGATATTTGCAAAAGGTTTTATGAAATATGAGCTTTGACTAAGTAAATGTTTTTGAAGATATTTGGACCATCCAAAGAGAACAGATGTTTTTATAAAATTTTCCACCATCCAGTCCCTGCAGTCCCCAGTGTGATTCTGCCCAATGCCTGGCTCCTGGGCAGGCTATCAGTGGCCGTTGGTCTGAAGAAAGTTCCCCCAAGTCATCTAGCCCTTTCTTATACTTCAAAACAGATCTCACCCTCAGGACCACCTTCTAGAGATTGTCAAGAGGGGGCTCTGGCATTTGAATACCACAGAGGGCCAGGGGCACAGAGTACACAGACAGTGGGAGGAGGCCAAATTCTCTCCACAGCATTTATCCACAAAGCCTACAATTTCACAAGTACAAGGCTTATTTCTCACCATGTCCCAAACACGAAGTTTGTCCAAAATGCCCTATTAAAAACGTGCACTCCTCGAGGGCACAGACCATGTTTTCATTCCTCTTTGTATCCCCTGCACTAACACACTGCACACACTGAGCAGACACTCAATAAATTTGATTGACAGGAATGAAAGCTATGAATACCTTAGTGGGAACAGGGCCATGAGCAGCAGGCATCTTAACTAGAAGTGGTTGCCAGGTACAGGCAAGATAAACAGAGGGCTCCTGTTGGGTGAATGCAGCTGCTTAATATGGACTTGGGTTTTGAGAGCCAGATTCCCGGATGCAGCGAAGCTCTCCATGTCAGCTTGCAATGCTGAGTGATGCAGACAGATCCAGTCTAGGTGCCATCGTGAGTGTACTGCACGGGAAAAGGTGGCACCAAAATAGAGGCAAGAGCCTAATATGTTGGAGAGATTCAGATCATAACATATTTCTTCTCTGCTTTTGCCCACGGGACAAAAATACCATACCTTTAGCAGCTATGCCTCCATCAACCAAGACACCCTGGGACTCTTCAACTTAATGGCTGAATTCAGAGTCTTCTGAAATTTCTGCCTCCTCCCCCTCCCCAAATCGTTAATCCTCTTCTCAAACTTTTATAATTCAACTCTCCCTTCTTTTCTTTCTCTTAGAACCATTTGGAAAGGTTTTGGTTTTTCAATAGACATATTAATACACAAACATTAACATTTTCCATGCGAGTATTTTTAACCCAGCTCCCAACCTGCCAAGATTTCAGAGAAACCTTTCACTTACCATTTGCCACCCACACACAAAGACACAGAGGGACCTTCCATCCAGTGACAGCTCTTACAGCTGATTAAAGGGCTTGGAGGTGATGACAAAAATATGCTTGTTTTTACAAAAACAGGAAACATGGAAAAGGGGGCACATGTGCAACCAGAAAACACGCAACTGCGAGGAGGAAGCTGCTTTCGATTTGTGCCATTCCGGTGCAGGGCTCAGAGGGAGACTTTGCTGTCGCCCCTGTGCACAGGGTTCGGCATTGTAGGGGCCACGTATTTACCATGTGCTGGGTACTCCCTATCCCGAAATACGGAATAAAACTGCTAACCATAAAAATAAGCTGATTTTAACTTTATTTTTTCCTAACACCAAAAATGTTGAAGAAGAAATTCCTGATGCTGTGAATTTAGCATCATAGCCTGGAGAGCACAAAGCTCCTGAGTTAAAATGTCTAAATTAGAACGTTTTCCGTTCTGAAATATATACCAAAGAGAAGAACTTCTGAGAAGATGGATGAAGGCCATACACATTACTTGCATAAATTGGGTCATGCTCCAAATACCATACACAGGCTTCAAACCCTGCCCGCACCTCCAACCTGCATCTGCTATAATTGCCCCCGAGCACTATTCCAGCTCTTTCATTTCAGTGAGAAAGTGTGATGATGTTGTCAACCCAGGGTGTAAAACTGACTTGAAACAAACTGCTATAATCAACTTCCCCCAAACCCACTGAACTGTATGAAATGGCAGTATGTAATAAATAATTAATGCAATTAGAGAAATAGCATGAGCCCACTACAGAGTTTAATCTGTTCAAGCTGAAGAATAAAGTTCATTGAAAATAATTGTTACCACATTTACTTATGGATATGGCTATGTGCAACTCTATGCTTAAATAGCATAAAACAATTCCCTAAGTCCGGTCTTTCATGTAAATTGTCTTTGAGATAAATGTCCCCAGACATACTTGTAAAAATCTTAAAAGAAACTATAAATTATTGTAAAATTAGCAGATATAGACAAAAAGAATAAAGCATAAATTACTCATAACTCAGCTCTCACCCTCTACATTTTAGAAGTAGAGATATACATACTTAAGGTCTAAAAATACTGGAATAAAATTAGGGGAACAAAAGAGGATACAAATTTACTTTTCTTTGTAGTATTTAAATATTTTAACATGTGCACATACTATGATTTTTAAAAATAAACTATATCATATACACATGCATGCACCTTCCAGATTTGACTCTTTGTACATATTTTTTTAAACTGAAATTGTGATGAAATTGTGCAAAAGGCATAAAAACAATTATATTTGGGAAAAATACAAAGATCACCTGTCTCATCTTGTTCCCCCTCCCCAGCCTCCTGTCTACCTCCCAGTGAAGACAGGTGACTGAAAATCCACATAATCTGTGGGCAAAAGCAGCAGGCAAGTTGTGACTGCAGTCTTTCTCTCAAACACATCTCAACACTGCTATTTTCTAGATCAGAGTGGCCCAAGGACCCTGTTCAACCCTAGAAGTTTTTTAATAAGCTTTGGCTATCGGGAGATGTTACACAGTGCTGAGTTAGCACGTCTTGTAGCAGCCTGGCTGCATTCGGTCTTTGGGGACTTCCCACAGGGCCCACCCACCCTGCCATGGCTGCTGTTATTAGGGCTCCTTCCTATCTGCATTTCCCTTCTGAGAGGAGAGCCAGTATTCAGCTTCGCCCCGAGGGTGGTGACTTTAGCTGCCTCCTGATCCCCTTCCCCCTGCAAGGAAGTGCCCACGGTTCACAAATCAAAGTCAGGACCACATTACTTCCAGCCTGACTCTCTGGTCATGAATCTTTGATTTTGCTTTATTTTCACTTTAAATCAAAGCAGTTTGTTGGAGTGAGCCCCTCTTAATGATTTGGCTTAAAGTGCTCTCCCCTTGGACAGTGTCACAAGGTGCACTTAAAAGCACTAAAGTGTATGCTTATTGACGGGATAAGAGGCCCTCGTGCCTCATCACACTGAAGGTACCTGTTTATGTCAGTGACTTTACATCTGCAGTGTCCTCCCTGCCTGGGGAATGCTGGCTGGCAGCCCCCAAGAGGGACAGCCATTCTGTTGTGGCCGGTTTCAAAGAAATGAATCATTACATGCAGAAACCCCTGGATTTGTGAATTATTCTTTGCAGCAAAAGGAGAGGAGTTTAAATGACAGTCTCATGATTATATGGTCAAAGAGGCTGATATAAAATGAAACACAGTAACACTAAAAAAGCAAAATTAGGAAGAAATTGTATAAGAAACCCAAATACCAAGTAAACTCAGTCATCCAAGTTGGTGTAGATGCTCAAATAGAAAAAGAAAAAAACAGTTCACTTCAGTTAAAAACATCAGAAGCTTTTTTTCCCTTCCGATATATTCTATTGCGTTTTTATGCTCCGTTTAAAAATATAGCTAAATTACAGCATTATAGGAGCATCAATGCAAAGTTTTCAAAGCTTCTCTCTGCCTTGCTTTCTAGCCCCCTGAGCAAGGATGTTCACATTGTTTGGTGCAAATACATTTCTTTGCCCCAGATGAGTTCACAAGTCAGTGTCATAGTGTCAGAGGGACCATGAAATGTTAGTTCAGGTCACTGGATGAACCTCATCTGTGGCTAAACTGAGCGATGATTTCTTTCATAGGAATAATACCAAAGTTGAATCTGTGAAACAGATATGGGATTTTAATATTGTACATAACATCTTAAAAGACCAACAAGAAATCGTCCTGTGTGAAGCAGAAATCCAAACTAAAGATCTACGGAAAAAACAGGAAAAAAAAAATGTAGATGTTAAAAAAAAAAAGAAAAACAGAAATAAATATATGTATGGAGAGAGAGGAGAGAGAGATTTGTAGTCTATTGATAAGCTTCTTATTTTATGGAATAATAAAATTTGTGGCTTACTAGCTAAAAATCAACCTATTTGACTAAGCTACTGTCTAGCACTTGAGTATTTATAAAATAACACTTTTATCCTTATCCTGGTCTTTAAATTTTGCACACATTTCTAATGAAGACATCTGTGGCTTGACGGCTGCGTGAAATCACTTATCTTTTCAACTGCACTTCAGATGAAACTGAACTGACACCTTATACACTGCCTCAACCTAGGACAAAGGCTCAACTCCCTGGAGAAGCCACCGCGGATCCCACGGGGCACAGCCGAACCAGGCTTTGCAATGATCAGCCCAAGCAAGATAACAATAACAACTACTCCTCAACACAATAACAACTACTCCTCAACCATGTCCTCGTTTTCTGGAAAGAACTCAAGGGTGAACGATTAGGTGGCCCTGGAAATTAAACCTTCTTTTAAAGAACTCTCCTCAGAAACTAATTGGGGACAAGGGAAGGGGCCAAGGCACAGCCTCTGGGGCCGTGCCGACCTGGGTTCCCATCCTAGCCTATAACTTCAAACTCAAGATGTGGCAAATCACCTGTGTGTCCTCAGGTGTAAAACACAACAGCATCTGCTGAGCAAGACTGCTGGCGGGGTTTTCTGAAGTGCAGAATGTGAAGCTCCACTCAGGAACAAACTCACCATTACTGTGAGAAACTAAAACTCCTCCTTCCCTCTTCTGTTCACAAAAGCTCATGACTATACTTACAATAAGTCACCTACCTGACAGTGAGTTGACCTGCCCTGAGAATACACAAATTATGGCAAGATAAATATTAGAAAATATTTTTATATACTTGTATAGATTAAAAAATGTAACCTCCCCATTCCCACTTTTCCTTATTTTGACCAGTTTGGTGTCAAACTTTCTCTGTGCCTTTAAATGTAGATTGTAGTTGATTGGTTTAAAAAATATGTATATATTTATATTTATATAATATAGATATCATGCTATACAGGCTGATCTGTAACTGTCTTGATTTATTTAAACAACATAAAATGGATAACATTATTCTTTTAAAGTCTGCATAGCATTTCCTGTGGTGAATATACTTTATTTACACACTTGCCATATTAATGGATATTTAGATGAATACAATTTCTTGCCATTAAAAGAAAGGTTGTGCTACTATTCCAGTAGGGTGGCTTTTTTTAGAAATAAGCTTGCTACATCTTTGATTGATTTGAAACTAAAATTGACACTAGTTATCTTGGTTGACATCAAATCATAAATCAGGTCATAATGACATCATCAGGGGAGATAAGAAATAGAGAACCTCCATTTCTATTCAGAGCATTTTATTTTCCCCTCTTGGGCTCAAAAACCCATCCATAGTATAGGAACACTTCTCCCCATCCTAAGAGCAGAGATGAAGCTGACATGCTCGAAGCCCACGTTTAGGATTCGAGACTTGGTTGAAGTCAAATGGCCTTGATTGGATGAGGTCCCTCTGCAGTATTAAAACTGCTCTAATTGCATTCTTCAAGCCAGCTGAAGGCTGACAGCTTCCGCTCCCGGCTCATTATCAGAGCACTTCAAGGGGCTCCATTATGAGCAGAGCACCTGGTCCAAATTTATTTCAACGGCCCAGAGCAAAATGGGAAGGTGCTTAATGTTCAACCACAATGGTGACATTTTTATGAGATATCCAAGGTTCAGAAACAAATAAATGAAAGGTTTGAAAGGAGCACGAACAGAAACTGTGACAATAAAAATTCAACATTAATATATCAATTTAAAAACATATACCACCCATACACTTGGGGTAAGGCCAAAGGTTCAATGCAGGCTAACCAGAAGGAAAAGGGAAGGGGGAAAAGAAAAGCCAATACTCAATTCCTCCTGTGATAGGTTCACTCAAGAGACTGATGAAATTCAAAAAATGGTTTAAGGCAATCAGAACGAGATGTGAATTCTGAATTCCGATTAGGATAACAATCATGCTATCTAAATGCTCAACATGAAAATGAAAGAGAATTTGACCAGATTTCAGAGTATTCTAGCTGTATTGTGTTTACTGTGTTATGCTTATAAACTGCTCTTCTGCCCATTAAAAAATTCCCTCATGGAAATCAATGTTAATGATTCCTTACATGAAAACATGGTGCAAATATGTGTTTAGAATCTTTTAATAAACGTACGATAGGGAAATCATCCCTGGTAGATGAGAGTCGGTCCACAGTTAACATTACATGCTATTGCATAAATCCATATTCAGAGGCTTCTTGTCAAGAGGGCTTCTGCTGAGTATTTGCAGAGGACTTAATATGCAGACAACAACCAATTTGAAAGCCCTGCAACCCAGCTGCACAGCACTGGAGCGCTCTACCCTCCACCAAGAATTTGTTTCAAGACATGTTTAAAATAAATATTTGTATTCTTTTCCTAAACACAACAATGACACATTGGAATTTAAGAAAATGATGAATGAAAAATTATAACACTGGCACTTTACAATGGGAATGCTGACTAAACTGGACCCACACGGACTGGAGGAATTTAGTTAGTGTTTAGTCTTTGAAGAGAAAAAGAGGAACACAATTAATCAACTACATGGAAAATTTTTTTTTCAGCTATTAGATGCTTTTGGTCTTGGAATTTTGTCTTTCTCAAGCACTTTCCTTATTAAGCCAGCCATACAGATGTGCAATACATTAATTGGCCTGACTATAAAGGCTTTAATTATTTTACCGATTCAAAAAGGCAATTAGCCAGCACCTATTTTTCACATATTGATTGTACCTACTTTGGTTTCAGGTCTGAATTCATGAATCATTGGGCTGTTGGTATAACCAAAGGTTGTTACTTGAATCTTTTCTTTTTTTCTTTTCAACAAATGAATAAAAGATCTAAAAATTAATTAACTCATAGAATCTACCAAAAAAATAAAAAAGTGGCAAAATCCTGTTAGAATTAATTCTATAGGTAAGTCACCCAGCAAAGTGACCATTTATCTGGCTTTCTGCAGATCACCCAGTAGTATTATAGGTCTTGCAGATGAGGAGTTTAGAAAAAAAAAACTCCATTTGTATATTGAATAACAGGACATTTATTTAGTTCTGATCTAGCCTCACTTACACCTTTACTATATTCTGCTGTCTCCTTCAAAACCTCCTAAATAAGAAGCTGGAGCTCTGGGAGTCTGCAGGGAATTTCCCAGTTCACCATGGAAACTGGGGGAGTGGTCATTTGGAGTACTCAGATCCAGGTCCTGCTTTCCCCTTCATTTTGATCCTTCTTGTCATCCACTCCATCTCTTAACTATTGAAGACTATTAACTATAATCTGTGTCAAAACAACTGAGACTGCAGTGAAGGACATACATGGTGGTCCTTATGAGACAAGCAGTTCCCAGAGTTCCCCATCTTTCTGGAGCTGAAGAAAACAAAAAAACAAAACAAAACAAAAAAGAACAGATGGTTTTGTAGATGCGCTGCCCCCAACATCTACTTTAGGAGGACACTGGGCTAATGATAATGTCCTGTTTATGGCAGGGCGGTATAATGGAAAGAGACCTGAATGTCATTTATTAGCTGTGCAACTGTATCAAGTCATCTTTGAGCCTTGTGTTTATCCATCTATAAATTGGGAATAATTATGCCCAATTTAACTCTCACAAATGTCCACTGTGACTATCTCTCTCTCTCTCTCTCTCTCTCTCTCTCACACACACACACACACACACACACACACACACACACACGTGTGAAAATGCCTTGTAAGCTGCAAACTAGCATCACAAACATTTAGTGTCAGCGGTGCTGCAGAAGCCATCTCCTTCATGCAATCACCTGTGCTGCCCTCTTGTGGTAAGAAGGCTGCAATGCTACCCAAAAGACAAAACTTGTGAATCAAAGATTATTTTTATGTGACCATTAATAGATTAAAAGAGAATATTGACACAGAGTATACAATGAAATATATATATACTGTTTTTCCTTGATACCATATCAAAATCTGCATTTAGATACAGAATTGACAGTAAATTTAAGGGAAAAAAACCCCTAAATTTGTGAACATGACTCTAGACACTATACTCCTGATCATTTTCCTGCACCACTGAACAATGAGAAATAATTCTTCACAGTGGAAGAACCATACAAGAAGAATAGCAGGAGGTCTACTGAGTGCTGGTTGAAAGTCCTACTCTCACCTACTTTGAACATAGATGCTCAAGTCAGTGAAATTGTTCATGAATTGTAGGAACAAAAATCCATTCATAAATTTGCCTGTATTCTAGAACCAGAAGAAAAGACATTTAGAATCAGTAGGAATCTGAGATATTACATTGTTCTACTTCTTTTATATTCAACCATGAGGACATTAGATTACCTGGTTCACACAGACTGAATTGTCTCTACTTCTGTAAATTCACATATTATAATAGTCTCATAACCCTGAACCTCTGCACTCCTCTACTCTCTTCACATAAGGTCAACATAGTAAAAATCCTGGTAATCCACATGCCTGACTGATAATAGAGTAGTAAATGTTTACTGAGTAAATCAATGACTAGAGTAATATTAATGGCTAAGACAAGTCAATCTCAATAAATTCTTGTAACCTGAAAATACTACATCTTGAGATAGCAAATGTTTCTTATTTAAAATTCCCTAGGTTATTTTAGAAAAGTACATTGGATGCTTGTGAGAATATATATGGAGTCAGAAAAACTGTTTTCCTAGACCCTTCCCCTCTGACAAAATGTAAAATTTAATAGAATTTTCCATACAAATCATGCCAGAGGATTGCCTCCTTCAGGATAAAGCATATGGGTGTGTGGTGGAGGGCAGGGTGGGAGAGACTACCATTCACCACTGCAGTCCTTGAATACTTGACTTCTTTGGAACATTTCATGGGTCTGATGATGTTGAAACCTTTTCTTGGCTTCCCATTGTCTTCCCATCTCTGGCCGTTTGTGCAGGCTCCCTTCTCTGTCTAGCCTCAGAGTGAGCAGTCATTTTAAAGATGCAGGGCCTGTCTCCTGACTCAGCCAGTTCACACTGGGCCATGTCTTATTCCTGAAGCGGACTGGTGGCCAAGAATACCTGTCCACTTAGGGATGACAGGTGTTTTTTCTACATTTTATATTTGATGATACCAAGTCTAACGATACAACGAAAATAGACTGTTCCTTCCCAGGATTATTGAATGTGGACAGAAAACAGGTGTGAGTGTACTTTGATAAACATTTCAGTTACTATGAACATTTGAAATATATGCCAGACTTGTAACCGCCACACTGCAACTTTGCCTGCTGACTTCGGGGGAATTCCAGAAGAGCCCCCTTAAGGCTAGGGGCTCCAAGACCTTTTTTTTTTCCTTTTAAATATTTGTTACTCTAACATGGAAGAGAATATTCTGTTTTCCCTGAAAGAAAGGGATAGAGGGAGGGAGAAAGGGGAGAGGGGAGGAGGAAAACTTAAGCTTGCACAGTTTACTGTGGTCTTTAAATAGAGTTATGTTTTACAGATTTTATGGTACAACCCAGTCTCCCAATTGCCCCCAAAGGCGGGGGGGGGGGGGGGGGGGATGACAATGACAACATAAAAAAACCACCCCTTTCCAATCAGGCCATCTAGTGGCTTTGGAAGACATTACAAAGTACAGCAAGATGACTTTCAAAATTAAAACTCAGCCACTTGGAAGGCTAAAGCAGGAGGATTGCAAGTTTGAGTCTGGTCTGGGCAAATTAGTGAGACTATAGAGCAAAACAAAAAATTAAATAAATAAATTAAAAAGGCTGGGGATGTAGCTCAGTTACAGAGCACTGCAGGGCTCAATCCCCAGCATTCTCTTCCCCTCACACACACACAGCGGATAACTCTTCAGCTATTTATCAAATCAAATTGTGGCACTGGACACCCACTTCGAAATTCTGGATTCTGACCACGGTTTCTCCTCCATTCTCCTTCAAATTCCAGCAGAGCTAATTCTGGCTTCCGTGGTCTTTGCTCTCATAAACTTGAAGAAGCGCTGCCCATTAAAAACGGTAAGGTTTTCCTTCATTCCTTCTATGACATGGTCAGGATAGACACACCAGAAACCCTGAACTTCTGGGGTGATGCCTCATGTTGATAAAGAGGAGATGAACAGGAGCTGGTTTCTGAGCAGATCTTGGCAGACTGTCTCTTATTTGAAAACAAGAGGCAATGAATGTTGTAATTCAGAAAAGATGTTTGTCATCTTGCCCTAGGTGGCCCAGTTTGTACTATACTTTCCAAGGCTTGAATATATTAAGCTTTGCCCTGGAACTCTTTCAATTACAAAATAAAAATATTATTATTATTATTATTATTATTATTTATTTTTTTAAAGATGGGATCTTTCCATGTTTCCATGGTGCCTCGAACTCCTGGTCTCCAGCAATCCTCCTGCCTCAGCCTCCTGCCTAGCTGGGTTACAGGTGCCTGAAATTCTTATTGATAAGGATCTAAAACACATGATTTTACATGATTAACTTACATAAAATTCCAAACATTTTAATACCAAATGATTTTTTAAGATGTCTCCTAAAGTTGGGTCAGTGGCCCATGCCTGTAATCCCAGCAGCTCAGGAGGTGGAGACAGGAGGATCATGAGTTCAAAGCCAGCCTCAGCAATTTAGCAAGGCACTAAGCAACTCAGTGAGACCCTGTCTCCAAATAAAAATACAAAATAGGGCTGAGGTTGTAGCTCAGTGGTCGAGTGCCCCTGAGTACAATCCCCAGTACTCATCCCCCAAAATGTCTCCTGTTATATATTATAATCGTGTTAAAAAATATTTCCTCTCCATTTAAAGTAAATGATATGACATCCATAGAGTCATATCATAAACAAAATGAGCAAAAAGACACCATGTTTATCATTTAAAATTTTTCTTCTTTAAGTATATAAAAGTTGAATTCTTTTTATGCAGCGTAGGTCTCCATAAACTCTCAAATAAATAAATGGAACACTTAAATTGATTCCTTAATATATAGTTGTTCCCCAGACTAAGGCCTTATATTTAGTGTCATCTGAGAAATTCTTTATGACCAAGTTATAAACTCCTCCAAAAAGGGGGTTTACAATAGAAGTGCTGACATTATGTTAACTATTGCTCAGCAAACTGAGCCCCGTAATCAAGGCCCATTATATTTATGAGGCAGATAAAAGCCTATATCCATTAATCATGCAGCTATATTGACAGATTCTAAGTTTGAAGTCCGGTAAAATTAATGTATTCCATTTCTTGCATCATTGATAGCATGAGGAAAATTTTCAGGCATTTTTATAATTTTAAGGCTTCGGCACTTTTTCAGGGAGAAATCAGGGAGCAGTCTTACTGAAACATTTCATTTACTTACACCTGCTGTGGTCACTTTTGTACATCTGCAAACGACAAATCAGGAGATTATATGCATTTGCACAAACACCACCTTTAGTAGAGAAGCATTATAATAATAAATTTTATGTAACCATGGGTCTAGCCCACATTGAGGTGGTACCAAATTGTGATTAATCACCAAAAGAATATTCCACCCCTAAATTACAATTCAACATCCCTATATAAAACAATCTAAAATGTCAGCACTCTATCTTTATGACATCATGCCATCCCAATAATTCTGTTTTACAAGTAAATTCCTATTATACATTAATAAAGGCTGTTGGTGGCTAAACATCTTGCCTCCCCAGTAATGACTCAGTTGAAGGCAATTAGGGCAGCCAGGTGCAGCTGAGCTGGGTACTCATAAAAGTTTTAAAATTTTACTATTTCCGTTTGATTTGGGGAGGTGCATTCCAATCTGCCCAAATTAAAGAGGAAGTTGTGCCCATGTTTTCAGCTGTTGTGTGTTCTGACCATTACTGATAAACCCCTTTAATACTTCTTTGCTCCTTAGAAGCCGATGATCTGAGGAGCTCAAGTTTCACAGTGAGCATCTACATTTCACAACCTGTCAGTGGCTACATCACACAACACACACACACACACACACACACACACACACACACACACAGTCCCAGGGTAGCAGAGCAGCAGCATTTAAGACTTGCTGGGGCAGCCCCAAGTAGTAAAATTGATGCATGAAAGAAAGAACTTTACTCACTTTGTTAACATGTTTTTGTTGTAATTAGTTTGGGTCAGTAGAGGAGACATCAAATTAAAGTTTTATGTCATAATAGGAGCGATGATTTTCCCTTACAAGAAAATCAATTTCCTCCTACAAACTACAAACACTACATAAAAGAATTAATAAGTGTAAAGACTTAACACATCTGAAGCAAGAGAAAAGGTTACCTCTGATGATGACAAATATCCTCAGAAGCAGAATTTTTAAAAGAGTTAACAACTTCCCTGAAGTAGTGGTAGAAGGGTGAGATACCCTGGGAAATGCTCCTCAAGTTCGGCCAACATAGATCCCTTCATTTAACCAATGATGGGTTTTTCTCTACAATTTGTGCTAATCAATTTGATGTCATCCTGTTTTTTAAAAAAATAGTTGAATGTTATTTAACAATTTTATGACACCAAATAAAGGTTTAACTAAGTTTTTATTTTCATTTTCCAATAAATTATGGATACTCTATACATTCATGATCAGAAAACAAAAGTGACTATGAAGCCACTGCCAATCCCAAGGCCAATATCGTGTTTAAAAACTAGGTAAGTCATGTTGTGGACGATGAGACAGGGCCTCTCTTTGGCTTCAACAACACCATCCAGGGAAGTGACCCTGGAAGGTAGCTTGGTCCAAAGAGCTCTTTAGAAGTGAAATTCATATTCCACTTAATTTCAGGAAGCAAAATATTATATGATAATAGCTGAATAATAATGGTCCTCAAAAGTAATCCCCAATTGTATTTCTTGGCCCTGTGAGTAATTTCCTTTTTGTTTACATTTATTTATTTATTTATTTATTTATTCATTTATTTATTTATTGGAAAACTCACATTTACCAGAATAGAAAAAAAGAGGTTCAGCATGACATCAGAAAACAACATGATTCAGAAATGCAGTTCATATTTGTACCCAACCTCCCCATTTTCTAAGGAAAAATCCACATAAAAATGAAAACCCTTTGGATACAGTTAATCATGTCTTGCTCACAAGCAGAGAAAAATGTATGGAGGACTTATTTACATAGGATAATAAGCTTCAGACGTAATCACTTGACACACGGTTTCTCAAAATTACTGGCTGTGAGGACGGCAGGGAACAGGCCACTTGCCTATGAAGCAAGGAACAGGAAAACCTGGCCCTCTTGTCTTTGTCATGTTTCCTTTCTTTGGTTTTCTTTGATCAACAACTATTCTGACTTTTAGAATGTCAGATTTAAAAGGGGAAAAGACAGTCCTGACTAGTATTCTCATGTCATAATAGGAGCAGAGATTTTTCCCTTACCAGAAAATCCATTGCTATCTACAAACTTTCTCTTCCTTGCATTTCTTCCTGTGGAAACCCAGGAGGTCAAGGGAAGAGTCTGACAACAGGCCTCTATTTCCTTCAAGCAATTACCCAGACAAGTCCTGGCCTCCCAGTGGATGTCTTCCTGCCAGCTTTTGAACTACACCCATGGCCCCCACATAGAGATTAGATGCCTGTGTCTACAGAGCCTTGAAAACCCAGGGAGTCTGAGAATATGCCCCTTAAAGGAACTTAACAGCCGCGTAGGAATAGCATCCACATCCGTATGGTTGTAATTTGCTGGGGGGGGGGGGCGCACAATGTAGGGACATGGTAGCCGAGAGCAGTTCCGACTGGTATCAGGTTCCCAAAGTTTCATCACTTGCTAAACTCCAACCTCTATCTTGTTCTATAAATGTCTCTTCCATATTGCTAAGTCTCTTTTGGATTCCGAGATACTTTGCTGTTAGGAAGTAACTTCCCGACTGGCTCCCTGTATCCTCTAAGGAAATCCAGCAATACATTAATAAATGCTATCAGTGGCTCCCTTCCTAGGTTGCAGGCAATTAGACGGAGAGGCTCCACTGTTGAACACATCTTTCCTTCTAATTACAGGAGAAAAGCTCAGAAAGTTCCAACTTTGATGGCAGCACATCCTGCTGCAGGGATCAAAGTCAGTGGTGAGTGTGAGGAAGTCTAGTGGGTTTGTTTAAGGACTCTCCCTTTCTCTCCACTTCCACACCGGGTACTAACCCCCAGCCTTCCAAGGGGAAGGGCCTCTCTCCATCCCCTGGAGGTCTGGTCCTCTCTGGCCTGTGTCACTTCTACCTGCCAAAGCATCCCTATTCCACCCACCACTATCTACAGTCTGTTGTCTGTGTTTCTTTCTTTCGTTTTGAATAGGCAGGATGGATATTTATGTGAATTTATATAGTCTCTCTCAGAACAAATTCATTCTTACATTAATAAAAGGCTCGATTCCAATGTTAATTCCTTCTGCTTAGGTAATTTTATTTTATCGGCATCTCCATGCCAGTACCTTGGTCACATTATTATATCTACACATGGTCACATTTTCAACCACCGCCTATTTCAACAAGAATGAAAGTGTTACCCCATGACATAATCTCCCATGTGGATATAACCTGTCATCAGATCATATTCCAGGGAGCAACAGAGGGGAAAATAAGAAAAACAGGGAAGAAAGCCATGATAATTTTGATTATGTAAGGAAACCTGAAATACATGTAAGAAGCTAAAGCTTCTTCCTTACATATACATTACCCAGTTTGCAAAAACCATGCCTGTATTTTAAAAGAAGAGGCAAGGTCCTGTGGAGTATATGTGTGTATGTCTCCTCGAGATGCAGATGTTGAGACTCTATCTCAACAGATGAGGATTTGGGAAGGTTGTTAGGTCATGAGGGTGGAGCATTCACTCATGAGTGGATCGCTGCCCTTAAGGATACATGGGAGGACAGAGCAAAAACCTGGCCATCTGCAAACCAGGGAAACCCGACTATTTAGAAATCTTGATCTCGATCCCCAGCCTCCAGAACTCTGAGAAATAAGCAAATAACATCTCTTGGTATTCTCTTATAGCAACCTGAACTAAGACTGAGAATGGTATCGAGAGCTGCTTTGAGGACCGCGAATGGTTTTGGAACTGGATAAAGGGTGGAGGCTGGAAACTCATGCTAGGGCTAGGCGAAGTTGACACTGCTGTGATTTTGAAGTCACAGCTCAACTGTGTCTGTGTCCTCCTGTTGTGTGGAAAGTGGAACTGGCAAGCAATGAAATTGGCTGTTTAGGTGGGAGATTTCTAGATAAAGTGTTAAAGGAGCAGCTGGGTTCTTTTGAAGTCCGTATAAGAGAGAAACTGAGACATGAAGGAAGCAAGAAAGTCAGTGGTGAGATCCTATCATTCAAACCCCAAAGTCCATGTCAGATTTGGGTCACCAAGAATCTAACCACCAGCACCCAACCTCCATCTTCACTTCATCACTGCTGAAGTTGGTCACGAGCCCCAGGCCCAGAGCCAGCCTGCCAAAGCCTCACCCTGGTGTCCACTGCACACACTGGTAAGTTCCTAACCTAAGCCACAGTCTCCTCCACTTAAGAATCACCTTGAGGACTGAACCCCCTCGACACGCGGTAGGGAATGTGGCTTTACTTTCTTGTAAGCTCTTAGAATCAAGTTAATAATAACCTGGGGCCGGGGGGGGGCGGGGGGGGGGGAAGAATTCTGAATGAAGAGGTCTATGGAAGCTTAAATACAAATACAACAAGATCAAAAGGAAATCAGACACTGCCTCCAAGTGCCCTCAGGATCCAGCCACATTATGAACTAAAGGAAGGATCCCTGACATCAGCTTCTCCCTCGCAGTGAACAGGGAACCTCCCTTCTCATCCAAGAGGCTGGTGTCCAGAGAAAATGCAACTTGAGCACTGAGTTTCCCCCAGTTTCCACATAACTGCTTAACTTGTCCACTCTCTATCTTATTTTTCATGACGTTAAGCGTTACCAGATCAAGGCATAATCATCTAGTTAATTCTTAATATACAATTTCTGGGCCAGTTCCAGAACTTCCAAAGGGGGATTATTTGGGAGGGACAGTGTATTTGTGTTTAACATCTTCCTATTCTGTCTAGATGACGATTCACTCTCTCTGGGCTTGATTCATCTCATCAGAGCTTCACAGTGTCCTCTATACCAAGTATCATTGCTCCCACATGATAGGAGAGAAGAACTTGGCATAGCTGGATCACTCACCCGTCATCACCAGGCAAGGGATGGAGCCTGGACTGAAGCCAAGCTGCCCACTTTCAAACATGCCTCCTCATCCCTGTCTCCCTCCTTTCCTACTAAAGTCCTGATTGTTTTCTATTTTTGTTTAGTCATCTCATTAAAAGTTAATTATCATTATGGTTATTATTCCTTCAGGTGACATAACGTTATTTGTGTTTTTACAATGCTCCTGAGAGTTGGACTTTATTCCACTACACTGAACTCCAATTTTTTTCACTATGTCTTAAATAGAAGTCTATATTTCCACGAATATTTAATGTTTCCCTCTACCAGTCATGTTATTTTTCACCACTATGGAAAGCCACATTGTTAAATGAGGTATTTATGAGGCATTTTCCCTTGATCCCAATGTGCTACCATAACAACTTTCACCACTAAGGACATTCTTAAAATAGTTCAGATTTTTTTATTTAGGTATCACTCCCATTAAGTCTACTTTTAGAGAAGAGGGGATATGTTTTTACTTCTTGTAGGCTCTTAAAAATCAAGTTAATACTAACCTGGAAAAAAAAAAGAATTCTGAATGAAAAGCTCAATGTAAACTTAAATACAAATACAATGAGATCAAAAGGAAATTTGTTTGACGTAAAATTTATTTATTACTTTTAGATTTCAAAATTCAGAATCAACATTCAGATCTCTGTCAGAATAGTCAGCGTGTATAGGTCTCAACCAGAAAATATTCTCCTGTGTTAAGATATAATGAGTCCTGGAATCCCACTGATGGAACTTAACCTTGTAAAATCCATTTAGCAATAACACTGAATGCAGTCCAAGAGTGCTAACCGTGAACACATTTTGTTACAATGGCTTAATTACATGAGCACGTGACAACATTCAACTAACTTTCAGTCCAGAGAGGTTACGATCTGGGGAATCTTTTTGATACTTTCTTTTTCTCTCACTGAGGACATATTTGAGGAATCAGATATGACCTTACAGACATATGTAGACATTGTGTTGTAGTATATATAAAAGATATTCAATGGATAGGAGTCACTATTTAGATTATCAACTTTAATTAGTTTCAAATTAATTATTTTGAAACTGACAGCAGTAATCTAAATTCTAGTACCCTACGTTAGGGAAGAGAAGGTGAAGAATCCCACAACCAAGGCCAAAGTAGAAAGAGAGGATGGAGATTTCCGTTTTGGGGAGTAACAGCTCCTTATTTAGGGTTCTGCTTAGTTAAAATATGCCGTTAGACTGAGCTATTCTGTTACACCGTCTGTTCAGAAAGCAGTAAGCAATTTTAAAAGTGTGAAAATATATATACACACATGGGGGTTGGGAGAAGATTAGATTAAACTACTTCATAGAGCTGTTTTAAATTTTTTCTCTTCATAGACAAATGATCAGTACACTGTTTCATATAATCCCATCTTTTTATTAAAACATTTCCCTTGAAGGTTGTCTACCAGATGTTCTGCCAGTTCTATTAGCCATGTGCGTTTGGGGAACACAGAGGGTACATCTTTTTCTTTCATTCTGATGTTTCAATACTTCAGTCCAATATATCACTCCCTACTTCCCATTGTTACTCAGAAGCAGTGAATTTGGTATTGTAAAAATACAAACAAAAATGACCGACTGAATAACTTCAACCTTAATTATCTGAAATATTTGATTCTCCATCAGTCACCATTGAGCTAGCTTCTTTTCAATTTGCTAACAATGCTGTCTGACAGAGGATCATTTTGTGTTGCTAAAATCCAGTCAGATTTACCAGGGAGTGTCTAGCTCTGTCACTAGGTCAGAAGGACACCGCCCTGCAGGAGAAATGAAGGGAGCTCCATGGATACTCTGCTTCTTTCCCTGCAGTCCAGAACACAGAGAGGGGTGTACTTTTTAAATGCTGCAGCACCCCCCTGTGGCAGTGCCTGCAAACAAGCTAAAAACATGGTTGTTTTTTAGAAAGTATCAATGATAATGAGGTCAGGGGTGGGTAGCAAAAGCCAGGGAGAGAAGAATGAATTCAGTGCTGGGTAAAACACATACCTTGCCATTTAGTTCTCATATATACATTCGCAAATGTTTAGCAAATACTATTAGCACATTATAAATGTGGCGATAACCACCAGGCCCAGGCCCTAATGGATTTCTATTTTGCCTAGCAAAAGCAAGAGACAATAATCATATAAACACATAAATAGGATCCTTTCAGCCAGGGAAAAATGTGCCAGACCTTAGAGGTAGGAAGAACTACAAATGTTCAAAATGCGGTAAGACAATAAAACATGGTAATACACGGAAATCAGCAATGTCATCCTTTGAAACAGAAGTCAAATTTCTGCTCTGTGGAAATAGACATTTAGTTTAGTTTATGCAGAAAAAAATCCCAGCTGCCTGCCTATACAATCCTCATCTTTTCCTTTTTCCATCAATACAGATCCCTAATGTTCACCTAGAAAGGAGGTCCCCTCTGCCAGCCTCCCTATGGCTAGCGAGTGGCAGGACAGAGACTGCACAGCAGTCACATCTTCCCAGGCCCCACACGGTCTCTTAGGGCTGCTCCATTCTGCACCCCGTCTCTACAGTCAGCACTATGCAGTATGAAAGGCCTGGACAGGCTCAGGCTGGCCTGGGCTTCTGCCCTGAAACCCTAGTTCATGTGTTTGTGTCCCTGCCCACATAAACAGGCCCGGTTTCTAGATTACCATCTCTGAAAAGCAGCCACTTATCTTAAAAGAATGCCATACGGGGAAAATGAGCCATTAGGAACACAGCATTTGGAAATTTCTGGGCAAGCTGACTCACAGCCTCTCCTTCCACACAGGGCACAGGGACATCAGCTTTGCCTCCACTTTCTTCATGCGTCTGCTCATGAGCTTCCAACAGAGCTCCCTTTCCTTCCCTGACCTTGATCCACCCTCCACCCTCCAACATCGTAGGTAAGACAGAGGAGAGAAAATGCACAGACATGTATCTGAAGTCTCATCAACAAAGAAGCTCTACCCTACAGAAACACTGGCCCCCAAAGAGGTGCCCAGCTTTTGTTCTGTTCTTGATTTACATCTGACATCCACATGCCTCTGAGGTTAGATTATCTCCCAATCAGAGAGGCTCCCACAGCATCAAGACCAAAGTTCTCAGATTATAGCTTCCCAGGCTCCATCCAGCCAATCCTCCCTGATTCCCACAGTTCTTTAGCCTCATCCAAGTCCACCTCTTCATTCCCCATCAGTCACACCACAATCTTCCTACCCACATACCCACTCTCCCCAACCACCTGGCAGCCGTCACCTTCAAGAGTTCCTTGCTCTGAAGAGATACTCTGGTGTCCCCTCCCTTATGAGGGCATCAGCCCTGTGGAATTAAGGTCCCATCCTGTGACCTCATGTGAAGTTTATCACCTCCTCAAAGGCTCCATCTCCAAATATACACTGGGGTTAGGGCTTCCACGCGTGATTTGAGGAAGAGGGGACACAAGCATTCAGGCCTTAACAGTCAGAGAGAATGGTGTGAGGTGAAAGACACTGAAAAGGACACGGGGGAGTTGAACCTATAGGGAGGCTGCTTCAGAGAGGAGGAGGAGGCAGGGTCGGACCTGCTTTTGGAGCTGGAGAAAACAGAAATGAGGGCAATGAGCAGGCCACGGGGCAGTGTAGGCAGTAATTTTTGGGGGGGAAAAATTATGTGCAAAAGAAAACACTTGCAGCTATAAAGCACAGCCGACTATACCAAGAGGTGGTTCTTTGGTGTTAGTCTCTGAAGGTCATGGACACTGGACTGGACCAAATAACTCAGAAATGATCTCTATCATTTGTCATAAAACAACTGAAACCCTTTTAGACATAATGAAAAACTTATGGTCCACTACTGAACTAAGGAAAAACATCTATCATCAAATTAAACAGTATGTCTTTTAAGTGCATCAGTGAAATGACTTACGAAGACTCATGCCCTGCACACAGTCACGCATATTTGTTGATGGAGGAATAAAGAAAAAGTAAATCCATTAAAAAAAAAAAACCCTGCAGCTCTAATCATCAGTTCTAGTTTATTTTCTTACTAGAAAATGATCAATAAATAAATTAATTTAATTAATTAAAACTGTGTCAATTTCAATTAATTTTTAAAAAAAATTCTCAAGTCACATCTCCCACTGCTGAAAGCATTCTGGTTTGGGTGGAAAGCAGGCAAGGGGAGGGTGGCAGTAACTGAAACACTGGCTTATACTGCCCTCTGCTGGCACACTGAGCACATTTCAAGTTCCTTAGTTTACAAAGTTGCCAAGAGAGCCCAGTATTTGGAACCAGCAACTTCAAGACTAATTACTAAAAAACAGGTTGTGGAAAATATTACCAAGTGGCTTAAATACCATCTGCACCACATCAGGCACACATTCCTAATGAAAAGGGCACATGTGCCGGAGGAGGCAGTGCCAAATCACATCTGCTAACCTAATACAGAGGGGTTTTAACTAACTCTTTAAAATATGCACTAAATTCACAATAACGCCTTTAAACTGCCCCCTCTCCCACCCAACTCTTGCCATGCCAACCAACTTTTCAGAAAACAAATACAGCCAAAAAAAAAAAAGAATTAATTAATTAAGTCTTGGCTCTTACCACCCCTGCATTGAGTCTGCAATAAATGTGTTACCACGGTTTACAAAATTTATTTTTTAAGCATAGGCTTTTCTTTTTTAATTTAGAAGTTGCTAATTTGCCAGAATGTTGCTGGAAAACAGGCCATTCCTTTAAACACACACAACATCAGCCTCCATTAAAACGATTACAGCATCATTCAAAAGTCTAAAGCATTTATTAGGTGTCTCTAATTCCACAGAGCGTTTTACTGAGCCCTGTATAAATGAGTTAAGCCCAATCCATGCCTCCGGCTTGTTTCCTAAAATAGATGAAGTAACCCCACGGCACCTACCGCACAGGTATACAAACTTAGTGAGCGCACCTACATTTTGTCCTGAGGTAGAATAAACAGGAGAGTTCTATGTGCTGGATATTTACAAAGGGTGAGGCCAGAAGAAATCACGGTTATCTAAGAATCAGAGAGGCATGCTTTGGGAGGAGGTGGGATTCAGGTAGCTGAGTGAGGGAGCTGGAGACAAGGCAGGCAGCCACAGGTCTCTCTGGGGTCAGGGAGGTCACAGCAGTAAACGGTGACATGAAGGAAGTGGATCTAGAGGTTCCAGGAGTCCCACTGCCCATTTAGCACTGTTCCTTAACCAAGGTCCAGACACTGTGGGCTCCTGTGCATGCATGCCTGGCCCCCAGGGCCCCGTCCACCCAGCTAAGAAGCCCAAGGCTGTGTGTGAAGCTCCTGCTTCCCGCCCGAGATGGGCAAGGTCTCAGGTTCTCTCACAGCTCTTCGGGACATTTAATTACTTTACTCAACAAAGACTTAACTCTAGCCTAATCCTCTTTACAAACAGCAACTCATCAAGTTCTCAAAACCATTCCGAGATGGAGGCACTATTATTAAATCCTTAACTCCACATATGAGGAAAATGAAGCACTAGGAGAAGGGTCCACTTTGCTAAAGTTCACACAACTAGCAAGTGGCAGAGTCAGGAATTGAACCCAGCATTGTGTTTCCAAGTCTGGGCTCGATACCACTGTGTAGCATTACAGAACGAAATGCAGGTTACAGTCCCCAAGTAGAAAATGGACAGTTGTGTCACCAGGATAGGCTAAGTTCTGAGGAAACAGCCAACTTCCAAGCCCCAAGGCTTATTTCTTGTTTTCACTACTTGACCAGTGAGGCTTGGTGGGGGCCAAGGGCTCTATTTATTTCCACCATTTAGAGATCCAAAACCCGAGAGTTGTCAATCACCATATCAAAGGAAAGAGGTAACTCCAGAGACTCTATGTCAGCAATCATATGCTCTGGCCCAGAGATAACACACATCATTTCCTACCTGGAATTCACTGGCCAGGACTAATTACACGGACCCAGCCTTCTTATGTAGTCAATCATCCGAACCAGTCATATGATCCAACAAAAGCCAAAGGACTGGGAAGTATGCGTGGACTCGAGGGAGGGAGGAATGGAAATCCTGGGCAAGACACCACAAAAGACCACTACAAAAACACATGCAGTAACAATGACAACAATAAGTTCATATTTTTGTTAAACACTGGCTCAACGTATAGGCACGTTGAGCTGCTTTTCTACTTGCAGTAATGGTTTCACGGGGAGCCAGGCGTCCCATCCAGCAGCATGCATTCACTAGCGCATTAGGCCATGTGTTCCAGAAGCATTCACTGCATGGGGTTGGGAAGGCCACGCGCAAGCAAAAGCGCAATGATAGTGACAAATACACGAGGCTACAAACCAAACACAGCCACGGCCCTTGGGTGGGAAAGATGAGCAATACAGGAAGGGACAGATGTATCTTAGAGAAAATAAATCCTGACATGGGCCTGAAGAAAGCCCAGTGCCACAGACAACAGGCTGGGCAGCACAGAGAGGCTGGTGGCCACTGCAGAGGACATTTTCTAGACAGATTTGCATAGAAAAGGTGTCCCATGGTGGGGACCTAAAGACCCCAATATGGAAGCTGGTCCCACGAACAGGTCTCCATGGTATAAACACTGAATTAATAGGCCTAAATAAGAGTTAGGCCTAAACCCAACATTTTTTATTTTCATTGAAGAGATTTATCAGTGAAAACAACAGGACACCAGACAAAGAAAACTTTCACAGTATAATTTTGTTGATTCACAAAAAAAAAAAAAATAAGGTTGGACACTTGAAAATGAAATGAAGTGGCACTGTCAGAGAACAGTCGTTTACTTCTGAAAGTTCTGAATGGGAGATTTAAAATTTTAACCAGAAAAAAATACTGGGAAAGAACACACTCTGGAAGGTTCAAATTTGGGGGAGCTATTTATATTTCAGCAGTGTCAGGTTTCTAGACACTTTGTATTGAAGTCCCTAGGCTGATCTGTAAATTAAACAACCTTAGAACTAAAAGATACAAGGAAGAAGGAGGAGGAGGAAAAAGAGGAGGGAGGGGAAGGAGGGGGAGGAAGATGAGGAGGAGAAGAGAAAGAAGCCAAAAATTGCCTTCAGGCCAGGCACTGCATGAGAAGAACCTGAGACACCAAGAGATGATGGATACCTGAGATGCTTTATACTTGTTAAAGGCCACATAATTAAGTTTGGTTTGATTTTTTCCCCCTGCAGTACTGGAGATTGAAGCCAGGGCTTTGTGCCTTTGAGGCAAGTGCTCCTCTACTGAGTTACGCCCCAGCCCCAACACACAACTCATCTGAAACCAAGTGGGACTTGTACCCAACTCCTCTGGCCACCAGCTCTGTGTTCCCTCACTGTTATGCACCTGCCCCTTAATAAAAGTGTGCAGCGGCACCATGGCAGTAGTATACATGTCAACATGGGACACAACCAAACTGTACGTGTCCACACACCTAGACTCGTTCACATTTGAGTGGGAACAGGGACTCCTCTGATTCTTCTATTTTAAATCGTCTTGTATCTAAAAATAGGCAAGTTTTCTCTTCTGTTATTTAACAATCTGGCTAAAAACCTAGGTTAAGATACCTTTTTTTCCTGCCTTTTTACCATGAAATTGAATCAACAGGTCCCCTTTTTTTAGTGAAAAAAAAAAACCATATTTACTTGGGCTATGTTTTCAACTTTGAAACAGAAATAAAGACTAATTTTTCATGTTATAGCCCTTCCCCAAGACTCATAGGTCACAAACAACTCTATTTAATTGCTGTTTAAATAAAACATTGGTTTTATGAACAGAAAGTTATGGAAGGATTCAACTGAGAGAGGCCTATAAAAACACATACATGGGCTCCTTCTACCTTCCCTCCTTAGCGACATCCCTCCCAGGATGGAGGCAGGGCAGGGGTTAGACCTATTGGGCTTTGGAGAGGTTGCATTCAGAACTCCACCCCATGGGTGATGGATGCCTGCAGATGAGTGGTGTGTAGCTGGAATGGGCCTAGGTATAGTGCTTTTGACAAGGATCAAGATTGGCACAAGCCAGGGAGTCATGACCCAACCCTAGAGGGGGTTGGGAGAGAGGAACCCTTGGAGGAAGACTGAATCGCAGAGGAAGGCCAGGCTCTAAGCTGCAGTCAAAATGACAGTGGTGATGGGAGGTCTTTGGTTTTCTTTGCAAACCATGTGTTAGACATGAAGTACCAGCTGTGGAGCAAGGACGAGGACCAGGGTAAGCAAGGAGCTTCCCCAAAGGGGCAAAATTTAGGGGCACAGACACATATTCCTAACATACTACTTCTCTGTGTGGATGCTAGGTCCCCTGCCTAAAATATTTCCTTTGTGTTGTATGATACTTAGTCACTTAAATTCTGAATGAAGAATGACAGGCAAGGTTCTTACATGGCTGTTTAAGAATCTCCAGTGGGAGGGGCAGTCATTTCAAAAATGCATTTTCAAAAAGTCTGGATTTTTCTGCTTGTTATGCTTTTAAACTTTACACTCTTATTGGCTGGTGAGAACTCAGGGGTCTCAAAAGTTTGACCAACCAATCAAGGGTGACCAAGAAGAGGCTGGCACCATGGTTGTCTTCCTCCTACAACATCCTCCACACCCCCCACGGGTGCCTGGCTGGCTCTCCTTCCCATGCCAGCACCAGGAATTTTTAGTCTCTCCACTCTCAGAAACCTGTCCTCACAACTTCTCTCTTTATTTCAACAGGTGACCCTGCCTCCCACCAGCCATAACCAGCAAGCAGCATATGGCCAGCTCCTCACTCCACCTGCAGGAGTCCAGCATCTCCACCCAGTCTTCCTCCCTCCCTCCACTAGGGCAGGACTGGCCCTCCCCAGGCCCCTACAGAGCCTTACCCTTCCGCCTCCTCCAGGGTTTCCTGCAGCCCACAGGTACCACCTCTGCCCATCAGAATCGACACCCACTTGCTGCCTGACTTCAACCTTGTGGTCCTGCCCACGGCACTTTAGACCTCACATTTACTAGTCCAAAGAGAGGGTTCTCGTCAAAGTCACCAAATGACCTTAGTTCCACTACATCTGTGTCCACCTTTCCTGGAGCCCCATGTTCCTGGGCTTCTGTGCACAGTCTCTCCTGCTTCGCTGCCCACCTTCTGCCACTGTCTCTTTGGGTTCTACTTCCTCTTGTTTTTCAGGTATTTGTTTACTCCTTTCTGAGGCCTCCTCTCTACTCCCTCTGGCCAACTTCTGCTCCAAGAGTTCCAGTTACCACCCATGTAATGCTGCTGCCTAAATCTATATCCCACTGTGTGTTTCTTCTCTTGAGCCCCAGTCTTACAAACTTCCACCCCAACGTCACTACCCAGCACACTCACTGAGCTCTCATCATCTCCAACCAGGAGTCCCATCTCCATTACATGTTCCCCATTTCAGTCACAGCCCCCACTATCCACCTGGATGCCAGGGCCAGAAACTCTCAGGCACCAATCACCTTGGTCCATCTTCAGCCTTCAAGGTCAGCCAGTCCTGTCCATCCTGCCTTCCAAATATTTCTCGGATTGGATCACATATGCATGGTGGTCAAGAGCCAATCTACTGGGCTCAAATGCCACCCCTGCTATTTACAACAATGTGATTGGGCATGTTCCTAGTCCTTACCTGTCCAATGGAAAAAAATAATAGTACACACCCCAAAAGATAGTTTTGAGGACTAAATGAGTCAATATAGGCAAGGTCCTCAGAGCAGTGCCTAGCGCTGGATGCTTGGCGTGCAGGCACATGATGCCCTTGTGGTTATTATGTGCATCATCTCTAATTTGGTCCAGGCTCTCATTACCTCTCACCTGGTCTATTCAAAGCCCCTTTCAACTGGCCTCTTTAACTTCAATTTGTCTCCTGCCTCCACAGCATGGCCAAGGTGACTTGATTGTGTCCCTCCCTGGCTTGCAACTGTTTCTTTCTCTTCTTCTTACCCCTTACCAGGACTTGCAGGCTCCCACCCCCCTCCTCTCACACCCTCCCAACCCTGACCTTATCCTCCAGCCATGATGAAATCCTTTAAGTTCTTCTAATGCACCATGCTCTCCCTGCTCCAGGCAGATGGGTATCCTACCCCTCAGTTCTCTTGTATCCCTCTTGCTCCCTCTTCAGGAGGGACCCTCCCCACAGTGAGCTTCCCTGACTGCCTCCACCCCCAAGTCTGTGTTAAGTGCCCCAGTCAGTACCAAAGCCAATCTTGTTTTTTGCAATTATTCAGCATGGTGACTGTCTCTTTACTTGTCTCCAGTCCAAAGAAAAATTAAGTTCTCTGCCCTGAACTGAATGTTTGTTTCTCTCCACAATTCATGTTGAATCTGAAATCCCCAGTGTTTGGGGACGCTTGGAGGTACACCTTTGGGAGTAGGTCATGAGGATGGAGCTCCATATTAGGGATTAGCACCCTTATAAGAAAAATTTTTTTCCTTCCTGAATCTCTCTTGGCCATTGAAGACACAGCAAGGAAGTCATCTGCAAACAAGGAAGGGGACCTCACCAGGGTCTGAATCTGCCAGCACCTTGATCACGGACTGTCCAGCCTCCAGAGCAATCAGAATGTGTGTGGTGATAGCTACCCCATGGCATTTTGTTACAGCACCTGAACTGTGTACCATACCCACAGGAACCAGGTTTGTCTTCTTCATCTTTACATGTTCAGCACCTAGCAAAGTGCCTATAGCAGGTGCTCATCAATGACCAAGTGACATCAACTGAGAAGCATAAACTCCCTAACAGACCGAAAATATGCTCTACAATGCAGTGTTCACTTTTTATCACAGAGTATCTTTTCACTTAAAATACCTAGATTGTAGTTCCTGGGATTCTCATCCCTGGGATGCCTTGTAAATTGTCCCACTGGGGATAAAGGAAAGCTAGACTTAGGGTTAAGCGTTTCATGGTGACAGATGACTAATGATAGTGATAATATTGGCAATGGCTAACACTTCTTGCACCCTGATAATATGGCAGGCACTGGGGTAAGATATTGCACATTAATCTAATCATCAGGAGAACCTCAGAGGAAGGTGCTATTGATCCTCCAAGGCAACAGGAAGGTCCCTGTTGGGAAGTCCACTAACCATGGCCAAACTACGGGAATTAAAACAAAACAAAGCAGAGTGCTCTGAAATTTGTGTCCTTTCTCTCTGGGGCCAAGACAGGTAGCCGCGAGGTACTCTACCTTTTCCTAATAAGCAGCAGGGCAAAGTTAGGACTGGGAAAGAGGGTGCCCAGCCTCACTTTTCTGGATTTACTACTATTGCTGACATCTTGGCCAACATGACTTGGCATACTGTGTGGGTTATTTTTATTTTGGGATGGAAACTGGTCTCTTCTTTTCAATAAGTGTAGTGTACTTTGTCCAATGTTCTGTCTCTTATCCTATTGGCAGCCACAGCCTTACCTCCAAATTCCAGTGTTAAAGGGCTTGGGACCCTTAAATAAACAAATAAATATATTTGTATTCAGACTGCTGGAATTTTTTTTTTAATTTTTACTCTCTGTTCTCATCTAACAGCAAGACTAAAACATATTTTTATAGCTAATGAGGTCCAGTTTAGAAAGGTTAAATCCTGAGTTTTAAAACCTCACTAAAATGGGGGTGAAGAGGCATGTAAGATGGAATAGCTTTTCTTCCTTTCCCAGTACTGAGAATTGAATCCAGGGGTGTTCTACCACATCCCCAGCCCTTTTTATTTACTATTTTGAGACAGGGTCTCATTAAGTTGCCCAGGCTGGGCTTCAACTTGAGATCCTCCTGCCTTAGCCTCCCCCGTCACTGGGATCATAGTTGTGCACCACCATGCCAGGCTGCAATAGCTTTTTAATGTATTTGTAAAAGCTATACAATGACAAAAAGAGAGCCGATGAGCACGAAAGGGTCCTCGCTTTTCTACAAAGTGATCAGCCTTTTAGTTAGTCTGTAAGATTCCATTGCGTGGAGCTATGGTTGACCTGCCTCAATAATGGGGACAGCTAAGAAAAGTTTTTGTGCTCAGTGAGAGAAGAGATGCACTAAACATTGTGTTCTTTTTAATGGTTCTGATGATATATATCCAAGTACTTAAAGTCAAGTTTTTGAAAGATGCTTGCTTTATTCTGTTAATTAGGCAGAAATTCAATGTTGGAAGGAAGAGAAATGGACAGTATGTTCCATACTCCCAAGTTATTAAAAGGAGAAACAGGCAAGTTTCTGAAGAGGGAACAAGGAGAGAAATCCATTAGATTTAATACATGGGAGTAATGCTTGTGTTCATAAATCAAGTTCAAAATAAACTATAAACCAGGATTTCTAAAACAATACATAAGAGTATTTTTATAAACCACAATCCTTACATGAACTCTGGATTTTATGGGGTCTTGTGTGTGTGTGAGAGACAGTGCTGGGGATTGAACTCAGGGCCTTGTGCATGCCAGACAAGCACTCTACAACTGAGCTACGCCCCCAGACCTGAGATCTGGGTTTTAGATTAGCATCTCTGAACTTGCCTGAAACTTTTATAAAGAAGCCCATGGAAATAACATTTTATTTCTGAAACCATGCATTGTTCAGGTAGAATTTGAAGACACACATTTAAGAAAACAGAATTCTTATTGAATGAAGAGGTCTGTCATTATGAACAGGAAAGACATAAGGAAAGTGAGGTCTCAGGCAACAGGAGAATGCTAAAGATGATCCTGGGTTTACTCGAATAGACTGTTCTGCATGTTGAGGCTCCAGAAGCAGCATTTTATTAGCTCTCTAGGTAACAGCTCAGCTTAAAGTCACCACAGAAACACCTTCATATCCCGATCCCCAGACACAAACTTGAGATTATAAGAATAGAAAAGAAACAGATCACAAGATCCTCAACAATACACACTGCTATAAAGACGTGCCAATGTTCTGAGCAGCAAAGGTCTGTTGGGAAGCTGGGAATCAGGAGAATAGCTGGACCACATTTATGGTCACTGAGAAACAGGTTTGGGGCAGCTGCAGGTAAACACTACGTTTTGTGTTGGGTTAAAATAATTGGAAGGGACAACCCAAAACCTTAGGCAACATCCATTCACTTGTTGGATAGACAAAACTCATAATGTAATAGCGTCCTGTGGTGGTAGTTACTTTCACATCATGTGATCTAAGCACCTGAAAAGACAATAATGCCATATAATTTTATTAGTGGAAGTTTGCATTTCTTCAACTTTACAGATAACAATAGGAGTTTTAGAAATATAGGAATTCCCTTTTTATTCTCACTGTGTCATCTTAATTTTGGGGGACCAGGGATTGAACCCTGGGGTGTTTACCACTGAGCCACAACCCTAGCCCTATTGTGTGTGTGTGTGTGTGTGTATGTGTGTGTATAATATTTTAATTTAGAGACAGGTTCTCACTGAGTTGCTTAGGACCTTGCCAAGTTTCTGAGGCTGGCTTTGAACTCATGATCCTCCTGTCTCAGCCTCCCAAGCCACTGGGATTACAGAAATGTGCCACCACGCCCAGCTGCTGCAACATAAATTTTTGCAAACGCTGCCACAAATGTGATTTAAAATTCAATGAATCTGATATTTCTGCTACTGTAGCCTTTCCACTTGGTCACTGTTGCTGTATACCATATGTTAAGCACAACTCAATCATAGGCAATGGTTATACTTTGTTATATCATGCTTTTTTTTATTATATGCTTTGTATCATGTTTATTCCACTGTAAGAACCAGATTAAGGTGCACAAGGGTTTGAAAGGGAATCACAGAAGGAACTGACATGTTTAAAGTATAAGCCTATTCACGTAATACATAAATTATAGAGTATTAACTTTATTTAACTTTATTAGCACAGTTAGTACATAAATTCTAGAGTATTAACTAATCTGTAAACAAAATAAAACAAAACTATGCCTGGCCACCGTGGTGAATGTCTGTAATTCCAGCAACTCAGGAGGTTCAGGCAAGAAGATCTCAAGTTCAAGGTCAGCCTCAACAATTTAGTGAGGCCCTGAGCAACTAAGCAAGCCCCTGTCTCTAAATAAAAAATAAAAAAGGACTGCTAGAGTGGCTGAGTGGTTAAGACCCCCTAGACTCAATTCCCCCACCACAAAACAAATACACAACAACCACCATATTTAACTACATGGGGGAAATGCCACTTTTTTCTTATCTCAAAGGGGATCAATATGATCCTTCTTAGATGTAGAACTTTTTGTTTTTAACAGAGTAAACCTGGAGGGACAAAAACCCTAATTTTCTACAAGTTGACTTATGAACCACTGATGGATAAACGGGGTACCTCGCAGACTGGTGCCACCCTGGGTGGCAAGTAGGACACCAACAACCCCACTCCCAGTGTGCCCCCACTCTGCCTGCCCAGGGATCACATGAAGGTAATGCAGTGTCAGGCAGCTGGTGGGACACGTCCACTGGGTCAAAACATGAAAATACATTGAGAGAGAAGAGTTGGACCACGGAGAACCCTGTGGTCCCTGGAGCAGGACCCATGGGGTCCAAATCCGTCCAGCATTTGCTGCGTTGTAATGTGCAAGTGTCTAAACCTCTTACAGTCTTGACTGCAAAAAATGGGAGACAACAACAGCACCTACCCTCACAGTACTGTTGAGAGAATTAAGTGACAGGATGTGAATGAAATGCTTGGCAACAATGTCTAATACTTGACAAGCCTCAGTGAATATAAACCATTCATTACCATTATTATCACTGTCCTGTTTCTTGGTTAATTTCCATGGGCAAACTATGCTCTGTTATAGATATCTGGCACTATTTTAAAAATATATACAAAGCAATGTATATACCCTAATAGATACTCATGACCTATTGTTGGTGGAAAAGGTACTAACATATTTAGTATAAAGTAATTTCTCGAAAGAAATATATAAACTTATATATGGGATTAGAAATAAAAAGTCTGGAAGGACATATACCAATGTGTGAGCTCGGTTACTTCTGAGTGGTATGATTATTATTATGGCTTTGCTTATATTCCTTTTGCTTATCTGTTTTTCTAGTTTTCTGTAATAAACATAAATTCTACCTATAAAGGATATATGAAACCAAAATTTTCATACAAACTCAAAAACGAAAGTATGGGATACCACTGCTAAAATACTGGACTAGTACAAACATGTGCAGTACCACCTCCATGATGACCCGAATGGCACACCAAGTTCAGGCACAACCAGAGGATTCTCCTGGCAGGAAGAAAGTGAGCTTGACTTTGTGCCCTAGCCTGGCAATTTCCCGATCACAGACCTGAATGAGTCACTTGTCTTGGGTCTTAGCTTATGACTGATTGATATAGCCATTTTTTTTTTTTTAACCTACTGGAGACATCTGACAGAAGTGATCGCTCCCTTCTTGGAACACTTCCACATGACTCCCAGTTTCCCTCACACCCCCACCTCCTGGCTTGGCCTTTCTTCCTGCTACACAGTCACTGCAGCGGTACCTTCTTCTTCGTCTGCATTACTAGTTCCCAGTCTCAGTCTGTGGCTTTCATGCCACCCATACCCCAGCCATTCCTAAATGCTTACCTTCAGCCCTGGCTTCTCTCCTGAACTCTAGGCCTGAACATCAATGACTGTCCACTAATGATGGGCAAATAGACTTGGAAATCTAATAGGACTCTTAAACTGAATATGGCCTAAACTGAGATCCTGAATTCCATCCATTTCCAAAATCTCCTCTTGCCAGCCACCCTCATCATGGTGAATGATAACCAAATTCTTCTGGTAGCTCACATCTAAGACTCTGGAGTTATCCTTGACTTCTCTGTCTTTCTCTTAGGCCCCAAGATCAAACCTGTGGACCCTACCTCTAAAATATACCCAGAACTCTACCACTTCCCACCATCTTTATAGCTCCCTTCCTGGGCCAGGACAATCATCTTGTCACTGAATTATTGCAATTCCCTCCAAATCAGTCTCCCTGATTCTAGCCTGTTCCCATCAGTATATTCTGAACACAACAGCCAGAGTAATACAGTTAAAATGTCCATCATGTCACTCTTCTGCCCAATAACGCCCCAATTGCCCTGGAGGAAACGCCCAAGTCCTTGCACTGGCTAACAAATGTATCCATACCCACCTCATCTCCCACTGCCCTTCCTCACTCACTCCAGTTCAATGGCCTGCGGTTCCTCAGGCAAACTAAGCAGGTAGTTGCCTGTCCTAGCTGGTCCCTCTGTCTGGAATGCTGTCAGCCACTCTCTTAGCTCCTTTAGGTATTACTCAAGTCCTTTCTCACTTAGTCCACTCCCCAAGCACCCTAGTTAGTACTGTGATAACCACTCCACTTCCTCTCCATTTTCCTAATCTCACTTTTCTGCACAGCAGTTTTATTTCCCAACGAAACTTGCATTTCACTTGATTCATTTATTTATGGTGTATCTCCCCACAGTTGATACATAAATTCTACAAAAGCGGAAATCTTTTATTGTTTGGCTTCCAACCACATCCCTAGCACCTAGTACAGGATCTAACAGAGAGCAGACACACACACACACACAAAAATATTGAATTAATTAACAGGATTTAATGACCTACCCTTATCTCCCTGAGAATTATATAAGGAACACATGACACAGGGAATGTGAAAGTAACTACCAAATAATCTGGCTCTTGAATAAATATGTGGATAGTGTTGTTATTATCATTGTCATTATATTGAACATGTGTCCCAATCCTGCCAGATGTGGCCTGAATTAGTCATGCTTGAACTATGATTCCCCCACCTCCCTCTTTATCTATCTCAGTACAAAGGTTAGTGGCTGAGAATTCCCTGTGACACTAAGATTCTGGAAAGGATTATGTTCACAGACCCACTCAGGGGCTTGCCTTATAATAATTATCCTAAAAACAAGTTGTTTTTTTTTTCTTTGTGTAGAGAAGGATAAAGGGGAGGAGGAGGGAAGATTAAAAGATTGTGATCACTTAAGAGTACAAAGAGTGCCTAAGATTCCTTCACTGTGTATTAGAAATACTGCTTCACCCCAAGGCCACTGAGGGGTAAGGACTCTGCCCTTGATTTCTGCATGCCCCATCCACAGCGGTTTCAACATCAACTCCCAACAGTTTGCTCAATGACCTCCGGATGGAAATTAAGAGGATACAGAATTCACTGTCACTTCAGGAGACTCAGAAAAAAGCGTCTTTACTACGCACCCTGAGAATTACTTTGGAGACAACACACAAATGGCACAGAGTTAGAAGACAAATGGGAATCTCTTCTAAATGCAGAATTCTCACAATAAATAGAAAACAGCTTGAAGACACATTTGCTAGCCCAGACTCTGTCTTGGTTAGAAATGGTTATTTAAAATTCTTCTTCACAGGTTCAGAAGAAACCACAGTCTTTGGAGTCCATTACGAGCAACGTTTACTTGCAAAACTAACGTGGAGTTACTACAGATACGCTGCAAAGTGTGGTGAATCCTGGTGAGGAAGGTAATTAATCTAATTGAGCTGAACGCATGAGCGTTTTCAAACGGATCAAACTGCATCTTGGGCCACCTGAGCCCACAGCGATGCCTGGGCCACTTCGGGAACATGCAGAACTGATAGTGAGGCAGTTTTAGGGAGCTCGGCTTTTGGTTTTACAAGAGGATTTCCTTCCTCATATCCTCAGGCTTCTTTAGAAAAGAAGTATCTTATAACATTATATCCTATTAAATACCCTAACCTCAAAGTTGGAAAACTGACCAATTTAAGACTTAATCGGCTTAATTGTAGGATTTTGCTCATTGGCAGCATATAAGCCTGATGAGCTCCTCTCATGTCTTTCTGGGAAGACATGGCAGCCCAGGAAGGCAGAGGAAGAGCCAATCAGAAAGGGTTATGCACATTCCTAGAGAAAAGGCCCTCGTTTTTCACTTTCCATGAGTGACTGGATGGGAATGATGCCTTATTCTCGTCAACCTGGATTCGTTCTTCTTCATTAGAAACAAAACAAACAAGAAAAGAAGTTGTTCTATGTGTAGTGTCTGGTCTGGTAATGACACTTTCCCAAGGAGGATCAGGGCAAGTGTCTTAAGGGTGACACAGGCAAGCTAATGCACGGTTCTGAGAGGACCCGACCCAAGCACGTGCACTGGTTCCTAGATGGTATCCAGAGCGATCGTCCTGTGAACACTTGCACTGTTGGCCTTAGCTACGAAGTTAGTGAAACTGAAGAAAAGGAACGAACCCCTATCAGACCAGAGAACTCCAAAGAAAGAAACTCCCCAGTATGGCCCAGTATGGGACATTTCTTTCTTCTGAAAAGCAGTCATTTTTCCACTTGCTTTTGATACTGGTTTAACCTCATATTAGGTTTAATATTTGCATCACACATGAGTCAGGGAATCTGGAGTTAATGTTCCAGCAGCCGCTCTCCCAAGCACCTCTCACACAGCACACACCTGGCTTGCGGAACATCAATGCATCAACTGCAGCATGTCGTCATTTCAATAAATAGAACTCGAGAGTGACTAGACAGCCCAGGTTCTTGGGAGACACAGGACCTGACACATGTCAATACCTCATTATATATCCGGGCCCTCTGCCAAGCAGAAGGAACACAGAATCACCTTTTAACATAAATGTTACAGGCTTCTCTTGATGAGGATCAAGTCCAGGATATTTATTTCCTTTAGCACATAGTCATCCCCCAGCCCATGCACACACTGTAAAGGAGAGTCAGTGAATAAAAGCTATGTTAGTCCAGCAATATGCTGGGGAATTTTAAACAAACCAGTGAGGCAAATCACTTACGGTTTTCATACCAAGCATACCTCTGACAGGCTGCATATAAATACTCCTTTCAGCTCTGAGCACCATGCACTCCATTGTGAAATACTGTACTCTATATGAGCAAGAGACACAAACTTCCACTGGCTTGGGAAACGCGGGGTGCGTATGTTTACACTTTCATCTTCCACGCAGACCCCATGGTCTAGTGGCCCAGCACAAGGCCGGGACTGAAGGAATCTGAGAGTTTACAGGACTTTCTTGGTTCCTGACATTTGAAATTTCAGAAGGTTATTTAAATTGCATCTCAGTGGCTTTACCCCTGGAAGAGAGAACAAAGGTGACTACACATTTATAACTGCATCAGTAGCGCCTAAACTTTGAGCCATTCCAAATGCCTCAAGCTGCAAACATAAAATTAATCTGCCACCTAAATCTGTCAGGCTTACAGGTGTGCTTTTTAATTTGTCCCTCAAATACCAACCAACCCACAAACCTCCCACTAGAGTAAAGTTTCTAGCACTTATTGAGTGAAGTATCCTTAGGCACCTCTCATCATGTGCAGTTTTACAACCAGTCTCTTGAAGCACTTTTGTGTATTTTTAATACCAGGTACACATTGTGGAAATGTTAAATCACACAGCAGCTGAGTCAAGTCACCTGTGGAGAACATGACCTGGAACAGCGTTGGTCTTGGTGTCATACGGTCTAGAGCAAAGTTCTCTGCAAAGCTGAGAATATTCCTGGTACCTGTAATCACCAGGCTTCTCACTCCAAACTGATGAAACCTAAACCAAAGACATGTTTCATGATGTGCAGCAAACAGCCAGCAAGATAGGAATCCAGATTCTCAGTTGTCTTCTCACGTCAAAAATGTCACTGCAGTAGTCTAAGCCAGGGATCACTAATAGCAAACAAACAGGGTAAGTGAAATAAAGTCACTCCCAGGTACATAAATAATGGATATGATGACCTCATAGGTCAGAACCTGATCAGAACAAAATATGATTCTGTAGTGTTTCAAAGGAGAAATAAAAAAGTAGCCATGATTGGATATTCATAGCTAACTTAGTTTACTGACAAAAAAAAATGCATACAGAGCTCCACCTTCCATGTTCCTAGATATAGCTCTAACATTTTCATAGCAGTCGCCTGCAAATTAAACCAAAGAGACATAGTGCAATGGCATATGTAGCATCTTACCAAGGCACCTCTTGCTTCCTTGAGCTAGGAAAGCATGGTTCTGTATTGGGAGAAAAAAATGACCTCCCATTTTAGGTCCAATGCATGGGCCTGGTGGATAGATGCAATAACTCCTCTTCAAAAGACAGGCTTTTGCAGAGGCAGAGTGATAGTTAAACTTAAGATCCAGCACCAATTCTGAAACTGATTCTCAACACCATCTGTATTGCATCTGTTTATTTGCTCCACAAACACTTGCTAATGCTTCCTCTGTGCCAGGCACTATGCTCAACACCATGTTCTCTTAGTGGACATAGTCACCCCTGGTCCAGTCAATTTTTGATTAGATGGATGAACTCTCTGAACCTTCTTCAAGCTTACCTTTCCAGCAATGTCAAATTCATTTGTTCCCCAGGTCACTAGCTAGGAGTCTCCTCTTCATGCTCCTTTCACTACATTTTGGTAGCATGAGAGCCCAGCTTGATCTCCCAGCTCATCTCTATGCAAACAAACCTACATGCTTGGTCTTAATTCTTCTCTATTGGTTCTCTCCATTCATCTAACAGTCACTTGCTTAGTATCTCACTGATCTCTTCATCCTCTGAGGTACCTTGATCAAGAATTCCTCTCCCCTAGGGAGAAAAGGAAACCCCTGCATGCTGTTGGTGGCATCGTGAATGGTTTCAGATCATATGGAAATCAATACGCAGATTCCTCAAAAATTTAAGAATAGAACTACCATATGATCCAGTAGTCCCACTAATGAGTATGTATACAAATAAATAAAATCAGAACCTCAAAGCAATATTAGTACTCCCACATGCTGCAGCATTACTGACAATAGCCAAGCTATGAAATCAACCTAAGTGTTCACCAATGGATGAGTGGATAAAGAAATTCCACAAAATATTATTCAGCCACAAAAAAGAAAAAAATTAAGGAATGTACTTCAACATAATAAAGCCATATACAAAAGCCCACAATTAATAATCTAGGGAAAAATGGAAAGCCTTGTTTCTAAAAGCTGGAACAAGATAAAAATGCCCACTTATACCACTTTGAGTCAACATAATTGCCAAAGCAATCAGGCAAGAAAAAGAAATAAAGGGCATCCAAATTGGAAAAAAGGAAGTCAAACTGTCACTGTCTGCAGACATGATCTTATATGTAAAAACATCCAAGACTCTACCAAACAAATATTAGAACAAATAAATTCAGCAAAATTTCAGGAAATCTACAAATCAACATACAAAAACCAGTAGTGTTTCTACATGCCAATGACAAATTATCTGAGAAATAAATCAAGAAAGTAATCTCATTTATAATAGTTATAATAATAAAATACCTAGGAAAAAATTTTAACTAAATAGGTAAAAGATCTCTGTGATGACTATTATAAAACACTGATGAAAAAATTAAGGACACAAAAAAATAGAAAGATATCCATGTCATATATTTTTTTTTTATGGATTGGAAGAATCAATGTTGCTACAATGTCCACATTACCCAAAGTAATGTTCAGATTTAGTGTAATCTCTATCAAAATATGAATAGATGGCATTCATCACAGAACTAGAAAAACAACTTTAAAATTCATATGAAACCTCAAAAAATCCCAAATAGCCAAAGCTATCCTGAACAACAACAACAACAAAAACAATAAGCAGGAAGCATCAAAACATCTACCTTCAAAATATACTAAAAAGTTATAATAAACAAAACAGCATAATAGTGACATAAAAAAAATACACAGACCCATGGAACATAATAGAGAGACTCTAAGTAAACCCACACATCTACAGCCTAGTGATCTTTGTCAAAGGTGCCAGGAATATGCACTGGGTACTGTCTCTTCTTTAATAAGTGGTGCTGGGAAAATTGTATATTCACATGGAGAATAATCAATCTAGATCCCTATTTCTCATCACATAGAAAAATTCAACTTGAAATAGATTGAACTCTTAAATGTAAGACCTGAAACTATTTATAAGAAAACAAGGGAGAAATACTTCAGGTCACTGGAATGGGAACATTTTTTTTTTTCTTAAGACCCAAAAGCACAGAAACAGAAGCAAAAATAGACAGATGGGATCATATCAAACTAAAAAGATAATGCACATCAAACAATCAACCAAGTGAAGAGACAACCTGAAGAATGGGAGAAATTATTTGCCAGCTATTCATCTGACAAGGGGTTAATAACCAAAATTTATAAGGAACCCAACTCAAAAGAAAAACAAAAGACTCAAATATATTTTATTTAAAAATGGGCAATGGAACTACGTGGGTATTTCTGAAAAGAAAACATACAAATAGTCAACATGTATACAAAAAATTTTCAACATCACTAATCATCTGGGAAATGTGAACCAAACACACAATGAAATCACCTCAATCCAATAAGAATGGTTATTACCAAAAAGACAAAGATTAAAAAGTGCTGGTGAGGATGTGGAGAAAAGCGAATCTTGCACAATTTTGGTGCAGATGAAAATGAGCGCAGTCATTATGAAAATGGTACAGAGGTTCCTCAAAAAAATTTAAAATACCATATGATCTAGTAATTTTATTAATGGGTATAGTTCCAAAAGAAATAAAATGAGTATGTCACATGTTTATTATAGCACAATGACTAAGAAACAGAAACAATCTAAGTGTCTATCAAGTAATGAATAGATAAAGAACATGTGAGATATATATGTATATTATATGAGATATGACTCAGTCATAAAAAAAGATTAAATTCTGTCATTTAAAAAACATGGAGGGAACAGATGACCATTATGTTAAGTGGAATAAGCCAGGCACAGAAAGACAAGAACAGCATGATTTCACTCATATGTGGAATCTAAACAAGTTGATCTCATAGAAGTTGAAAGCAGAATGGTGGTTGCCAGAGGCTGGGGAGGACAGTGGTGAACTGTGGTATGGTGAAGGGATGGCCAGTAGGTTCTGGGGAAAAATAAGTCCTGCTCTGCTCCTGCACAGGAGGGTGGACACAGATAACGACAATGTGCTACTGTATACTTCAAAAAAGCTAGAAGCAAGGATGTTGAATGTTTTCACCACAAAGTAATGATAAGTATTTGGCTGACGTGGATATGCTTACCTTGGTTTAAACACTATACCATATCTACATGTATGGAAACATCCCATGAAAATCCATAAAAATGTAGAATTATATGTTTTTATGTGTCAGTTTAAAAATAAGTTTAAATTGTCTTGTAAAAGAAGAAGGAATTCTCCCATTTGAAAAAAACATGGATAAACCTTGAGGGCATCATACTAAATAAAGGAAGTCAGACAAAGGCAAATACAGTATGATCTCACTTCTATGAGGAGTCTAAAAAAGTCAAACTCATGGAAACAGAAGAGCAGAACTAGAATAATGGTTACCAGGGGCTGAGCAGGGGGTGGGTATGGGGAGAGGTTGATCAAAAGGTAAAACTTTTTGAGTTAGAAGAGTAAGGATCTAATGCAGTGTATGGTGAGTATGTCTAGTTAACAATACTGTATTGTATACTTGGAACCTGCTAAAGGAGTTGATCCCAAACATTCTACACACATAAACACACACACACACACACACACACACAGTAACTATGTGAGGTAATGGATGGGTCAATTAATTTGTGTTAATCATTTCACAATGTATATATGCATCAAAATATCATGTTGAACATGTTAAGCATATTCCATATTTGTCAAATTACACCTTTGTATAATTTGTATTAATTTTGTATAATTTGTATTGATTTTTAAAAAGAATGGCCCATCCCTTTTCTTATTTCATATCCCATAATTCGTCTGATAATAATCAAAGCACTCTTTCAGTGTTTTATCAATCACCTTCCCATGAAAAAGCCTCTGCGTTGATAAGAGCATTGAACACTACAAAGCACATACAAATGAGCCATCTCGATTGATCCTCGAGGCTGTGAAATAGTTATTGTTTAACTCACTTTTCACAAAAGGAAACCAAGGTTTGTACCGATTATGTAACCTAGACAGGTTGTAGAATCAAGGGTTCTTGCCCTTCCCCTTTCTGCCAAACCTGATGAGATACAGGTAGGACTGACTGCTAAAGGCCAAATTGGGCCAAAAAGTAAAGAGAGAATCTGCTTAGCCAAAAGAAATGGAAATTTGAGGAGAAAATTTCAAATGGCCCAGGTGAATTTAAAAGAGTTGTTTCTAATTACAAAAGAACCTGGATTGGGTCTGGGGTTGTGGCTCAGTGGCAGAGTGCCTGCCTAGCACCTGTGAGGGTTTGATACTCAGCACCACATAAAAAGATAAATAAATAAAATAAAGGTATTGTTTCCATTTACAACTAAAAATATTTTTTTTAAAAAAAAAGAACCTGGATTGGGTTAGAAATGATGGTGACATGTGATGAACATCATTATTCAAAGTACATCTATGAAGACACAGACTGGTGTGAATATACTTTGTATACAACCAGAGATGTGAAAAATTGTGCTCTATATGTGTAATATGAATTGTAATTCATTTTGCTGTCATATATAAAAAACTCAATAAAATTAAAAATAAATAAATAAATATACACTTGAATGTGTTGAATGACCAAGAAAAAAAAAATAAAGATTTTTATCATGGAATAGGAAAAAAACAAAAAAGAACTTGTGAAGGCTAAATTATACACAATACCCAGCACTTTTTTAATGAATACTTGCATATCACAAACATTAACCAGTACAAAGGAAAGTGTCCACTTGCTCGTTAAGAATCAGAGTTTATGCAGAAGCATAGTTAAGAAGGAAAAATAAACCACAAAAAATAATTACTTTTAGAAAGTAAAAGCAAAAAAGTCAAGAGAGCAAGGATTCCAGGTTTCTCAGACTAATAGGGCAGAGTTCAGATAACAAAGTGAGAAGGGGTTGCCCTTTCTGACCCAACAGGCACCTTGCCACAGCTCCACCCTTGAAGATCAGGTGCCCAAGTGAAGATCAGGTGCCCAGGTGAAGATCAGGCTGGCCAGAGAGTGCAAGATATCTCAAAGTCACCTGAAACCATGTTCTCTACAGGTGGGCCTTGCCTGAGAAGGACTTTCAATTCTATCCAAGTTTTCTGTTCTCTGCTTCTGCTAACTGTGAAGAAACCAGTGCAAAAAATTGGTAATACAAACATACACAAGTCAGGCAAGGGGAATACTTGCAATCTAGTCCACAAAATGAGAAAACTGCTCTCATTTTCTGTCCTAAGTTTTCCTCAGGATCCTGTTGCAGCGGACAACTGGATTTGGCTGAAGAAAAGTAAAGAATTAACCGTCAATCTTGGCCTATTTTGTGTTGATAAAATCCAAGTATCAAAGTATTCACAGATAAAGGGATAGTCTGTTGTTTTCCTATTTAGTCAAGTAATGCCAATCCAATTAAATTCAACAAATATTTCTTGCAACTCTTCTATCGGCCTGCCTGTACCCTTGCCAATTATGATAATAGGAACAGAAATAACAAACAGAAAGCACTCATTTGCTTCCATAGTTCTACTGTTTTATTGGAGACATTTCTCTTTAGGGTTTTATTTGTTTGGGTTTTGTTTCATGTTACTTATTGGTTTATTTTTTGATTGATTCGTTCATGTAGTTGGTACTTTTTATTGATGTAGAATGTGCAATGCAGGATTTCCCTTTGATTTTTTGATAAGATATAAAACTAGGCCTTTATAAAACATCACTGCTTTCTAGCACATGATCATCAGATCTGAGTAAATCACAGTGCTTCTTTGAGGAGGCCCCTTTGTAGTCAAAGAGGGATAAGAAAATCTACCCTATCCATCCTAAAGGGGTTTTCTGACTGTCAATCAAATTGTGAATCTGAAAGTGCTATGTAAGTAGGAGAGGGTATTGTTGGGGGTTTATAAGCCTGGATATTTACAGATCAGGAAACCCAGCAGCAAAAATACTGTACTTAGCCACCTCCTAGGGAGTAGGTAGAAGTTCATGTATGTGCAGGCATGTTACCAGCGAGAGCAGCAAGAAAGGCTCCTCGCCCTCCCAGCAGTACTGCCATCATCAGGCGCAACTGTGTTCCTGTGGGCTTCAGAGTTCAAGGGAAATACAAAACCGGGGGGAAGCCGCCTTTACGCCTGACCCTGAGTTGTGTGGCTATCACTGTGCTACACCAACATCTGAGTTTCAATCCTTCCAACTCTAGAGCCCCCTTTTCCCTGTGTTCTTGTTTCAAGAGCTTGAGTGATAGAGAAAGGAGGACACTGGAAATGTCCCAGACCTGTGATTTTATGCTTGTGGGGTGTCTGTGCCTGCCTCCTGCCAGTGACATCAGTGGCTGCCTGAGATTATTTAAAACAAGTACCCCTGGGAAGGAAGTTTCTGAAAGACACTTTAGTGGCCTCCCAACTGGCCAGAGGAACCAAAAGTTAGTGAAGAGGAAGTCACTGATACAAGAGTGGAGGGCAGATTCATTAGCTTCATTCACTGGAGCAAAACTTGGACCAAAAAACCTCATTATTCAAACCAGATGCTGATTTTGTAACAGTCACTTCAGTGATGAACTGTTTCAATTTCCCTTTATTTTGAACATGCAATATTATAAAGAAGGCAAATTACCACATGAATCAGGGAGCACTGGAAGTTTATAAAGTTGTTTTGAAAAAGAATTGACTATAGGAAACCTAGTTTTCAAAAGGTTATTGCCCCAAACCATTTTTTTCCCTTTTTTAATCATGTGACAAAAGAATTGCCTAAGGCAAGATCAATTATGGGCAGCAATGAAATGACCTTCTAATGATAATTAGTCCCAAATCTTGACTGCTGCCAGCTTGAATGATCTGGTCATAAGGCACATGAGGATGTTCACTCATCTCCAAGAAGAATGAAGGCCGGGCCCCGCCAGGTTGGCAGTTGGGTAACAGGAGGCAGGGCAGGGAGGCCAAGGAGGCTGACCACATTCACCTCCAGTGATTTGGAGAAAGAACTTTGTCATAAAAATTTGCCTCAAGCACAAAACTCACTGAAACAAAAAACCTGATGATAATCTCCCTCTTAAAAATTACTACTCTTTCTTGTCAGAAGAACGATCAGGAGAAGATCCCAACCCTTGGAAAACACAAAACATCTCTGGTGGGAAATGGAGTCAGGTGGATCCCAGGAGGATATGAGAGCAGAACAGAGGAATGAAGCCCAGAAGGACCACAACTAGGGCCTCTGGATGTGACCAGGAGGGTAAGGGGGACCCTCCTCCAGGTGTGGGGCTATTTGGAGGGGACAGCCATGCTGTGCAGCTTCCAGGTGCTCGGAGCCCACACCGTGAACAGCTTTCCCACAAAAAATTGTGTGGAACTGCTGGGCCAACTTCTGTTGCTTTATAGAGACAGAATCACAGCATCTTAGAGATGGAGATGATCGCTGCGTTCCGTTTACAACAGGATCCGGGAGGCAGAGGGCACCCTCCTAGAACTAACCAATAGCAGAGCCAGTTCTCCAACTTGTGTATCCTGATGCCCTTCTGGCCTCCTTGGGGTGACTGTGAGGCTCTGACGAACTACTGAAGTTCAATCCCCGAAGTCTGTCACCCATATGAAAGGACACACCCCTCTCTGGCCTTGGGTGTGCTCTTCTGGTGATTCACCACCAGACAGATGCAAAAGAAAATCTGTATGCACATTGAAGCTCTAAATCCTACTTACCAAAACCTACTATGGACCAGACACCTGTGCCCACTTATCTCCTGTAATGCTCATATCCCAGGATGTGTTTATGACCCTATTTTCCTGAATGCTGAGGTTTAGAGAGGTAAAGCAACTCACTCAAGCTCACACCACTAGGTCAGTGGCAGTCCTAGCTTTAGACCGACTTTTCTAGAACTTCCTACTACACTAATAGTTCTCAAAGCTTTGCTAAAGTAAAAGCTCCTTATTCAACTGACTATTAGAGCCATATAAGAAATTTTGCCTGATAAAAAAAAATAATTGGGTGATTATATATGAAATAAACAGATTCCAAATGGTAGTTAATGATGCTTCTAAAGTCTGGGTGTAAATGTTGGGCCCTTTCAGTTTACTTAGCTAAAGAGGGAAGTTTCTTGCAAGATTCCAGTTTTCCCTTCTTAAAATCTTTGGTCCACAGATTAGGATATTCTATTTACTATTCTTCTATTGTCTTTTGATCAAAAACTTAAATTGCCAAAAGCAGAAGAGAAGGACAAGGGGGAAGGTTAACAGGCAGGTACAACTCTCCATGGAGATGGCCACTGAGGTGAGAGCCCGCAATAAAGCCCGTGAAGAACTTCATTATTCCAGCTCATGGCCTTCCTGTAGCTGGCCAGCATCCACCTCTGCTTTCACCTTCTGGCAACCACCTGCCACCTTTACCTTCTGGAAACATGGGCACCCAGCCAGCCTGGAGAATTCTGCTCTCTGAACTGAATTCAAATACTTCTCATCTTCCAATCTGAGCATTACAGGAGGTGAGTGGGCACAGCCCTGGAAACCAGAAGTCACTGCGGCTTCAGTGCTGCTGACATCTCTGCAGTTTGTTATCTCCTGCTCCTTGGGAGGCTGGCCCGTGTAAAGCTAGAGCATTCCAAGAGGTCTATCCTTAACCAAGGAAAACCTACAAGTTCCAGCCTGCTTCCCCAAACACACAGACCAAACAGAAGTACCAGCCAGGCACACTGGGCAAAGAACAACCAACTTCATTTTCCAAGTGACATTTTAGAGTTTATTTACTGTCAGTGTCAGTAAATAATCAGATACAAAGAAGGGAAAAAAAGAAAAACCAAATAGGAGAACTAGAGAAGCTTCTTCAAAGAAGGGGACACATGCACTGGGCTTCTAGGATGATAGGAGTTTCCTAGGCAATGACATGGAGAAGTGACATTCCCCACAGAAGGAAGAGTCTGTCAAAGACTCAAATTTACAAAGTGGCCTGCAGTCCAAGGAGAAGACAGAAGCAGTGTTTATACTCATGGGAGGTGTGCATGGGTAAAGGAGGGTCTCAGACTATTAGAAAGGTCTCTAAGGCTTCGAGGAGCCAAGGGAGGAACAGGGTGTTTAAAGATGGGAAGCCACCTGTTTAGGCTGTATTTTTTATTATTATGAATTCTGAGAGACATGCTAAGTGTGGACAAGAGTTGACACCAGTTCTGTGCAAAAGAAATAAAATGTGAGCCATGAAGCCAAGCCACATATGTAATTTTAAATTTTCTAGTGGCCACATTTAAGGTAGGAAAATAAATGAAATCAATTTAGTAATATATTTAAGCCCCCAAATCCAAATTATTATCATTCAACATGTAATCAATACCTTTGAAGTTATGAATGAAGTAATTCACATTTTTTTTCCCATACCAAGTTTTCTGAGTCAGGCATACTTGTAGCACATCTCCCAAAATTTGGACTAGACAAAAAGTCCAAAAGTGCTCAATAGCCAGCAAGAGCCAAAAGTGCTCAATAGCCAGCAAGAGCCAGTGGCTACCATCCTGAACAGCACAGCTGTAGGTAAGCCGAACATCAGACCCACTTAGGAATCTGCAACCAACTGTCCAAACATGAGATGATCAAGCTCTGGGCAGATCTTTCTGGCCACTGGATATGTTCAACTACCACTGAAATGCAATTTTAGAAACATGCAACTGCAAAACTTATTTTGAATCCTAACAATTTATAAGGCTCAGAAATAAATACATAATACAACAAGTACAATGAACAGTGTTAGTGTTGCTCCTAGCCTGCTTCTGTCCACCACATCCCCAGCCATGCCATACCCCTACATCTACTGGAGGTGGTCACTTTTACTGAGATCCTCTGTGTTTATTCTTCAATGTGTCTTCATGCACAAGCAGATGTGAACACACTCAAATTATATCCCCTTTCTATAAGGTGGCATATTAAAAATTTTGTTTGATACCTTGCTTTTTTAAATTTAATCTTGGAGATCTTTCCATGTCAGTGTATAAAGAGTTCTCTTTCAAACGCCACACAATATTCCATTGTATGGATGGATCATAGTTTATTTAACCGGTCTTCTAATGGGTACTTGAATTGTTTCCAATCTTCCCTAAACCAAACAATGGCCTAATGGAAAACCTCCTATGTACGTCACTTTATATGTATTCAGATGTATCTCAGGAAAAATTGCAGGCGCCAGATTGCTGGGTCAAAGGGTAATTGCATCTGTAATCTCAAAAGATACCGCCAAACTGGCCCTCGCCAGGGTTGTGCCGTTTTGTGCTCTCATGAGAAGTACTGCACCAATTTCCTCACACCTGCTCAACAACATGTAATTGTCACACTGTAGAATTTTTGCCAATCTGATAAAATGAAAAGTGTCACTTCTGCATAGTTTCAATTTGCATTTCTCTTATTCCTTGTGAGGGAAAACATTTTCTCTTAGGTTTAGACAATGCATTTTTTTTAATATGTAAATAATCTGCTCCTGTTCTTTGCTTATTTTTCCATTGGTCTGTAAAATTTTTCATTTTAATCTGTTAATCTAATATAATTTACTTAAATCTATAGGAGCTCTTCACATAAACTGATCAATCTGTCCATTCAGTTTTTTTTCCCGATTGCTATTTTTTAAAAAATCAAGTAAAAATGTTTATTAAAAAGCCCTTCTTTAAAGTTATAAAGGATTTCACCCATATTTTATTCTAGTTCCCTTATGAATTTAAGCAGATATGAATACATACTTTTATTGAAATCCTTAATAAAAATATCAATTTTCAGCTCAGTATTTTAGTGCTTGCCTAGCATGCATGAGGCCCTGGGTTTGATCCACAGCAATGTACACACGTGCACACACACACACACACACACACATCAATCTTTACATTTTGCAACTGAGGTACACCAGACATTTGCAAATCTCTTTCTCTCTCTCTCTCTCTTTTTTTTTCTTTGTGGTGCTGGGGATTGAACCCAGGGCCTTGTGCATGCAAAGCAAGTACTCTACCAACTGAGCTATATCCCCAGCCCTAAATCTGTTTTCTTGAATGCTCCCTCCTTTTATTTTTCATAATTCTTTTGTATATCATTCTGATCATCATATGAAATTAATTGATCAAGTTGCAGTTTATTTGAATAGTATGAGATATGGAATGAATCTCTGAATATCTAACAATATAAGCAATAATATCCTTCAACTCAGACCATTTCCACACACTAAAAATTTCATCATTATCCAATTAGAAACACAATTTTTAAACTACTATTCTACTTATGTAAACTTCAACTTTGACTTTCATAAACTCATGGCTTTAATTCTCTAGACACTATAGAGATAAATACAATTCATGATGCTCAATTATTTATTCGAGCTGCCCAATTTTTAAAATGGCATTCATCATATATTCGTCAATATCTTTTAAGCAGATGCCTGACTTGAAGAGAAATACAGACAACAAATCACCCCTCAGAAGATTGTGGTTTGGAGGTCACTAAATTATTTTTCATGATTTGTTTAAAAGGGAAGCAATATAACACAATGTAAGTCTGGCAAAACTCTCACTGATGACAGGATTCTGGTTTACTCAAGTTCATTTTATAGGATCACCAGTGTGGTATTCGAAAGAATTAGGACAAAGAAAGAAAGGAGGGGAAAACAGGAAGTTGAATCTGAAAATGATCCATCTCAGCTGGAAAGGGAAAAATGATTTTTTTGAGTTTTCATAAGAATAAATAAAAATATGGAAGACTTCATCAACTGATGTGTCATCCTGGCACGGGGGCCATGCTCATCTTCTCTGCCTAGTTCTGATTTTAGCATGTGTGCTGCCAAAGCAAGCACGAATACTGCTATATTTTAAAGCAAGGGTTCAACGTTTCCAATCAACAGTTTCTCATGAACTGCAATTTTAAAAGATGTGAAAGGTGTGGTATCCTGTGGCGAGTGCCCTCATACTCCAATACTCCAATACTAATCTCCCATCTCAACATCCTCCAAGTTTCAGTCAATCTATATTGTCACACATTATCCTGTCATTGGACGTTACAAAATTAGTTATCCTCATTTCTAAGAAAAATTACACACGCACATTATGAGCACACGCATATCCTTCAAGGATAGTAAGGGGATCAGTTCCTACAAGAGGTGCTCATTATTAGACACAAATTGGAAATTTTCCAATGGGGGCTATTAGTGCCAGATATATAACACTGAAAAGAAAACAGTCCTACATAAGAAATAAAGGTCATATGGGGAAGAAGGCAGGGGTGAGGAGAATTCCATGAAGCAGAGATTCTAAGAGATGGACAAAACACAGCTTCCAAGACCTCTGGGATGTTTCTCATAGAAACAGATTGAAGTGGAAATCAAGAGCCCTGTGAACCAAGAGACAGTGGCCAGGGTTCTCCCGGGACAGCTCCTGGGGCAGCCTCCCCACCCTCCAGGAAGCTGCCACATCCAAAGACCACCTGTGGGATAATCCTCAGAAACCTGCCCTACAGCCCTGATATGACTCCTGAATTTCAACTCTTTTTCAACTTGCAAGTGCCCCCTGGAGGTAACTCACCCTTGTGTCACACCTGAGTATCTAAAACTAACCATTAATGCCCACTGCCCCCCCCTGCCCCAACAAGGACCACAACAGCATATCTTGCTTCCCCACCTATGGCAATAATATTACCATTTTCCAAAGCCCCTGGATTCCTTAACACCTTACACTTTGGGCACTTCTGACTCAAACCTTCCTTGATATTCCACAATAACCAATCACCAAGTCTTTCTCTCTGCTACCCCATCCGTCTTTTCCTTCTCTCTCTTCTCATTAATTTCAAACCCTCCTCATGGCCCTGCACCTGTTTCATAATCTCTTACCTGTTTTCTTGTTTCCTTGCTTTCTCTGACATTCCACCCTAGATGGTACTTTCTCAAAAATTTTTGATGGCTTCTCTATTTCTTGTAAGAGAGCCTGAGATCATGATCTTATTCATTCCATTCATTCAACAAATATTTCTTGAGTACCTGCTCTAGGCATTTGGAACACATCAAAGAATAGATCAAAACTCCAGTTTCACCTTGTCTGAACCTGTTTTTTCCTGATCCTCACTCTGCCTGTCCCTAACATAACTGTGAGGGACCATTCTACACATATCTTTTCAGTAGCTCTATTCTGGTGCATTTATATATTCAAAAAGCCGCCACCATGTGCTGAATTCAGTAATGACCAGATACGGGTAGTCTTTTCTGTTCATCCCACCTTTGACCTTCCCTTACCTGCCCACTTTAATGCCTTTTCTGGTCCTCACCCCTCTAAACCCTGCCACCCTGAAACATGCAGCCCAAACCCTCCAACTAGCACAGAGACTCTTCTTGATACCCACACTCAGAGGAAGGGACATCATTCTCTTTCCATCTTGCAATAGCATTTACCAAAAAAAAAAAAAAAAAAATCTTCATCAATGTTTATAGCAGCTCAATTCACAACAGCCAAACTATGGAACCAAACTAGGTGCCCTTCAACAGATAAATGGATAAAGAAAATGTGATACACACACACACACACACACACACACACACACACACACACACACACACAATGGAATGTTACTCAGCCCATAAAGAAGAATGAAATGACGGCATATGCCAGTAAATTGATGGAACTGGAGAATATCATCTAAGTGAAATAAGCCAATCCCCAAAAACCTAAGGTTGAATTTTTTCTCTGATATGCAATGCTAACACACAATAAGGGGCGGGGGGAAGGTAAGGAAGAATGAAAGTACTTTGGGTTAGACAAAGGGGAATAAAGGGAAGAGAGAGAGAATGGGAAAAGGAAAGATATAATGAGTCAGACTTTACTATCCTAAGTGTGTATATACAAGGCCAATGTAATTCTATATCATGTGCAACAGAAGAATGAGAAGCTATACTCCATATGTGTACAATATGTCAAAATACATTCTACTATCATGTATAACTAATAAGAACAAATTTAAAAAGTGCTTATGGTTTGTTTGCTTGGTTGGTTAGTTTTTTATATTTCATTGGTTTAATGAAACTCTGTAATTAGAGCAGAGGCCTTTGAGGACACTTGTTCTCTTTTTTTGCACTTCCTAAAATTCTGTAACCACAGAACCAAAAGAAACCTCTATCTCCAGTTCATCAAATTCAGCTTATTGCTTGAGCAACTACAGACATAGAGAGGTTAATAACATCTAGTGCTGAAAAGGAGTGAATTAAATATGAACAGCAGACTGGCAGGTTTCTTCCTTTGTCCCTAGGGGCAAAGATGTCTGAACCACCAGCAGCAGGCAGGCCTCCCTCCCCCACTTCATCTCCGCAGTTCATGCACATGGTTTCAAGCTGTAACAAATACATTGCTCAGAGACCCAGTTCAGATGATGCCTAGATAAGCAGCAGCCTACCCTGCAGCTCTCTTCCAATCCCAACTCCCTGAAGTTGCTTGAGACTTCAAACTAAACCCTAATCCCCTGTGGTGGCACAAGACTATAATTCCAATACCTCTGGTGGCTGAGACAGGAGGATCATGAGTTCAAAGCCAGCCTCAGCAACTTAGCAAGGCCCTGAGCCACTCAGCAGGACCCTGTCTCTAAGTAAAATATAAAAAAGGGCTGGGGATGTGGCTCAGAGGTTAAGCACCCTTGGGTTCAATTCCGGGTACCAATAATAAAAAAAAAGCCCTAAACCCATAAATTTTCTGGATGCTACCCTGATCCCATTTCTCCCTGCCCCATGAAATGCAGGGCTTTCTTATCTCACTCCGGCCAGTGAGACACCCCTTCTAGAAGCCAGAGACCTCTCTGAAGAGGGAAGTTGGTGTGCCCAGGTACAATGGAAAAGTGCAAAATAAGAATAACCCTATCAGAAATGTGATCTGGCACAGGTGGAAGCATCCAGAAGTCATGCACAACACTGTGAGATGTAGATGGTGTACAATGTCAAGAGGTTACCATAAACTACATTTCTATATCCATGTGATTTCCTCCCAGTGATTCATCTGAAACTCAAGGGGAGACTGTGTGACCATGTTTTCATTCCACTCCTTGTGCTCACTGAAATGGCAATGGGTGTTTAATAATGTTTCCTGAATTTCCTAAAAGTGAAAGACCAATTTATCCATTGCTTGAGCTGAAAAAAAAAAAAAAAAATTCACAGGGGTGTAGTCGTGCACATGTGGCCACAGTAGATAAGAATGACTCATGCTTGTACATTTCTCTGTGGGGTCCAGAAAAACAGACAGCTCTTAATTGGGCAAAGGTTATGCCCTGCATATCCATCAACCTTCAGATGCTGTTTTAGGTTTAGCTGTTCTGTTCTTCACATGTGAGTCTGTGCCTTCAACTGATAATCACCCATGTCATGGTCTTGGCAGAGTTGAGCCTCATAACCTTGGAAGCTGTTGAAAGTTCTCTCCCAAGCCACCTTCAGACCCATACAATGATTCGGTGCCTGTATTCACATGGAAAGAAAAGTCTTCAAGATGAAAGAATATTCTCTGTATTTATGAAAACCTTTGAAACATAGAGACTTTCTACCTAGCAGCAGCCAGCAAGTAGCGTTGTGTATTTGTGTTTAATTAAATGAATTATTAAAAGCAAGGGGGAAATAAAAGCATTCTATCCAAATCTATCTTCTGATTCTAGCTTCATTGGGGAAGGAGTAAAGCATGCCTGGGCCAAATCAAATGACACAGGAGCCCTTCCATTGGGCACACATCTGCCAGATCTCCCTTAACGTGTTCCTGACACACGACTCCAGCTTTTCCTCCACATTCTCCCTTTAGGACAGGACATCTTCCACCTGATCCTGGCAGGCCACCATGTCCAGAACATGTTCTGCTGTGAAGCTCATGTGATTATCTGAACCCTGAAGAACTTGGCCACTGTGACCTGGGTCAGCCTGACAGTAACTGCTGACCCAGAGCAACGGCTGCAGCTCTTTTTGGTCTCTTCAGCTAGGGGTTGGGATTGGTTCAGGCAATTCGGGTGAGGTTGGGCCAGTGAGGAGGATTTAAAGGGTTCTCCCCAGATGGCAAATCTAGTAAATTCTGTGTTAGCTAGACCCTAACGAACTGTGAATTTCCATCAATGGAATGATGAGTTCCTTCATGTAAATGACATTTCAGCAACTACTTCTTGGACATATTAAGTTACTGATATTCTCCCTAGCAAAAAGTGCCTCTCTCTCTCTTTTCTGCCAGAAGACATCAGTTATATTTATCCTTAAAAATGCAGATGTCACTCACCTGGGAAGCCTTTTCCAAGTGCCTGTCTTTCCAGAAGATGTCCCAGATGCCTCTCCCCCCACACCTGCTCTCTATCTCTTCCCACCAGTCTGTCCTTTCTTTAGTTTCTTCAATATTAAGCTTCTTTCGGTCTCAGGACCTTTGCACAAGCAGTCAGCTCTCAGGAAATATCCCTGCCTGTATTCCAATTCATGACCACTCTCAAAACTATAGCACCAACTGCTCACACCTCATGGAAGTGTTACCCCCCTCTGAATCTCAATTCAACCTTCCCTGACCTCCCCCCACCTTATTCACTTCATAGCAACATATGCCTCCCCTTCCCTGCATGTATCAGCTATACAGGTAGAATGATGACATATTTGATATATATTTGATTAAATAGAAATCTAATCTATTTCTCCATTAGATTGTTAGTGCCATAAAGTGACTAGCACAGTGGCACACAGTAGGCAGTCAGTTAAGTATTAGCTGAATGAATGAAGGACCTCTTGTATGGGATTTTGTATTACTTTATTTCAGTTGCCATTTGTGTACCTGCCCCAAAGCCTAGCCTCTGGCAGCCACATCAAAGCCACACACTTTCCCAAAATTCATTTATAAAGGGAAATGGGCATTTATTTCTATTGTCTATATTTCATATATCCATATCTAGTCATGATGGAGGGTAAAAAATAATAATCTTCATATTCTAAGAGGAGTGACTAAGGTCAGGAAAAAAGTGCCTTAGAATATATCCAAAAAGGCTGAAATAATAACCCAAAATGAAGGGGGGGGGCAGAGACTAGTAGCATTGAGTGTTTGTGATGAACTCTGACCTAACCAGAAAAGTTGTAACTGAAGAACCCCCCCCCCTTCCTGTGTCCTTTCCAGCTGATGTTTCAGTGTTCTGGCTGCTGAATAAGAACCAAACCAAGTGACAGAAGGCAGCAATGTATGATGTGCCCATCACAGACCACACGTGTCCTCCAGAAACGCGTATGTTGGCACCCTAAACCCAGCACATCAGAACGCAAGTCTATTTAGAGACAAGGCCCTGCAAGAGGCGTCAAAACAAGGCACTTGGGGTGGGCCCTACTTCAACCTGATCTGTCATGAGAGGAGACAAACACTCAGAAAGACAGGGAGAAGGGGGTCACCTGCAAGCCAAGGAAGAGAGGCCCTGGGGAAGGCCAGCCCTGCCAGCACCTTACTCTTGGATGCCTGTTCTGGAAGGAAACCAATTTTGATTGCTTAAGCCAACCAGTCTGAGGTACCACACTACAGCAGCCCTCGACAATAACCACGGTGCCCGAGACATTCTTGAAGGAGACAACAGCTTCACATCCTGGATGCCATCTTCTCCCCAGGGCTGGCCTGTCTTTTTCACTTGAAGTTGAGGTACCAGATGCATTTGTATGCATCACCCAAATAAAGTGATTGAAATGCTGTGAAACAGATGTGAATAGAAACTCATTTCGCCATTTAATGAGCATTCTGACCAGATCAATATCACGAAATGCTGAACTGCACGACGCCATTGCTGTCTCCATGCAACTGCCCAGTTGATTGGCTCCGAGATGTGATAGAAAGCTAAAAAACGTGTTTTCTCTTCAAAAGAGCAGGAGTCCATCATCCAAAGTCATAAAAATTTTAATTGCACTGCATAAAGGACAGAACCTGGTCTAGCTGCAAACCACGGAAAGGCGGAAACAAAATGCAGCTGAATACTTAATCAGCTGGCTGTGGCTTTCTGAATAGCACCTAATATTCTAATTATTAGTCACTACACTGAGAAGGTACAATTATGGAACAGGGAAGATTGCTTTAAAAAAAAATTTTTTTTTTTTTTTGGTTAACCCACAATTTGGAAGGTCTTCACAGAAATATAACTTCATAAGCTATGAAAGAGGGAATAAAAGATTAACAGTTAAAATTCAGTTTTCTACCCTAAAGCATAAAAAAGCTTTGAAGTTGTATTGACAGATATGACTAACAATTGTAATCACAGAAATAAATTTAGTAAAACGATAATTTATCTGTCACAATTTACCGAGGGAGAAAAAGTACAGCATAAGCAGTTGAATTGTGAAGTTAAATGAAAGCAAAGATAGAACCCAGTTTTTAATGAAATGTGGAGCATTATTAATTGGTTTCCTAGCAACAGCCAGCCTAAAATTACTTAACATGTCTGCTCAATCAGATGCAAATTTGAGTGTTATCCCTTAAATGTTGATTATAGTTGGTCTTTTCAGATGCAAATGAAATGTGTAAAGTGAATGTAAATGTTGACAATGCTGATACAAAAAAATCCCCTGATTAACATCATTCTGGTGTTCAAAGTACCAGAGTTGAGGGTCTCCCCTTGGAAGGACCTTAAGCTGCCCGGTGACCAATCTCCTCTGCCATCCTCCTTCACCTGTCCTCCCTGTTCCACCTCAACGCTGCTCTCACTCCAGTGCCAGAATCAGAAAGCTAGCCAAGTGACACTACTTCAGTGATAAATGACAGGTGGATGATGCTTTCAGTTCAAAATTCAATCCAATGATGCGAGGGGCTTACTGGAAGACCACAGTTGATATCAGTGTGATTTTGTAGACAGAACCAGAACTTTGAATGACTCCAATGGAGTAGAACCCAAGCACATTTCCTTCAAGACTATCAAATAAGGCTGTCTTCCTCAGTAGAACTCCAGCCTTCCTCTATGGTTCAAGAGTAGCATGTTCCAAGTCAGTGGTGGCACCAAGAAGTGATGAGAGGTGGGAAGGATGTAGCCCATCAAAGTCGCCATCAGCCACCAATGTTATCCTAGTAACAGCCTATTCCAAGCGAAAGCAATGAGCTGGCCATGCTAAATCACTCCAGCAACAATGGTTTGTGACCATTTACCAGGCGATGATCTAGGTGCTGGAGACACAGCAATAAGAAAGTATCTCTGTTCTCACCCTCCCTGAGCAGGGGGTAGACAAATAATAAACAAATACAAAAATAGTAATATGAAAGGTAACAAAGGTGATGATGTGAGATGGGCAGCTTTGAGAAAAGCTCCAAGAGCACCCTCCAACAAGACTGTGTCCCTGTCTTCTAGTATTTCAAGGACATCACTGTCTCTACAGCCACCTTAGGGGTGAAGTGCAGGACTCCAGGGTGGAAGTCTACCACATGAGAGAGGAAAGAGGAGAGGGTCAGTGCACTGAACCCTAGAAATCCTTTCCTCTGTAGGTCAATGTCCAGTGCCCTTAGACACCCCCCGACCCGTCCCTGGAAAAACCACCAAGTCAATTAGAAAAATCACCAAGTCAAGTCATTCTTGAACTCCTAAATGAGGCTAAATGACTTTTCTGGCCAAAGTCCTCTGCCTGTGAGCCTCTGAAGGATGGAGAATCAATGAGCAGTTTGTTTCAAATACACAACTGTGGCTCTGGGTTATCCCAGGCAGTGGTCAGCAACTGAGGACATATATTCCAGAAAGTTCTGAAGCCTGCTTTTGTATAGAATTGACCAAGATGACAAACAGTTGCAAAGCAGGCCAAAGATTTCTAGACTCACCTTGAGTGCTAGGCTAAGGGCAAATGGACAGGTCCTTCTTCCAAAGCCTGCCACACTAGCCCTGTAAGTTAGGACTTAGGCCTTTGAAGGCTTTAAACACTACTATTAAATGCAAATGTCCATGAGAGAAACAGGTAGTGCCTTAGACTACCTGTGGAACCTAGTCTAGATTCCGCTACCTGTGGAACCTAGTCTATCTAGTGGCCTAAATGGCCCTGCATTGGGAATGGGGACAATGGTTAAGAGTTGCAAGAGGCATTGTGATACCTGACAGAAGGACACAAACATTTCATCAGGTTAACCTTAATTCATGTTAACCCTCAGAGAAAGAATGTACTGACAGGACATTTAACCTGGAGGTTAATGTGACAAACATTCAAAAGAAAGAAAACTTGGCTTCCACTCAATCATAAAGAGTAGCATCTAATCAGAGGCCATACTACATTATGAGTTAAAAATCAAATGGACTGTACATTTGACCTGTCACCAAAATTTATCTTCTAGGTCAGTCAATCTCAAAGTGCGGTCCCTGGTCCAGCAGCATCTTTGACACCTGGGACTTGTCAGAAATAGATACTCGTGGGCCCTTCCCCAGACTTAAAGAATTAGAAATATGGTGGTGTTTTAACAAGCCCTCCAGATGCTTCTGATGCACACAAAGTTCTAGGCCAGCTCAGCAAGATGACATGCCTCTGAGTTTATACTTAGCACCAACTTGCTGCAAAGTATTTCAATCAACAGGAAACTAAAGATAGCTGGACTGTACCTTCCATATGGTGGCACACATTCAAAACAAACACAGTAATTGTGTGAATTCCCTGACACAATGACTTTTTCAAAAGAATGCAACCATTGAGAACGTAAGATGCTGATTTACTGATTTCTTAAAATAATGGATTGTTTCAAGAAAGAAGTAAAAACAAAAAAAATAATTCTTTAGGAGATTCAAGTGTGGAGTAGAGTTCCGAGAGAAGCTTTGAAGAGAATCCCTGAGTTCTCTGTCCTAATGCTAGACTCTCTTCCTCCAGCCTTCTTGGCCAACACAACCTAGCTCCCTGGGATGGACAAAGGGTCAGACCCATAAAGGTATTGACTGTCTGTAAATACCCCTCAAATATTTGCTGAATGGATGACTCCCTTTACTTCTCATATTTTGGACAGAATTAGGGACATATCTAATCTTTCAGTGTCCCTGACAATAAGCTAAATATTAAGCATACATATGGTTATCAAAATTTTCCAAATGAAAAAAATAAAATCTAGAAGATGCTTTAATGATTATAAGATAATCACATGTGAAGAAACCAGAAACCTATGATCAGAAGAGTGAATCTCAAATTTAATTACACATGAAAATCACTTGAAATGACTAATAAGGATGCAGACTTCTGAGCCCTAACACCAAATATTTTGATTCAATTTGTGTGAGCTGGGGATCTTCCTCCAACCCCGACACCTCTTTCTTTATCTTTTTTATTTTTTCTTGTGGTACTGGGGATAAAACTCAGGACTTTGCATATGCTAGGCAAGTGTTGTACCACTCAGCTATAAAAATGTACCTTTTAAATAAGCATACCCAGGAGACTTTGATAAAGGGATTAGTATTTAAATTACCAACATGGTCACTTCTCCAGTTTTTAAAAGTATTAGTAACAGTTAATGAAAGAGGACTATTTTAGTTTAATAAATAAAGGAATACTATAGTAAAAGAACTACAAGTTCCCTTCTCTGTAAAATAGATAAAGTTTGAATGTGAATTTAAAGTAAAAGTGACTTTTTTATAGACAAGTTATACCTAATTATGATAAAAATTAAGAAAAGTAAAAGAGAAAAAGTTTAAAATAACTGTAATCTCATGATCTAATTACTATATTATATTCTTGGTACATTATATTCTTCCAGATAATGTGTTAGCTCTTTACACACACACACACACACACTTCTTTTTAGAGTATGATCAGAGTATATGTACTTATTGTACTACATTTTCTTACATCTAACATTATCAAAATCTTTCTACCATTACTTGATTCTTTTAGATAAAAAACAACAGAATGCCTAAACACTTACTCTATTCCTAAGAAGTTGAAAAAAAAGAAGGAATCGAAAGTCTGTTTATTTGGCTAGTATATAGTACAAATATTTGTGTCATTTGTATGAGTATGCTAAAAATCTTAGTTTTTATTAAAGTACTTTAGTATTGATGCAGACTTTATTAGTAAATTTTACTAGTTCATTAGCTCATTTTAGTGAATGCATGCATATTACTTAAGGCCTCTAGACACGTATACAATATACTAATACAAGTATTCACATTAATGAAACCTATTAGACCAAGGTTTTTCTCATTAAATCGAAAGGGAACCAAAGACTCTACTGGAATGAAACTGAGACTTGCTCCCATCCCAGGTTTTATTTATTTTTTAAATATGCCCTGAGAGTCTATAAACTAATTCTCTTCAACCAGGAAGTGGTCGAAAATAAATGCATTTCACAGAATACACTAATCATATAACCTGAGAACTGAATTCTTGTATTTTTATAAGTGAGGCACAAAGAATGTGAGTTTCTATGACTACCCATATTCACAGTCGCCAGCAAGGCTTGGTATCAGATAACTCGCAATGGCTTCAACACTTGGTTGTCATGTGAATGTAAGCGAGCCACTTAATTCTTCTAAGTTTCAGTTTCCTCATCTGCAAAATAAGGATGCTAATAAATAAAATCTGTGCTTATTTACTAAGAGTTTTCTCAGGGCCAAATGGGTGTGGACATAAAGTCTTATGACATTAATACTCTAATGAAGTCTCCAATGTTACCAGGAGTCTGGCTGATAGTTCTCTCTCTGGAAGTGAGTACTCCTCAATTCCAAGCACATCCAGGATTGTACAGAACACCAAATGCACATGTGTTAGTTAAAGAACAGAGATTCACTGAACCTTTGACCTACAGACTGCTTTACAACTGAACTGGACCGAGGGATCCCTCACTACCATGAGAAGTCACATTATGTATTCTGGGAAATTCTGCGTGAACGATAATTCTCTCAGAGTGATAGGACATGGTTCCAAACTGAGCTTACCTGCTGGATTTTTTAGAAATGAAGACTTTCAGGCTTCACATCAAAAATGCCAATTAAGTGACCTGAACTTAAAAAATATTTTAAGACGCACTAACATATCACCCAGGGACTTGTGCACGGTAGGCACACATTCTACCCCTGAGCTACATGCCTAGCTCTCAATTATTTTTGACACAAAAACTGTTTGTTAGTTTCAGCAAGACTGAAAAACTTTAGTACAAAACTGAACTGCATGTCAGTGATCCATACATTCAGAAAGACAGAAAGTTCTTAAATTGTTACTCGTCATTTCAGCAAAATACATTCACCTAGTGAGCCTACCTGAATATATGCAAAGAATTCTCTCCCATTACCCAAGGAAAGGAAACAAAAGATTCCCAGTCCCTTCCAAAAAAACACTTGTTCATTTTACCACAAACTTCTCTCCTTATAGAAGTAAAGCTGTAATATGAACTAGATAATTAGAATATTTAAAAATATCCTTAACATCGTGGGTATCATCTCTTTTTTCCTTCTTCCTGTAAACAACAAGCAAACAGGCGGATGTTTGGCCCCTATAATCTAGTCTCTGCATGTATTACAAAGTTCTATAAACAACATTCTTTCATTCATTCAACAAAAGACCAAAATAAGCATTTCTCAACACAACCACAAATCTTCAGGGCTTATCCCAGAGCAGTATCCTACAATTTGCATAGAGTTTTGTTACTACTCTATTAGACAGTCGAATATTGCCCGATTTCTCTAACCTCTGGGTTGGAAAACTGGACTGTCACTTTGCCATGAACATTCTTTCTCCACTGTAGGAAAGTCAACAGAACACTTCTTTCTATGTACTTTAAGATGTGATTCTTAAAATTTGATGGAATGGAAAATATCCATCCACAAATCTTCAAATTCATTGTATTAAACTATCAAACCTGAAACATATGGGACAAAAGAATGACCACATAAAATATTGATTTAAAAAAAAACAAACAAATCCTTGATCATACTGCCCCTATGATCAGATGTTTCTTGGCTAAAACCTTTCTGAATCCCACAGAGAATATCATTACATGTAATTTTCCTACTATAGCTGATGAAATGGAATGTAATAAGTGCTCATTTTGAAAACATGTGAGTTATTGGTCACTTGATTACCATTAGAGAATACTAATTAGGGTAAGCAGTATGTGGCAGTCTTGGCCTGAAAGATAGTTAGCCATGAATTCATTAGGGAGAATGAGGCAAGGCTCAGCTAATTTATATTGACCGCAACATGAAATCAAGTCCTGTTCCAGAAACAGAACTCATTAAAAGTGCAGAGGGAGAAAAGGGAGCAAAGACTGTTTTGCTTAGAAGCTTAAAGACTTGTGGGAACAAAGTATCAGGATACCCATAGCTTAGGGGAACCAGGACTGCTCATAAAGATTTCAAAGGAGTCAACTTCAAGGACAGGGAAGGATTCTTAAGGGTGGTAAGGAGAGGATTAACTAGAAGTTATAAAGTGAAATTATTGCAAAGGCAATTTGAGGTACACATAAGGAAGCAATTTCCAGCTGTAATTTTAATTAGGAGCACAGAATGATCTTCTGTGTAATGATGACCCTTCATCATTACCATTATTTGGAATTACCCTGCATCCACATGCATAAACAGAGTGGAAATTAAACATAGACATGGAAGAAAGGGCAATTGTAATCAGTTTTTTTTTTCAAATCTTCCAACTATAAGTGAAATTTTCCAAATGAGATACTCAACTATGGTTAGCGCTCGACTTATAGATACTCGACTGACAAACAACTGATCTTCCACTATCTCCCACCCTCACCTCTCTGAACCTTTCCACCGTTCCCAACTATGAGACTCCCAGTTCTGTGGCAGCAGTGACAGAAGAATCTTTATGGATGTATCCAGAACTGTCAAGAGAATCCGTGAGTGGAGGAAAGGAAGCAGCCATAAAAGCAGACACAGCTTTAACCACCAAGGCCCACTCCCCACTCCCTGCCTTTCCAAAAAAGATCACCTTGCAGATGTCTCAAATGTTTATTCACCCTTATTTTACTACTTTACTCATTAAAACATAAGATTCATCGGGCTTAACAAACACCCTTCAAAAAATGCAAATAATTCTCTGTGTGGACCAGATCATATCAGTTATTCATGCTATGAATTAGACTTATTTTCCTGCCACCAGCTATACTTGGCTGCCTTGAAGAAGTGAGAGGTTTGATTGAGGATGTCTAAAGGGGAAGGAGGGCGAGTTTTACTTTAGGAAATGGAGTAATACAGGGATACTGCAGGGAAGAAGCACCAAAATGGAGTGGGAAAAAAATTCAAGAATCCTAAGTTGATTTCTGGCCTAGATAAAGGGGTGCAAAGAGACAAAAAGACATGAATTGTTGAAATTGTGTTTATTTTTTTTTAAATCTGCAAGGAGGACACAGGAAAGAAAACAGAAATTCTAATTTCCTTTCTTAACCTATCAGCCACGTGCTCTCAGATTCCCAAATTCAACCATTGTGAATGCTCAAGCCGGGAATCAACTCAACCATAGGTGGTATTTTGAGCCTTTTTTATTTTTTTAACTTAGGGACTTTTCCATTATGAATAGTGCAAAGGCACACGGAATAAAAATCTGTAACTAGAGAGTTCATGGTTCCACCATCCAGAGCTGGGCACCATTGTTGTTTCACATTGACTGGCATTTTGTCTTTTATTGAAGAAATATGAGGATCCTGGTTTCTGAAAAGCACCAGTGAGAGCCAAGCCTAAATTTATTTATTTATTTACATTTATTTACTTATTTATATTTATTTATGAGCTGATTTAAAAACACGATCTTATAGAGACAGTACAGGCATCATGGTAGAGGCCATCCCAAGGATATGAGACGAAAAGATTAAAAACTTGGTGTATAAAGTCTTGTAATTCCTACAGTACATTGTCCAGTACTTTTTATACTATCATTTATAATCTGCTTTGTATTATAGTTACTTATATTCGTATTATCTCTCTTGGAGTGTAAGTTCCTTGAGAGGTGGGATTCATATCTCTTTCCTCCTACCTCTCAAAGGCTGAGCACTGTGTCTTACAATACAGGTGCTCGATAAATTTCAAATGAACACATGAATGTTATTTCCACTATTACTTGCAATGACTCAAACTATGAGCTGGTCTGTTTAATAACTGAGTAATTAAGAGGAAGCAATGTTTTCCTTATATAGTAACACGTGAATTTACTATTGAGAAATAAGACTATTTTAAACATGAGTGTGCCTATATCACACTGCACATGTATTCACTCAGGCAAAGGTTTGAGTGAAAGTTAAATATGGATATTTAAATGTGGAAACTTCTACTACCAAAGTTTGTATTCTCCAAAACTGAAGAGCTCTTTCTCCTCAACAGGCCACATACCTAACAACAGAGCTGGGTTGCTACTACAAACATTAACTAAAAGGCAGATGCAAGACAGAGCTGTCACCCTGCAGCACAAAATACACTGTTGAATATGTAGGGGTTGCTACATGTTACAAGTTTTACAATTGTTCTTCTATCAGTTAATTGCTAGTAAGAGCAAACAGCATCCTGCCACTCTCACAACCACATGTTCTTTGGCTATTTTAATAAGAACTGGCCTGGGTTTATAGCAAAATAGCTTTACTCAGGACTTTCTGCCAAAATCTTATCTGATAAACGCCCCCCACACATGGACATCTGGGGACGGCATTTTGAGGCCCTGTTTTGTAAGAACATGGAGGAAATGTTTTCAAGGGCAAAAGACAAGCTTCAAGAGAAGCAATTACTTTTAAAATCTGATCAATAATGAAGAGCATGAACTATAAAATGCCTCTTAAAAACTCATTTCAGGGTAAGGTAAAGTGACATTTACAGCAACACTAAGAACAAAATCCTTATAAACAAGTTGGTGGTATTCTGGCAAAGTAGGTGGCACTGACATGAATTTCTCTGTTTGTAACTATGCATCTAGGTGGAAGGAGGTTATCAACTGATCCATCTCTAGTCCTCTTCCTGTGTAACATCTTGTGCTGTTCTACTGGCTCTCTTATTATAAGCCACTCTGCATGATGAAGTTAGTTTCTGCAAGCTGCTGAGATTGGCAGCTGTACAAATACCTTTCTCTGTTCTCCCTGTTTCACCCCAGGAAAAAAAAAATCTCATATTTCCAAAATGTATGGATAGCACTGCCAATCCACAGTGCTGCTATGGAAGCCAAAAACATAACAACAATGGACAGAATTGCAGCAGGTACTGATTACTGAATGTTCATTTCTTGTCAGGGTTGAGCTGAGTGTTTTGTACTTTTGATCTCCTACAACCCTAACAACTCTAAGAAGGTACACTTCTCCTACTTTATAGATGAAGGAACTGAGACACAGTTTAAGTTACTTGTTTAAGGTGAGTAACAGCTGAAGATAAGTGATAGGCCTGAGATTCAACATCAATTTTTCTAACTCTTATCTACCACATGAAACTTGTCTTGCTCTGCTGATCTCTTAAATGGGAAGTTAACCTCCCTTGAGAAGTATAAGAAAGAAATCACCTAAATCCATGCAGAATGAGTCTAGAAACAGTGGTGTGTTTAGAATCTAGTCGAAATCACATCTCAGTTCAGGTGGGGCTGCTAAGCAATGAACTGAATACAAGATATGATTGCACAGCTCAAACCCAGTGGGTTTCTACTGCATATGCAGCACTTACAATCAGGTGAGCATTTCAGAGGTGAATCACTGAACCCTTGCCCTCATGGAGTTTGGATGAGGAGACCCATGTAAAAATACTGGATGATAAGACCCAATTCTGACCCAAATATCAACTGTTCAGACATAAGGGGCACGTCTGAACTCAGCCTCTGCTGAGGAAGGCAGAGGGCTTGTCGGGAAGGCTTCCCAGAGAAGCCACAAGAGAACTGGCAGAAGCAGATGAGCATGTGAGATGGGAGCTGGAGGACAGGATGGTATTTTCACCAGAAGTCTGCAAGGATGGCACCTGCTAATGCTGAGTGCTTGCTCCATGCCAGGCCTGGTGCAAAAGTAGTTTGCTGCCCAACAACCCAAGAGCGAGGCCTCTTGATGACATCTTCCAGGGGGCAGCTCAGGCACAGGCAGGACAATGACTTGCAGGAAGTTGCTGAGCAGTTAAAGTGGTGAGCTGGGCCTTGGACTCAGAATGTCCCACTCCAAAGCCACGGTGAACTACTGTGCTGTGTGGCCTTGGAGACTTGGGAAGCTCCTGAGGGCAAGAAGGAGCTGCTCATAAAGCTGTTAAGCAGCTTGCCATGATTCATGATTTGTGGCTGAGAGTGTCACCCTTTCAACTGTTCTGCAAATAAGGGGGTGGGGCAGGCCAGAGGCCAGAGGAGGCCAACTGAGGACTGAAACACAGGGTATTCTTTGTAGCCAGATTTCTCTGCCCTGCTGATGGCTCCTATCTCCCACCATAAGTCACCCTTCAAAAGCCCAGGTGAGAAGGATGGGATCTATGTGGGACAGGTGATCCACAGCAAACCAGGATGCCCTTCCTCATTCCTTCATTCTCCTTAATAGCATGTCCTCTCTCCCCCTCAGAGGGGCGCTCTTGGATGAATGGTGTGTAATCCATGTGTGTGTTCCCAGGACATAGATGGCAAAGCTTTCGGGGGTGGGGGTGGGGCAGGGTGTTCCCCTCTCCGCCCGATGCTGTTTCTCAGTGGCACCTCATGGGCGATGTCTGCGGTGCAGCCAGGAACTCAGGATGGCCAACTTGGATCCTGTGTGACCATCTGGCAGATGGGAGTTATTTAGTGACAACCAAGAGAACATGATGCTAATACCCTAAGCCACTGAGAGCCTAAGGGCATCCTATTATTAGCATCAACCAACATTTGTCTGGTACTTAGAACATACTTGACACATTTCTAAGAACTTTCCACTTGTTAACTCATTTGTTATTACAGTTTGGAACTTGAATGTTCCCCAAAGACCCATGTGTTGAAGGTCCCCCAGCCTCTGGTGCTTTCAGGAAGTGGAGGAATCTTTCGGAGCTAGGGCCTAGTAAGGAAGTCAGGTCATGGGGAGCATGCCCTGGAAGGGAATAGTGGGATCCTGGCCTTTTGTCTGTCTCCCAGTCTCCAGGAGGTGAAAAGACCTCCTCTGTAGAGCATTTCTGCCTCAGGCCCAAAGCAACAGGGCCAAGCCATCCTAGACTGAAACCTTTGAAACCAGGAGCTAAAATAAACCTTTCCTCATTTTAAGTTGATTCTCTCAGGTATTTAGCTATAGTAACAGAAAGCTGACAATTGTGATGGCAACCCTATGGATAGATATATTTATTATCCATTGTCCCAAAAGGAAGGCTGAGATATAAGCAGTTCACATCCCTTGCCCAGGCACACATGGTAGAGTCAGGGTTCAGTTCCTGGTAATCTCATTCGGAATCCATACTCTATCCTCTGCTAACTGTCTATCAGGAGAAAGACAGGAGAGATCCATATTGCAGAAGCATACCTAGTTCCTGCTGAAAAGCAATTAGATATCACCTCTCTGTGGGGCCTAAGTGTTTACACAAGAAGGAAATACAGAGCAGATGGTTTCAAAATGCAGAGGCTGGTAGAAGTCATCATGGAAATAAGAGACAGAAACTATCCTCATTTCTAGGATTCTACAAGCAGACCCAATCAAGTAAGGAAGGCACAGAGAACAAGTTAATAATGGCCTAAATATAAAGACACAGTTTCCAATCCAACCTACTATTAATTAATTTATGTATTGCCACTAGGGAGGAGGCAGTTAGTACTAAGTTAGATTAAATTATGGAGAAGCTTCAGCATTGCTGTGACTGTTTCAACAGTAATTACTAAGTTGCTATGCCTTGCTTCCTGAACAAAGCCCTTTTATTCTCATTCTTAGAATGCTTTGCTGTTCACCTGTCGCCAGCTTCTTTTGACAGGCATGACAAGCTGTTCAGATTCGACTAAAGACATCTTTCAAAGAGAGAAAAAGACATCCGATGTGTAAATCTTACTAGGCTTCTGATCCACATTAAGTCTCTGAAGAATATTTGCTTCCTATCTTCTCCAAAGGGTCCTGAGTCTCATAACTGTGCTAAGTGCACACCTGCAAAGAACAGAGGTGCCTGAAGGAATCGTGGACAGCAAGTGCAGAGGCACTGAATTAGGAGTCCTCAGACACCCAGGCTCAGGTCCCAGACTTACCACTGTGAGGTCTGGGAATGTGTTCTCCATCTCTATATCAATAAAATACAGGCATCTTCACTACCTACCTCCCAGGGTTAGCTGGAGGCTCCAATGAGTCACACTGAACAGGAAAGCTGCCTGGAGACTGTCCAACACACCAGGGTGAAGGAATTAGTAACTGACTAATTAACTAGGTCAGGGAGACCTGAAGTGGAAGGGCTGAGTTACCAGCCTGGTGCCCAGCTTTAATGACTTCTCAGGAACTCATCCTAATCTTCTTGTTTCACTACCAGAGACAAATTTCCTGACTGCTTAAAGTGACACCCGAACCTGGTTTATATTCTGCCACAAAATATGGATTTTGTATGCTCCTGTTAGTTTCCCTGTACTTGAAGGACCATCGACTGTCCAGTCTGTGAAGTGGCCAAATCTCTCAAGGGAAAACTGAAGGATACTCTTGCCAGGGCCACTTCCTTCTCCTCTGCACCAGGTAGAAGCCAGGAAACAGAATCATCTGCTGTATGTACTTTATTTGTAAATAGGGTCCCTGCAGATATAACTAGTTAAGAAGAGCCAAGGTGGGCCTCAAATCCAACATGACTGGCATCCTTACAAAAGGGAGACATTTGGACACACACATGCAATCAAGAAGAACACATGTGAAGGTTGAAGTGCTGCTTCCCAAGCAAGGAATTCCCAGCAGCAGAAGAGGACCTGAAATAAATAGTCCTTCCCAAGCACCTTCAGGAGAGCAGGGCCCCGCCCACACCTGGATGCTTGCACTTGTAGTCTCTCAAAATATGGGATAATGCATTTCTGGCATGTAAGCCACTCAATTTATGGTACTTTGTTATGGCAGCCCTAGGAAACTATACACGCAGGATTTGCTTTTCTGTTTGCCCTGTACTCACCAGTTTATTCATTTAAGTGCATTTACTGAGGTTCCACTCCATGACTAAGCCCTGGACAGGAAGATGAAGAAGACCACACACATACACACACACACACACACACACACACACACAAAATGCAAGCTGCTGGAGACAAAAGTGCCCGTAACAGGATTTTTATTGCACTTCATGAAACACATGCCTCCCACCCATCACCTCAAACCCCTCTGAGAATTCTGACTCAGCAGGTCTGGGGTGAGAAGAGTTTGTGTACCCCTAAATGTTCCATGGTGGCTTTTAATATCCAGCTCCTCAGCAAATTCTGTTGGAGCTTTCTAACACTTTTCACATCATGGCACACAGCCAGTGATAATGTGTACCATTCACTGAATTAAAGTAGAGGTAATCTGGCAACGTCTATGTGGGAAGAAAATAAATTTGGTGACAAGAAAAAATTTTCCTTCTTTATATCACATTATTTGGATAAGAAAAATACTGGCAAAATACGAGGCAATGAATTTTGAAAACAAATATTCCAAACATAATCTTTTCAAATCACTGAATTTAAGAAGTTTACCAAGGGAGTCCTACGACTCATGTTCAATTTGAACTGTTGTAACTTTTTGAATGACTTTAAAAAAATGTCCAATGCTTTAACACAGAGACAGTCATGAATGTGTGGTGCAGACACACGGGAAACTCATTCATGGCTCATAGTTAGGAAGCTCTTGATTATGTTATGCTATCCCAGTTTTTAATTTGGGGTAGAACAAAAATTCACAGGCTGAAAAGATGCAGCCACAGCCTGTATCCTGTTACAGTGAAATCCCAAGCCAAATGTTAAATAGAAAGCTGATCTTGACACAACTCGGAGACATGTGACTTCTAGAAAGTTTAAGTTAGCAAACAAAGTGAACAAGCGGCCCTGCATGGGAAGCCTGGCAGCCAGAAAAGAAGGTTTACAAAAGGGATTTTTCAAAGGCTCAGCTTTCTGCGCCATAGAGGTGGAGTCTAAGAACTTGCCCTGGGTTCTGTAGGTACACAGCAATGGAATGCCAGAAAATTCCTGTAAGGAGTTGGTGAGAAGCCAACACAACTCAGACTAAGCCAGTTTCCTCAGTAACAAGGCTGTATTTAGAGAAATGTCAAGTTAATTCCAATAAGACTGTCAATGCAACTTTTATGTTATTCTATTATCTATACTTTCAAGACCAAACTAGGCTTTTTCAATAAAGCATGACTTAATAACTAGAAGCCTTCATTACTATCAGGCATAGACCAAACTAAAATAATAATAATCAACATCATCTTGGGTTTTGGTATAAATGTTCACATATAAATGTTCACACAAAATAAGTCTAATAATCTATGACCTGACCCTCAGAAAGATAACAGAAGTTTTTGCTGTTATGTGCTTGATAGAAACCTGAAGTATTTATAGTTCTATTAATCTAAACTTTCATATTTTTGAGCACGGCCTGCATCAAGAAATATTATTTCAACCAGCATACCTAAATGTATAAAACTAAAAAGTGTTTCACAAAGCATTCTTCTCTAATTCTTTCCTCTCTTTATCTTTCTCTCTCTTTCCTGGTGCTAAGGACTAAACCGAGGGCCCCTCACATGCTAAGCATGCACTCTACCACTGAGCCACACCCTCTGCCCATTCTCTCATTTAAGAAAAAAACACTTAAAAATTAATACTGTAATGATCACAAATTGATTTACAACCTATTACCAGGTTTGCAGTTAAGGGGGAAAAAAAAGACTATAATCAGAAAAATACTAGTTAGCTAAATTATAATATATGGGCAGAGCAAAACACTACACAGTCATGTGTTAGTTCTCATTGATATGACAAAATACCTGATAGAATGAACTTAAAAGGAGGTTTAGCTCATGATTTCAGAGGCTTCAGTCCATGGTGGCCTGGGCCTGTGAAGGCAGAGAATGTCATGGTGGGAGCACAGGGCAATTGGGAAGCAAAGAGAATCAGGAAGAGACGGGGTCCCTCTATTCACCTCAAGTGCACACTCCTAAAGACCTAACTTCTCCCACTAGGCCCCACTTCCTAAAGAGCCTTCAACACATGAGCCTTTGGGGGACAAACAAGATCCAAACTATAGTAAGCCATTAAAAAGAATGAGGCAGCTTTATTCCTACCGACAAGGAATGATTTTCAAGAAAGATAAACAAAAGAAGACTAATTTTAAAATTTTAGATTTAACTTTCTCATGATGCTCAACCTTTTTTCTCTTCTCTTTGCCAATATGACAAGCAAAATCACAAAAATAGAATTTCCTAAAAGTCGCTACCATAAACACAATCTGGAGAGCTTTCGTAGCAAATGCGTGAGTAGCAATTTCCAAAAAGGTGGCCTGGGGAGCACACTTTGGGAACCACTTCTACAGTGGCAGAGGCCAGACCAGAACTACTATCATCGCAGTAGTACGGGCATACCCAGAACTTCACAGTCTTCTGAGCTCACCAAGGGGACCTCCATTTAAAATGAAGACCTCGGCAAGCAAGGCACAGTGGTATATATCTGTAATCCCAGTGGCTTGGAAAGCTGAGGCAGGAGGATTGCAAGTTCAAGGCCAGCCTCAGCAACATAGAGAGATCCTGTCTCAAAAAATAAAACAGGCTGGAGATGTAACTTAATGGTTAAGCGCACCTGGGATCAAGCCCTGGTTCCAAAAAACAAAACAAACAACAACAACAAAAAAAAAAGAGATTTAGCAACATCAACCTCCCAGAGTCCGAAGTAAGCTGTAAAAAGCTGCAGAGGTGGTGAATCCACAAGTACTTCCCAAACACACAATGATCCCTTCTGCTGACTCCCATTTTCAGCTCCTAGCACAGAGGACACCAGTAAGAAACCAAGTGTAGAAATTGACCCAGCTATTCCTCTCCTCAGACTATACCCAAAGGACTTAAAAACAGCATACTACAGGGACATAACAGCCACATCAATATTTATAGTAGCACAATTCACAATAGCTAAACTGTGGAGCCAACCTAGATGTCCTTCAGTGGATGAATGGATTAAAAAAGTGGCATATATACACAATGGAATATTACTCAGCAACAAAAGAGAACAAAACCATGGCATTTGCAGGTAAATGGATGGCACCGGAGAAGATAATGCTAAATGAAGTTAGCCAAACCCCCCCAAAACAAATGCCAAATGTTTTCTCTGATATAAGAAGGTTGACTCATAGTGGAGTAGGGAGGGAGAGCATGGAAGGATTAAATGAATTCTAGAAAGGGAAGAGGGGTGGGAGGGTAAGGAAGGGGGCAGGGGATTAGCAAGGATGGTGGAATGTGATGGTGTCATTATCCAAAGTATATGTATGAAGACTTGAATTGGGTGTCAACATACTTTATATACAAACAGAGATATGAAAATTGTGGTCTACTTGTGTATTAAGAATTGATGGAAAAAAAGTACATGTGTAAAGTCATAAATTGGTGTGAACATACTTTACATAAAGAGATATGAAAAATTGTGCCCCATATGTTTAATAAGAATTATAATGCATTCCACTGGGTCTGTATTTAAAAAATAAAAATCAGTAAAAGAGAAAGACAGAAAGAACGATAGAAAGAAAGGAAGGAAGGAAGGAAGGAAGGAAGGAAGGAAGGAAGGAAGGAAGGAAGGAAGGAAGGAAGGAAGGAAGGAAGGAAGGAAGGAGGGAGGGAGGGAGGGAAGACAGACCCACCCTGGTGCTCGTCTGAAGTTGCTTGCTGTATTTGCCTCTCAGAGCCATAGTCAATCTCTGCAGGCCACCCAGAACCCTGCTATTCCACAGAGCCCCTTTGTGAGATTTCAAAGAGGGTCCTCTTCTGGGTAGGAATGCAATCCAGCAAAGAGTGCTGGGTGTGGCCAGCAGGAAGCAGGGTGAATGTCAGCACTCCCACCTGCAGAAAGACAACTGTGTTGGGACTTAGGAGAGTTTTCAGTCCCCACCTTTGCTCCAACCAGCTGTTAGGATCACTGTGTGCCACTCTGATCTGCAATCTCTGAGAGACATAGTGAAGAGTCTTGTCTTACCTTTTGGGTCTAGCCTCATCTCCCACACCTTGCACCTCCTTCCCCACACCCCAGAAATCACCAGGCCTTCTCAGTGATGCCTCTGGCCTTACTTATCATGCTGTCCTCACCTGGAAACCATCTTGCTTGGCTCATTCAGGTCCTTCAGTTTCAGTTCAGGGCTGTTTCTTTCTGGTTAGGCCCTCCTAACCAGAAAGGTGGGTACCGCTGCTAGCCATCACCTTGAACATGCACACCAGTTGTTACATTATGCCATTCTTGGGCAGTATGTGTCTTGGGGAGGCACTGCAGGACTGGTCTGGGGAGGAAGTTCCACTGATGGCACAGCCCTGGGTACACAACATGCTCAGTATTCACTGAGAAATGAGTGAGTGAAGGACTCTAGCTGAGCCCTCTAGCAGTCCCTGAATGTCATGCCCTATCGAGGAGGAAGAACATTATGTTTTCCCAGCCTTAAGAGCTACAGACAGACCCTGTTAAGTGTGAGAGAAAATAACAGTATCCTTAAAAGGAACTTAAGAGCATATTCTCATCAATGCAGCCAGACTTACCTTTAAAAACACAAGCTGGGTCATGTTGATTGCTTTATTATCTGTCTCTGCTACTAAAAGGTAAATTTCAGGAGGCCAGAATTGATTCACTCATTGTGAAAGCCCAGCACCTAAAGTAGTACCTGGCGCCTGTGAGGTACTCGGTCAAAAGTTACTGAATGATGGAACAAAGGAACTAACAATAATCTTATGGAGATGAAAGTCACTGAGAGTGGGGATCAAGAGAAGGGGAAGAACTTGGAACGGGTTCTGCATTGGTAGGTGTGTTTACAAATTATTCATAGTCACTAATCAGCGTTCCTAAGCCTCATTCCCTGGGATGCAGACAGTACTCTCCTCCCAATTTTAAGATAAGGAAACTCAAATTCAAGGTTACCCAGGGAAACAGCTTGGTGTTCAGTGCTTAGCCCCTGGCTTGTAATAAGGATGAAATTGAAGATATTGCTGAAAGATATTTCAAAATGATTGAAATACTAAAGGAAATAAAAAAGTTGGGGGCATGGGACCAAGAAAGCTTTAAACACATTCTCAGCACACTGCATCAAAAGAGAAATAGACCGCTCTGTCTGCAATGGTAAATTCTCAGTGTGTGTACACTGCATTATTCAGTCATCAATTTTCTGGCCCTGAAAGGCAGACATTTGCAGGAAACAATGAGAGCTCCAGAGTCTCCAGTCCTGCCTGCCAATCAGTAGTGACACCACTCTGTCACCAGGAGGCTGGGGCTCCACAAGGCCAGAGTACAGGGTTTTTACAGAGCAACTGGAAAGAGAATATAAAACACTAACCCAATAAGAATTGAATCAAACAAGCAATAGACTGACATAAAAAAATATATATATAATATATATATATATATATATATATAATCACAATTTAATTATAGTATAATCATCTAGCAGCAAATATGATCATTTATATTACAAATGAGACTTGAAATTTTTGTTTTTAAAAGGGATGAAACATGGACAGATGGATAAAGATACCTCATTTTTCTATTTCAGGCTTTTTCAATCAAAATTAAATTTGTTGAAAAATGGCACTTGATTTCTCAGAATTATTACGCATGTTCCAAGAAGGGCAAGGAAAACATAAATGTTGATGAAACATAAAAATTAATGTTGGGGGCTGGGGTGGTGGCTCAGTGGCGGAGCGCTTGTCTAGCACATGTGAGGCACAGGTTTCGATCCTCAGCACCACATATAAACAAACAAACAAATAAATACAGGTATTAAAAAGTTAATTTTGATGGGTCTTCTTCGGTTTGCTTTCTACTTGGTTTGACTAATAAAATCCCTCTCCTCTCTTCTGTTCTAAAAATTACTTCCCACTAAAACGCTGAAATACATTCAATCCTGCAAGGAGGACAGAAGTCACAGGGAGTTGGGATTACTTCTGAATGGAGAATGAAGTTGTCAAGAAAGCTTCCATGCTTGATCCGCTGTAAACCTGAGCCATGTTTCCAGCAAGTTGGAAGGACCAAGGAAATGGTAACTAAAATGTCCTGAGCCCTGAAAGGTCAATGAGAAAAGGCTTACACGTTTAATCTTTGCTTTTCCAGGTACCACAGCCATAATAGTGGGAGGTCAGACCTCCCAGAATACTGGAGGTAAATATGAAAACACACCTGAGCACATATTGAAATGAGACCAGGAGAATGCAAAGCTAGGATAAAGTCCACCCCAACCCTGCTGCTTAACCAACAATTACTTAATCTTAATCCTAAGTAAAGCCAGAAGCATTTTTAAACATTTAGCAAGCACAGTGGTTTCTTGTATCCGACAAATAAGAAAATAAAATGGTTTGGTAATAATTCATCTTCAAAGGAGCAATAAAAGTGAGTGGAAGCTCTTTCCATATCAATTTAGCTTTATTCAGAAAGAATTTATATAAAGTAAAGTTTATCTATTTTTTATGTTTTATTAGTGTATTACTGTTATATATAACGGTGGGTTCATTTTGACATTCATACATTCATGTAACATATTTGTCCCATTTTAAACCCCAGTACTCCCCCTAAAATAGACCTACTTTAAAGTGTGTGTATAGTTTGATGAGATGGGTAGTCACCACATAATACAAAAACTGGACTTTCATATTACCCCCAAAACTTTCTCTTGTGTCTCTTTGAAGACAATCCCTCTCTCCCATTCCAGGATCCTGACAACCACTGCTCTGTTTTCTGTCCCTAGTCTTACTTTTTCTAGAATTTCATATAAACAAAAATCATACTGCATATAGCTCTTGTGCCTGGCTTCTTTCACTCAGTCTCATGGCTTTGAGATTCATGCATATTGCAATGTGGCTGAGTTGATTGTTCCTCTGTATTGCTGGGCAGTATTCCGTTTCTCCACATTAATTATATATTCTTCCTAGAAGCCCTAAGACAAGCTCTGTTAATATTCTAAATGCTATTTCTTGACTTTCCTTGGTTTTTTCCTTTGTAGAAATGTCAACATGGCTTCATTCATTTGGTCAGGTACAAAAATAACAGCTGTTAGGAGGGCCACGCCAGGCAAGCCAATAAAAATTTAATTGAAAAATACAGAAAAGAAGCCAACAGACAAGAGGCCAAGATCTTAATGAAAGCTCTACTATAAAAGACTGGATCAATACTAAATTAAAGAAGGCCATTTCTCCACTGATCAATTGATCACTAAGTATTTTGTTATAGGGAACAGTGACATACCTAATAGTAATATCAACGGTCCACTGTGAGGGGTAAAAGAGATACCCCATGGTACTTGAAGTTCCAGTATCTTCAGGTGTTTTGTATAAGTGAATTTTCATATATCTTAAATTTATCTTATAGAGTGCCTTAAGTACTAATTAAGTCCTAAAAAAGCACTAATTCTATGCCTTATTAAACAGAGTCTACTGAACATAATTAAACATTTACTTGATACAGAATCATTATAAACAATCTGACTCTTAAACAGAGATATCCTTGGGGGATTGTTGTGTCTGTCAGACTAGTCTCCCTATTCTAAAGGCCTACTCTTTTAATTTAAAAATAGAAGCTCCCATCTTCTTCCTATAATGTTAACTGTCTCTTTTCATAGTGTTAGTATGACCTTTCTTCTAGCCTACTATTTGTCCTTTAAACATTTTTTATAATTATAAAATGTACCCATCATATAGAAACATTCAAAGAATATATATCTAAGTCCTCACCCTCCAACTCAACAACTGTTCACATTTAAATGTATTTGTTCCCCATCATTTTTTCTCTACCAAGCCAGGTATTTTGGTTTGTTTCTTTTACTTATGAAAGTTAGTTAGCTATCTTGCCAGGCATAATACAGAATATAATACTAGAGAAAATAAATCTGTATTATCCAGATATGGTGGCTGCTTGGTATCATCAGAGTGAGATCCTCCAAAAAGTTTCCTTCCTTCCTCAATTCAAAACACATTTATCTACTTCCCACTTAGGAGAGGTCTTTTTTTTTTTTTTTTTTTTTTTTAATTAAAACAGCAAGGTGGGCTGGAGCTGTGGCTCAGTGGAAGAGTGCTTGCCTTGCATGGGTGAGGCACTGGGTTTGATCCTCAGCATCACATAAGAATGATTAAATAAATAAAGATATTGTTTCCATTTACAACTAAAAACAAACAAACAAACAAACAAAACCCAGCAAGGCAAGATCGCTGCCCTCACTAAGCTTATCAACTAGCCAGAGAAGCAAGCTCACTGACCTTGAAATAGCCAGACAGCAAACAAGACATCCACACTTGATCCAGAGTACACTAGGACGTGAGCAGCTCAGCCTGTAGGAAGAAGGCCTCCTGATGGTTCCCAGTCAGAGGACTTTGTGGATAGGGAAGGTCTGTCCCTCCTAATCACCCACTTATTAAATTGCCCCATCATTCACAAAGATATGTTACCCCATTTTTTTTTTCCTGATTCAAAGTTAAGTGGGCAAAATACCAGCTTTTTCTTTCCTGACATTAAGCACTGTCACTGTCATTTTGACAGGCACCCTTGCTTGGAGTACCAGGAAGTCACGTGCGTGCTGGGTGGCATAGCCTGTAACCAGCCTCCTTCTTCACCTAGCCTAAGCTCTCCCATGGGAGCAGTGAACCAGGCAACTATACCCACTTCCTTGCTCTGTCAACAAATGCCCAAGAAGCCTCTTTTTTCTTAATGCCTATCAGACTGGAAAAAGTGCCAAAGAAGTTTGACGCCACTGTCAAGAAAAATGCCCATGGAGAAAGAAAGGGCTGCAGTGCATCTATTTTTTTCCTTCTTCTTCCTTCTTCTGAAGATCAAAACAATCAGTCAGGCCAAGGCAAGCAAGCAGAAAGTTCTGGGTCACACTCACATGTCCCTGCCCCACTCCTCAGTCCTCAGATATATGGGGTCTTGTCTTTTGGGACTACTGCAAATCCACCTTGGCATGCCTCCCTCACTGATGAGTTTCTTGGAGTAAGAAACAGGGAGAAGAATTTAGTTGGCAAGAGAGCTGGAGTAAAGTAGCAAAGGGAAGGCTTAAACTCATGGGTTCAAATAAATCCCCGCACAAGCACACATTTTCTTTCAGTTTGAATCAATGGGGGAGGGGGAGTTCACTTATCTTTAAACCTTAGGTCTGTACAAAAGGAATGGATCTGCTGAACATGTGATATGGCAAAGAGCTAAATTATTACTGTATAATTTACTTGGTCTTAGCAGGCACCTCATTTTCTCCCCATTGTCCATTTTCTTATTCCATTGTCTTTTCCACATTCTTTCCCCTGATGGAATAAACATACTGCTATTAACAGTCTTACAATGTTGATTGAAAAAGTCCCTTCTGGCAGCAACCTCTGCCTAGACTGCTGGAGCAAACAAAGTGCCCAGTGTGATCTGCAAGAAGAGGCAGTTCACACTGCAGGGGTTTACCTTTCTCCATGCTGTTGCCAGGAGCACCTCGAGAAACGTTCTCTGGCTCCTTACGGGGAAGGTCTTCTAAAGAGAACTGCTCAAGGAACCTTCTAGGCGTTTTAGGAGAGGAAATCGGACAATGGTGTAAGTGGACTGAGCCTTTCCCTAGAGGGGACGATTGATCGATCATCCTTCCTGGTGGAGAGGCAGGTCCAGAAAGCATAGCACAGTAATGCTTAAACAAATCTTGGCAGAATCTGTCATCCTGCCAAAGGGTCCATGAAGAGCAAAGTTACCCCAGAAATAGCTGGAGACTGCGGATAATTCGGCACAGCTGGCCTTCCAGAGCTGCTGCTGAACTTTCGGACTTCACAAAGCAAGACATAAAAGAAAAGTAATGCCTCAAGGAAGAGTCCAGAAAAAAAGATGTCTGCTATTTCATTTCATAAAACAGTGGCTTAATGCACCTGCTCAAAAAAAGATATCATCTCAAAATGAGAGACACAAATGACACACTTAAACTCGAAAAAACATTTCAAGGTGTCTATTCTGTTCCTGGTTTCACTGCAGACCTGGGAAGTGCGGCCATGATCTGGCACCAGTCTGCCCTTTGGGGCCTTATTACTGTAACGAATAAGGGGCTTTCCATCCCCTAAGACACCAAGCAACTTGCCCAAGCTTCACAGTGGGGTGAAATTAGGAATTGCTCAGATGGGACTCTGTGTGGTTGCAAAGCCCACCTGCTTCTGGTGCTACAGGCCAACTGGCCTCCAGGCCCCCCACAAAGGACTGACAATGGAAGGAGTCTGCAATGGAGGTCCAAAATTCCACAAGTCATTTAGGTGTCTAGGCTGAATGTGAAGCACACTCACAAACTATTTTAAAGTGTGTGGATTCAACATAGAAAGCCAGGAAAATTTTCACATAGGAAGAATGTATGCTAGAAGCAAAAAATGTTTTGTTATGAGAGTCATATAAAAAGCACAATACAAATTAGATATAATAATCTAATAAATAATGAAAACAAAATAAGACTGAAAGAAAATACGTCCAACAATTAACAGTAGTAGCCTTTGGCAGGGGTCATTATGAATTGTTTCTTTATGGTTCTCTATGTCTTCTAAATTTCCTATAATTTGTTTTCATGTTTTTTATATCCTCTACATTTTGTGGGTAGGTACCAGGGATTGAACTCAGGGGCACTCGACCACTGAGCCACATCCCCAACCCTTTTTTGTATTTTATTTAGAGACAGGGTCTCACTGAGTTGCTTAGCACCTCGCTTTTGCTGAGGCTGGCTTTGAACTCGCAACCCTCCCATCTCAGCCTCCCAAGCCGCTGGGATTACAAGCATGCACCAACACGCCTGGCTTGTATCTTCTACATTTTGTACAATATTCTCAAAACCAGAAGATAAATATTTTTAGGTTTAGAAGTTTGAGAGTCGAAACTGAATTTTTTTAAAATCCTGAATTTTGAAATTATTATAAACTCCCATAATTCAGTCCAGATTTGTAATAATAGTCTTTACAAGAAAAAGAAATAGCTGTGGCTCATGTTGATATATGCTTATTAGTTTTTTCCTTTCTGCTTTAGTATACCTACCATAATATGATTTTACTTATAGATTACCCAGAACAAACTAGCCGGCTCATGTCTCTGTGCAGTTTTATTCTGACATGATAAAGTAGGAGTATCAATCCTGTTTAATTATTTTGTCATGCTGAAGTAAAATTCATCCAGATCTGTTCATGAATCAGATGTTCTCTTCCACTTAAGAAGAAAGAAAGAAAGAAGGGAAGAAATAAAAAGAACAACAACAACAACTGCATGTCAACCTTTAAAAATAAAGGTAAACTTGGCTAACTGGATTTGGCAGTTTCACGAGATGGTTGCTGTACTTTCTGCATACAGGATTTTTCTGTATCTAACCTCTCCAACAATTTCACAAAGATTTTCCTGAATATTTAAAAGTCCTAAAAGTATGAGTCAAAATAAGGGACTTGATTCATCACTCGTGAAACCTAAATCTAGTTCCTGGTGTAAGTAAGTTGGACCCTGAACCGTGGACACCCCAGCCAGGGCTACCCTGCTGCACTGACCACCTGTTGGCAAACCCTTCCCCTCCAAAGCCTCACTGCATTCTTCTAATACTAACTAAAGGCTTCCTCTATCTGTCCAAGACCTATTTATTAGCTTTTCCTATCAGCCACTGGCCATATAAGCGATAAGCGAATTCTGATTTACTGCTTCTTTGTACAAGAGAAAGAAAACAATTTTAAAAACCGACTCAGGAAATGTAAGAATAATAAGATTAAATGTGGCCAATTAATGAAAAACAGCAGATGAGGGCATAGTGATTGAAGGAAGGGTTACAGATAAAAGAAAAGGAAGAAGGCAGAAAGCTTGAAAAGGGGAGACAGAAAAATGACAGGGCAGAAAAGCCCAAAAAGATACACAGATAAAGAGACACAAACATATATAGGAAGATATACAAGAGATACAAAGATACATTTGAATTTAAAATGTTTTTTCGTAGCCATTATGACTAAATTTTAAAAAACCTGGGTTGTATTTTTTTCTTCAAAAGGCACAGAGCAGTAATATGTAGTTTCTTCATTTCTAAGAAGAATTTTTAGAATTTATAAATCATATAAAAAGGCTGGTTGAACAGTCTGAGTAATTTCCAACTTCCAGAGGCCAATTTCCAGTTCATTACAATTTTCCTTTTGATTGAGAAGCAAAGATGGAGAAAAATACTTGCACAGAGAACAGACTCCCTCCAACCAGAATTGTGGCCAGGTCAATCCCCAGCCTCCCAAAAAATAAAAGAGAAGGAAACCTGACCTGCAGTGCAAGCCTTAGCTGCCCTTCCATTCATGCACTTACCTGCAGGGACTCTCCCTTCCCACCTTGTGTAGGCACCCACTCCCATGCTGGCTCTTCCCTGGAAGCCAAGTACAGGCTGCTCTTCCCACAGGCCTGTGCCTTGGCTGACTAAGTCACCAGTGCTGGAAATGTCTGTCCTTCTCTATCTTCTGACTTCACTTTGCCTTCTAGATCCTGCTCAATGGTTGCCCTCAAGTTTGGCCTTCTACCACATTCCCCATGCTTCCACCCCTCACTGCTCCTGGACTTCAGCCCTCTTAGCAGCATGGGGACACTGTACCTTCCAAGGACACTTTGCCATCCTCATCTTTGAACACACAGTTCCCAATACTATGGGCTCTTAGAAAATGTTTGCTGAAGTGAAATTAATTAAATGGAAACAAGAGGCTCTTTTGCAAACAAGGAAAGCATCATTTTTACACTTAAAAAAAAATGGCAACAATGGAGGTGTTTTGTTTTTGTTGTTGTTTCTGTTTTGTAAATTTCTTTTCCCTAAGACTGTATTCAGGTCATGATTTTTAAAAAGTGAGTGATTTTTTTTTTTCTAGTGGGGAAATTTTCATTATTAACAACCAGTCTGAGCCAGCACGGGGACACCATCTGTAATCCCAGCTACTTACTACTCATGAGGCCGAGGCAGGAGGATTACAAATTCAAGATCAGCCTGGGCAATTTGGACCCTATTTCTAAAAAGCGCTTGGGATGTAGCTCAATAGAAGAGTTTTTGCCTAGCATGGGCAAGACCCTGAATTTTGATCCTTAGCAGTGAAACAAAACAACAATCAATTTGCTTTTATTTTTTTAGATTATAATAAAAGGCAAGAAAAAGGAATGGGGGCAGAGGAGGCAGGAACTGGTGAGTTGTAGGTAAGGACACCAGGAAATCCCATCTGAGGCAAACCTGGCCCGTTGTAATCTCCATTCTGTCACTGTTTCCCTCTGTCTTCATCCTCTACAGCCCCACTGAACAAATCTACTCCCTCTTCCTTCCCAGGCCTCCTCAAATCTAAACCTGTGCTCTCATTGCCAGTCTCTCTCATCCTCATTTCAGGCTTCCAGAGCCTTCATTTCTTGACAGTTCTTCTTCAGAGACTGGTCTGATTATATGTGACAACCAGCATTGATGTGGTCTGGCAATGGCCATGGTGGGGCTGCCACTCCCCATAGTCAGGACCCTATTTTTCAAGGGAGATTTGGGTGTGGGGGGGGTCTGAAACAATGTTAGCTAACCCTGAGTATGTAAGGAACCAAAAGCCCAGAAAACTTGTGCAAACCACATGATTCTCTCCTGCCTTCCACCTGCCATCCACCTGTCTCCCAGTCCCCCTCAAAACAATTATCTTAAGAATATAAGGCCCATTGAAACTTCAGAACAATAAAAGGAAGAACACGGGGAACACTGGGAATTCTCAGTGCCCAGTTGCTTTCTTTATGAGATGAAGAAGCATATTAATAAGAGACACTAACATAGGATCCCTAAGATTTTCATGACTGTTGTCCCCTTGCCATTCCCCAACTCGAAAATACTTGGCCTGTCTAAGGGGAAATCCTCAAAGTGCAGAAGATCTTTGGCTACCATCCCATAAGTTTGCCCCACACAATCAGAGCTGTCCAACAAGAGAAGAAAACAGAATGGACCTAAAAAAAAGAGTTGATATGGCCTTAGTTATTACAATGTTCAGATAGGGCAGAAGGCCATTTGTCAGTGTCCTTACGGAAGTCTTCAGTAGGGAGAGTAATAGATTTGAATCCACTAATGGACCTTTGGGTATTTAAGGTTTGATAGTCATATACCCCTCCATGATCCTCTGGGCAGACGTATCTTCCATTTCCAATTCTTTGGTCCCCTCGAGTGAGTAGAGAACTCCAACACTCAACCAACAAACCAAACCACATTTACCAAATGCCTCTGAGAGACTGTCATTGTGTCATCCCAGGTAAAAATGATCCTTCACGTTCCATGTCCAAATGCATCCTCTGCTTGTATCTTGTTAATCTACCATTGGGGCAACTTTAGAATTTTGTTGACAACAGTAAAACCATTATCTATAATTTCCCATTCCTCCCTATCACTTATTAATTACAGTTCTTAATTCCTCAGCTTCAAGACTTTGGTAACATCAATGACTATACGTTTGTTTATTCAGTTTCTAACTAAGGTGAAGTGTACATCTTGAAATAAGGGGGATTTCTATAGTAGAAGAAAATAAAGGCCTTTTCTCCACAAAACAACTATAGTCCCAATAGACAAAATATACTTGGGAGAGCAAGAGGCAAAATATTTTCAAAAGAAAAGGTTAAAAGTAAATTCAGTAATCTATTTGCAAATGTTATCTGCCCTTGTTCACTAAAACTAAAAATAAAATTGGCCTGCAGTTTACTAAATTTGGTTGCAAGTGCTTTTCCCACCAAACCACTCTGCAATCGCATCAATCACTAATAAAAATGATTGGCGGGGGTGGGGGGTGGGGGTGGAATGGAGGCTGTAGTAAAAATACACTGTACATGTTCTAAAATGTCTGATGAAACAGGAAGGTTCAATTCTTGTTTCAACTATTTTAGCACCTTCTCATTTTACTCAATTTCAGGGCATTAAAGAGACTGGGGAGTTGTGCAGAATATGAGGAGAACTTATTTTGAGAGAAGATTAAAACTGGCCCAGTCATAAGCTGTCTTCAGTTACTGTATACATCAGTCAAACTGAATAACTCACTCTCAGCTGCTCTCAATCAGCAGGGCTCTGGAAGAACATATCACTCTTCTCATGGAGGCACAAGTCCATTAGTTACCAAAACATGCTGCCAGAGGCACACGGTTTTCACTCTTCTCCTACAAAGCGTGTTTTAGTTTTTCAGGCAAGAGGAGAAATTGAGAAGGGAAATGAGTAATATTGGACCCTCTTCCAGCTCTCTGGCCTGCAATAAGTAATACTTTCTTCCCCTTTCAGAGTTAATCAGCAAAGGCGCTGAACACAGTGAGCGGGGCCTGGCTGTTCGTGGCCAGGCAACAGCTAGAGCCTCCACCTAAGCTCTGAATTATCACAATAAGAAATGACCATGCAGAGGAGACCAAGAAAAACAACCACATCTAGGTTGTGATAACCCAAAGGGCTGTGTGTGTGTGTACACAGGAAACACACAAAAAATTACCACTTGGGTTCAAATTCTAATGCTTCCTCTTCCTGGGTATAAGATCTTGCACACATACACCATTTTTTATATGTAGAATAATAGTAAGGATACTTGCCTCGTAAAGTGGCTGCGAGATAATACACAAGCAAATACAGGGATTACCCAAAGCATGCTGACTGGTATATACGGATATATTCTTGACAGATCCAGTGTTCATTCAACCCAAATTGAAGCTGCCTGGTACTTAATGGCTGCCAAGGGCCATGCAACAATATACTTAAACACCAAATCGCCTAAACCTTGGCTGGAATCATTGGTTCTTAACCAAGTCTTCACTCATAAAAGGTTCTATGGGCTCTGTTTACTTTGGATGGAAATCAAGTGTCTATTTTCCTCGGGATCTGAAAGTCACTGGGTCAAGGTTGCTATGGCCCCTTTTCACACAGAGGAATCCATCAAGGACTGAGGGCGTCCTGTTTAGTGGTAGTCTTCTGGCCAATTTCATGGGGAGTCACTTTGTGGCTTTGGCAGAGTCTGCCACTGACTACTGGAATAAATCTGGAGCCCAAATATGTTTTTTTTTTTTATTTTGACTTGTGTACATTTTCTGAATACAAAAGACTATTGATAAGGAGTTGAGGCAAGAGGAGAAAGTGTTTGTTGATTTCCCTGAAAGCACAAAATGTTCATTCAGAGAAGGGAAAGGAAGGGACCATTTGCTCATGATAGTTTTGAATTAATGCTACTTTTTCTACAGCAGTGATTCTCAAGTGTGTGACAGAAGTGTCTGGGAGCCTGTTAAAAATAAATTGCTGGGACTCACCCCCAAAGTTTCTCATTTTGTAGTTCCGGGGCAAGAGGACACTGTATAGAGCACATGCATTTTAACACAGTCCCAGGAGATGCTGATGCTGTTTGTCTGGGGACCACGCTTTGAGAACCACAGCTCTGTTGCCTCACTAACTGTAAGAAGATTTAGTTCAGACCCTAGAACTTAGTACACCATCAAACAAAGAGGGGGTAATCGTTCTCATTAGACATTTGTTGAATGAATGCATGAAGGATAAGAAAATTCCTCCATCAATACACTTCCCATGTTTTCACATCAGATTCCTACTACATAGAATCCAAGATAATTTTCAATATTCTTCAATCAACCACAATGGACATCAAGGTGGAAAAAGACTATAGCATGTACACATATGTGTACACACACACACACACACACACACACACACACATACACACTCCTGTGGTGGTCCCTTAAATATGCCCCAACATTCTTTCTCTCTTTTGTCCTTTTATCAATAAAATCTCCGAGTTCAGTTGGGCAACTGGCTGCCTGAAGGCTGAAGAGTAGATAAGGTTAAGAGGGCCAGTTTCAACCATGGAGTCAGGGCCATGTCCTAGTGCAGAGAAGGCTAACGTCTGTGAAATTCCAGACAGTAAACATTTCTGTCTTTGCAGGTCATATTATCTCTATCTCAACTATTAAACTATGATTGTAGTGCAAAAGTAGCCACAGATTATATCAACATAAATAAGAGTGACTGTGTTCCAATAAAACTTTTGGAAATTTGAGTTACATATAATGTTCACATATTAGAAAACTTCTTTACATCATCTGAAAATATATGTGGTGGCCATACAGAAACAGGGGATAGTCCAGATTTGGTCAACAGGCCATAATGTGCCAACTCTTCATCCTAAAAAAGATGAGGAAGCAGTAGTATGGAAGAAACCTGTCCTTAGACAGTTTTGTGAGGTACCATCTACTCTAAGCCTTCTGCCAGAGAGGAACTTTTCTCTTCTATGAAATATTGTACTTCAGAGTCCCTGTTAATGAAGCTTAGCATGTAAGTACAACTGATATACCTACCTACACAAAACCACATTTTGGTGTGAGATGGTCTAAGCTATTAGGATTGTTTAAAATAACAAAAAAGGCAAGGAATAGAAAAGTCTCCTTTTGTAAATCCCCAACATAAGCTTAAACTCCACACGGTCACCTCCCAACCCTCTCAGGTACAAAACTGATAGTAATAAATGCCTATGATGATTGCTACAGTTGACACTGCCCAATATCTGCCCCCCAACTTATTCCTTCATGGCAGAACCCTGGACTATGTGCCTTCGGAAGACACTTCTCAGCCTTCCTAAACTTGACTTGAGAGCAGTCTAGTGAAAGAGGAAGCCACACTAAAACACACACACACACACACACACACACACACACACACACACACACACACAACTTGCTAATGCTGCCTACATCTCACCCCAAAACCAGGGCCCAAAAGGGAATAAGAGAAAGTAAACAGCCTCCCATTCAAATAGAGGTGGCCAGTGGACTATAAGTAAGAGATGGAGCTTCCCAGAGAACCCTTTGGCCCTTTATGCCCTTACTTTTGGAAGCTGGGTAATTAGGAGTATGAAGAAGAGCTCTTGGGTCTGTGAAGTAAAGACAAAAAGAGAACAGCAGAGATCTCAGTCCAAGCACACATTCTGGCCACTGAAAAAAGAGCAACAAGTCAAATCCAGTATTCTTTTACCTTAACTACTAGAGCAGCCAGTGCAATTCCAACCCCCCCATGTTTAATTTGGGGTGTATATGAGTCAGAATTGCACTGGCTATCCGTAAAAATAAGCAAAGATAATACCCACATTCATAGGGCACAGAGCTCAGAGATGGAGACAATGTCAGCTCTAAAGGAGCTAAACAATACATTGAGTCAAGGTGATGGTCTTGTAGGGTGATTTTAGGAAAGCCAGCTTTATGCCACAAGGTCCTTGCATCATCAATTTACCCTGATGCTACCATATTTCCCAATTGATCCTCTGTAGGTAGACCCTGATGTGGATCTGGACTGAACTTAACAGCATCAGTGATGACCAAGAAGGCCTTCGTTTGGGTCTCTACTAATGGCTTCAGGCTCTGCACCAGCCTTCCTGGGCTGAAAGCCAGTCAGGGGTCACAACATCCCTAGGCCCAGTCCCTGGCATCTGGGAAACATTAATACACTGGGCTGGGAGTCCTTGCCCTCAAGGACACACCTTCTGGTGGGGAAGACAGACACACAAAAAACAGACAAATAGGAGAACAAGATAACTTCGGAAGAAGTAAATGCTATGAAAAGATATAACTAGGTAATGTGATAGGAGACTAGGTGATGGGGGGCAGGAGAGAGTGAACTGCTATGCAGGCTGGTTTTGGAAAGGTAGGGGTCTCTCCTGATGAGATTCACAGGCATAACTGAGGGTGGTGTTGACGGGTTGGTAGGAACCCTCTGTGCATCTTCACAAATTTTCTATAAAAGTAAAATTGTTTTAAAAATTTTAAATTTATTTTTCAAGAATCTAAAGAGGAGAATATTGGGGCTGGGGATGTGGCTCAAGCGGTAGCGCGCTCGCCTGGCATGCGTGCGGCCCGGGTTCGATCCTCAGCACCACATACCAACAAAGATGTTGTGTCCGCCGAGAACTAAAAAATAAATATTAAAAATTCTCTCTCTCGCTCTCACTCACTCTCTTCTCTCTCACTCTCTTCTCTCTCTCTTCTCTCTCTCACTCTCTAAAAAAAAAAAAAAAAAGAGGAGAATATGACACACATGGAACAGGAGCAAAGGTCTGAGCCCTACACAATGCTGGTTGAATTCCTGGGGAGGACAGTGAGTGGCTGGAGGACCTCAGAGGGCAAGCGGGGCGCTGAGACCTGCAGGCCATAGACAGGCCCCATCTTCTGTTTTTGGTACAGGGACACTTGCAAGCAGAATGGCTTGATGTGACTGACATTTCGAAAGACCCTCTTGCTGCTACAAGGAGGAGCTCTAAGATGGTGCAGGCAGAGCAGGGAGACCCATTAGGAGGCAGCACTAGATGATGGTGGCTTGAGTCCACGTCTCTAGGCTCCTCACACTCCACCGCTGCTGTAGGATTTGGTGATGCCTGATGAATTTCATTTGTCAAGGTATCCAGACAGCCCATTACACTGCACACTGCCCTAAAACTGGATGCCTTTCTCAGGTTTCATTCCTAATGCCTAAAAGTGGTTTTTTTTTTTTTTAATTCATCCAAAGCCCTGATCCTCCTCATAAATAAAAACATAATCAGGCGATGAGGGCTCTGAATTTTAAAAGTTCTTTTGGGTTAGGTTGTAATAACTTAAGAACAGCTACTTCGTGAGTTTGGTTTTGCTCACAATAGCAAAAAGGAGAATTTAACAAAATGATGGGGTGATCCTGCCCCAGAGATGTGAAAACTGGTTCTAGGTCAGGGTGAGAATTTCACTCTATATGTATAGGACAGATACATATATGGTACACAAAGTGATATACAATATAACATAGTATTAAAATTTTGTGGGAAGGGTTCAAATATGCATGAGGAAAGACATAATTTAAATAAAAGGTTGAGAAAATCTGGTTTGAATAAACATCCCACATACAGCATAACAAAGCCCCCCACCCTCTCTATCCCTGCTTTCCTTTTCTTCCCAGCACTTACCACTACCTTTAACCAAACATCTATGTTTTGCTTTTGTACTTGATTCTCTAGCCCATCTAGAAGGTAGGATCTATGAGAGTGTTGTGTGCAGCCCTATCCCCTGCACTTAATAGTGCATTGCACATGTTGGGTGAGCCTTGTGGTGTAAATGGAGGCCTTGGACTATATGTAATCAAGGGTTCTTTCTGCTATAAAATTCTCTGATACTTAGATGGCCTGTATAGCATAGTTAGCTACAAAGCATCATTTGCAATTCATCCCAGGAGGCCATTCCTTGCATACCAGGAGCATCTCATCAGGAGGTGGCTCCCTATTTATGACCCCCACCCCCAAGGCCAGCTGTGTTTTAGGAAGATTCCTAAGTATTTATCAAAGCAGCCACTTGGTCAGACACCAGCTTCGAGCTGCATCAGGTGACAATGAAAAGAATACAGGCTTCCTAAAACCATCAGCAGGATGTGGACGCTCTCCAGCTCACCTTCCAATTGTCAAGAGGGAGGCAGTGAATTATTTGGGAGTTGTGTTTTCATTCTGGCTTGTGACAAGAAAGGTTTGTGAATTATCTATACACAGCCACAGGTATGAAACCATAACATTTTTCAGGTTTGGGATAAACCAGAAATCATCCATTCCTATAGCAGAGTGTAGTTGTAGATCTTGAAGTCAAAGGTTGAACTCTGATTTCCTTCTAGTGAGTGAAAATGCGGCAAGTTATTTTGCCACTCTGTAGATCAGCTTCCTCATCTATAAATTGGGGAAAATAATCGGTGCACCCCGTAAGTGAATTCATTCATGTGAAGCAGTTAGAACTGTGATGGCACCTGGCACACTATAGGCATTAAAAAATGTCAGCCACTACCATTATCTTCCACCATTAGGTTTTTACATAGCAATTTTAAACTTGAAAATCTTAATATAAGAAAAGCTTACTCATATGGAATACACTTTGCTATGGGGTTATATAGGGGGTTCTATAGAAGCCACAGAGGCCCAAGAACATTCCTGGAAAAATCCAGTGACTTGGCCAAATGTACATGAGAATTCTAGGCTCCAGTACTGGCCTCTAGTGACCTGTCAGCATGTGCCTCCCCCTATCAGGAAAGAGCAGACTCTGTAGGAATGGGGCCCCCCTGCTGTCATAGGAATGACACCCAGAAAACAGTGCACAAAGCAGTGACCTTCACTGAGAGTCACAGAGGTCACCATGGCCCGCAGTGCAAAGCAGGAAGTCCTGTGTGGCATCCCTGTTGCACCATCATGCAGCCTCTGCTTGACTTCTTCCAGAGAGTCACTGCTCTTCCTGACAGCTCTGCTGCTGATTGGTTATAAAAGCCAGAATTAGAAGCAATATACAGTTCCCCTTCAATCTCCAGGCTTCTCACCAGTTCCAGGGTGGTATGGTGGAAGCTCTGGAGTCTAGCAGGCCTGCTATGTGGCCTTGAGGAAGGTACTTATTCTCCAAAAGGCTCAAAGTCTTGGTCTATACAAATGCAGATAACAATGGTACCTCCTTTGCAGCCTCTCTTAGAGGGACAGGTGAGATAAGGCAAGGCCTTCAAATGTGTTTAATAGTCCAGAGCACATAGTTGGAGCTCAACAAATTATAACTGCTTTTAATTATTATCACCACTGTCTCCCTTAAGCTTCTAGACTATGTTAGCTATTCAACAAACAGGCAAGGTTCTCAAATACAGAGAAGGAACTTGCTAGCTGTCTCTCCAAAAATCAGGCCCTCCCTTCCTCCACAGTAACAGAATTGTGGTTAGGTTCTCTAGGAGTTATATGCCCCAGTGCCTTTGCAGCTGTATATAGTCATGCAATTAGGTTCCCAGGAATGGAATAGGAGTGGAAGTGACAACTTACCTTTGAAGGTCTGTCCTTCTCTTCCTTTTCCTCATGATGAACATAAAAGTTCTTCCTCAGAAAAGGATCCCAAGAAACCCAGCTTCTACCATAGAAAAGAGAAGTATATTCTGGGAGAGTACAAAAAGAAGATGGAAGGAACCTGAAGCCCTGAGTGACTACAAGGAGCCAAGGAGCCTGCCTACCCACTCTAGACCCCTGTGTGAAAGAGATATAAACTTCCTGAACCTTTAATCCATGCAAGTTTGGGTCTATTTGTTACAGTAGCTACCCATACATTGGACTGACCATTCCTTGGGAGCCATGACTTAGCTGAAAACTTACCATAAGTCTGAACAAGCTAAATGATAAGATCAGAGCCACAATCTGAGAGGCAATTCAAAGAACAGGAGTTAGAAAAATATTAGAGCAACATTTCTTTAAATATCCTTTAAATCTTGTAGACACATTGTGAAGTTAGCCTCCATACTTATTTCAGCTTTTCCAATGAAACACAAAGAAGCCAGGGGTTTCCTTGGGAGTATAAAGTGGTCTGATTAAAGGCAAAGCATAAAACTAACTCAAAGCCTTTACATGTCTACTGCTTCCAAAATGTTTATTTCAGCTGGGTGCAGTGGCACACACCTATGATCCCAGCAGCATGGGAGGCTGAGACAGGAGAAACGCAGGTTTAAAGCCAGCCTGGGCAACTGCAAGGCACTAAGCAACTCAATGAGACACTGTCTCTAAGTAAAATACAAAACAGGGCTGGGAATGTGGTTCTTGACCACTGGGTCAAGTACCCCTGAGTTCAATCCCCAGTACCAAAAAAGTGTTTATTTCAGGCAAAGTGAAAAAAATTTTTTAAAAAAGAATGATTAACTGTTTTTAGGAGTGATCCATTCTGGTCCTTGGAGCTAAAGGTTTCATGGTAAAAGACAGGTCCGTAAATATAGTTAAGTGGATACCAGTTTAAGTTCCTACATCATAAACTTAGCACTACTGCAGAGTAGGGATACAATGATGAGGCATAGAGCCATAGCCATGTTTTTTGGAAGCTCATAACCTAAGGAGGACAGAAATATTGGAATAATAAGAGTAGAATGCGATCTACTATGCCTGTTATAATAGATAATAATAAAGGAAATATCAGCTCATACTCGTTGAAAGTTGAACACATCAGTTCTACGTGGACGATACCATATTCCTCATATTACCCGTGAGAAAAATAAGAATTAGTAAGTTGCCCAAGGTCACATGCAGTCTAGTCCCAGGGAGTCTGACACCAGTGACAGCTCTATCAGTGAAGGTGTGATGTACAGTGGAAAAATGGGGAAAGGAGGCTCCTGACTGGTTGGGTGGCCCTTTACTACCCTCAATACTGGCTCAAACCGGGGGCAGCAAAGGAACACAGAATCCAGTAGGCAAGGAGTCCCTAAACTTTTCTGAAGCTCTCTGTGATGGGAGAGGCCATCACAGGAAGTGGCCCCAACTTCTCAGCATTGCCAAACAGCTCAGAAACTTGGCATAAGCACAGAACACTGGGTAGACCCGTATTAAAGCCTTTGGATTTAGAAGCAACCTGAGGGTGGAAAAGGGGTCATCCCTAACCAAAGGAGCAGGTTCCCTGTTTGTGACTCAGCAAAAGTCCCTCACCTGCTTTTTTTTTTTTTTTTTTTTTTAAAGTCTAAATTTTCCTTTCTGAAATGCCTATTCATGCATCCCTCCGGAGTCACAGTGTATGACTTCCAAGTTCTCCAAGATGATGGAGGGGCAGCAACCTCCTGTTATAGAGAGTACCGTGATCATTTGGGGGAAAAAAAATTGTATCTAAAAATCAATCTCCTTTTGGACATTTTCTATTTCTGATAAAAACTGCCTATAACAAGTGGGATTATTCGCTCATATATTCCCCATGGACAGAAATATAGTTCCTTGCCCTATCACCTCTGGGCTTGGCCACATGACTTGATTTGGCTAAAGGAATGTTATAATGTGACATGAACAAAGATCTTAATTAAGTTTTTGTGTTTTGGGTTGGCCTTTGTGTTCTGATGGTCCATGATGAGAAAAGCATATCTCTGGCAGTTTCTAGAGGGCTCAGAATGACACATATTAGCACATTTGAGCCCAACCTGCAGCTGATCAGCTGACCAGCAGCCTAGAGAAAAGCCACCCAGCTGAAACCAGCCTTCTAGATCAGGCCAACCATAGACCCTCTGTAGGCCACACAACTTAATGCTTGCTGTTGAAAGTCACTACTATAGTTGTATACAGAATGTCCCTCAGAGGCCCATGTGTTGCAGAAGTGGTCACCTACCTATGGCACTGTTGGAAGGCGGTGGAGCCTTTATGATGTGGGGCCTAGCAGAAGTTTGGTCGGGGAGGTGGGGGCATGTCTTTGAAGTCGTGATACTGGGACCCTGGGTCTGTCCCCTCTCTCTTTGCTTCCTGGCTGCCGTCAGGTAAACAGGCCTCCTCTGCCACACACTCCTGCCATGATGTGCTGTTCTGCCACAGACCCAAAGCAACAGGGCCAAACAACCATGAACTGAATCCCCTAAAACAAACTTTTCCTCATGATAAATTGATTTAATCTCAAGATATTTGTTACTGTGACAGCTATCACAGCCAGTGAGTTTTGGGGATAGTGTGTGACAGTCCATGGTGCTCCAGTATCGTGACAATAGCTGACTACTGCACCATAATTTTATATTTATTGGAAAGACTAAATTACAGGTACAAATACCTGCATCTCAGCAAAGCTCACACTCTGACTGTTCCTTTGAATTTCACTGACTGCACAGGCATCCTATCACCCGAACACATCACTTCTCAATTATGTGAGCAAAGATGCTGACAGGTGAAGATGCAGAGTGCAGGTTCATTACCACGGGGAAAAGAATGGCTAGTCCTGACAGTCAAATATGTACACTAACATCTCCTCATCAGATGCATATGTGGAAGAAGAAACAGTATTTTTCACAATAGAGCAATCATAAATACTACCTTTCAGAATGCAAAAAGGTAGAATAATGTCTTTAGGCTCAGGGTCTACATAATTCCCCCACCCTAGTAAATGTTGTGTCCTTCTATCAATATGTTTTAAATTACTGCTTTTGAGACATTTCTCTTCTCCTTTCTCCACCCTTCCACAGCCCATCATGCTGTGTACAACCAATAAAATTTATGCAGGATCTCACAAAGCCACTGAAGAAAAATTTTAAAGAAAGCTGTAGGTTCTCAGAGTTTATAAACTGTACCAAACATTATTTTGTATCATGACTACAGATCATCCTCTTTTTTCTCTCCTGCTTCAAAATAAAATGGCAAATGCTATGTGAACTGCCATGATGTGCTGTTCATTATTATATTAGTTAAAAAATGTTTACTTCAATATAAATTTCAAAAAAAATAAATAGCACTTTGGGGCTTAAAAAGCAAACCAACCAGACTTAAAAGAACTAGAGTTCCCAATTAGGGTTTCCCAGATCCCTCCAGGACTTTGAAGGTGGCAATGGGTCTTTTGAGCTATTTAAATGTTACGAAAAAGCCCAGTGGAACTAACCATAATGAAGCCACAGGATGTTCCACATCCTTGGTTGGGGCTGGACTTATTTTCACTGCGTGTGGTGACACTGCCTGACACTGGGTGCTGACTCCCCTCCTGTCCCCACTTCCTGCTCTCCTCCTTACTCCCTCTGCTCCTGCCACCAGACACTCCTGCCTCAGGCCCTTGCTGGTCCCTCTGCCTAGAATACTTCTTCCTTCAATGCCTACATGGCTCTTTCAGTCCCCTGTCCACTAAGCCCCTTCAGAGACACCTCCCTCCATCCCGCCTCATCTTTAGACCACCTCTCCTCAAGTAAGCCTTTGTTATGGTTTGGATATGAGGTGTCCCCCAGAAACGCTGCAGGAGGGTTCAAAGGGGGAAATGATTGAATTATGAGAGTCTTAACCCAATCAGTGAATTAATCCCCTAATGGGATTAACTGAGTGGTAACTGGAGGCCAGTGGAGTGTGGCTGCAGGAGGTGGGTCATGGGGAGCGTGGCTTCTTCGGGGTGTATGTTTATATTTGTCAAGTGGAGAGCTCTCTCTCAGTTTACTGATCATCTTTTGACTGCTTCCCTCTGCCACACTCTTCCACCATGATGTCCTGCCTCACCTTATGCCCCAAGGAATAGGGCTGGGTGTCTATGGACAGAACATCTGAAACTCTGTACCCCGAAATAAGCTTTTCCTCCTCTACAATTGTGCTGTTGGGGTCTTTTAGTCACGATGGAGAAAAAGCTAACTAAAACAGCCTCCTACCTTCCGTCCTCTCACTCACTGGATGGCTGGAAATCATCTTACGTATTTGTGTTTTGTCGACGTCCCCCATGAGCACAAGGACTTTAATCGTGTGGTTCACAACTGTATCCCCATCTTCTAGACAGGGCTTGCACCGTTGGCACTAAATATTTACTATACATGTAAGCTAGGGAGAGAGTTTTAAATGTTGCTGCATGGAAAATAAAAAAGTAAGCATTTAATTACTTAATAAGTCTGCATGTTTTTTGACAAAATCTTTCAAAACAAAGAACCCAAGGGAAAGGAGAAGGAAAATAATGAAAGGGGCCCTCAAGAATAAAAAGGTTGAAAATCATGTTCTCAATCAACTACTGCTAAGTCAAATAAGCCTGGACCAAGCTGCTTAACTCCAGGATCCCAGCATACTCTACAGGGGAGAACCTGGGGCATCTATTCTATAGGACTGAAAATGACTTCAAGTGATACTGCCAAATAGTGTTTAGGAATGAAGTATTTAAAATATTCTCCATAATAAATAAGCAACCATTGCTACTTGAGTTTCTCAAACAAGGCCTACCCCGGCCTTTCCTGGGAAGCTTCCAGAATCAGAGTCTGTGACATTTCGGAGACTATTATTAAAGAGATGCACAGCGTTTAAAGAGGAAGACATGGCTTTCTATAGCATGTTCTGAAATTCTTCATAAAAGCCCTACAAGTCCTTTCATAATCAATCTTTATAAATAACATATATAAAGTGTCTCCCATTTTTTCATTGCTCAGTTGTTGCAAGAAAAAAAAAAGTGTTTTCTTTTATTTAGTTAAATAAACCTCTCTAGACCCTTGAAATGCCTTTTCTCCTAAACAGAAAATTGTGTTTATCAAATATGGAAGTCATTTTTCTAATCATATGACCTAACGTCTCAAAAACTTATATCTGCAAAAACAATACTAAATTAAGGCCGGTATATTTTGAACCAGCAAGAATGTGTGTGTGGAATGTTATAACAGCCCATAGATTCCTAGGACCACTCACTATGACTTCCACAAACACAAACCAAAACTGTGCTATAAGGGAAATCAAAGTCTACCAAAGATCTCCCAGTACGAATGTTCAACCAAAAAAACAGAAACCTACATTGCTATTTTGATTGTATTTCTTCCACTGTGTTATGAAAACAAGAAGAGGACAGAAGGGTCTAAAGAGTGAGTAGCGATGGGAACACCACCAATGGATGGCACGGTGGCGTCCGTGTTCTCATCTATGGGGTGCTTCCTGGTTGCCAGGACCTTCATACGCATGCTTTTAACTAATCCTCATAACAACACTCTGAGATAAGTACTGTTCCCATCTCCACTGGACAGAAGTAGAATTAAAACTAGAGGAATCAGATGACATGGCCCATGACACGTGCCTGGCAGGACTGCAGAGGCAACACCCACAACCGACTCTAGGACAGTCGCCTTCTCAGCAACCCACAGAAGACAACCCAGGGAACTAACTGGGGGCTCCCTTTCCTTCAGAACTCACTATCGATGAGGGATGCGTGTTCTGCCACCCCATTTTACAGATGTAGAAAATGAGGCTCAGAGAGGTTATATAACTAGATAGAAAGAGCAAAGCCAGGCCTCCAAGGGAAGCAAACTGGGTGACTCCAGAAGCACTCAGTACGGGGACTGCAGTGGCATAGCTGTCTCTCCCAGGCTTTACACTCATGAGAACCAAGCTGGCCGATGCTTGGGGCAGTTCTTTCCTCCTTATGAATAAGGAGGCCTGCCTTTGGCTCTGCTTCTTCATCCACAGAATCAGCTAGCTGGACTAGCCCACCTCTAAGTTTCCTTCCATATTTTAGGTAAGAGGATGCTCAAACTGTCTGTTGAAGGTGGTTTGCCATAATGAGAACACTCCAGAGAGAGTTTCTGAGTGGTCTTGCTTCTCTCCACCCCCTCAGAGGACAGAAGGCTACTCATTATGATCCAGATGCTCCTAAATACAGGTGCTCCTCCACTGACGCCAGAAAACCCACCATAAGCTGAAGATATTGTTAAGTGGAAAATGGATTTAATCCACCTAATCTACTGGGTCTCACAGCTGCAAGGCACACTGCAGTTCAGTTGTGTCCCCTGGTGATCCCGTGCCTGACTGGCAGCTGTGGCTCGCTCCCCCTGCCCAGCATCCAGAGAGAGAGGATATCACTGCATATCACTTTCCTGGAAAAGATCCAAATTCAGAATTCAAAGTACGGTTTCTGAACGTATATCACTTTCACAGTATCACAAAATCAAAAAATTGTAAATCAAAGCACAGAAAGTTGGGGACTATGCTTTTAGGATTAAGGCTTTGGAAGTTGGTATACGAGAAAAATTTTAATCATATATATATCATGTTAAAAACAGTTAAAAACTTTCATGAAGGACAAAGGGAAAATTTAAAACAACAACTATAAGCTACTGTTCTGTCTAATGATACCATCTCTAGTTCATATATTTTTCTGTTGCTGACAGCAACTATCTACAAAGGTGACCCTGCATCCCACCATTTATATGAGCTTCTTCAAAGCACCCGACCTAAAATAATATCTCTACCTAAACACTGTAATTGGGTGGGGAGGCACATTGTTTGGCCTTTAAATTCATCAATATTGCCAGCATTTAAAGATAGAATTCACATAAAAATATTAATTCCTAGCTTGTCTCTTTCAACAGAGGCCTAATCTCCAACACAGCAGTAATTGCTTTTTTATGGGAAGCAAGAGCTCTTCAGTTTGCCAGAGTCAATTAAACAGAGCTTGGCCACTGGGGACATATACCATACCTGGAGGTATTCTGGTTTGAGATCCTGAGGCCACAAACTCCCCAGTGTGAGCATTTCTACTCTAACTGGACATGAGAAACAGTATAGTATCTTCAGACTTAGGTATTGTCAATGCCTGCCTCCAGCACAACTAAAATCTATAGAACTGAAACCCAAAAAGGTCACATCCCTTTCAAAGCCTGATTCCTTTAGAGAACGCCATAGTCCTTGCTGTGAACTGATGAGATTCAACCCTGGCACAATGTATTAGCATTGACTTCAAGTGTTAAAAACAGACATTTAGTCCAGACCACTCCACTCGGGCCAATTACACTGGAAGTCCTTGGGTGAAGCCCAAGTGTCCTTATTTTCTCCAGGTTTGCCCAAGTGATTCTGAATATGATCTGTGTTGAAACCAGTAGTGTAAACTCTACTGACATAGATGTGACTTGCAAATCATTAAGTCTGACTTCCATGGGCCACAATGAGAATCACTCTTACTACTTTACAATATTCATCAGGTAGTCCCTAAGATGCCATCATCTTCCCAGGGACTGACAAAATAGGATTCCTCTATTGTAACATCTGGGAGGAAGTGCATGCATAACATCTCTTGACCAAAATTCTTGTCTGATGTTTGCATATTTTAACAGCAGATATTTTGCTGTGGGCCCCTCAAAGTGCTGAAGTGAAGCCAACATATAAAAACGACTTTCCAATCCAGGCAGAATATTGAGACACATTAGTTGAAATCATACATCTTCACCCATTTGGCTGAGCTGGCGCCAAACACCAGATGTCTAGTGTTAGAAAGATCCTACTAAAGATGCACTTGGCATATTTATAAAATCTAAACTATCTCCAGGTTACATGTGGGCTACAAAACACCTGTGTGACTAGGACGAGTCTTAGTTCCAGTGCACCAGCCCATCCGGTTCCTAAACACAGTGAGATTAGTTCAAGGAGTAAAGTAGAGACATGGAGAATGCTCACCTGCAATTGCAGAGGCAAAGGTGTTCTGTACCATGTGATCAGTTTTCTGTACCATGTGACACTGAAACTTCAGAAACCCCCATTTTCTTCATGTGACATTTGATATCCGAAGCAGCATCAGCGTAATTCATGCTCACTCAAGCTTATTACCATAATGCTCAGTTGACTTAAACTGTACAAATCTGTGAGATTCCTGGTTTTGCCATTACCTCTATCATTCTGCCACATACAGAGAACCAGGAGACTAAATTAGCAGTCAAGACACTTTTACTGAATGAGTTAGATCACAACAAGGTGCTTTGGTTTTAAGCCCAGATGTTTAAATCATACTCTTGAATGTTGAGAGCCACAGCCGAGTTGGGATGGCGCCTGGCATTTTGCCAGAAGGAGTGGTTGAGAGGTGATGCCAGCGAGCCATTAAGATGATGAAAATTAAGTTAAGCTGTGTATAATTGCTGTGACTAGATGATGCTGGATTGAAATTGGTTGTGCATTCAGTTGTATATAGATCCCTGCTGTCCTACATTGGGTGGCTGCTGCTGCCTCCTGAGCCTACTTTTGAGTTCTTGCAGAGTTCCTGTTGAGTTCTCATGGAGGGCTGGGAAAGTTCCCAGGGAGTGCGCGTGGAGGCCGATGGGAGTTCGGGCAATAAAGTAGTTCCTGTTTGAACCTACAAGTGCCTCCTGGCGGCTCAGTTATTTTGTGCCCAGCCAGACTGCGGCACTTGAACTAGCTATTTTAGGTATGGTGATAGAGTGACCTGACCCAAAGTGTGCCCTCCCTTTGGATGCTACCAGTGAAGCATCTGCAGGAAGGGCTCTAAACACAGGGCAAGAGCACCCAGATTTTTCTGTTCTGAACTCACACCGTTGACACCTGGTTCCCAATATATCTCATTGGTCCAAATTAACTTATTTTGGTGTGTGTGTGGGGGGGACGAGTTTGGGGGGTTAAACCCAGGGTCACTCAACCACTAAGCCATATCCCTAGCCCCTTTTGTGTTTTGAGACAGGGTCTTGCTAAGTTGCTTAGGGCCTCGCCAAATTGCTCTCTCTGGCTTTGAACTCACAATCTTCCTGCCTCTGCCTCCCAAGTCACTGGAATTACAGGCGTGGGCCTCTGCACTTGGCTGCTACAAAGTAATTTTTTTAAATGCAGGGCATAAACATAAGGGTTTTAATTTTGAAGATCTAAAGGAATGAGAAGTTTGTGTGTGCAGACAGGGTTGGGTAGTAGGTTTGTCAGGAGTCCCAACGCCCCAAACAAATATCAGGGAATGTGAGAAAACTAGCTAGCATTTTTAGACAATCAGGGACTATAAACGTTTTAGAATCAGTATGTCATTGTTTTCAATAATGTAATAATGGTATGCTCCTGAGTTCCCCAGCCTACTTAGGGTTTTCTTTCTTGAAACATTCCGGAGTGTTTCCTACCAGAAAGCGCCATCAAAATATTTCCCCCACTATTCAAAGGATTCCTATACAAAAAAGAACCACAGGAAGTCCAGTCTTTCCATCCTAGGACATTTAGGTGGGGGAAGAGCCTTCTATTAAAATGCAAAAATCAGTCAGGCACAGTGGTAAGCACCTGGGGACTCTCCCAGCTACTCAAGAGGCTGAGGCAGCAGGATTGCTTGAGGCCACCCAGGGAAACAGAGAGATCCTGAAGCAAACATCTTGGTCGTGTGAAACATTACAATTTAGGCTATAAAGGACAAGTTCTCAGTATGGGAGGTGGAGGACACCTGACTCTTGCTCCCTTTTACATTTAACCTTGGGGCTTGTTATTTGGTCCATGTCCTTGTGTCCTCCTATATCAAATGGGACTAGTACTGCACAGTGCATGTGAAAAACAACTCACCAGTAGGAGATTAATATTTATTGTGTATCTTACACAAATAAGACTGTTAGTGCTGCCTATAAGGTCCTTGCTTAGTATCTGGAAGGCCATCTTAAGTGACAGCCTCCACTTTAAGGAAAAAAAGTTTCGCTTTCCCACCCAAGGTTTTTGAGAAAGGCTCACCACTCCCTCAGTCCAATCCAACCCTTAACCACCCTCATTAGGACCCGCTGGGCTCTGACTCCTGAGCCTCCCCCATAAAAGTCCCAGAACCCAAGCCTGTTTTGCCTCCCTCTGCTATAGAGATGGTCTTTATTTGTCAACTCTGACAAATAAACTCTCTGTGTATCTCTGCCTGGTCTCCGTCTTTCATTTCTCTCTTACCCGTCTCTTATTCCTCACTTTCTCTTCACTGCCCAAATTTGAAAAGATGAAAGTTGATGGGATCAGGATTCAAAATCTAGTTCTGGGTACTTCAGCCCAAGCCCACGCTGCCTCCTGCCTCCTTTAGGTCAGATGCCCTGGCAAGGAAGAGGAAGAGGACATGTTCCTGTCCTGGCACCGTGGAGGTTGTTTAGGGGTCAGAATGTTCTAGGCAAGCGAACACTGTTAAGTAAGACAAGAAATAATTTAACTGAGCTTCATGGTATCCTCAACCTGGAAAAGGACAAAGTTCTCTTTCCAAGTGTAAATATAAAAAAGGTTGATTTTCTTTTAAATCTCCATATTTTATAAGGCCTTTTTCAAATTTCCTTAATATAAACTATCCCAAACTAAATGCATAACTTGTATTTCTCTGTATGCCACAAACATTCAAATCCATAAATTCCTCTCTCTATAGGCACACATCCATAGAATAATAGGTGCAGAGGTGCTTTCCATAGCCCACAGTTAGCTTTGTGTCTTACCCTTTTCACAGTGCAAAGGTATAGCTCGGGTTTTACTTTCATCCCATTTCCATTTGTGAAAACACTTCTGGAGGAAGAGGACAGGAAGAGGACAGACCCTGTCCTCCAGGAAGGAGCTGAGTTTTGGGGGGATAGTCACAGCACACAGTGTAAGGCACACTCACTGGGTACATCCACAGGCAGGCACCACAGGACAAAAGGAGGACTGATTATAATAATGACATTTATTGAGATGGAACAAATTTTATGTCCCGAAGGAAAATATTTGTTTTATAATCATACCAAGATGAACATTCTAGCTCGTCTTTCAGTAACTGAGCCATTACCACTAGTATGGGAGCATATTTAACTGCAAATCGGAAAACAGCCCTTTTAGGATGTGGTAATGTCTATCTCATAGCCACGCTGTGAGGGTAAATCAAATACTACATGAAAAGTCTCCAGCACTAAGGACTCCCCAACTAGGATTTCAGGGAATGGATGCAAGTTTTATAGGGTCTGCAGCTTTAGACCCTCTTCATGAGGAAAAAAAAAAAAAAAGCACTAGAAAACACAAAGTTTTATACAAGCTGGAATTACCCAAACATCACAAAGCTAAAATCCAGAAAAAGAATCCATACATGTATTAATTAACTGCCCCACACACTGCTATAAATACCTCTTTGGAGCTGTACATTCTGATGAATGTCTCAATGGAAATGATTTATATTAGTGTTCACATTCTATAGGGTGAAAAGACAACTTAGTCTTCCCTCAAGCATGGGTGATCAAATTTTATTTTTAATTATTGATAATTTAGAAAACAGAGTGCTTTCTTAGTAACTCCATATAAATTTTCATAATTGTCAAAATCATATACACGTCTATCAATTTTCTTTCACCTTAGAGTAAAAAATGCAGGGAATTTCAAGTTTTCTTCTACTAACTCTAAGCATTCTTTGTATTCATGATACTCATTAGTCAATTTGTTGTTACTATTTTTTGGTGTTTTCAATATAAATTCATGGCAAATGAACAAGACACATTCATAGAATTACCATTTTAAAATGGTGCATTTGTAACTGTATATTTGTGTCACTGAATATATTCCTAAAAGAAGACAGCTCATACTGACTACATTTAGGTAAGAACTGAATCCTCCACTAAGAATTTTATACATTCACAGACAAGCTTCCAGTTCCCTAAATTTCAAGCCAGATTCCCCAGGGCAGATGTCCTAGTTCAGGTTGATGCTACAATGCTACTTCTGACCTGTGCCTTTGTGTATGGACTCCAAATGGGCTGGCATAATGGGTGGTATTTTAAGAAGTGATTCCTACCCCAGAATGGCTAAGGATAATGTAACTAGACACAGAGATGAACTATGGCCATCATCCTACCAAATTCAAAACTAAATATGTCCCCAGTTCAACTTCCCCTTAGCTGTATCTCAAAAATACTCTCAACTCCAATGTCATCAAACCCACAGAGAAATGTAACAGAAGGGAAGTCGAAGAGGAGAACGATGGTATTAAAATATTTCTTTTTCAAATTTGACAAGTTATGACCCTGTGAATGAATCGCTACATACACAGGAGTCCTCCAGAGACTCCTCTTCTGCACCCATTATTCTCTGGGTGTGTGCATATGTAAAGAGGTATTTATGGATTTGAATGTTTGTGGCATACAGAGAAATACAAGTTATACATTTAGTTTGGGATAGTTTATATTACGGAAATTTGAAAAAGGCCTTATAAAATGTGGAGATTTAAAAGGAAATACTGGGTGGGCCCTAGCAATATATTTTAAAATGGCAAACAATGTTTTATATTAGGGAGGGGCCCTGGGGCTTGAGCTTCATTGGCTTCACAATAAATTTGTCCTTGAGGTCCCTATTATTATTCATCATTTACCTTGTACATTCATGTCCGGTCTCTCCAAATAAATTTCAACGCCTTGGAGACAGGAAGCACTATGTTAAGTACTGGCATAGAAGAAATATCAGTGAAGACTACCATGCAAATTTCTGAGAGAAAGGGAGAAGGAGCAAGAGGGGGGAGGAACATAAATCTATATCTCTACACACACATATATTCATATATACACATACACATATATATGCATATAGATATTATACACATATGAAAATGTATGTGGCATATATACACACATCACTTATTACATATTATATGCGGTAGTCTTCCCTTATTTGGAGTTTTACTTTCCATGGTTTCAATTACTCAGTCAATTTCAGTCCAAAAATATTAAACTGACAATTCTAATAATAAGCAATTCATAAGTTTTAAGTTATATGCCATTCTGGGTAGTATGATAAAATCATGCATGATCCTGTCCAGGGTGTGAATCATCTTTGTGTCCAGTATATTGATGTAGTAATAGTACTCACTAATAATAGTACCCACCTACTAGTCCCTTAGTTCAACTGTCTAGGTATCACAGTGCTTATTTTACTTAATCCATAAGTCCCAAGTTTTTAATTCTGCAAATATAACATATATTCAAATATTATTTTGTAATTACTATAAGTGATATATTTGTTGTTCAATTTAAGTTTTATAATTGCTCCAGATTTGAATTGATGGAACAAAATGGGTTTATAATTGGGCTGAGGTTGTGGCTTAGTGGTAGAATGCTCGCCTAAGCATGCTTGAGATACTGAGTTCGATCCTCAGCACCACATAAATGTAAAATAAAGATATTTTGTCCACTTAAAACTAAAAAATAAATATTTTTTTTTATAATTGGGCTTATAATGGCCCCAAAGTATAAGAATTGTGATGCTGGCAAGTCAGATCATACATGCTTTCTTTGTGTGAAAAGGTGAAAATTCACAAATTAATAAGGAAAGAAAGAAAATAACATTCTAGAACTGATAAAAAAAATTGAGAAGAAAGAAAAAAGAAATTCTTGGTAGTTTTTACAGAATGTAACAGCCATAGTGCATGTTAAAACAGAAAAGGCATTAAATTTGTATAGATGAAGGACATGAACTGAAAATATGTTCCAAATGATGGCAACATATAGGAAAAACCAAAGCAGATGAATGGATGGATGGATGGATGGATGGATAGAAAGAAAGAATGTGTGTTTGGTATTATCCATGGTTTCAGGCATCCACTAAGGATCCTGGAATGTATCTCCCACAGAGACAGCAACTACTGTATGTGCCATTACATGCATATGTAAATATACTATATATAAAACCTATATATGGATTATATATTATATACAGTACTCTCCCCCATTGTCCCCCTCCTTATAAATTATACACATGATACCAAAGAAACAGTGACTATCTCAGCATTAATAATCTGGTATCAAGACCTTATCCAGTCAAGGACATCCATCTCGGGAGAAAGACCGTATGATATAGCCTGGCAGCAATGAAGAGCGCTTCCTTTACAAGGCCAGTGGGTGAGCCAGGCAAGGGAAACTAGCCATTAGGAGACTGTCAATGTTCTTTGGTGTTGGGCAGAAAGTCTACAGTTAGTGACCCACGAAGAGTCCCTTCGACTTCTGCCAAAGTGGAGAAAGAGTTATTGGAAAGACTTCATCCTTAAAGTGAATATCCATTAATCTCGTCCCTGCTTGCAGCTAGGCTTTAAAAATAAAACATGAAGACTACTGCAGCATTCCAGTTCTTATTGTATGGGGCAAACATAATTTGATTTAAACTGATTCAGCATATGAAATGAAAGATACGTGAAAAAAAATACAACAAATTTCTGACATTTTAATCAGGTCAATATGCAACTAATTTATCACCTATTAGATTATCATGAAACAAAATATGTGTGCAATCCAGCAAATATTGTTCATTATCCAGAACATGTTTGTACTGTCAAGATATGAAGGCAGGGGCAAGGAGAGGATGACTGAGAAATGGGAGGAAACTAGAAAAAGCAGCACTTCTAACAGATTCAGCAGCACTGTCTTCTGTCTCTCAGCCCTCAGTCTACAAGGCCTTTGGCTTCCAAGTAGTCCTAGGAAAGCCCCTCACATCAAGTGTTACCAACCAGCTCCAGCCTCAAGGCAGCTTCATTGTCACCAACAGGGAAGATTTGGGATCTCTGAAAACAGCTATCAATTTGCATTGCCAGAACTGTCTAGGTAAGAGAGGGCTACAAAATATGTGAATTCTAAAGGAGACTATTTTTTGAAGAATACAGAGGCTTTGGTCCACTCAGTCAGTTGCAAGCCAAGTTTTAGGGTCGACACATTTCAGTTACATGTCAGAAAACTGTACACTAAAGGAAAACAATCACAAGTTCATGAAATTTGTGAGACAGAATGTTTGAAAGGGCTGTTTTCTAAAGGGTGAGCTGACTGTTCACAGATGAGAAATGAGCAGAGAAACTACTGAAGGCGTTTTGGAGATGGCAATGAAATTTTAGATCCAGGGTTCCCACGTGCATTTCAAACCTCCCCTGGCTCTGGATCTGGGCCCTTCTTGGGAAGGAAAGGAGGGAGCAATGGGGGAGGGGGATCCAGCCGCCAAGCCACAGGGTACAAGCAGAGAGCAGGCAGGCAGCAACAAGCCTTTCATTCACTCATTTATTTATTCATTCAGTCATTCCTTCTCCCCACAGGAAAGGTCCTCAGGGGAACGTACTCATAGGCAAAGGCACAGTATCTCTTTCTAGTCCTGGGGTTCTTTCAAATAAATTCAGGCCACAAGGAAAGGCCATGATGGAAGCCACTGGCCTTGACACCACTTTCCAAGTCCACAGCGGGGAAGCCCTTTGCCAGAGTCTAAAGTGCCTCTGGCCACACTGTCTGGACCTGGATGCTCCACAGATGTCACTGCTAACTCCCACACCTCTTTCAAGGTTTGAGCCAATATCAGCTTGTGAGAACAAGGCCTATCCTGAGAAACCTATCTAAAATTCCAACATTTCTTTCTCCCAATCTATCTTTTAAAAATATATATATATATATTTATTTTTTAGTTGTAGTTGGACACAATACCTTTTTTTTATTTACTTATTTTTACGTGGTGCTGAGGATCTTGCACATATGAGGCGAGTGCTCTACCGCTGAGCCACAGTCCCAACCTCTCCCAATCTATCTTACCTTGCTCTAAATTTCCTCTTTTCTGTATCACTACCTTCCCACATACTTTATCATTATTTCAAATGGTTATTGTCTCCCTCCCTCAACTAGAATGTAATATCTCTGAAGAACTGGGATCTTTATTTCCTTCACCAAAAATATCAAGTGTCTAGAACTGTACCTGATAGTAAGTATTCAATATAGATTATCACATAAATTCAAAATTCAGAATTACTTTTACAAATTATTTCATAGCAGTGAGATTCAGGCATTTCATATGTCTGGGGCATGACCTTCAGTGCTAACTTTAGTGCTATTGGTGTTTCTAAGATTCCTGGTAACCAGTTTAACTATCTAGGATGTTCATGCTAAGAGTTTCTACAAACTCAAGTATCTACTTACAATGAGAAGCAAACAATCACCGACCAGCTTTTCCCGTCTCCAGGAAACAGCGCCAGGGTTATGAATTGATAGCAAAGCTGGTGGAGAAGCACTTCACAGTTGCAGGGCTGTGGGATTTCTAGGCAACTTAAGTGGGGTGTGGGGGAGGGTTTCAGTAGGGATACTTGGGTTGTTCATTGAGACAGTTGCTCCAGTACTGAATCAGCAGTGAGATGTAAGGGGAAAAAAAAACAGGATCATGAGTACAGCACTCTTCCAAGAAGAAAAAGAGATTAAAAAAAAGGATGGTCTCCAAAGCCCCCAATCCGTGTTCCTTATGGGAAGAGAAAAACAGTTAAAAACAATGTGCTGGGATATAGCTCAGGTGCTAGAGTTCATGTTTGTCTATGTGAGAGCTTAGGTACAATCCCCAGAACCACAAAAATAAGCAAAGGAAAAACCTACAAGAGCTATGTGTATATGCGTAAGACTGCAACAACTACTCACAACTTAATAAACTTAATAGATTTGGATTAAACATGATAGTTATAATGAAAACTATAGGTCTTGGGAAAAAAATCTATTAAGTGAGACACATGCCAGAGTACCCATAAACCTTCATTTCATGATTGCTTAAGGGTTCTGACTAGTGGCTAAATAGTAGTAACCCAGAAAATCCTGAAGATGAAACTATTACCTAAATAATAAGACCTTTGAATAAAAGCAGATTAACATACATCTCTTAGTTGTCTCTTAATGAATCTTTTTAATGTAGCTACTGGCTAACAAAGACATGAAATCAGTAAATAAATTATTAATAAAATAACTAATTATTTCCAATGAAATCAGTAAATCAATTATTAATAAAGTAACTAATTATTTCCAAAAATGTATAGATGGAATCACAAACAATAAATAGCATATAAAAATAAGTGAATATACCTTTCACAGAGTACCTTATATATTTTCACTTGTATCTTCATCAAAAGCATATTTATAAGTATATTTATATGATGCTACCTACTAATCAGGATGTTTTTATTCTTCACAAAATTAATTCCTACTTCTTTCTGTATACAGGGCTGCCTTTGAGAATCATGGCCTTCTTCTCAGCAGAAGTACACAACAATTTATATGACTCTGTTTAATCTGGGAATTTCAAGCATTTGTTAATTTTAACATTTTCTTTTCATAAAGTTTAATGGTTCAAACTATTTCCAAAGTATGGTAATTGTTAGGCAATTGCCACACAATTTACCTAAGTCATAACCATTGTTATAAACATAATTTTCCAATATTTTCATCATTAAAAGATAAACACTAGTCCTTTGAGAGTGAGATACCATTATGTAAAAGTTGAGTTTTAGGAAATTTATGAATCTTTAACGGTCTTAAAAAATGTTTGCACAATATTGAGACAATTTCTGCAAACATAAAAAAGTCTTTTATAATTTGCCCACAATTAAGTCTTAAAACCTCTGATTACAAACTAAATCCTCAAGAGAGATAATTGTCCTTAACACATTTTAATAATTTATATTTTCTTTTAATCAGTCCAACTAGACCAGCAGTTATTATTGGGTAAAATTATTACTCAGCTTACACAAATTCTCCTTTATCCTGATACAACTGTTAATGAGAATGGGTGGGGCAGGCAAAGACAGTTTTCCACAGACCAGGAGATATTATTTACTTATATTATTTACACATATTTATATAATTCAAATTTATAGTATTTATATTTATTGTTTTCCAACTATTATTGGGAGTAAGAGAAGGTATGGGAACTAACAAAATTTCGACTGAAGCTTTGAATTATGGGAATTTTAACTTTATTTTAAGCCAACCATCATGAAAAACCTGACTTATATTCTCAAGCACATTCACTTAGGACTATCCAATCATGATATGAATCAGCAAATTTGTTACTCCATTCAACTGCTTTTAAGACTTCCAAAACTAGAGAGTCTAGTTCTTCAGCGATGCTTTTATTAAAAAGAGATGGAAGAAGCTATGGCACGAATGTTTTGGAACTTGGAAAGTTTCAAAACCTGGACAATTACTCATCAGAATTACCTGTTCATTTTGTGAACATGTTCCATGATTATTTCCCATTTTGGATAGCCCATTAAAACCCATTCCAAACAAGCATTCAGTGCTTATTAAGAACCCACTGTGTGCAAAGAGCATTATAGGAAAGGAGCAGAAGGCTCTGCCTCGTTTTATTCATGCATAAATACACAGCAGTCGTGATTTATTCTCTCAACTTTGTAGAAACGTGAGCTGCATCCACATGGCTGAATCCATGGCATTCATTTGGGCTTCCTGGGGCAATTTGCAGGTCCTCTGGATTACAGAGCCCGCTGAGGCATCACGCGCCCCCTTCACCTTCCTGCCCACACAGGACAACTTGCGGACGCTGGACACACCTTCCGCAGGTGGCTAGATCGCCAGAGCAAGAAGAACCCGACCCATCTCCCTTCATAGGGGCTCGGGATAGAAGTGTGGAAATGTGTGCAAGGACTTCTGAGAATCAGAGGACTTGTTGAAAGGTCCCTGGGTCCTGGGCGTTAAGGGAAACCCGCCGCCCTGCGGGGCGTTCCCGTCCCCGCTTCGCCTGCGTCCCCGGCGCCCGGGCAATGCGCAGGCCGCCGCGGATCCCTGGGCGCAGCCAGCGCACCTCGGGCCTAGAACCATTTGAAATGCAAATCGCAGAGCCAGGGCGCATTTAAATGCCCGGCTGCCGGCCCCGGGGACTGCTCTACAGCGGACGCAGTCGTAAGGGCCTCGGGGGCGCCCGGGCCCCTGGGTGTTGGGCGCGGCCCGCGGGCGCACCCGGAACCTCAGCCCCAAGCGCCCCGGCGTCCGCGCCAGGCCGGTGCAGGAGAGGGCGCCCAGGGCCCCGGGGCCCGCGGTTCCCCGGCCCGCTCTGCCGCCACCCGGGAAGAGGGCGAGCGCCGGGTCCTCCGCCGGCCCGTGGCCGCCGGCCCCGGCCCCCTCCCGACGCACCACACCTAGCAACCGGCGCTGACAGGACGCAGTGGCGGCGGCGGTGGGAGGAGGAAGCGGAATGGCTGCCGCGGTGGAGCCACCCCCACCCCCCCTCCCACCTCCCAGCGGCTGCAGCCGCCGCCGAGCCCTGACAGCTCGAGCCGGGGCGGAAGCGGCAGGCGGCGTGCAGCGCCCGCCCCCCGCACCCCCGACACCCCGGGCCGCTCGGACCACCCAGGCCAACTAACTCCGCGCGCCTGCCCAGCGCCTGCCGCCTGCCTGCCCGCCGCGCCCTGCGCCCCCTCCCCCGGCGCCCGGCCCCGCCGCCGCATCCCAGCCGCCCCGCCGCGGCGCACCCCCACTCCCACCACTTCGCAGCCCGCGTGCACGCCCCTCGGAGTCCCCCGGCCCGCCCGCTGCACCTCGGGGCGCCCGCCCCCTCCCCCACCAGAGCCTGCTCCCCGCCCCCCTCCCCCGCACCTAGCGCCTCTGCATCCCGCCACCCCCAGCCCCGGGACTCGCACACACCCTCCCCGCCCTGCCGCCGCCTCCCTCCCTCTCTGCCTCTCGGCCACCCCTGGCCATTCTGGGGCTTGTCGCCTGGGCAAGAGTTTCCGCGCGCCCGGCACCCCCGCCCACCCCCGGGTCATTTACCGATGTGGTTGTCCTCGATGTGCTCGATGAGGTCTGCCAGGGTGGGGAAGTGGAGTCCGCAGCCCCCGAATCGGCAGGTATTGGAGAAGAAGGAGGCGGCGGCGATGCCTGTCATGGTGCTACATCGAGAGCCCCCCTGGTGTCGGCTCTGCGAGCGCCGGGCGGGCGGAGGGAGGGAGGGAGGCCGGGTGGGGTGAGGAGAGGAGGGGCTGGGGGAGGGGGGGAGAGGCGGGGTGAGGGGAGAGGAGAGGACGGGACGGAGGGAGAGGGGGCGAGAGAGATGGAAGGAGAGCTAGGAGCCACCGGGAGGCAGAGGGGAGGCGGCAGCGGCGGCGGCGTCGGGAGCGGCGCGGGGAGGGTGGGGGTGGGGGAGGCCGCCGCAGCTGGGAGGAGGGACCAGGGCGCACGGCTACAGCTGTGCGGTCCCAACCTTCCGCTCCCGGACCGAGGCCTCACCTGGCTGCGCCTGCCACCAACTTTTATCTCCCTAGGCCTGCCCTTCACAGTCTGTCATACATGCAATCTGTTTGGAGCCTCTTCGGGTTATGTATATTACATGCTTAATAGATCCATACCTATTAATTACACATACTTCCCTGCCATAAGCACCCAGGGAGTTACCAGGCCCCTGTCATGGACATTTGTTTGCACTTGGCCACCTGTCTGGGTGTGACACTGACATTCTCAGGAGACCCAGGAAAGGTAATTGTGTGCACCTTATTCTTTAAACCTCAAAAAAAAAAAAAAGTCCATATTCTCTAGAGATTTGTACTAATTGATTTTAATGAAGCTTCCCCCTAGGCCAGAAGAAATTCTTAGCTTTATTTAAATTTCAAAATAGAGTGCTTGGTTGTCAAGTGCATTTGCCTGGGTTTTACATGTGTACCACGTTTGTCCTATTCCTTTCTCCTTTAGGGAAAACAAAACCCCAAATAATTTTATTACCCCAAAATACAGTACACCACACACCCACTACCTGTCTCAGATCTGGTGATTAAACCATCTCTGTTTCTGCCTCCGAAGAAAGGACAGTGTATTGGTTAAGGCTAAAAGTGGCAATTGAGGCAAGGGACATATTTATTCCTCAATGAAAAGTAAAATTTCACGAATCAATCAAGATTATGCCATCCCATGAGCATTTAAACTATAACATTGACCAGTTAAGCCCTTTAAGTTGAATTTTGCAGTTTCTCTGAAAAGCCGGCATTTTGCTAAGAATCAATTACCTTGTCCATACCCCCACTACACCCCCAGTTGCAGTAACATTTTGACCTGTACAGTGTGTGCTTCACCAGTAGCACTTTTTCACCTAAGGAACATTGTGCATTAACAGCAATTTAATATCCAAAAATGCAGTTTATCAATATATGCATTCAGAATTTAGCATTTTTCCTTAGGACAAATTTCATTTACCTTCTGGTGCAGATACATACAGAAGTAGTATTCCCCCTTCCATAAACTGTATGCAATTCTAGTGGTATTTCTAATAATAGAATTGCTAAGGCCTTTCATGTAAGTGTATGTAGTATTTCTGTCACTGCAAAAGTTTTACAACCTGTCTGTCACAGAAATTGAAGCTGAGTTCCCTCACCATGGCATTTCCTCTTCTGGCCCTTCACAACTATCTTCCAGCTCACAAGGTGATGCACTTACTAAGATGAAAGTTGGATTGGGTGGGGCTGGGGCAGTGTGCTGTTCAAGTTCATTTTCGTGCCAAGAATGGTTTCCTGGACCCAAGTGAGAGTGGGGGCAGGGCTCGGGTGGGCCTGATAATGAGCCAGGGACCCTGTTGGCAGGAGATTGGGGCCAAGGCCAGACAAGGGTGTAAAGAACAGGAATTAGAATTCTAGATCTTGAATTAGAATTTTGGCAGCTGTGTAGTACATTCAGCTGCCCAGTTTGGGAAGGCCTTCAGCTGAGAGCAGGCAGAATATCTGGCAGACACAGACTATACTGAGTGGCATGGAATGCAATGCAAAGACGTTAGCCAAAAATGGTGCCAAAGCAGCCTCCCCTAGAGATGAGTGATAGGCCTCCTTCCCACTCTGTAGCACCTGGGGAACATCCAGAGTTTTGAAGAAGTGGCAACTCTGCCTTCTGGAAGAAAAAAACTATCTATATGACAACTTTATATCCAGAAAGAATGTGGAGAAACATAGAGGTGGTTCAGGCAAGGGAGCTTAGAGATGGAAAGTGCTGGAAATGTGTAGGTTAAAGAATGAAGAAAGGGGCCTGAGTTTCACTAATGCCTAGCTCTCCACTACCTCTGATCTCCAGTACTTCCTATCATGAGATTCTATTCCTAAAATGAAAATTTATTAAGCCAAGTTCAACAAATTCACTTAACAAAGTGAATCAAGATTTTGATTTTTAAGACCTGAAATTATTTTCTTGACATTAGGAAAATATAGTTTGTAAGGAATCAATTTATTTTTCCAGAAATAACCAATCCTACTAATTTTCATACATGAATGGAGCTTTGCTTATATGGTATTTTGCTCATATTATTATTATTATTAATAGTAGTGTGATCTGCACACTCTATTTTGAGCCCTCTTATGAGATATATGATCATGATCTTTTAAATCTGGAAGATATTCATGCCTTTGGAGCCCCTGATTTTGTATATGTGGTAAACTGAGGCCAGAGGCAGCATCAAGTTCTTCCTTACAGTGCATTCAGTAAGACTTTAATATAGACAGTAAAAGGACCAAGATAGAGTAACCACAGGCAAACTTTCAAAAAATTGCTTTATAATGACATGCTTACCTTTGTGTACTTACATTTAAAAATGTTTGTTTCAAAGGTGTCCCTTTAGATAAAGTCAACATCTAGGCTATAAAAATATGTAAAACAAATATTCAACCTGTTACTTCCAAGAGAAAGTGATGACTGATGTATCTCTGTGCTTGGAAAAACATTATGTCTTATTTGGGGAGTAAAAATATCCCAAAGGAAAGGGCAGTGAGGAGTCAGAAAGATATGATAGCCATAGAGTAGAAGCATTCACTGGATTTAAGACCTTTTTCCTTGGAAACCTTGCCTCTCCCTGGAGAATTGCGCCTCCTGCTGTGTAGGCCCAGAGAAAGTATGGATGTCTAGTGGTACCATAAAATGCTACTTAGCATTATAGGTGATTTAGAATCCAAGGTCATTCTCCCCAAATCTAGCATGGTCAGAGCCTGTGCTCATTATGGGGCAGCTGCTGGGAGGACCAATTTGGTGGTCTAATGAAGCCAACTGAAGCCACCAAAAGATTCTGCTTTATGTAGCTGTCTATCCTCCACATACGAATTCCATCAATTTCAGGATACACTGATGATCAAAACTATGCACTTGTGGGCTGGGGTTGTGGCTCAGTGCTAGAGTGCTTGCCTAGCACCTGTAAGGCACTGGATTCAATCCTCAATACCACATGAAAATAAATAAATAAAGGTATTGGGTCCATCTATAACTAAAAATATTAAAAAAAAAAAAAAAAAGACTGCACTTTCTGTGTCCTGTGTTATCGTCTGTTAGTGTGACTAGAGGATCTGAATGAACATTGGATTCTATTTTGAATCTAACTCTCTGCACTGCCTTCCATTGTAGATTTCTGTGATTTTGTAGGTTTTTCCCAAGTCTCTCTTAAGGTCTTTTCAGGTTTACTAGCTATAAACATTCTTCTAAGTGGTTTGGGTCCTTCCTTTTACTACTGCCATCGTGTAGAATGAGCAGATCATGAGCCTAAGTCTTCTCCAGCTCATGAGGTGTGTGACCACCTATAACAACGTATGACTCTCCCCATCTCTTGAAGACCAGGCTGTCACTTCCACTGATAGCAACTTTTGCCTCAGGGATATTTCCTTTAGACCCCACCTTATTCCAAAGAGGACAATGTCTATTCCAGATTTTCCTGTTTAATATCCTGCAATCAAGTCCTCAAGGTCTTGGTATTGATTTTATTCCAGCTCAAAAATGAATCAGCTTCACCTGTACTTTGGTGATGAATTCTCATTTTGTCCCCCAGTCTTATTTTGTCTAGGATTGGGGATTGACTTTAGAATGAGTAATGGAAATTCTTTTGTGGGTCACCACAAGTGAACAGTAAGCATTATTCTTTGGCTCTCTACCTGTTTGCTGCCACCCTACTGATAACAAACACACACAGACATGCACACACCTGCATGCACACACACACAATGATTGCATTCGTTTCTAGTTTCTTGCAGGATTTCTTCAGAATTAAATTTGCAAACTACACATCTAATGACCACGGTTCTAATTGAATATTCTGGGTACAGTACTCTCTCTGCTGCCATGTGACCCAATGCCACCCACATGTTAACTCCAAATCTGACCGGAACCATTACCTGTCAAGCCAGCCCAGCCTGAAGTTTAAAATAAGGTTCATAAGAGCAGCCAAGCAACTGCTATTTCATTTGTTCCTTTAACAAACCTTGGTTGCACCTCTAGGCAAGGCTCCTATTGCACAACTACAGCCGACTTTATTAATGTAGACAGTTGCAGGAACTGTGAGCCCAGGATTTGTGCAACCCAGCAGTCCTCATCCACTGTGCAAGACACAAGGGCTTCAGTTGGGATATGACATGTATGTACAATGAAATGGAGTCAGTAAAGCACCAATGTTATGAAAGTCTGCACAATCTTTTTGCCCAAAGGAATGTCCATAGATATTCCTGATGCTCACCTAGCAGTGTAGTGTAGAGGACTTCTATCCTTCCAAAGACTGCTACCACCTTTTGTGTCTTGGCTTTCTGAGATTTCACCATCTCCCACTATTGCAATCCACTTCCTCCAGGACTCAGACACGTGTTAATGGAGGAGGAGCTAGAAGATCAAAATGGGCACAGTGCTCCATGATCTCATCTGCCTTGCTTGAATCCCTTAGGGGCAACTTTGATTTTCAGAATAAGCTTCCTCCTCTCCAGTGGCCTTCAAAATTTGGTTTAGGTAGAAGCCTCCAAGCTTTAGGGGGAAGCCTCCCAGCCTGCAGTTTCCCCACCTGTTGACAGATTAAGATGGAAAGAGCAATTTTAGTTTTCAAAGGGTACTCACTTTCCCATGCACAGACCACCTTGCCCTTGACTGTGCTGTAGAGCCTACCAGGAACATTCTTCATAACTCTTGCCCTTTGGCTCCACCAAACTCATTTCAGCAACTCAGCGGGTCACCTCCTCCAGGAGCCCTCCCTATATCCTGCCTGCTCTTCCTTCCCTGCTGAGCTGGATGCTGCTCATCTATGTCCCAGGCAAGTTCTCTCTTCCTTCGATTTTGATTGTGAGCTTACTGGTCTTTCTTCTCCTTTAGACCAGTGCTTCCCAAATCTTTTTGATCAAGAATTCCATCAATAAGAAAATTTGAACTTTCATCAATGTTTATTTTTATTTATAAACTATATACAGACACCACTTTTCATATATAGTATATATTTGAAGATATATAAATATATTTGTTCATATATATATATATATATTTATTTTTTTAATGGTTGACTTTTGTTAAACACAGACACCGAAGGTCTGATATTTTTGTCCCATGCCTCAGATTGCTGTCTGCCCAAATCCTTGGGTGACTGCCTTCTTCCTCAGAGCACGTGGCACATGACCATCCTTCCTTGAGAAAGGAGGTTACTTTCATTGTCCCTGCACATGGTGCTCAATAAAAGCTGTACTGGGGTATTAGCTCAGCATTGTGATAAGGTGGTGTGCTGAGATTTCAGTTTTCAATGCTCAAGCAATTTCTAACAATTTGTTACTGTTCTTCTCTTATGTAGCATCAATGAAAGATAGTCTTCAGTCATCTCAGCTTGGATAGATTACAACTGTTATTCCTTCCCGTGATTGCAGTCCAACCTTTGATGAGACCTTTTTTAAGGTCTAGTACCATGTCACCCTGCTGGGCTCATAACAGTCACATTCTAAGTGTTTGTCTCATTCGTTTTGATAGGGCTGATTTCCTAGTCTCTGCTGATGCAGAAGAAGCTGCCCAACTGGGCAGAGAGAGGTAGAGGGGCATTCAGCCATGGTGAGAGATGTGACGCCAGCTCCCCTTTTGTGGACTGACTAGGAGGATAACTTCCGCTTTTACAGACATTCAAGTTCACTATGATTATTTTAAATAACAATTGCCACTCTTCATGGAGGGCTTACAACCATGCTAGGTCTTGGACCAGATGCCTTCACATAAAGCAGCTTTTAAGCCCTGTGAGGTGGACAAATGTTGTTATGCCCAAACAGTAGATGAGAAAAAAACAAAAACCCAGGGGAAGAAGGTAACATGCTGCTAGTCTTTGAGCTAATACGTGATGGGACTAGGATTTGAACTCATGTCTGCCTGACTCCAGAGCCTGACTCTTCACTTAATATCCATGCTTGAATTTGTGGATTGTGGAACATGTTTTTTCTCCCCCCTTGAATCAAGGGAAGAAGTTGGCTCTTTGCACAGGTAGGATCATGCTTACGTAAATCACAAATACTAAAATGGAGGGGAAAATGCATTTTTGCCAAATGCACTTAGGTGAGGATAAAAAGTATCAGGATGGGGTATTGATGATGGAGAGGTTATAAGCCAAGAGTCTCAATTCCATCAGGAATTGAGACTCTTGGCTTATCTTTTTCCCTTTCTTTTTGCTTTGCTGTTGCCACATATTGAAGACTTCGTCACCATCCTAGAAGGTGGGGATTAGTGGAAGTAATTAGAGGAGTATGTCTGCCCCTTGAAGGGGTTATTGGGACCCCATGCCTCTTCTCTTCTTCCTGGACACCACTAGCTGAGCAGCTTCCTCCACCATGGTGTGCTGCCTCACTACAGTAGCCCAAATAGGCTAGCTGAACATGGACCAGAACCTCCAAAACTTCGAGCCAGAATAAACCTTCCCCCTTTCTAGGTGGATTACCTCAGGTATTTTGTTACAGAAATGGAAAGCTGATTCATACAAATACCTTATTTTAAAACTAAACTTTATCAGGAAGTAAGACTTTTAAAAGATAACCTTTGTTTTGTTCTTCAGCCAGTTCTTGACCTTACCTTCACTCAGTGCCTTCCTACTATTTCTTTCAGACTGGAGTTAGGAACATAGGTATCACCTATCATGGGGAATGGTGATTCGTTTTGCTTTTGTCATCTCTTGGTCATTATCTCAGTCCTGTAGTACTATAATCATGTTGCTTGTCGGCCAGTTGTTTGATGTACTCATCCTTTCTGTTACAGTTTTAGTTCCCGGAGTCATTGAACAAACCATCCCACTGAACGCCATCTCAGAGGGCTCTGCAGCTCCATCCCTTTTTTTCCAGAGCTAGATTTAAGTGGAGGCTACTCTTGCCTTCCAGAAAACAGACCCAGAATTCCAGGAACTTCATTAGGAAGGACTTTTCTCCTTGTTTTTGTAACTAATAACTTGACCTTTTTAGGATTTTCATTTCATTATGTGTTTTCCAAGATAAATGCTTGATTCTTTTCTCTCTTGCCTTATATATTTAATGAGTTTTTAAAAATTTTTTTATCTTAGAGGTCTCAAACCCAGAAATCTTAAGGGTCAGGTAGAAGAAGTGGTGAAAGAAGAGGGGTGTGTGTGGTCATGTATGTATCCTGTGAGTGGCAGGAGTCAGTGGTGCACTAGAGACAACTCTTCTCTGAAGACATTGGAAGGCAAAAAAAGCTGCACCTGCAGCCCAACTCTGACCCTGGTGCCCATCAGTTTGCAACCTAACCTTCCATGCCACAAGTGCAAAAATTAGATCATCCTCATACCACAACAGTCGGATTTCTCATCATCACAAGATTAGATGCAATCTAATTCCTAGTGCGAACAATTCAGAGAGGCCTTTTGCCCCTTAAACAGATCTAAAAGTTGACTTCAGAGGGAAGAAATAGATAAGGACTATCTTCCAGGATTTTTAACAGTTCTTAGTTCTCAATACCTTTCCATATTTCCCAAAGCAGATCAGAATCATAAGAAAATTAACTTTCACCAAACTGAGGATATTAATATTCCAATTTATCTAAAATGAATGCTATGAAAGGTAATATTTGTGTGTACCTTTTCCCCCACATCCTTGCCAACATTTATTATTGCTTGTATTTTTTTGGGGGGGTGGGGGGTACCAGGGATAGAACTCAGGGGCACTCCCCCACTGAGCCACATCCCCAGCCCTATTTTGTATTTTATTTAGAGACAGAGTCTCACTGAATTGCTTAGTGCCTCACTGTTGCTGAGGCTGATTATGAATTCCGCCATCCTCCTGTCTCAGCCTCCTGAGTCACTGGGATTTTAGATGTGCACCACCATGCCCCGCTGAGAATTGCCATTCTGATAATTGCCATTCTGACTGGGTGAGATGAAATCTTAGAGTAGTTTTGATTTGCATTTCTCTAATTATTAAAGATGTTGAACATTTTTTTTCATATAATTGTTGATGGATTGTATTTCTTCAGTGAAGTGTCTGTTGAGTTCCTTAGCCCATTTATTGATTGAGGTATTTGTTTTATTGGTGTTAAGTTTTTTAGTTTTTTATACGTCCTGGAGATTAATGCTCTATCTGAGGTACATGTGGTAAAGCTTTTCCCCCATTCTATAGGCTCTCTCTTCATGTTATTGTTTCCTTTCCTGAAAAGAAGCTTTTTAGTTTGAGTCCATCCCACTAATTGAGGCTTGATCATACTTCTTGAGCTTTAGGAGTCTTGTTAAGGAAGCCATGTCCTCAGCCAACATGGTGGAGAGTTGGGCCTACTTTTTCTTCTCTTAAGCGCAAGGTCTCTATTCTAGTACCTAGGTGTTTAATCCTTTTTGAGTTGAGTTTCGTGCAGGGTGAGAGAGAGAGGGGTTTAATTTCATTGTGTTACGTGACTTTCCAATTTTCCCAGCATCATTTGTTGAAGAGGCTATCTTTTCTCCAGTGAATATTTTTGGTACCTTTGTCTAGTATGAAATAACTGCATTTGTGTGAGTTTGTCTCTGTGTCTTCTATTTTGTATCCAAAGGACTTAAAATCAGCATATTACAGTGACACAGCCACATCAATTCACAATAGCTCAACTATAAAAATAAACTAAGTGCCCTTCAACAGAGGCATGGATGAATGGATATATATATCTCATATATATACACATACATATGTGTGTGTGTATATATATATATATGCATATATATCTCACTTTCTTTCCATCATATATGTCCCTATATAATGAGATATTACTCAGCCCTAAAGAAGAATGAAATTTTTGCATTTGCTGGTAAATGGATGGAGCTGGAGAATATCATGCTAGGCCCAATAAGCCAATCCCCCCAAACCAAAGATTGAATGTTTTCTCTGATATGCATATACTAATTCACAATAAAGGAGGGGTGTAGGGAAGAATAGCGTTACTTTAGATCAGATAGAGGGAAGTGAAGGGATGGGAGGGGGTTGAGGGAAGGAAGGATAGTAGAATGAGCCAGACATTATTACCTAATGTACATAGATCACTATATGACTGGTGGGATTCTACGTCATGTACATTCAGAAGAATGAGAAATGACACTCCATCTATGTACTAAAGTGCATTTTACTGTCATGTATAACTAATTAGGACAAATTTAAAAAGATAATATATTATAATGTCTGGGCAGTCTCCATCTACACTTAAATAATCAATAATCCTGGGTCTATAGCTCAAAGTTACATTACCTTGAAAGTAACATAACATCTTAAATTATAGTTAATTTTGGTGTCATAGACAACCAATGAGTCCTATTTCTTTCTATTTTTCTTCCATCATTCTCATTCTTCTCCCTCCTCCCCCATGCCTTGCAGCCCACTCCCTCCTACCTTGCACTACCTTGCCTTCTGCCCACCCACTCCCAGGGTGCCTTTTCAGGATGGATTCTTGAATGGGGCTTGAACATAGAAAGAGTTTGGTACCATGTTTAAGAAAACTGCACCAGAGAAGAGAATTTCAGAAAGAAACAGTTAGGGGGAAAGAAACTGGGACACAAAGCCAAAAGAAAAGGGCAGAAGCAAAGGCTGAGCAGATCTTTCCCGTCTTCTCACCCCTGTGCACAGAAGTCCTGCAACAGAGGAATCCTCCTTGCACACGCTATGCAATGTCTCATCCATGTTAACCACAATCAAATTTGCATCTTATCTTTCTTATTCTATACCCTGATCCAAAAGACCCATCAGAGGAAAAGGATTCTATAAAAGTTCAGCAACAGGAAAATCTACATCCTAATGCATACGAGGTAGGTCCTAATGACAGCTCTATTACTTATAAGCCATTGACCTTGAGTAAGTCACTCAGTCTCTCTGAGATTTTCTTATCTGCAAACTGAATGTAACAGTACAGCTCCTACCCAGCTCTTAGGGATGAAATAAGATGCTTGTAAAAGCACTGGAAACTATAAAATGCTAGTCGAAGATGAGGCATTATCATTTTATCTCTGAATCCAGTGCTATAAATGCTATGGGCTGTGGTCATTGCTTTTGACTAATTTTTCTTAGATTTCTTAGCAAACAGAGTGGGTGTTACAGTGAGGGATAACTTTAATTTGTAGGAGGCAAGATGACATTTAAATAGCCAACCAATGCTGTTTATAAGATAGCATGATGATGTGAAATCACTTCAGAGCATACCTTCTTTGTTCTGAGATGAGCCATTTGAGTGGGTCCTTTTTAGTTATGTAGACACAGTAAGCATCAATTATCCTAGACAGTAGGGGCAGTACACAGGAGTTTGTTTGCTTGTTTGTTTGCATCTCTAGAGCTTAGGTCTTCAGCACTACGGGCAGATGGAATCTTGCTGCCCCAACAGTTGATTCAGGAGGTGGGCCCTTGGCCAGAGTGTCAATCAGAGGGAAGTTCAGAGCTTATCTGGACAGAGGACTGCTGCCTTCTCTCTTGAACAAGGAAGCACAGGGCCCAGCTGATGCTGACAGACATCTTTAGACCCTGAGGACTTCTGTCCAGTGACGACGCTGACTTGACAAAGTGCAGAGTTGAGACATGTCAGAGACACTGAACTGGAGCTCTGATAGAACCCACCATGAGCCAATGACTCATCTCGATTGTCTAAGCCAGTTTGTGTTGGGCTTTAGAGTAGTAGATATTGCAGGTGAAGTCATCTTAAATGGTAGAGACTTGGCAGGTTTCTGGAGAAACAGTGGGAACTTTTCCTCAGCATTCAAGGAGCTAATTGAGAGGAATCTGCCCAAGTCTCCTGACCTTTCCCACCATGGTTCACAGCTGATGAAGAAGACTACACAAAAGGGAGTATCTATAAGGCTTGCATTATCATAGGAGGAGAAAGGCTGGCTGGGCCCTGGTGTAAGGGTGGGGATAAAGCTGTGTCACTAAGTTGACGGACATGAGTATGGTCTGTGAAGATGCTTGTGTTCGGTTTGAGTAGATGCTGCCAAACCATTCTCTCAAGTCAGGGTACCAAGTTACAGGCCTGAGAGTTCCTGGAGCCTTGTATCTTACTTTGCCCCAGGGCTGATAAGCAAGGGGTTCTAGCTTTATCAGAGTGCAGCAGTTCACAAACAGTAGTGGAAAAGTTGCTGCTAAAATAACACACACGCACACGTGCACACACACACACACACACACACACACAACACAGATACGCGTACTCACACAAGCATAAGGATTCAGGTTGCATTTTGTTATGGTTTGGATGTGAGGCGTTCCCCCCAAAATCTCTTATTAATGCTGGAATACTCAAAGGTAAAATGATTACACTGTAAGAGCTGTAGCTTAATCAGTCCCTCCTAGTTTGAATGGGCTGTCTGATAACTGTAGGCAGGCAGGGTGTGCCTGGAGGAAGAGGGTCACTGGGGATGTTCTCTGGAAGGGTGCTTCTTCCCTGTGACCCCCTTTTCCCCCCTCTCTCTCTGTTTCCACCATGAGCTGAGCAGCTCTCCTCTGCTGGGCCCTTCTGCTGTGATGTTCTGCCTCACTTTGGACCAAGAGCAAAAGAGTTGGCCATCTAGGGACTGAGACCTCTGAAACCCTGAGCCCAAATACACATTCCCTCCTCTGAGTTGTTCTCGTTGGGTATTTTGTTCACTGTGATACAAAAGCTGAATGAAACACATTGCAATTGGGGCAATAATTTAAAAGCAAATACATTTAAAGCATCTGAATGAGGCTATTTTAAAGTGCAAGCATAACCCAAGTTCCTGAGTACCTGCTCAGACTCTAAGTTGTCCTCTATAACTAGGAAGCAACTCAGCACCCCCTCAGAATTTCTCTTCCTGTATAAAGATGAGGTGGGGGCTGGAGATAGAGCCTAGTTGGTAGAGTGCTTGCCTCACACGCACAAGGCCCTGGGTTCAAACCCCAGCACCACACACAGGCCCAAAATGATAAGGTGGGAAGCAGGAAATAAGAGAGTGGGGTAAGTGTGTGTGGGAGGGGGAAGAGTGAAGGAGGAGAGGGTAAGAAAGGTTATTTTCTACACAAATAGCAGCTCATCTAAAATATCCCAATATGTTAAATTATTTGATATAGGTGTTGATGAAACAAACAGTAAGGCATGGTATAGTGTTCACTATTATTGGTTAATTTTTTATTCATTGATATGTAAAATAATGTTTCAGTTTGTCTAAAACAAAAATGCCTTACATTGGGCTTAGTTGACCCGCAGCACCAGCTTTGTATGAAGTATGAAGAATTTACTTGAAGGTTCAGGAGAGAGTTGATGCAAACTTAATTGATGTAATATTCTCCTTTATTTTTTTTATATTTGTTTTTTTTAGTGTTGGTTGTTCAAAACATTACATAGTTCTTGATATATCATATTTCACACTATTTTACATATTGCCATACTGGTGTCTGTTGTATTCTGCTGCCTTTCCTATCCTCTACTACCCCCCTCCCCTCCCCTCCCCACCCCTCTTCTCTCTCTACCCCCTCTACTGTAATTCATTTCTCCCCCTTGTATTATTTTTCCCTTTCCCCTCACTTCCTCTTGTATGTAACTTTGTGTAACCCTAAGGGTTTCCTTCCATTTCCATGCAATTTCCCTTCTCTCTCCCTTTCCCTCCCACCTCTCATCCCTGTTTAATGTTAATCTTCTTCTCATGCTCTTCGTCCCTACTCTGTTCTTAGTTACTCTCCTTATATCAAAGAAGACATTTGGCATTTTAGGGATTGGCTAGCTTCACTTAGCATAATCTGCTCTATTTCCCTCCAAATTCTATGATTTTGTCATTTTTTAATGCAAGGTAATACTCCATTGTGTATAAATGCCACATTTTTTTTAAAAGAGAGTGAGAGAGGAGAGAGAGAGAGAGAGAGAGAGAGAGAGAGAGAGAGAGAGAGAGAGAGAGAGAATTTCTTATATTTATTTTTTAACTCTCGGCGGACACAACATCTTTATTCGTATGTGGTGCTGAGGATCGAACCTGGGCCGCACGCATGCCAGGCGAGCGCGCTACCGCTGGAGCCACATCTCCAGCCAATGCCACATTTTTTTATGTCCATTCATCTATTGAAGGGCATCTAGGTTGCTTCCACAGCCTTGCTATTGTGAATTGTGCTAATATTCTCCTTTAAATATATATTTGCTAAAAACCAAAATGTTAACACTGGGAAGACAAGGCATGCTCATTCAAATGGTACCTAATATTCTTTCCTGTTACTTCTCATGGGTTCCGTCCTTGGAGCAGGGATTGGCAATCCGGTGAGCTGGTTTCTGTGCTGAAGGGTGATATCATTCACTTCCTATTGTGTCGGCTTGCCCGAGGGGCTGGATTCTTGGTGTTATTAGGCGTCAGTGTCCTCTGCCAGCCTTTGGGAGCTAGTGACTGGAGCCCAGGCTTCTGAGTGTCTTCTATGGCTTCTTCCACTGTCATGTCTCATCTGATCACTTTGAGGATTTCACATTCCATTCCTGGACATGTGGCAGAGAGACTTCTAGGTGCCTACCCGATATCTATTCTCACCTTTCTCCTTAATAACAGATCTTAGCAAAAGAAACAGTATATTCAAATTAAACCCAACTTTGCCAGCCGGTCTGTATGATCCAATTTTGATCAACAAATTGTAAGTGAAAGTTGTTAAATGGGGACTCCTGGGAAAGCTTCTTTTAAAACATGCTGTCTTCACTGCTGGGCACCCTTTTCCACTTGGCCCTTTTGCCTGTCTGTTTCTGGGAGCACTGTGTGATTGCTGGAGCAGCAGTCGCTATTTGATGAACATCAGAGAGAGGGGGCCACAATCTAAGATGCTGCCCCGGGACTGCTGTATTAGTCCTGAGCTGCCTGCTTCTGGAATTCTCATTCTGTGCAAGAAAGAATAAACTCTTGTTTATTTAAACTGCTGCCTCTCAGGTTTCTATTACTCACAGCTGAATGCAATTCTGGCATTCTAAATATTCATTCAGTATAATCCTCCATGTGATTAGTTCAACATTTTACAATTGTCTTTGAACGGAGGTCTGTGCAACAGAGACGTGCCCCACGCACTCAGGTTCCCTGGCCTGGAGCATGCACACTCAGCTTAAAAGGTTCTGCCATGCCCAGCAGAACCAATTAACCAGCGTGGGAATGGGCTGGGTGGCAGGGCAGGCCTTCCTACTCCACTGTTGTACTGGGGAGTCCATAGGATGGAATCAGAGGTTGAGGTCTGGGGACATGGTTCCAGAGCTCTCAGCTTGTTGTCCTCACGGGAAGGAGAGATCCACGGCAATATATTGGAACAGACATGAGGCTTCCTCCTGCATTTATACTAGAGCCACGTAGACCTGCCCATCAAGTTTATGAAGACCCAAAGTCTAAATGTCACCATCTTCTTGCAGGTGTAAAATAGACTATAATCAGACTGAAAGACCTAAGCAACCTCATTCTACTTGGGACCTCATTTTGCTCTGAAATTTAACCTCTGACCTACTGCAGTCCTAAAGTCAGGAAAATACCACAGAAAAGCTCTGTGGAAACAGTTCTCGGAAAAGCTGCAGATGGTGATCTCCTAAGATAGGCCAAGATATCGAAATATCTGAGATTCCAGATGGCCCGCACCTAGGTGTGGTGACCAATATCTAAACTAGAAGCCCTGCAGCTTGGCACATACCCTCCTTGCAACATCCTCACTGTTTAAACCAATCATTTTTAAATGCGTCAACCCCTTGAACTAATCAATAATCCTTTCCATATTCTTTCCCGCAATTTGATAAGCTAATCATGTTTTAAAGTTGTTGTTTGATTTTCCCGCAGTGTGTGATGATTTGCTAAGAGATGCTATGATGTATGTGAAGTCCCTGCCTTATCCAAAGAGTGTATAAAACTGCTGCAAACCCTGGGCTTGGGGCCTCTCAGCGTCACCAGTTGCTGTGTGCATGGAGGACCGAGCTAGCTCACAATAAACGCCTCTTTGCTGCTTACATCGATCTTGGTCTCTGGTGGTCTTTTGAGGGGTCCCGAATTCGAGCATAACAAGACTATGGATACTCTCCCTACATCTTCCTTTGTCCACCTGACCTGGGACTGGGATGGTCCTGTGCCTACCCCACCCCAGCACCACCATCAGTGGAGAATTACAGCCACTGTGAAAAGAGCCAGAAAAACCAACACTGTAGTCGACCTCATTCCCCCTCCGTTGCTACCCTCTGCTCTCCCTCCAACTCTTTTTAACTCAGATCCCCCTAATCATTTGACAAATAAAAAAGTATTTACCAGTAAAAAATGTGTATGGGAATCAAAATAGGTCAACTTTATACTGAAACATTTTTGTAAAGTATTACCTTCCAAAAGCAATTTATAGATGCACAAGAACTAGAGCAAGTTTGAGATTAAGGTGGGGGATGCAGGGGTGGGGGAAGGAGGAGGAGGAGAAAGAAGAAGAGGAGGAGAGAGAAAGAAAGAAGTTTGAACTTAAGCAGGTCTGGCCAACTCACTCAGCCAATAAATGAACGCATTTCCAAACCAAGGATGTAGTCTGTGCTCTGCCAATTGCTAATTACCTGAGCTACACCCCTTAATGCCATCATTGTTTTGTTTTATGTATCTTAGAAATATTCGCTCACCTGTGGTTTCTGAGGCAGAGCTGGAGCCAGCTTCTCCAACAACATTCAAGTCTAGGAGCTGCCTCAATGGGTCACAGGCTTCAGGGAGCGCCACCCTCGGTGGGCCCCAGACCTCCATGCTAGATGTATGCTTGAAGTGAATGGCACCACAGTCTGCATCCTGGCTGCCACAATCTCCTTATCAGTCAAGCTGGAACTGACGAGGGGCCGGTAATACTTCCATTCCTTCTGGTGCTAATGTCTGTCCCTGACAGCCCTGTCCCTGGCCTCTTGCAGGGTCTCTGTGCTATTGCAGTGCTGCTCTGCTGTGGCCAGGCCCTGGAGATGCTCCTGTCCCCTCTGGCCTCCTCCAACCTGGGGCAGGGGGAAGTGGGAGGTCCTAGAAGCACAGGGCAACTCAGGCTGCCTCTGGACTGCCATCTCTCCAGATAAATGCTTGGGAGATCTCTTGTCTCTGAAGCTTACCAGTCACACAGGAGCTGTCAGTAAAGCAGGTAGCCAGGTGTCGGGATCCCTCCTGGTCCCACCACATTAGGTCACAGAAGTGGTTTGTTAATATTTGAATCACTTGATCCACCTAAGCCTCAGTGTCATAGTTTGGATGTGAGATGTCCTCCCAAAGCTCCTGTGTGAGGCAATGCAAGAAAGCAGTGAGATCTCTGGGTTGTGAGCGTCTTGACCTGATCAGTGCATTAATCCCCCATAGGGATTAACTGAGTGGAAATTGAAGGTGGGCAGGGCGTGGCTGGAGGAGGTGGGCACTGGGGGCGTAACTTTGGGGCATATATTTCGTATCTGGCCAGTGGAGTCTCTGCCTTCTGATCATCATGTGAGCTGCTTCCCTCCACCACCCTCTTCCACCCTGATATTCAGCTTCTCCTTAAGCCCCAAGGAATGGAACCGGCTGTCTATGGACTGAGACCTGTGAAAACATGAGCCTTTAAGTGAACTTTTCCTTCCCTACAATTGTTCTGGTTGGGCCTCTGAGTCGCAGTAGCAAAAAACAAAAACAAAAACAAAAAAACAAAAACAACTAAGACACCCAGTTTCTTTTTCTGTAAGATGGAAATAAATAATGGTACCTTTATGTTGCTGTCTTTTTCTTCCCATTTGCTACAGGAAGCATATGGCTTATGGTTAGTCATACAACCTGTTAAGCTAGGTTGCCTGGGGTCAAGTTCTGCCTCTTTTAAGAAAAAAAAATCCTGGATAACCATAGCAAACTGCTTGAGTGCTCTGTATCTCAGTTTCTCCATCTGTAAAATGGGGACAGTAACATTACCATACAAGGCTGTTGTGGAAATTAAGGAAACGAGTGTCATAGAACTTAGAGGAGCCTATAGCAATCAGATAGTAAGCGCCAAGCATCAGAACACTCACCATAGAGGCAGGGCTCATTGTTTATGCCCATCTTACAGATAAGTAAACTGATCTTTAGAGGGACAAAGGGGTTCAAACGTCAGGCAACAGCATTTTTGTGTGCTTTTGAGGAATTTGGGACTTCTCGTTCTTTGCTTTGAGAAATTCTGGATCCCATCAGTTAGAAGTCATCATTTGTGGTTTGGATCTTACTGTCCCTAAAACCATGTGTTGATAGCTTGTTTGCCAGCCTGTGGGACTATTGGGGGGTGGAGGTGGTTCTAGTGGAAGGAAGTTAGGTCACTGAAGCATTTTCCTCTCTCTGTCTCTTTGCTTCCTGGATACCATGAAGTGAGCAGCTTTACTCCACCACCTGCTCCCTGCCATGATGTGCTGCCTCACCACAGACCCTGTCAGTAGGGCCAAGCAACCATGGACTGAAACCTCTAAAAGTGAGCCAAATAAATTTTTCCTCTTTTAGAGCTGATTTTTCTCAGGCATTTTGTCACAGCTATGGAAAGCTATCACAGCACCCGTACTTCTCAGATCAATGTTGTACTTTACCAACTGTTTCTCCACCCCTCAAAAACCTAAACTGTAAATAAATTTCTTCCCTCATTTCCGGTAATAGCCCCTAATTTTCTCCCACAATTTTAAATACCCTTCTCTCCTGGAGCCACACGATAGGAGCATGTTCTCCTGAGTTCCTTGTGTCTTCCTTGCAAAGAGAGGATGCAGTCCCTGCAGAGAGGTAGGCCTCCAGCCTGCAGGGACAGTTGCTGCCTTGGGTGATAACTGCACCAGTTTGCAGGAGCAGCTGAGAGCTGCTTCCTTTCCTTGGCTGTTCACACTTAATAATGAGCTCTTGCCTCATCACCATCTTAGGTTTCCTGTTCTAGGTTTCTGGCTCATGAAACCAAAATTCCCTTCTGCTACATCTTCTTAGCCTACTTCTGGGAAAGATGCAGGATCTCTTCTTCTGAATGGTCTCATTCTGCATGTGGCCTTATTGTCTGGCTTTTCTACAATGACCTTGGGGCTTTTTCTCTCAGCTTCTATCTGACCTTCAAGTCTGGCTGCCCTGGAGCACACATTAGCAGTTCTCACACCCAACAGCTAATTGTTTATGTCAGGAAATGTTATTTATCTACTCTCCCCAGAAGTTCAGGGCAACACACCTACAAAACGCCACTCAGACTAAGCATGATTTTCTTTATCTTGTCCCCCAAAGAATTGGGTTTAGAACATGATTTTCTATCAAGTGACAAGTCTCAAAATATATGACAGTGTTTAGAACTGCACTAAAAGTAAGTCTGCCTTCTGACACTGATCATCCCCCTACCCCACTGTACCCCTTTGCAGAGGTAATCACTGTTATAGGGAGAGAATCCCTTATCCAAAATGCTGAAGTGTTTTGGAATATTTGCATGTATAATGTGATTTCTTAGGAATAAGACACAAGTCTAAACACAAAATTTGTTTCACATATTCCTTCTATGCCTAGCCTGAAGGTAATTTTATGCAGTATTTTTGACTTCCATCCATCCTGTGAGGTCAGATGCAGAACTTTCTACCTGCAATGTCATGTCAGCACTCAAATCGTTTCAGATTTTAAAGCATTTCAGATTTTGGATTTGGGCATTAGGGGATGCTCAACCCATAATAATTTTTTGTTTTGCCTTCCAGAAATATATGAGCCCGAACCATTGATGTTGTCCTGGCCCTTGACTTTTTTTCAATAATAATACATCTTGTAGTTCTTTCCATAGGCAAACAGACATGCTTTTTATTCTTTTAAATAGCTGCATAATATTTCATTATACGTGAAAGTACCTGTATTATTTTCCCATTGTTTCTATAACAAATTATTACAAATTTAATGGTTTGAAACAACACATATTCAATATCTTATGAGTCTAGAGGTTAGACATTTGAAATTGGTCACACTGGGAGAACGTTGAGATGTTCCCAGGCCATGTTCCTTCTGCAGGCTTGAGGGCAGAACCCGCTTTCTCACATTTTCCAGCTTCCTGAGGCCTCACCCACACTGTGGCTCATAGCCCACCCCCGCCCCCACCCCAGCAGTCATATCACTCTGACTTTGCTACCTGTCATCACATCTCATTCTCTCTCAGTCTTACACTTCTGCTTTGTGATTTCACTGGGCCACCTGGATAATCCAGCACCATCTCCCACCGCAGATCTTCAATGCATGACACATGCAAAGTCCCTTTTGCTGTAGCAGGTAGCATATTTACAGAATCATGGCATCTTTGTGGGGAGACCTTCACAAATGGGACTAGTGGCCTATGGAAGGAGAGTTCCCTCACCCCATCCTTCTGCCATGTGAAGACACAGCAAGAAGTTATAGTCTGTGAACCAGGAAGGGCCCGTCCTCGACACTGAATCTGCGAAAGCCTTGATCTTGAACTTCCGGGCACCAGAACTGGAAGAAATAAATTTCTGTTTTTATAAGTCACCCAGCCCTTGGTATTCAGTTAAAGCCGTCTGAGCAGACGAAGACACCCTTCATTCAATGAACATTTATTAAGTGCCTACCTTGTCCCATGCATTGTGTTAGACATTGTTGGGGAAACAAAGACACTTCATTTTTAAAAGATCCTTGTTTCAGGTAGGTCACACATCGATGGAGTAAAACAGAAGTGTTTCCTGGACTGGGCCCAGGAATGTCAACTAACTATAGCAGAAAAAATAACAAGTACAAGAAGTTCCAAAGGAACTTGGGAGCCCAAAAGAAGTACATAAAATGTATGGGTTATCCTGGAGCCAAGACTATGAACTCATTCTCCCATTTTCTAAAACCATTGAAATGTTCATCAATATTTTATATGTAAATAATGCAAAAAAGCATTCTGCATAAAGACTCTTTTAAGGCATTATAGACAAGCAGTTATGGCATAGACTGGAGTCACAATGTACAGGGTTTAAATCCAGATTCCATAATTGGCTAGCTGTGTGACATTGGGCATGTTACTTAACTCCTCTGGGCTTCAGTTTTTTCACCTGTCAATTAAGTACTTCTTTCACAGGATGTTTTTAGAACTGAATGAGTTACTATCTATATGTGCTTAGGGTGGGGTCTGCCACTTAGTGTATACAAAGTTTAAGCTATTATTATTTTCTAAACATGCATATCTATAAAACTGGAAATTCAGCCACCTAGAAAAAGTCTAAATGGTCGTCCATGCACTGCCCTCCCTGGGCTCCTCGTGGGAGAATGGTGCTGAGGGAGTTTGGAAATCTAGGGCCTGAGTTTCCTCTCTAATATTGACTGAGGCAGTTCTCCTGGCAGATATGGCTGGGTGATTGGTAAATTTGGTCATGTTCCCTGTGCTTATTTTTAAACGAGACAGGAAATACGCTCTTTACTGATTGTATCATTCTCCAGCTCACAGCGCCAAAGATACCCCTCCAATCACAGCCTGGAAATCCAGGTTCTTGTGAGGGTCACAATTTGTAGTCATCTCGGTCATGTCTTCCTTTGGGTTTCTCCAATATCCCTGCTCCTTTGACTCTGACTCCCTCTGGATCATTCTTGGTAGCCTCTGCCTCTTTCTCCCACCTTTGAAATGATGCTAATGCCCTCCAGAATGGCTTCGTGAGGTCATTAACAGAAATAATTTAAAATTAGAAAATACTCAGCCAGCAGATCCAAAGTAATTTTTTTTTTTTTTTTTTTGGTTCTTAAAGAGCTCACACCACCAGATATATAAGCACAAACCTGCACAAAGCCCAATATCTTCTGCAGGTGCCATAGTAATTATCACACATGGCCACTGGCACCTGGGATGACTGCAGGGAGCTGTATGTTCTGTGCCAAGCGTTGAGCTCGGCTGTGCTGAAGATTATGTACTACTTGGTCCAATTGCTCATGTTGCTGATCCAAGACCTTGGACATGATCTCTACCTCCATCAGGCAGCCTCGGTGGGCTGAGGAACATCCCTTAAACTTCATTCCACACTTCTTCAGAATTCCGAAGAGAAGAGTGGCCCAAGTTCCAGAGAGAAAGGAGACATATTCAGAAGCTATTCCTTTAGTTCAGAGATTCTCAGCCATAGCATTATTGGCATTCTGAGACAGAAAATTATTTGGGGATGGGGTCTCTTGTGTATTGCATGATATTTAGCAGCTTCCCTGGTTTATGTGCATTACATGTTAGTATCGCCCTGTTCCCTCCACCCAAATTGTGACAATCAAAAATGTCTTTGGATATCACTAAAGATCCCCTGGGGACGAAGTCTCGGTTCAGGAGTCAATGCTTAATCCAACATTCCAGCAAGTCCTGATTAAAAGGAAAGACATTCCATTGGAAGATTTAATATTGTCAAGATGACAATATTCCCCCAAATTGATTGACAACAATACAGCCCAAATTTGTCAGTGTAATCTCTATTCAAATCTTGCAGGAATTGATAAGCTGGTCCTGAAATTCATATAGAAATCCACAGGATCCAGTATAATCAAAACAATCTTGGAATAAGAACAAAGTTAGAGGACTTTCCATTCCCAATTTCAAAACTTACTACACAATTGTAATAATCAAGATACTATGGAACTTGAAAAGGGAAGACATATGGACCAAAGGAATAAAATTCAGGGTCCAAAAGTATTTATATTTATGGCCAAGTGATTTTTAACAAGGGTGTCAAGATCATTCAACGAGGGACAACTAGGTATCCACATGCAAAAGAGCCCTATCTTATCCTGTATACAAAATTTACCTTAAAATATATCAAATAATTAAAGTTGAGAACTAAAAATATAAAACTAAAAGACAAGATAGAAGCATCTCTTCTTGATCTTGGATTAGGCAATAGCTTCTTAAATTTGACCCCGAAAATACACAAACAACACAACACAACAAAATGATAAAATGGACATCATTAAAATTAAAATCTTGGTACTTCAAAAATACCATCAAGAAAATGAAAACTAGGGCTGGGGATGTGGCTCAAGCGGTAGCGCGCTTGCCTGGCATGCATGCGCCCTGGGTTCAATCCTCAGCACCACATACAAATAAAGATGTTGTGTCCGCAGAAAACTAAAGATTAAATAATAAAATTCTCTCTCTCTCTCTCTCTCTCTCTCTCTCTCTCTCTCTCTCTCTCTGCTCTCTCTCTCTTTAAAAAAAAAAGAAAAGAAAATGAAAACTATCTGCAGAGTTGGCAGAAATGTTGGCAAATCATATATCTGATAAAGAACTTGTATCCAGAATATATAAATATATGAAGCAGTTTTAAAATTCAATAGAAAGTCAAAACAATATGATTTTTTTTTAAAAGGCAAAGAATTTGAGTAGACATTTCTCCAAAGACAATATACAAATAGTTTAAAAAGCACATGAGAAGAAAATTGACATTATTAGTTATCAGGAACAAGCAAATCAAATGCACCGTGAGATACCATTGCACACCCATTAGGACGGATATAATTTTAAAAACGAAAACAAAAATTTGACAATAACAAAAGTTAGCAAGGACGTAGAGAAATGGGAAGTCTCATAAATGTCGGGGGGAATGTAAAATAGTACAGCCACTTTGTAAACCAGTTTGGCAGTTCCGCCAAATGGTAATCAGAGTTACAATGGCTCAGGAGTTTCATTGCTAGGCACTGAATTGAAATATGAAAACAAAATAAAAGAAAAATGAATAAGAATTGAAACTTACACCTACCACAAAAACTTGTACATATGTATTCACGTGTAGTGTATTATTCAGTACAAAAAGTGGAAACAATCCAAGTGTTCATCAATTAATGAATGGATTAACACAATGTGGTGCATCAGTATAATGGAATATTATTCAACAATTTAAAAAAGTGTAGTGCTGATGTGTGTCACAACATGAATGAACATTGAAATCATGATGTGAAGGGGGGAAAAATCAAGTACAAATGATCACATATTGTACGATTCTATTCAATGAAATGTCCAGAATTGGCAAATCCATAAAGACAGAAAGTGGGTTGATGGTTGTTAGGGACTAGGGAGAGCGGTTAATAGGGAATGACTGCTAATGGGTTTGGGGCTTCTTTTGGGGATGATGAAATGTTCTGGAAATAGTGGTGATGGTTGCACAACTTTGTGAATATTACTACAAACCACTGAATTGTGGATTTAAGAAAAAAAAAAGACTAGATGAATGATAGAGTATTTGGAATTTAAAAAAAAACACATCAATCATTAGGAGAATCAGGATTGCTATGGGAACTTCATCAGATAGGGTCTGGTGAAGAAGGGAAGCTGTGGAAGAGCACAACTCAACTTGCTTTGATGCGAGTCTGAGGGATGCCTTTCCACTTTACCATGGCAGCTGCAAGCTGACCCAACCCACAATGTCTGGACTGTGAGTGGCACCCAACTCAGATGGCACCCAAGGGGATTTATGATGAAACCTACAGAGAAAGGCCCTGAAGATTTGCAATACTTCCTTTGAGGTGTGCTGTTAATTACAGTAGATTTGGGACTGTCTTCTTTGTGTTTGAAATATGAAAATGCAATATAAGACATATGAATGAACATTGAAGTTGTGGCCACACAAAACTGTACATACGTATTCATTTATACATTACTCATTACAAAAATGGAAACAATCCAAGAGTCTATCAACTGATGAATATATTAGCATGATGTGGTATGTGAGTGTAATGGAATACTATTCAATAATAAAAATGAATTGATTGCTGAGTATTCTTCTAGGCACTGGGAAATAGTAAACAAAAAAGACCCCAATTTCTGCCCTGTGGAAGGTGTATTCTAAGTGCTAAATGTTGACCCTTTTCTGAAAGTTTTACATACCCTCATTACATTCCTGTTACATCATTTTTTAAAATTTTTTTATTTGTTCTTTTTAGTTATACATGACAGTAGAATGTACACCTAATGGAGGTGCCCCAGAAGGCCACAGGGAATAAATACTACTACAGGATCTTTGACATACATACATGGAATATAACTTCCCGTTTTTGTGGTTGTACCTGATGTGGAGTTACACTGGTTGCATATTCAGATATGAACATAGAAAAGTTGTGTTTGATTCATTCTACTGTCTTCTCTCTTAGTCCCATGTCCCTCTCTTCCCCCTTTCCCCCCGTCCAATCTTGTGAACCTCTCCTCCTCCATCTTCCCTGTCTATTGTGAGTCAGCATCCACATATTGGAGAGAACATTCAGCCTTTGGTTTTGGGGGATTGGCTTATTTCATTTAGCCTGATAGTCTCCAGTTCCATTCATTTACCAACAAATGCCATATTTTCATTCTTCTTTATGGCTGAGTGATGTTCCAATGTGTTTATGTACCACATTTTCTTATCTATTCATCTGTTGAAGGAATTGCCATATCGTTATGAGATAGTTACTATGTTAGTGAGCTCTTAGTCACTGTGGAAAAATATAACCTGAGAAAAATCAACTTTAAGGAGCAAATAACAACTTTTAACGTTAATTCACGGTTTTGGAGGTCTCAGTCCATAATTGGTTGGTCTATTTTTTGGGGAGTCTAGAACAAGGCTGTACGCGCCATAATGGAAATGTAGGGCAGAGAAAGTTGCTCACCTCATGGCAGGAAGCAAGGAGATATGCAGGAAGGGGCTAAGACCCCAATGTCCCCTTCAAAGGCATGGCCCCAATGACCTTCCATTAAGCTCCACCTCCTAAAGGTTCCACCACCTCCCAGTAGAGCCACAGGTTGAGGGCCAAGCCTTCAACACAAGGGCATTTGGGGAACACTTCCAAACCACAGAAGCTACTATTATAATTCTCTTTATAGGCACAGAAGCTAAAGCTCAGGGAGGCCTCATTATAGACCCCAGCTCACACTGAAAGGGAAGATTTGAATGTGAGCACTCTTGGAGCTGAGCACTTAACCATCCTTCTCCCAAATGGAGGTGCCCCAGAAGGCCACAGGGAATAAATACCACTCCAGGATCTTTTAATTTTTGAGAGAACACAGATACGTTTCAGATACCACATAAACTACGACTATTAAGTTCAGTGGAACTAAACTAATAGATTCAACCATTAGATATTTCTTTGGACCCAGGGTTGCTGTGAAACATTATTGAGATGCTAAAGGCAACACACGCAAAGAAAATTTGGGAACTTCTGTGCTCTACTATTGTCTGGCATCTATCGGTTTCCTATAGACTGCACGCTCCAGGGGCTGCGGGCACAGAGGGCACCCTGCAAATGTTGAACGAAGAGGTGAACAAATGAATGGAGATGGAGCAGGAGTAAAGAGGAGATTTACAAACAAATCAGAGCCAGGATGTAACTAGCAAGGATAACCGAATAAATGGAAAAAGAGGATACGATATTTGGAGACTAAACATTATGTGGGGACTATGAAATAACCAAAGGCAGACTCTGAAGCCAGATTACCTGACTTTGAATCCCAGCTGTACCACATGCTAGCTCTGTGATCTTGGGCAAGTTACTTAACTTCCCTGAGCTTCGGTGTTCTCATCCATGAAATGGAATTTTAAAGAGGTTATATGAAAAAAAAAATACACACACACACACACACACACACACACACATCAGGTTAAATGACTCTGCATACACACTCTGCTTAGAAAGTGACCAGCACATTGTATTTGTGATACATATTATTATTATTATTATTATTATTATTATTATTATTATTCAAGTTCTGTGTAATCAGGGGTTTTGTTATTTTGTTTTGTTTTTTCATCTCAAAGTCATTCGGACTCTAAGGGGATGGGAGACCAGCCACACTGGTGACAGCTATGGTGGCCTAATGCCCCAGTTTGCCCAGTACTGAGAGGTTTCTCTGGGGATGAGTCTTTTCCTGCTGACAGTGGGGAAAGTGCTGAGGAAACTGGGATGAGTTGGTGACCTGAGTGGCAGAGTCTCTCTAATTCCTGCAGGAATTTGATTGGAGGCTTATTCCTGACTCAGGAGACACCACTTCCTGGGAGGCCCAGAGAAGCCAACGGTGAGGAATTGAAGTTGTGATGTGCCTGAGCACCAGGAGGCAGTGTGTGTGTGATTGAGGCAAGTAGATGGGTATGGCTGCGATTTATGGTGACACCAAGAACGGAGAAGAGAGGATCTATCACTACCCTCCTCTACGAGGCAAGAGTTTTCAGAGAAGCAGGAACAATTGCTTTGACTAAATTGTATTGATAATTTGAAAGACTTAAAAATTATTAGATCATGTAAACATATTCTAAAAAAAACTCACTCCTCTATTCAACCCACTCACAATATACAGAAGTTATCCAGCCAGAGTTTCTTTAGCTGTGTATAAGAAAACACCTGTATCTATTCTCCTTATTTATTTATTGGTACATGAGTTTGAGCCCAGGGGCACATAATCACTGAGCCACACCCCCAGCCCTTTTTAATATTTTATTTAGAGACAGGGTCTTGCTGAGTGACTTAGGACTTTGCTGAGTCTGGCTTTGAACTCAAGATCCTCCTGTCAGCCTCCTGAGCCACTGGGATTACAGGTGTGGGCCGCCTGGCCCAGCCTATTCTTATTTCACCTGATTCTAGCGTCAGGGACATTACAGGTGGAAGCGAGCATTCTGGTTACTGGAGAGGCCATGCTTTAGTGAACGGGCAACCAAGAGACAATCTTTTTTTTTTTTTTTAATTATTTTTTAGATGTAACTGGACACAGTATCTTTTATTTACTTATTTATTTTTATGTGGTGCTGAGGATCGAACCCAGCTAGGTGAGCGCTCTACGGCTGAGCCACAATCCCAGCCCTCCCCCCACCCCCACCCCGCAGAGACAATCTGTAAGTCTGTTTGCTTTTGAGACTACAGATGAACTGAAGATTGGGACTTGCGGAATTGAGGAGCCCCTGAAATATGGTGACTACAAGGCCCAGTCACCTGCTGAGGTCTAGCTAAATGGCCACCTCATGATGGTGCTTCACCTCTTCACTCTTACTTCCGTGTAAGGACTGCAGTTGTTTACTTATTCATTGTCAGGATTCACACCCACTTCTTTGTAGACTCTTCAGTAGCTATTCCATTTTCTTCCCTTCCACGACTTAGTTCAGGATGTTGGACAGCCCCCTCCCATCATGCCCACCGATTAACCTCATTGTCCTCTATGATCAGTTTCTAACTGGTGACTTGAGTTTTGTTGGGACTAATTGTGCATTTAGATGCCTCGTCAGTCTTTCTCTGAATGTTATTGAGGGCCTGATGTAGGTGTGGGTTGGGTTCACCCAAAAGTTTCATCTGTGTGTGCGCCAGAGATTGGACCCAGGGGTGCTTAACCACTGAACCACATCCTCTGTCCTTTTGTATTTTGTTTTGAGACGGGGTCTTGCCAAGTTGCTTAGGGCCTGGCTAAATTGCTGAGGCTGGCCTTGAACTCGGAGATCCTCCTGCCTTAAACTCTGGGGCTGCTGGGATTACAGATGTGTGTCACCACACTGGCCAACCCTTTGTCTTATTTCCCTCCCCTTTTGTCATCACCCCCTCCCCCCCATCTGCTGGCCCTTCTTATGTCCTCTCTCGTTTTCTTTTATACACGTAACTCCTTCTTACATCTCCAACCTTCCTTCTAGGTTCACTTATATCATACCTGAGTCTAATTGCCATACATTTGTGCCCCTGGAGTCCATCCCTATTCTGAAAGCATTAAGCAATGTGAAACTGCAACGTAGAGAAGTTTCGATAAGGGTGGACTTTAAGAATTAAGATCATTTATTAAAAATAAAGTAAATGAACCATAGCTTATATCATATAATTTGAGATTTCTTTCAAACTTCTATCTTTTCCATTTTTAATGTAAACTGGAGTTATAAATCTACCAAAGAATTATGTTATAAAATAATAATTTTTATTTTTTGAAATAATTTCAAAATTATAGAAAAGTTGCAGGAACAGTTTAAAGAACTCATATGGATCTAACACTGAGACCCCATTCAAGTTTTGCCTCTTGTCCCGATAATATGTTGCTTTTAGAGGTCACACCTCTTCAGCCTCTTTCAGTTCAGAACAATTCCTTGGTACTTCCTTGAATTTCATGACTGTAACCTTTTTTAAGACAATGGAAAATAATTTTTTTAGAATGTTTCTTAACTTAGGGTATTCTGCTATTTCTTCAGAATATCTGGTTATGGATGTGGATTTGGCAGGAATATCTAAAACAATGTTCAATTCTTCTAGCATCCTTTCAGTGGTACTTTATTTTAATATGACAATGTTGCATTTGATGCTGCCCTTGAATAAAGTGGTTTCTGCTGAATGGCTTCACATCAAAGTTATTCTTTTCCCTTCATAATGAATGTCTTTTATGGAAAGATACTTTGAGTCTATGGAAACATTCCAGTTGCCACCTAACTTTTGCCTATAGATTTTACATTCATTGATGTTTCTTGCCTAAATCAATCATTACTCTGATTATTGCCAAATGAAGACTTTTTATTTTTATCACTTCTTCTGCATTCAATAACTGACATACAGAACTTTCTCTTCTCCCTCTTTATGTGTTTGCCTAAATATTCATGGGCTCAATGATATTTGACTCAATGGGTTGGAATCAATACTTATCACTAATTTATTTTAATGTTCATGTAGTTTTGAACTTGCCCAGTGGTTCAAACTGGCCTCTGTGTCCTTCTAACATGTCCTCATCATTTTTGTATACTTCATTACTTCCTGCATTCAATTATCTTTCAGACCAAAAAATAAAAAATAAAATGCGAATTGTGCCTGTAATCCCAGAGGCTCAGGAGGCTGAGGCAGGAAGATCAAGAGTTCAAAGCCAGCCTCAGCAAAAGCAAGGTGCTAAGCAACTCAGTGAGACCCTGTCTCTAAATAAAATAAAAAATGGGGCTGGGAATGTGGCTCAGTTGTTGAGTGTCCCTGAGTTCAATACCTGGTAAAAAAAAAAAAAAAAAAAAGGATTGTACTCTTCTGTTCTAGTCCTGAGATCAGTCATACTTTTTCCCCTAAAAACTTCTTTGTTAGTGGAAAATGTTTTTTAGAAATCTGTATGCTTGGCAAGCTTACTGCTATTCATCTATTGCTGCCTTTAGGATCCCTCTTGGAACTATGGAACTATGATAGAACATAAAAACATTCAGATTCATTTTCTATCTATCTATCTATCTATCTATCTATCTATCTATCTATCTATCTATCTATCTATCTATATGTTTCATGTGTTTTTGATTCTCAAATGGCAACTTCATATTCAGCGGGACTTTGACATTTAACCAAAACTAAGTACTTGGTATATATACAACTTACTTAATGTTAATAGTATAGGCATTATACTTTGTTGAATATCTAGATGATACTCAATATCTATACCTAGATGATATATATAGATATGAGTTCAGAACCATACCTCCAGTTCAGTTCAAACAGTGCTTAAGGAGAAAGGCAGAAAGACAGGAAGGAAAACACAGGGAAATGAAAACTATTAATGGCAATACTGATCACGGATAAGTATGCAAGCAGAATATGTGTGGATCAGGGGAAGAAAACAAAAAAAATAGAGATCCACCTGGGCGAGAAGGTGGATTATTCAGGGAGGCTAGGTCATGTTGCAGTAATACTCGAAAATCTTAGTGGTTTAAATAACCAATGCTCCATGGCACTACAAGGCACGCATTCTTTGTGCAGGGACTCAGTGGTCCTGGCTGCTTTGACCTCACTGTCCCTTGTCCTATGATGGCTCCCTCTCAACACAAGTTCTCAGGGATCACTGAGGTGGGGAGGAGAATGTGAGATGGCCAGCTCAAAATCTCTTCCTCGGGGAAGGCACACACATCTCTTCTGCACACTGTGTGCCGGTTCACGAAGGTCACACGACCACTCATAATTTCAGCAGGCCAAGGTACAGTAGTTCTCCTGCTGCCCCCGAAAGGAGATCAGGATATCCCTCAAAATCTTTTTCTCCCAACTGATAGGAAAAGCGGGCAATATTCTGACTATTCAGATTCATGTATTTGTAAAGAAAATGTGTCTTCCTCGCCCCCTAAATATTTTTGAAATCTAAGATAATCAAGAGGAGTCATGTGATAGATATTAAAAATAATTTCAAAATTACTTGTTTTGAATTTATCCAGAGGAATTGAATGTAGAGATGGTTCACATGGTTTCCACTCTGAAATCTTTTTAGTAAAGGTGTAAATCAGTGATTCTCAAACCTGGCCACATAATAGATTCACTTGGAGAGAGTTACTAAGACAGTTTCCTGGTTGGACCTCACTCACAGAGACTCCACGGGATTGGCCTGGTGGGATTGAGAAGCAGGAGTTTTAAAACCTTTCCAGGTAGGCCCAATGCAAAGCTAGGATTAGAATCCTACTTCCAGTCCTGATGCTACTGTACTTTCCCCCTCCCTTCGGCCCAATGAAACCTCCTGGCCCTAAATTATTGAGGGGAGATGCTCCCATGCCCCTCTGTGCTTTCTTTTTCTTCTTTCTTTCTTCTTCTTTTTTTTTTTTCCGGTACTGGGATTGAACTCAAGATTGCTTAACCACAAGGCCACACCCAGTCCTTTTTATTTTTCATTTTGAGATAGGGTCTCCCTTTGCTGCTTAGAGCCTCGATAAGTCGCTGAGGCTAGCTTCAAACTTGCTTTCCTGCCTCAGCCTTCTGAATTGCTGGGATTACTGGTGTGCTAGGTTCCTCTGCTGCTGCTGCTGCTTCTTCTATTTTTTGGAACCAGGGATTGAACTCAGGGGCACTTGACCACTGAGCCACATCCCCAGCCCTATTTTGTATTTTACTTAGAGACAGGGTCTCACTGAGTTGCTTAGAGCCTCACTTTTGCTGAGGCTGGCTTTGAACTCTTGATCCTCTTGCCTCAGCCTCCTGAACCCCTGGGATAACAAGCATGAACCACTGTGCCTAGCCCTCTATGCTTTTAATCTATCCTTAGTATATGGTGCTGAATTTACCTGGATACTATGCTGTGTTTGGCCATCAGCTCTGTAAAGGTAGGGACATATCTTCTTTGTTGATTGACTGCCCAGGCCCTGGCATTAATGCCTAATCAGTTAATGTGCATCAAATACATTAGTAAATTAATACACAATATTGAACATAAAACTGTCTTTCTCGTTGCTTCCTGTTCCAGCAGAAAGCTTGGAAGTGGAGACCTAAAGTTTGGCAATTTATTTATTTGTATCCTTGGTGACTAACTGCTCTAGACTCTTTAAACCAGATCCTAGACTCGCTGCACAATGAACCTTGCTAAGACTGGGTAAAAAAACATCTGATGCAATTATTTGAACTCCTTTGATGACTAGACATCAATTTCTTAAGAGAACCTAAAATAGCTCATCTATTTACTTGAGCATATTGTACCTGTATACTATTAGATAAGATGAAAATGAACAATAACACCACCTGCAGGGAAAAGTTCCAGTTTTTCTGTCCTTTGAGGACCTTCCTAATTTCTTCCCAGCCTGTTTTTCTAACAGTTGCATTTTGATTTCAAGAAGTTTGGAGTTAAATTGTTGCACAATATTCTGAGAACATCTGGCCTGTTTTTATTTTCTCTCAGCCCCAATTTTGCCATCTGTAAAATGGAGACCCCCTCACAGCTATTTTGAGGGTTAAGTAAGTTACTGTATATGACAGTACTGTGTAAAATGGGAAGTCCTGTCCAAGTGACTCTTGTCACTAGTAGCCAGACAGAACTACTGATAGGTATTGTCCTGAGGTAAGTATCTAAGGGTTCCCTTCTTGATGCTTTCCACAGCCTAGAAACATAGGATTTTCTTAGATTCTATCTGTCTTGATTTTTTTTTTTCTTTTGAGGTGGAATTTCACTGTGTTGCCTAGATTGGCCTGTAACTCCTTAGTTCAACCAATCCTCCTGCCTCAGCCTCCCGGGTGGCTGGGACTGCAGGTGTGCACCACTGCTCGAAGCTCTTCCTTTCTCTCTTACATTGTTATTTCTAAATGAGTCTGGGCAATAGAGCTGAAGCAGGGAGGTAGTGATAGGGGAGAGATGTCATCCTGGATCCCTGTCTTTTGTGTAATGATTCAAGGAGAGAAGAACAAGGGAGTGAGGAAGGCCCCCAAGCATTTGCTCAGAAATTCCTAATGTGCCATTGACTTTTAATGATTTATTATAATACTTCAAAGCATATTTTGTAAAAATTAATAAAGTCTGAGTAATTTGAAAGCATTCCAGCTTAGTCTGCCAATACATCTTTGCTGAGAAATGCAGAAAGTGGAATTCTGAAAGAAAGGTTTGACCCATGGGCCAGGGACAGAAGGATTACTGAGGATTTTCAGATGTTCTTCGAGTGCCTTTCTATTTCAGGAGAAAAATAATACAAATTCCATCTCACAGAAGCAGCCCCAGTTACACCAGAGAGGTACTTTCTATTATAAGCCATACTCTTTATATTTAAAAATCTTAAATATAGAGTGAAAATAATTTAGAAAGCAAAAGTGATGGTTTTGAGTGAACTTTAAAAACACTGATGCAGACGTGGAAATGCAAATGTTAGTTGTGTGATGAATTTTTGCATGCTAAGATTTATTTCCAGGGTTCCTTTTGAGATTGGAGACTGATACCAGCATTTACCAGCACCCATGTCATGGAAGGCTGATTCTGCATGACACTCTGTATAGAAAGGCTTTGAGGTTTAATCAGTTTGGTAAACCAATCATGCTCTTCTCCCTCTTACAGATTCACAGTGCATGTCTCTGCCTATTAATACACCAAACCTCCAGCAGAAGAGTCTACATGAATTTGTTTAACTCTGTCATTTCCAAATTTCCTTGACCGTGGAAATGTTTTAAAAAAGAAGAGTCATTATTAACATCATTAATCAGCTAAAAATCTGTTATCCTTGGGATTAGCTGTTGGAAACTGTGAATTATGTCAATTAAATGCATTCACTTGCCCAGCCATGCCCAGAGTGTTCTTTCTAGAATAGAATTGAAATAAGAATTATGCACAGTTTTATATAAAAGTATAAAGTGATTTTTAAAAGTAGTCATAAAGGATTTTTATGTAGGAGCTTTATTAAGATACAATTCACATACCCTATGTGAAAGTGTAATATTGATTGGTTTGGGGGCATCTTCAGAGTTGGGCAAACATCACCATTGTCAATCTTGGAGTGCTTCCACCACCTTAGTAAAGAAATCCATACGGGGTAAAGTTGGGAGTTCATAACCCACTTGAATCAAACTGTGAAAGATGATGTATTAAGAACTGTGTAATGTTTTGAACGACCAACAATAAAAAAAATAAAAAATTAAAAAAAAAAAAAAAAAAGAAATCCATCTCCTTTAACCATTCCCCATTCCTCTGACCTCCCACTCAACCCCAGGTAACCATGAATCCACTTCCTATCTCTATAGATTTGCCTATTCCAGAAATTTTATATAAACAGACCATATCATTTGTGGCTTTTTGTGCCTGATTTCTTTCACTTGACCTGATGTTCAAGGCTTACCCTTATTGAAGCAGGTTTAAGTCTTTCTTCTCAAAACTGAGCAGTAAAATTCTGATGGCCCACAGATGAGCAGGAAGATAAGAAATTAAAGAAGAACTGAATGGTATGTAGTCCCCAGGGACCTACATGCTGATTCCTTGTGGCCCCATGGCCTCTAACTCCTTAGTTCAACCAATCCTCCTGCCTCAGCATGGTGAGGTCCCCCTGCCCCCATTAGGGGAAGGGGACCCTGGCTGGCATAAAAACGTACCCATCTGGGGAAAGGAGCCCCTATGCTTTCCTTTCTCCTGTACCTTCTTATGGTTTACACTCTAAATCTTTTTACACATACTAAACTCACCTCCTCTGCAAAATCTGCTTCCTGAAAATTGCTGGTGGATCAACAACAATAGACCAAAGGTCAGCTGATGCTATCTTCGGGATGTGGGGCCCAGGGCTTGCACCTGTTTCTCAGAACCTGGGGTTTGAGATGCTTGAACTTGTTTCCTGCTGATCGGAGAGATTGAGGAGGGAATTTCCAGGGGAATTGCTCTGGTGCTTCAATTAAACCTTTTAAAATGTAAAAATAGTCAGGAGAGGAAATGCTGCCACTCTCCTGGGGCACCTACCAGAGACACCAGAGGGATATTATATTTTGTAAAGTGCCTGATAGCAATTTTTCAATAATTAACTAGGAAGCACTCTGGGACAGGCAGAGATGAGTTCTTAAGAGAGCAGGTAAATCGGGGGCTGGGCATAGAATTTGCTACCCAGTTATACTCTCCCCAAGAAGAGGGGAGGGAAAAAGTTTAAAAGGAACAGAATCTTCCCTGGGCACCTGGGCTGAGGCTGGCTGTGCAGCTTGCTTCTGTGGTGCTAGGTTGGGACTTCTTCCTTCCCATTCCTGCTCCTTGTTCGTGATGGTTGAACATGCCGTACCTTCTTTTAGCTTGCAGAGTTCAGGGACCCTGAAACGACTGTAGGGGTGTTTTGGAGGTAGGTCCTGGCACCTCAGGAGATGTTCATGTAGTTCTGATGGGTGGCTTTGACAGTAACCTGGTCTACAGCCAGTCTGGGTTACGTTCAGGGTAATATTGAGTTGCTGGGGCCAGGAACTCTCCACGCTTTCATTCATTCATTCATTCATTTGCAAGGGCTTACTGTCTCTACACAATGGGAATACCCCAGTGAATAAAATGGTTCCTGACCCTCCGGGACTTGATAACCTGGCTCAGATTCTTCTAAACCAGGATGCTTTGGATTTACTGTAGATTCCATGAAATAATTAAGGATACTACAATTAATTCACTTCTGACTTGAGCTCCCCAGAGAGACCTCAAAAGAGTAGGAAGAAGCCTTTGTGTGCCATGTGCCACTCACCTCTGCATGTGTTACCGCCTCATCTCCTTTCACCTTCCTGCAGGTGTGTTCTGTCATGACCCTAGGGTGGAAGAAGTGGAGGCTCAGCAAGGTTTATTAAGAAGCAGAGCCAGGTTTGACTCTAACACCACCTGATTCCAGATCCCGTTCTCTTTTGATGAAATCAGTGCTGCTGCAAGAGACTCAGAAACTTTGGTACTGACCCCCAGTTCAAGGGATGTCCAAAGGAACACTAACAAGTGACAACAAGGAATGCTAAATCCAGCAGTCACACAGAGGCATTTTTGTGTCTGGAATGCTGTGCTGTGGCGAAGGAGTATAGGCTTTGATAAACCAGTAGGGATTGGATTAGTCTCCATGTGAATAAAATTCCAAAAAATAGCAAATTATAATTAGGAAGAATATTCACCTTTCATATGGTGGTATGAAATTCCTGGGTCTTCAGGATGAGGGTTTTTTTTCCCCAGTTTTTACTTTCTTTTTCTTCATTGTCCAAGATGGTTGTTGATGCTCTGGATATCATATCCTAGTTGGAGGGAGCAGAATAAGAAAGGTTGAAAGGAATGTGGTCCTTTCTTTTAGGGAAGGCTTCTCAGATGTTCTACATAATATTTTCATTTCTATCTCCTTGGTCAGAACTTAATCACATGGCGAACAGAGCTTCACGGGATTTGGAGACATGTGATCTCCCCTCACCCCATATTGTTTGGTTGGTACATTGGGGTTGTACATAATGGTATAATTTGCTGCTACATATTCATACATGCACACAACATAACAATATAACTTGTCCAACATCATCCACGAGGAGTATTTCTTCTTTCCCTTCCCTCCTCCAGGATCTCAGTTTCCATGAGATCCCCCCACAACTTTCTTTTCCTTTTTCCTCTCTAGATTCCACAGATGAGAGAAAACATAGGACCCTTGACTTTCTGAGTTGGGCCTGTTTCACTCAGTGTAATGTTCTCAAGTTCTATCCATTTTCCTGCAAATGACATAATTTCATTCTCCTTTATGGCCAAAGAAAACTTCATCGTGGGTATATACCACATTTTCTTTATCCATTCATCCACTGATGAACAACCAGCCTGGTTCCATAATTTGGTTCTTGTGAATTGTGCTGCTGTAAACATGGGTATGCATATATTGCCACAGTATGCTGATTTTTAATTCTTTAGGATAAATACCAAGGAGTGGTATAGCTGGATTGTATGGTAGTTCCATTCTTGGTCTTTTGAGGAACCTCCGTGTTGACTTCCATAGGGCTTGTACTAATTCACTGTTAAGCTTTTTCACTGCTGTGACCAAAAGGTCCAACAAGAACAACTTGGAGGAGGAAAAGTTTATCTGGGAGCTCATGGTTTCAGAGGTCTCAATCCGTAGATGGCTGGCTGCATTCCTTAGGGCTTGAGGTGAAGCAGAACTTCATGGTGGAAGGGCGTGGTAGAGGGAAGCAGCTCACGACCTGTCAATCAGCAAGCAGGGGAACAGGGCACAGGGAGAGGAAGAAAGAGCTCCTCTCTTCAAGAACAAAATATAAATCCAAAAGGAACGCCCCCAGTGACCCCCTCCTCAAGCCACACCTTACATGTCTATAGTTACCAAGCTAATCCCTATCAGGGGATTAATGAATTGATTAGATTAATACTCTCATAAACCACTCATTTAACTTCTTTCTTGAATTGTTTCACATATGAGCTTTGGGGGGGGCCACCTAATATCTAAATCATAATTACATTTACAATCCCATCAACAACATAAAATGTGTTCCTTTTCTTCCACATCTTCTCTAGCATTTACTATTGTTTGTATTCTTGATGACTGCCATTCTGGCTGGTGTGAGATGAAATGTCAGTATAGTTTTTTTTTTTTTTAAATATTTTTAAATATCTTTTTTAGTTTTAGGTGGACCCAATACCTTTATTTTATTTATTTACTTTTATGTGGTGCTGAGGATCCATCGAACCCAGTGCCTCACACGTGCTAGGCAAGCGCTCTACCACTAAGCTACAGCCCGAGCCCCATGTAGTTTGGATTTGCATTTGCCTTATTGCTAATGATGCTGATTATTTTTTTTCATATATTTGTTGGCTATTTCTATTTCTTCTTTTAAGAAGCATCTGTTTAGTTCATTTGTTGATTTATTGATTTTTTATGTGTAAGTTTTTTGAGTTCTTTATATATTCTAGATATTAATCCCCTATCAGAAGAGAGAATATCTAGCAAAGATTTTCCCCACTTTGTAGGTTCTCTCTTCACTTTTTTTTTCTACTAGGGATTTAACCAGGCACTTAACCACAGAGCCATATCCCCCAGAACCTTTTTTATATTTTAGAGATAGAGTTTCACTGAGTTAGGGCCTAGCTAAGCTGCTGAGGCTGGCTTTGAACTTACAATCCTCCTGTCTCAGCCTCCCATGCTGCTGGAATTACAGGCATGTGCCACTATGCCTGCTTCTCTCCATATGCTTAGTCGTTTCTTTTACTGTATTGAAGTGAGGTTTGTGGTCTTTTAGCTGTAGGGCAGTGTGTCCAAATGTAAAATGAGGCTCTGTTCTTAAGGGGTCTAGATATCAAGAGGCAGCTAGCAGTCATTCTTCTCTTCTGTGCTGTTTTATGGTGGAATGTTAGCTGTGAATGAAGAGAGAAATGGGGGGCAGGTATATTTGGAGACACTTCTAAAAGTACTGTTTTAGCCAGCTTTCCATCTCTGCCAAAATACAATGGATAAGTCAACCTCAAAAAAGGAAAGGCTTATTTGGGCACATAGTTTCAGAGGTATCAATCAGTCCAGGGTCACTTGGCTTTCATGGCTTTGGGCCTGTGATGGCACAGTATCTCATGGCAGGAGTACATAGCAGAGGAAGACTGTTCACCACATAGCAGCTAGGAAGCAGAGAGGGAGGAAGCAGTGGAGGTCTCAGTATCCCCTTCAAGGGCACACCCTTGAAGGCCTAGCTCCTCCCACTAGGTCCCACCTCTTAAAGGACCCCTTAATAGTACCATAGGCTGGAGATGAAGCCTTTAGCACCTGGGCCTTTGGGGGCTTTTCAGGTCCCCATAGTAACAAGTCATAACATACCTACTATTACAGTAGAGCCACGAGGTAATGGCCAACATTGATGAAAAAGAACTTAAAGAATATTATGAAAGGAACTTATAGAAGAACTGAAGTGTCATCACCAACATTTCAGAGAAGGGAAAGAAAAGAATTAATAAAATGAATTAAATTCTCATCCTTTTTTGGCAGTTACTTGAATTTTTAGATTATTAGTTTCTTCAATTTACAAATAAATTTTTTTGAAGAGAAATATAAGCTTTGGACATGTGGAAGAACTAAATCCAGAACTGGTTAGAAGAGATATCCTCTGGTGAGATGGGAAGGGGCAGAGCTTTTAATGATATATTCTTTTGCACCTAAAAAAAAAAAAAAAAAAGGTTCAGCAAAAAAAAAAAAGTTGACTTTTGCTTCTAAAAAACAAACCAGAGTGCTTAAATGTTAAAGAATTAAATTTAACATGAAACAAAAGCCACCCAACAGTGGCGTGAATAATCCTGGGTATTTCCAAAGCCTCTTTAGCTGCTATCTTTTCAGAGTTAGTTTGTGTCTCAAGATTCTTGATTGTCTAGTCATTTTTCTCATCTAGTTTGAGTTGCTCTTTTCTCCTAGGTGTAAAACATTTATCTCAATGATGCGTTTCACTCGGCCCACCCAAGTGAGTAATATCTATTGATTCCATCAATGTGCTAAATTCTGTGTGTTTTTATTCTTCACAGAGATGAGCAGACACTCCAGGGAGCCTGAGACACATTCCAATTAGGCTCTCTGTCCCAACATTTTCCAAAGGCTATCCCCTTTAGGCCCCATGACCTGTGTTTCCAGACTCAGAGATTGATTCTTGGTGCAGGTCTTAAGCAACTGATCAACCTCAGTCTATCATTTATTCATTCACTAGCTTCACTTGGGCCCATGATCTCGGTTTACATGTTTTTCTAATTGCTTCTTTTCAGTTTTCTGTATTGTTTCTACCTGTAAACAAGGGCATGTCTCAGCGGTCAGTCTGAAGACCTCTTTCCTCTCTGGTTTCACCCACCTACTCATTCCTTAAGTGATCTTATCCAAGTCTCTTGGCCTTAAATGCCATCTATGTGCCAGTGATACCCAACCTTCCATGTCTCCAGTCCTATCCTCTCGACTAGTATTTCCAGCTATCTATTTAATGTTGCCACTTGGGTGATTTAGGAGTCATTTCAATTGTGGCATGTTCCAAAACACTTTTGCCAAACTTTATTCTTTTGCAAGATTTCCCAACTCAATAAATGAAAATGCCCTTCTTCCAGGGCTTAGGCCAAAGCACATTGACTCTTCCTTTGTTCTCCTCTTCCTCATACTCCAGTTGTAACCTGTCAGTGACACTACAGCTCTCTCCTTAGGATTATGTAGGAGATGAACCCTTTCCAGCTGCACTATTACTACAGCCCTGGCCAACCAGCCATCATTGCCACCTGGATTCTTGCAATGAGGTCTCCCCTTGTCTACTTGTACCCTTACAATTAATTCTCCATATAAAAACCAAAGTGAGACTATATATATATATATATTTCTAGATAAACACAATAACTTTATTTTATTTATTTATTTTTATGTGGTGCTGAGGATCAAACCCACTGCCTCACACGTATTAGGCAAGTGCTCTACCACTGAGCCACAACCTCAGCCCCCCAGAGTGAGGCTCTTATGACATTTATCATACCATGTTCCTCCCCTTTTTACCCCCCACTCCCACCCTAATGACTCTTCTTGCTCAGAGTAAAAGCCAAAGTCCTTGTATTTCCCCCTGAGGGTCAGCCTTATCTGATGCATGGTACCATGGTTCTCTTCCCCAGTCAGGGTTGGTTTTAGTCTACTCTGATGAATCCTTTCTCGGTGGTGAGCTATCTTGAAAGCATAGGTCACTGATCTCATTGCACACTAAGTGAAAGCAAGTGAGTGGAGAAGAGTATTTCCATTTATAAAAGACAAAAAGGAAAGTAGAGGAAAAACTTGTTGGAAAGCTGATGGGCCTCAGAGATGTATCACAGGTAACAACGTTGGTCCATAAGCCTAGGTCTTCCAGGGGTGCAACTTATTTTTCTATAACCTGGTTTATATCTAGCACAGTGTGCTGTCTTGATGAACTTTCTGGGATGATAGAAACGTTCTATATCTAGGTTATCAGAGAAACCATCAACATCTTGAACAGTATAGATCCCAAATCCCCAGACCTTCTAGTGGTGGAAAACACAGTCAGAGCACCTAAGCTCAAAGCACGGATGTCTCAATTCAAGGGGTTTTCCTCTTCATTCCTAAGTTGCATCTAAGTTTTGCAAGGTTCTCTGGATTTCAATCTAAAATTTAGGTTGCATCTAAGTTTTACAAGGTTCTCTGAATTTCAATCTTCCAACACTATCTGCTAAGATGTCCCAGTTCTTATCTGGTCTCTGATTATTTGTCTCTCAGGTGACTTATCTTCTCGTTTGTTGGCCATCCCATAAGTATTATTTGTGACCTTGCAGTAGGCATGTGCATGTCTGGGGAGGTGTTCTGGGTGAAAATATATATATATATATATATATATATATATATATATATGCTCTAATGTCTGGGAATATTCAATTCTGTTACAGAAAATAGAAGTGGGATTGTAACCCTCATAAGACATGCTAAGTGTTGATAAGGAAGTCAGTAACTGTAGGACTTATTAACCACAGATAAAGTAAGTAGGTCTTAGGTGCGCTAAACACAGATAGGGAGAGACAGAACTAAGAAACATCTAGTTTTCACAAAGTACTAAATGTACATGGGCAGTAGGGGGGACCTCATCATGATACACGGAATACACATGAGGCATATGACACTCCATATTCATGATGTCTGGAATTAGCCACCCATTGGTGACACCCATTCAGATTCCAAGTGCCCTCTGCTAGATAAAATCCACAGCTGCTCATCAGGCTAATTGGTGAGACACAGCTCTAGCCAGCTTGGGTTTCTTATGTTTCTCCTGCAAAATCAGGGTCTGTGTTTGTTCCCAGGATCCTATATCCCCTGGACATTTTTTTTCTCCTCTTTGGTCCTGGTAGCTGCAGTACCATCAGACAAAGCTGATGGAGCTGCTGTAAGGATCTATTGTATGATCCAAGTGTCCAGTGGTGCGGACCCCCTGCCTGGCTTGTACCTGACCCCATCTCTCTCCCCCTGTTTTTTGCTTTGTGTTCTTTGTACAATTTGAGTGTCTTAATTGGGCCTCTGAGCCTTTCCCCCACCACCTCTGGAGTAGCTTTCTTGGCATGTGCTGGACATATTAGAGGCTATGGTGGCATCCAGCTGATTTCCCTTGTGGCACTGGGATAGAACAAAGAGTTGCAGATACTCTGCCAGGAGTGAGGCCACCTGAGGCTCTCTGCTTTGACAAGCTATAGCATCATCACTCTCTGCTGGAGCTGTTTGGCCACAGCGGTGGAGCATACCTGTCATCCCAGCAGCTCAGGGAGGCTGAGGCAAGAGGACCATGAATTCAAGGCCAGCTTCAGTGAAAGTGAGGTCTCACTCAGAGTGAGACCCTGTCTCTAAATATGATACAAAATAGGGCTGGGGATGTGGCTCAGTGGTCGAGTGCCCCTGAGTTCATTCCCCGGTAGAGCATCCCCCCTTCCCTCCCAGCCAAAAAAAAAAAAAAAAAAATCTTGGTTTTGATTCTGATAATCCAGGTTTTTGAAACTCAAAAACTTTATCTCAAACTATATCCGTAGTTTCAAAAATGCTGGAGTTTGGAGCTAGAATGTCCCCAATGACCCATGTGTCAAAGGCTTGGTGGCCAGCCCATGGCACTGGGGTGGAAACTTCAGGAGATGAGGCCTAGTGGGAGGTCGTTGGGGCCTGCCCCAAGAGGCGACCATGGGACCCCAGTCTCTTCCTCTTCCTGTTTCTCTCCTTCGTTCCAGGCTCTGAGGTGAGTAGCTTAACTCTACCACATGCTTTCCACCACTGAGCCTTGCCATAGTTCCCCAAACCGTGGGACCAATCAATCATGGACTCAAACCTTTAAAACTTCAGGCCAAGACAAACTTTTTCTTTTTATCATAGATATTTTTACAATAATAGAAAGATGAGTAACACAAGTTTATTTTGAAATTCTTCTATGGTCCGAATGTCTTCCCAAATTCCTGTGTTGACACTTGATCCTGACTGTGGCATGATCAGGAAATGGAGCTTTTGGGGGAGTGATTGGGTAGTGAGGACTCTGCCCTCACAAATGGATTAGTGCTTTTTAAAAGGGCAGACGGGAACTATTTCAGGTCCCTTTGGGCCCTTCTTTTCCTCCTGCCTTGTGAGGATACAGCAAGAAGGCCCTTACCAGACATCAAATGCTAACACTTGATCTTGGATTCTGCAGACTATAGAACTGTGATAAATTTCTGTCATTTACAAATTACGCAGTTTGTGATACTTTGTTATAGCAGCAGGAATGGACTAAGACAAATTCATTTTCTCGTTTCCATTTCTTTGTGTTTCTATTATAGAAACCTACCTCTAAGGAAATATGTGTACGCAGGTGTGTGTATGCATGCGTGGATGCTCACACACTCACACATCCTCTCTGCTGCCTTAATTGGGAGAAAGTCTGGGCATAGCTTGGAATTCTGGGGGGAAAAAGAAGCATAGGCTAATATTTCAAAATTTTGTTCCTCTCCATGTGTCAAAGACTGTACATAGTTGTATCTGCAGCTTGAGTAAAGGTATTTGAACATGGGGTTCTCCTCTTGGTGGCTCAGTCTATTCTTTTGTGTGCCTTTATTTGATGGCCAGACAGATGCTGGCTGTTTTATATCGCCATCAGTAGAGTTCAGTAGAGTTCAATAGATGCTAGCAATTCGCTCCAGGTTTGAAAATGTCTTTCTTGCCCTCTGATTTAACTTTTAAAGTCTCATAACTTTGGTTCTTCAAGGGAATGGAGATAATATCTATCGATTACTTTCTATAAGCTGGGCATTGCTTTGCAAGAGACCCCTTTAAAATGTAAATTCCCTTTGGCAAGGAAAACCCCTTAAGCCCTCATTATCTAACCCTAGAATTAACTTATTAGAAGCATTTCCATCTGTGATAGCCAGCTGCAATCAAGGGCATGTGAGACGAGTCAGGATAGCTGTTCTAAGGAGGACCTGAGAAAAAGGGAGCAAGAAAAGGGGGTGGAGGTAGATGGATGTCGAAATCAATTTACCTGCTCCACAAAATTTGCCCTCTTGTAACCCTGAAAAATAAACTGCTATTAACAAAAATCCCAGTATTCATTCAAGCAATCAAGAGAAAATCTCTGCTTTGCACTGAAGCTCAGTCAGTGATCCAGATATAAATATGAAAGCAATGAAATGTATTGCTTTAACAAAAATTCTCTCATTTTGTTTTTTTTTCTGTCAGTAAAAATGATAGGAATTTTAAAAACTTCATTTTAATCTTTACAAATGCACAATACGGATTTATCAGATGAGGGAGGAAGTACAGGTTGTATGGAGAGGCTGGCTTGAGATTTACAATTAATATTATGTACACTGACAACAAATGAGCCATCCATGGGTATAAACTGTAATGCATAAAATACAACCAATACTATTTGGCAATAGAAAGGAAGGAATTACTAATATGAAACAATGTGGGTGAATCTCAAAAACTAACTGATCATGAGAACATAGACACAGAAGAACATGTCCTGGGCTGGGGCTGTAGCTCAGTGGTAGAGTGCCTCCCTCGCACGTGTGAGGCACTGGGTTCGATCCTCAGCACCACATAAACATAAAGATATTGTGTCCAACTACAAATAAAAAAATATTTAAAAAAATAACATTTTCTGTGTGGTTTCATTTTCAGACATGTACAATTCACCTGGGGTGAAAACAACCTGAACAGCGGTTGCCTCTTGAGGGTGAGGAAGGAGGACTGAAGCACAAGGGAACCTTCTGGGGCAATGGGAATGTTGTCTGTCTTGGTCTGGGTTTTGTCTGCATTGACATGCACGTTTCACTTCTGTCTGAAATTCTCAAATTGCATAAATTTAAATTTAATTTTCAAATTACTTCAGGTATGCATATGTTACCATATGTAGATCATAAAAAAAAATGAAAAAAAAAATCAAAAAATATTTTATGGCCTTCTGATGAGCTCTCTTTCCCAAGAATTGGCCAATTGCATGTTGATCTGCTATCTGAGCCAGCTGAGGAAATAGGGACTTTTAACACAGAAGCCTGGGGGCAAAGGTGTAACATGAGGCAAGATATAAGTCAAGCATTTGGGTTGCCTGCTCGCCATATTATGCATTACTTTATTGAATCAAACTTGCCTAAAATATAGGCAGTATAAGCACATTCCATGAATACTTTTTTTAGATTTCTTATTTATCCACAATATATTTTAATCGGAAAATTGTGGAATATATTAGCCCCTATTCCTTTAAATCAATGCTTCAAACAGCTTGCTTTTTTTCCCCTGACTAATCCCCATGAATTCTTTTTGTTTAAGAAAGAAAAAGCCTATTAAAAAATAAAAATAATTCATCTCTATTTATGTATTGTACTATGCATTACAAATTATATACATCTATAAATTTCTTTCCATCACACAATTGCTATGTACTTTTATACAATTGAAGTGTACACTATCAAAGTGTTGTGGAGACTCCATTAGTCTCTCTCTCAACCCTGTAAGCCACACAGAGGTCCACAGTATAGTTGTAAGTGAGGTTGCCTAGAAACTGAAATATATATAGGGGTGGGTGTTATATATATATATATATATATATATATATATATATATTTTTTTTTTTTTTTCTCTTGGTACTGGGGATTGGATTGAACCTAAGGGTGCCTTGCCACAGAGCTACATCCTCAGTCCTCTTTATTTTTTAGTCTGAGACAGGGTCTGGCTAAGTTTCCAACACTGGCCTTGAACTTGTGATCCTTCTGCCGCAGTCCCCCAAGTCACTGGGATTGCAGAAATGTGCCACCATGCCTTGCTTTGAAGTGTTTTTTTTTTTTTTTTGAAGGCTAAAATAATTCTGAAATTATTCATGGCATACACTCTTATCCTAATATTATTTCTCTCCTTTTTGGGAACAAGAATCATGATTATTTTTATTATTTCATCTGCTCATATTTATTACTTTCCTAAAGTCTTAATCCTCTCCTTGAGACACCCCAGTTGGTTGCTATGGAAATGATTACTTTGCCAGAAACATAGAATTATGACTTGCAGTAAAGAATAAGCAGACAGAAGCAAATGAACTCTTGGAAAATAACTCAGTTCTACTAAAGCCAAAATAAGACTGACACTGTTAAAACTGTGAGGCAGTAACTTACCTTGAAATGTTCTCATGTAATTATTAGATTCATGGATGAAGAATTTATAGTTTGAACACATTTTGGGACACTAAGATATGCCAGTGTTAAAGTTTATCCTTGAATATAAAGTTTATAACCTTACAGTTCAACACTAGTAATTTGATATTAGCAATGATCATTTAACTTTTCCTGTCATATCCAAAAAGTACACATAATACTCTTCTTCAAGTTCAGCTATTTAAATACCTGTGTACTCCTTTCTAATGTATTTCTAAATACAATTTGATAAAAAATTAATTAATAGTATATAATTATGTCTGCATATTATGTAATAAAATATTTCTATTTTCCTATCAAATAGAAATATTTTTGTTATTGCATATATTCATTTTCATATTTCTACATTCTCTGAATATTTACAATTTCCAAATTACATTTGAGAAACTTCATATCCTGATTTTAAATAGTTGAATACTTATATTGTATCCAAAATTTTTTGCCATGATAAATAAAATGTCAAGAATGTCTTGATAGAGGTCTTGTCAAGAAACTCTCTGGAATTCATTTAGAGGAGTTGGGTCCAGTGTAAAGAGTGTGAAAATTTGACTGTAACACACAGCCCTAAATATTAAGAGTTTGTTGAATGAGTGGATCTCCTCACCTATCCTTACTTTACGCCAGGTAATATTTATAACTCTGACAAGACAAGGAAACTAGGACAAGAAGTTTCAAGAATTTTAGGGAAGAAAGCAAATCTTGCATAGACTGAGGTCCAGACAAGGTAAGTGGCCTGACTCTGGCCTGCTTGGGAAGAGCATGTTCAGAAACCTGACCTTCCCCTTTCCATTTAATGTTCCTTTACACTACGTCCCAGAGAAGGCCCTGAGGGAAGCCAGCATGTTCCAAACTCCCTTTGTTTGTTAGTTTTTAATTTTTGTGTCCTTTTTTTTTCTTCCAAACATAATTTTAGACATTTATGGAAAGATGCAAAATACAGCAAAATAGCACATTAAGGTAAAAAAAAACAATCAACTGAAAGAGTAAGTATGCATAAGCAAATAAAATCATCTCCAAAATGCACATTTAAGGTCATATGGAGTTGGAAAAAATGTGACCCCATTTGATTCAGAGCTTCTTCCAGGCCAAAGGGAAATTCACCCCAGCACCTGAGGCACAGTGTCTGTGAGATAGGAATGCTCCAGTTGCCTGAGGGAAGAACAGCGCTTTCTGTCGCTGAGTCTGTGTCTTAGAGCCCCTGAAGCTGCTACATGTTGCTAAGTCATGCTTCCGTTTCAGCTCCAGGGCTGTCAAGCTTCCCTGTTGTGACAGATGCTGCCACTGAAATAGGATGGATTTATAACGCTGTTCCCAGGAGCGACTCCCACTTGATGACTGAATTTTGATGACTGCCACCAGGTGGGCAGTAACAGTCCTGATGGGAGAACTTAGGTGAAAAGACCTGAGATTCCAAATGCACGCTCCATTTGAATTCAATTAAAATACATTTTTACTGTGATGCAAGACAAAAAAAAGTAATTGATTTTCAATAATTTCCTGATTATCAAAGAAATACATAACACAGTCTTCTGGTAGAAAATAGAAATTTTAAAGAAAAGAAATTTCACTGTAAGTTCACTGTTTCTAAACCTCTTAGTTTATTTCTCTCCACAGTTATGGTTTTGTTTTTGTGTGTACATATATGTATGTGTATGACATGTATCTGTATGCGTGTATGTAGTTTCAGTCAGTGATGGACCACATATATAATAAGATCATGTTGCCTAATGATGTAGCCAGTTTAGTTGTATGAGTATTCTGTGATGTCCACACAAAGATGAAATCACCTAATGATATATTTCTTGGAAAATATCCCATCATTAAATGACTCATGACTGCATGTGTGTGTGTGTGTGTGTGTGTGTGTGTGTGTGTGTTGCATATGGATGTATCTACCTCCATTTATATTCAACTATATCCATCCATCTATCTATATATATAGGCTGGATATATATATATATATATATATATATATATATATATATATATATATATATATATATATATATATAGAGAGAGAGAGAGAGAGAGAGAGAGAGAGAGAGAGAGAGGGAGAGGGAAACAGACTTCAAGAAAAGCAAAAGGGACAAGAGACAGGCTGAAAGGTACTAAACCATAACTAAACCATAACTATAGGGGTTTGATAGGGTCTCTTTGGCCTCATTCAAGGGATACAAAGGACTTGGGTTAAGGTCTCCAATCTCCTTCATGTGGCACTCTCTCAATTTTTCTAAGACTCATATCCCTCATAAAATATTGTGATTTTTTGATGTTTGGTTTCCACACGTGCTATATATGTATAATATATATTATATTATATATATTATATATATAATTATATAATAATACTATTATATGTGTTTAAATAATATTTCATGTGTTTCAATAATGCTATTATATGTGTTTCTTAAAATCTTATGAATATAAATATTTGTTCTATTAACATGTTCCTGAGCCATTTGAAATTGCTATAGATTCTTTTACCTTTTTCTGTTGTTGTTGTTTTTCATCTTAATGCTTAACTAAGTTTTCTTCTAATTGTAAGATTTTTGTTCTCTATGGAGCTTTTCTCAGAATGAAACATTTCCTGCAAATGATGACACATCACTGACTCTTCATTAGCAGATAGGTTTTCAAAAAATCAGTAATATAGTGATTATTTCTAGCTATGAATAGTATGCCAAAACTCTTTTTTCTGCTCATTAAATTTTGTGAATCAGCTTTTTTGTCTATAGCTATTATTTTCATTATCCTTTATCGGATATGTACATGTGACCCTTGGTAGAATTAAAGAAAAATAAGCCAACAATAACAACAACAACAACAACAACAAAAGGGAGTGGGAATTGATCTTTCTCTTTAATCCTGAATAAGAAAATGAAATTATCTCCAAAATGCACATTTAAGCATCATATGAGTTGGAAAAAGATGTTAATTTTTTAATCCTGGCTTTCCTGGTCCCATCCTTTCTTTCCCCTTCAGTCTTGTATCTGCCCTTACCAGAGGATAGAACCAGCAGGTGTGGAGTTAGCTGTCTCCTTCTAAATTGTACAATGTTTTCCAATTTACAAGGGACACTACTATGGTATATAGAATTGGCCCAGAATTTTATTTCATTTTATTTCATAAGAGATGCGAACTTGCTGCGTTGCCCAGGCTGGTTTCAAATTCATAAGCTCAAATGCTTATGCTTTGTGCTTCAGCCTCCTGTGTAGCTGGGACTACAGGTGTGCACCTGGCTTACCTACCATTTATTCTCCTTAAAAGTACTGTAAGTCTGATGCAAGAATTTGAGAACAGTAAAAAGCATAACTTAAAAAAAAAATCCAACCTACCCAGCACTCTACCCCATGTAACCTCTGTCTTATTTGAATTTCCCCAGGAAAATTCTGAGACAAGGTCTCCTGGGCAGGTTGTTTCTTTGGGGAAGTGCTTCCATGAAATCAGAGTGGAGGATTAGGGAGGAGGAGTAAAATGCAATTCAGAGGTGCTTTGTCTAATTGTTCACCACTCTGGGTAACCAGGTCTAGATCTCCCTGGGTACCACCTGAGGAGACACATACCATGTGCCTCAGACTGTGCACTCAAGAGATGGAAGAAGTGAAGTTGTCCAGAAGTGTGCTAGTACCTTCTTGGCCCAGCTTGGTGCAGCCTATCATGCACCTCTCATGCCAGTTTTGTGCTCAGTAATATCAAGTTGGTGGCTTGAAACTGACTACAATAAGGTTATTTAAACAGTAAAAATGGCAAACACCACAAATTAGGGCTATTTATGGTTGTAAAGCATTTGCTGGCATACCCTCTGAAATATTTATCCACTAGCTCCCTTTCTTCATAAGTCAAGGAGTCACCCCATGGGACCTGAACCCCCTTGGTCTTCTAACTCTGCTCAGACAGTATAGATGCCCCACAGGACAATGAGAACCTCCTCCTAGCTGAAGCAAGATGCTATCATCTTAGGTCTATGCAATTTCCTCCTGCAGCAACTACAGAGATGAAAAAGTTGTGGGGGAGAGCTAAGGCCAGGAGGAAACTTCTGCAAGCACTGCTAATGCTTTGACAGTCATCTTTCTTATATGTCTATGTGCGCACACATAGAAGCATTCTATTTTGAACTTTGGTATCATACCAACCCTGCTCCGTCTCCTTCTCAGCCCTTTTTGTTTATTTAACAAAAAATGAAAATTTTCTATATGAGCATAAATAGGACTTCACTGGTTGCAAGTTATTAGATATACCATATAGTGTTTTACTGATCTTCTACTGCTGCACACCTAGGTTGTTGACAATTTCATGCTAGCATGTGTATGTATATATACACATATATATACCTTTATATACATATCTATAAATCTCATGAAGTGGAGTTACTGGGTCAGAGGGCATGCATTTTTTTTGTTGTTTTTAGTTATACCTAACAATAGAACAATATTATACATACATAGAGTATAACTTCCCATTCTTTGGTTGTACATGATGTACAACATGGTCGTATATTCCCGTATGAACATAGGAAAGTTATGTCTGATTCATTCTACTGTTTTTCCTATTCCCATACCTTCTCCCTTCCCTTCATTCCCCTTGTCTAATTCAGTGAATTTCTATTCTTCCCTCCAACCCCACTTATTGTGTGTTAGCATCCACATATCAGAGAGAACATTCGGCCTTTGGTTTTGGGGATTGATTTTTTTCACTTAGCACGATAGTCTCCAGTTCCATCCATTTCCTGACAAAGGGCATGTATACTTTTAAGATTTTTAAAAAATGTATTGCCTCGCCCATAGTATACGTATCAAGAAAGCCCATACCTTATGATCTTTTGAAGTCCCTTAATTCTCTCATTTAATACAAAATAAATTTATATTCTGATACAGAAATATAAATGGCTCTTGTTGGATTAGCATAAAGTGCAAAAAATAAACAGATTACCACTCCCTGAATAGTACATTCTTATGAAAACAAAACAAAACCATTTTACCTTAATAATCCATGAAGAGAAATAATTTCTTTCATATTTATGACCCAAATGAACAATTGATAAATTTTTTGGACTTTAAAACTTAAGTAAGACATTCCTATAACTGCTATTAATCAGCAGCCTTAGGTATATTGCCCTCATGTATCTTTAGGCCCAAGAAATCTTTTGTCCGTATATCTATTCTCCATAGCTCTTTTATCTGGACGAGAGTATGATGCAGATGACAAATGATTCATTGTTCTGGGAGCAAAGTAATATCATTCCAGAACAAAAGGAAAGAGAAAAAGAGTAATAAAGATTGTTCTGATATTTTTGAATTTGGTTTTATTTGATTCTTCAACACTGTTCCAATCTATCATACTTTATTTTATTCCATTTTCCTCGTCAGATATTTAATGAAAAAATAATATTTGATATCTTGCATATGTGTTGGGCTAGAAGACATTGTTACCATATTCAATTCTATTGCTAAGAGATTAGAAAATGCAAAATCACTGTCACTGAAGCAAATGGGGTTTCTGAAGTCTTCAAGTTCAAAATAAACCACACATGCTGAGTGTCTTTCCTGTTTTAATTGTGATGCTTGGCTCCAGAGAAAGTGTAGTGAACCATCCATACAGATACCATCCCTATCTTCATAGAACCTGCAATTACAAATCATACTCTGAAACAAATGCCCAAACTTGTGATCTCCCAGAGTTCCGTTGCCTTCTCAGATGTTAAACAACTTCTTTATGTCATTTCCTTTCTGAACAATGAAGGTCCTGGCACTGGCTTAACTTTTTTATGAGGAAAAGCTCATAAAATTAATTTGCCAAATTTAATCACAATTCAAGGACAACTTATTTTTATAGCAGAAAGCAACAAAGTAACAGGAAGAACAAACACAACTATCTTAATTGATATCAACCATTTCTATGGTTTTTTAATTGAATGTCCCCAAAGGCTTATGTGATAAAGACTTTGCACCCTACTCCACCCTCCCATTGGGACGATGGGAGGCAGTGGAACTTTTAGGGGGTGGAGTTTAGTGGGAGGTTCTTGGGTTATTGGGAGTTGTGTTCTCAATGGAGTTTGTGGAACCATGGCTCTTTCCTTGTTTCCTATCTCGATGAGGTAAGTCATCTGCTCTGTCACATGCTCACTGTCATTGCCATCTGGTGCACCCACAAGGGGCTCAAAGTGGTGAGTCTGTCCAATCTGGGACTGGAATCTACAAACCTGTGGGACAAAATAAAACTTTTCTCTTTATAAATTAATTATCTCAGGTATTTCTCTACGGTGGCTGAAAGCTGACTAACATAACCATATTCTTAGTGGTTACCATTTCTGGCCACTTTATTTATACATAGAGATCCTCTGGAAAGCTCAGCTACTAGCATCACAGGACTGTCAGTGACCATGAATCCTAATAGGTCCATATCAGCTGGTCCAGGTAAAGCTGTGGAGTAACAGCTGCCAATCATTGGTGCACCTCATGGTGGGAGTGTATAGTAGGGCAAAACCACTTAAAGTAGAGAGACTGGATGAGCTAGGGTCCTAAAATCCTCCTCTGAGATACAATTCTTAATGACCTAAAGATGTCTCACAAGGGCCTACCTTCAAGGGTTCCACAACTTACAAATATTACCATCCAACTTGCCAATATTGCCATCCTGAAAACCAAAACTTTCATACACAGGCCTTTGGGGGTCAGTTAAGATCCAAACTCTAACACCTTGGTTGGAATGCTTTCTTAGTCTTAGTTTCTTCAACTACAAAATGAGGATAATGGTATCTATAATGAAAGATGCTATCTATTTTATGTCATTTAATCAATTTGTCATGAGGAGTAGATATAATAATGTATGCAAAATAGATGGACCACATAAATGCTCAATTAATATCGGCTGTGGTCAGATTGCAAGAGTGCTTGTGAATTCTGCCAAAGAGCATTTCTTGACTTGTTTTCCTCTCTTTCAAATTATATTCAACAGGATTTCGAGCTGAGTCTGAACCCCAATAATTTAGAATGCTAATGGAGAAATATGGAATAGCAGATTAATAATGATTTAAAAAATCCCAACTTCAGTTCATTCTTCTAGAGTAAAATCATGAGATTTTGGTTTGCATTAGAATCATTCAGGAAACTCCTTTCTATATTCATTTATTCATTTGCTTATGAATGCAAACTATGGCAAGCCATATATTCTCCATTGGAAATATGTTTTTGTTTATTTCTGAATTTTGTCAACCTTTTATTAAGTGATACAAGGAGCACAAATTTGGAGGAAAACACTAAAAATATGGAATATTTTACAAATTCATGGGTCATCCTGGCACAGGGGCCAGGCTAATCTTGTTCCAGTTTTAGAATACGTGTTGCCAAAGGGAGAACAGGAAACATGTTTTTAAATGTAAAATCTGGGGCATGTTCCTAAGAAATTCTGATTCAGAAGATCTTTGGCAGGTCCTAGAGAATCTACATTTTTTCTAAAACTTTCTAGGTCATTCTGAGGCCAGGCAGCTGTGGGAGGCTTTGAGAAACAAATCTAGAGAGAGTGTGCCTTGATTTCCACTTTGAGAAAGTCCTGTTTGGGAAATTTCTTAATAGGCTATTCGGTAATGCAAAGGGAAAGTAAAACTCCTTTCAGAAGTGCGCAGATTGTAGACAATGGACAGCTAAATTGATTGGCAAAGTGAAATCTTGGCAGTGTGTTTCTTTTAGGAAATACTTCTTTGTTCTTAATATAGATTTAGATTACTTTGAATCTGCACATCATTTGCTTCTTAAAGAGTTACTCTCCTTGTGCCAGGAGAGCTGGTGCTGGGGATTGATTTTCTCTTTACTGGCCATCCTAGGGTGGGCCTTGGAGTCCAAAGCCCACAACTGTAGTTCCACGTGTGACCCCCTCCTAGGGTTATTTCAGACACAAAGTATTCCCAAACATGGGGAAGGTTCTAGGTCTGCCTGGGTTCTGATGCTCTGTGTTGTTGGCGATAAGGGGTGGATTTCTTGAAGGTCAGGGCTCCCTGGATGGTTACCCATCCAGAAGGCAAAAGATCTTGAACTTCAAAGTCCTCACTCAAGCACTGGCTGGGGATTGGACTCTGGGAGAAGAAACCTGGCCTAGAATTATCATATCGGGGAAGGCACTGTTCACCTCAAAATGGTGGCAACATGGCCAGAGACCAATAGGCCACTGGTCTTTGGAAGGATATTTTCTATGATTGTCACATCCAGTTGGAATTGAAATCTTCACCATTAGTTGTTTTTTTTTTTTTTTTTACTTGTTTCTTTTTGTTATTTCCAATCCTCCAATAAAGATGGGCACATTGAGCAGATTTTTCAATTCTACAAATGTTGAATATCTGCTGCCTTCAGCGAGTTCGGGAAACAAGCATCCTTTCTAATGTTAGCTTCTAAGGTTGGAGAGGATTTAAGAAATAAGATTGTGTACAAAACTGAACTCGCTTGTCTGAAGAAGGCTGCACAAAGCTTCTACACTCCTTCCGAGCACCTAATAAGATTTGCTTGGGCTCTAGAAAGGTCTGAGCACTTAACTCATCTTGAGGGTAACCAACGGATAGAAAATTATTTTTAATTTGGGTTCACTCAGTACACATTTTTTTTTTAACGCCCTGGAGAATTTACATATTGAATTCTAAAATATATAAAAGAAATTCAACTCTTTGCAGCTAACAACACTGGCTCCTACTGAAAAGTATAAGTAGAAACTGCCTGATCAGTTTTGGTGAAAGAGAGAATTGTTTATAATTAGCAATTACTTTTTTAGCATCCAAATAGCTGTCTGTTTGCTCTCCTTAGATAAATTCACATCACTCACCATCTTATTTTAATTTAAGAAAAATTTCTTTCCATTACAGATATAATATAAACTCCTATTAAAAATTTGGAAACTAAAAATAAAGAGAAGGGGAAGAATTTCTCCATAGTCTCACCTGCAAATACATTGCGATGTATTTTCTTCCTTTTAAGGTATTCATTTTTCCATAGTTGCAATTACATGGTACACATGAAATTACATATGCTGGTTTCTTTAAAATCTGTGTTTAAAATATCTGCTAACTATATGACGCAGGAAAAATACCACTTAGAGATTTATCCTCCGGAGACACTGTATTTTTCTTTAAAATTTTGGTGCATTTCCTTCTGTCCTCTTCCTTCAACTTGTACTTCTCCTTCTTCATTTTAATTTACTTATTTTATTTGCAGTTGGAAATATGCTGTATTAAAGTTTGGTTAAGAGACAGGAACACATGTGAAGAAGCTTAGTGACAGGTCATGTGTGTTACCTAGTGGATTAATCATCTTTTCTCAGGACTCTCAGTATGACTTTTAAAAGTGCAGAAAACCATCATTTGTGGCAGAGAGAGAGAGAGAGAAAAAAAAAAGCATCATTATGTTGCACTATGTCATTCTGCTTTTGTGCAGGGAAAATACCTTTGAAAAGTAATTCCTCTGGTTCATTTTCTTCATGGAGTGACCAGTGGAGCTATTAATAGCAAGTGCTGGAAGAGAACACTATTCATTACTGTTTTAAGTGGCCATTAAACATGCAAAAGATTTCCTCTGAACTGAAAGTTGAAGGATATGGCTCAACAAGCCCATTTCCTGGCACTGGAATGCAGACAGGAGCCACAGCAGAAGCCACAGTGGCCTGTAGGGCCACACTTTGGCTCCAACCCAGTGGGAGCTCTGCATTTCTGTTCCCTACGTGAGTAGCTGAGGACTTCTCTGGCCTTTTAGCTACAGCAACTTCTTTTTGAAGCTTTTAATTTTCATCTATGTATTGATCACCTGAATATATTTTCTAGAAATCTCAAGTAGGATATAAGGATGATTCACTTTCTGAGACATCATATACTTGAGAATGACTTATTACCTCCTCCATCCGAGGAGCATCCTCCTCTGAAAGTTCAGAATCTGAAACGTCCCCAAATATGAAACTTTTGAGCACTGACTTGACACCAGAAGTGGAAAATTCCACGTCTGACCTCATGTGAGGCCAAAATGCAGGTGCACTAAGAACATTGTATAAAATGATCTTCAGGCTATGTGTATAAAGGCATGTATGAAATAAATGGATGTTGTCTTTAGACTTGGGTTCAATCCTCAAGCAATCTTATTATGTACATGCAAATATTCCAGAATTCCCCAAGTTCCAAAATCCAAAAAACTTTTGGATAAGAACCTCAACCTGTCTATCTATCTACCAATCTGTCTATAACCTGGGTGTGTATTTGTGTGCATAAATTCTGGTGTCATGATCCTTTTTGTAAAGTCTGTAGATATGTCATGTTTTCATTGTCGTCAAGAATTTACTATAGGGGCTGGGGTTGTGGCTCAGTGGTAGAGTGCTGGCCTAGCATATGTGAGGCACTGGGTTCAATTCTCAGCACCATATATAAACAAATAAATGAATAAAGGTCCATCAATAACTAATAAAAATTAAAAAAAAAAGAATTTACTATAGTCGAGGCCAACTTTGAGGTAAACCCAATTTGTATCCTTTTGTAGATAACCTTTTGTTCTCTCTGCTTGTTTTGTAAGTCCCTGAATATGTTTTCCCCTCTGTGTAATTCAGTTTTTCCCCCTTTCTCTTGCAGCCTTTCTGTCATTGAAGGCTGGGCTTTGAAATCTGTTGCCCAAGGATGGAAAGGTCAGTAGTGAAGATGGTTCTAGGGTTCAGGAAGAGGGAGATGCGTGGTAGAGATGCCGTTGGCAGAAACACGTTCTGCCATTTGGGCCTTGACTGAACTGAAAGGACCAAACAGGAGTCACCCACCCCAGGAGCAGTGGGCACCGGTGGAGGCTGATGTTCACTCACAGGCTTGGGCAGCTCCTCCCACCACCTCTGCACACTGGTTTCCTCCCTCCCTGAAGGAGGCTGCTGCATTTCACCTCCCTAGGGAGGTTCTCCCTGGTCACCTACACCCCTCCCACCTTCTGCTCTCCCTCCCTCTCCCCCTCTCTTCCCCTTCCTCTGTAGCATTTACCCCACCTGATGTAGGATAAGAGGACCGTTTCTGTGGTCTCACAGGAGTTTCTTAGACTGGATTTTCTAGAATGCATGGAGACCCACTTCTTGGTCTTTGTCACTCTAAATGGGAAATACATTAAAAAGCTGGTGTTTTCCTGTTCCTACCAAGGCACTTTCTTAGAGCCACACCCCTCCTGGGGTTCAATGCCCTGGTCTCCTCTCCCCCTTCCCTGTTTCTCTGTACTGTTCAAAAAGTACCTTTCACAACAGCAGTCTGTCTTTTTCATCCCTGCATGGGAGCCCTGACGGCCTTAAAAAGCAGCAGTCACAGTTTTGAGTTACCACTTTTCTGCTTGGCCTGGGACTCATATTTCTGTTTGATCTTGACTTTGTGAGTCAAGGTGGTAGTGAAAGAACGCAAGCCTTCCACCTGAGAAGAGGGTGGCAAGATTTGGAAGACCTACCTGATTGTCCTTGTTGGTACTGGGAATTTTTGTTTCAGGGGCCTTCCTGTGAATTTTAGTAGGGTGCTGGGCGAGGCTGTTCCAGGGTTTTCATCCAGATTCGCCATTTAAAATTGGGCTTCTATTTATACCTTTGATTTATTGGAAAACTCTTCATAAGGAATATAAAGGGGAACTATGGGCCACTCAATTCATCTTCCAAAGGGTAAGCTAGAGCCCATGGTTCTCAGTTATGTCTATACTATAAAATATTTAAAAGAGTGCTTCCAAATGCACAGAAATATTTTTTAGTAATTTGTATTGGCCACATTCACTGTTCTGATATGGCAAATATTAGTGAATTTTTATTGTTTTAAAGAAATCTACATGATTAACTAAGAGATTTGACTATGGATTACACATGGCTCACCTCCCTTTTTAAATGCAAAGAACTGAAGACTAATAGGAAAATTATATCAGAACCCATAGAAATAAGTAAATATATTCAAACAGCTCTTGGGCAGTTTATTGATACTGAAATGTTTTCTTCCCTTGAAAACATGTGAAATTTCCCTTTTATCTTCCTTGAAGTATATCAGAATAAACTAGTGACTATATAATTAAAATTCAGGTATTTTGTTACATTTTGACAATAGGCTTCAACTTCTTCTCCTCTGAATTTATATTTCAGAATACTTATTTGCAGCTTGTTGGTAATGCATTTGGTTGCAGCCTGAGACATTTCCAGGTCGAAAGCCAGGTTCACATTTTTGCTTTGAGGAGACAGAAATTCCAAACAAATACAGATGGTCAGGCCATAAACTAAATTAAAATTTCTGCTTTCCTGGATGTTACATTAAATATGGCCACCATGCCAAGAGAAATACATGAAAAATCCATTTGCATCACATCCTGCTGCTTCCACATGGTATAAAATAACAGAATGCTAAGAAGTGTGTGTTTGTGTAAATGCGTGCAAGAGCATGTGTGTGTCAATCCAGTTCCCTCTGTTGGCTTGACTACCATACATGTTTTGACTAATAAAAGATGTATTTTAATTAAAATCTGGGATTGACCAGATGTATATCCGTAAACTTTTCATACATATGTATATAATACTTGAACACCATATTAAATACTTTTGGAAGTACTGTGTGATTTTCTTTCTTCTTTTAGTGCAAACAGAGGACCTGTTTTTTTCCTCACCCAATTTACCCAGAATATTTGCTCATGTAGAATTCTATGGAGATAATCCCTCATTTCTAGAAGGATTAGGAAGGTCATCATAGGAAGGTGACTTTTTTTCATAGAATTTTTAGGGGAGGAAGGAACTCTTTCTTGTGATTAGGTAAAGATTTATGTCATGGGAGGGCAAAGGAGAATACATACATATTGCAGTTTGGCTAGTACACATTGAGTCCAGTGCCCTCTGGGTAGTGAGGGTTGAAAGTACAGCTGGGACCACATGGGACATATTTGGTTGGCCCTACCGTAGGACCCTATCCACTATTTCCATTTGATGTCTTAGTTTTAAATCCCTAGGGAGAAGGGCCTGAGACTAAGGCTTATGTGTACAGACTCCACTAGTGGGTGTGACCCTGAAGAGGGACAGGTATGTCAACCAGGGAAGGGTAAGTTGGACACTAAGGTCAACTGGTTGCTCTGATCCACAGGACCTTATAAGGAATCCAGTGAAATGTATTTAGGGACCCTCTTTTATGGGTTGAACAGTGTCCCCCTAAGATGCATATGTTGAAGTCCTAAGCTAGTTGGGGAGAGGGCCTGTAAATTGGTGATTAAAATGAAATGACAGTTGAATGAATCTGACACAACTTTCCTATATTCATATATGAATATACCACAATGAATCTTCATATCACCACAAGTCTGGGATCCTAACTAGAATAAGATGTACTCCATTTTTGTATAAATATGTCAAAATATACTTTACTGTCATGTATATCCACAAAGAACAAATAAAAATTTTTTAAAAACTTAAAATGAGCCAGTTGGGGCGGGTCCTGATCTAATCTGATTAGTGCCCCTATAAGAAGAGGAAATTTGGGCTTGCAGATTGTGTGAGATGATTGTGTGAGATTCAGAAAAGGCCATGTGAGGTCACAATGAGACAGAATCCATTTGCAGGTCCAGGAGAGGGCTCTCAGGAGGAAGTAAACCTGGAGAAACACCTTAATCTGGGACTTACAGCCCCCAGGACTATGAGAAAATAAATTTCTATTGTTGGAGCCACTCAGTATGGGGTGCCTTGTTAAGGCAGCAGCTTTAGCACACTCCAGATTTTGACTCCTGGGGGGTTGACTGCTCAGCACTTCTGGGTTGCATATCCTTGCATGAAAAGCAACTTCTCCTGGAGTCTCATGAATTGGTGTCAACAGAAGCCCCAAGGGAGGAGGTGGCAGGAGCATAGCTGGGTCTCAGGTGTGATGCATTTAGGCGGCCAATGTGAAAAGCAGCCTGGAGCCCATGCAGTATGAGCTGCGGAGACTAAGAGGTGACAAGGCAAGGGTGATTGGAATAAGAGTCTGATGAGGTGAAAGGAGTTAAGCAGAGGTAAAGTGGTTCCTGATATACAGGGTGATAATGGTGTTGATAATGACAATGAGAGTGACTGGTGCTATTGAGCATTTTCTGTGTCAGACACAGGGATACGCATTCACATAAACTATCTCTTAAGTCCCCCAAACACTCTGACATTTAGGTACTATTTTACAGATGAAGAAACGGAGGCATAGAGAGGTGCAGGAAGTTGCCCAAGGTTTTAACAACTCCTAGGCAGTAATTGAACTCCAGTTGCCTGGCTCCAAGGCCGGCCTGCTTACTCTATCCTCTGCTGATGCTGTGATCAAAAAGGTCTTCTAGAACCATGAATTTGAAGAGCAGTTTCAATTCAGTTTAATTTCATTCATAAGTTATTTGCTGAAGAAAATATAAGGTATTCTATGCATGAGTCAATCAGAAGAAAGTCAGTAAGGTTAAGCTGTCAGAGCACAAGCATCAAGCTCTGTCGGTTCAAATCCCAGCTCACTGCTTACCTGCTGGGAGACTTCGGGAAAGTTCCTCCACTTCTCTGGGCCTCGTTTCAAATGTGTGGATCTTAAAAGTAGCACCTCCTTCATAAAGTTGTTGTGAGCATTAAGTTACCTAATATACATAAACTACTTTTTATATCTAGTAAGTGCTACGTGTTTTATTACTGTAATCTTTAAAAAAAATTGACCAGATGTGATTTTTTTTCAATAACTCACATCTGTGCAAAGTTCTTGAATAGAACATGTACAGCTTTTGATTTTTGCAACCCTACTTTTGCTGTGAAAGCCATGGGACAGATTTTTTGAAAGCTGTCAAATGTCAGCTGTTGAACATCACATTGCCGGCATCATAAGTGAAGTCATTATTTGGCAGATAATTTCTTGGTGGGAGTGGTTCTCACTGACAGGGAAAATGAAAAAAAAAATAAATTAAGTCCCCATTGTGATCTATTTCAGACACATGGCTTAGCAAGTTTTATAATTGTTCATTTCTTTTCCTTCCACTTAGAATTCACAAGGCTGAGCTATGTAAAAAAAAAAAAAAAAAATGGACCGCTGGGAAAATACTTTTTCCTTTTTTTTTTGTTATTTTTATTTTTTTTACTGTAGCTATCATTTTTCTGCAGGTGAAGCTGTTTACTGCAGGACAAAGATAATCACATTCTCTAAACATAGGCATGGTCTCTGGATTAAAAGGTCATAGTTTATTATCTGATTGCTCTAATTTAATGTGGAGAGCCCAGCTGAATGGTTGCAATAGTTGTTCTTATCTCTTATCTCATTTCCTCCCTTTCAAGGGTAGATAGAACAAGTTTCCTCATCTGTAAAATGAGGGGGTTGAACCTGGTATCCTCTAAGTCCTTTTTGGTTTTGACATCCTGTGGCTTCAGATATTCTTCTCCTCCGGTAACATGCTTTGTTTACAAGGGCATTGAACAGGCCCCAACATCCCTGCATGATCAATCCAGTTTGGGCTACTGTGATAGCAAAAGGCCTGGATTTAACATTTCGGTAAAGCTTTGTCATTTATGAAGTGTCTTCATGTATTCATCCTTTCTAAGATCTTCACAGAAACTCTCAAGAAATTTTGTGATGAGGAGAATAAGGCCCAGGAAGATTACATGATTTGTCCAAGGTTATGTAACTTTCAGGAACCTGGGCCAAATTTAAAATAAAAAGCCAAGTTCTATATGTTGGTGGAGTGCTGTTGGTAGTATGACACAGCGACTCCGAACCAAGAGATAGACATGATTAAATTATAAGAGCTATTTTGGTTCCTTCAGGGAATAAACCAACATTACTCCTCTTGATTCTGATTGGGTCACATGTATTATACTGAACCAGTCATGTGTATACACTGAACCAGTCACCAATGTGTTTATACTGAACCTTGAAGCAATCATGTGGCTAGAGGAGTGTAAAACTTCTGATTAGCCAGGCCTAGTCCCAGCCTCCCCCTGAAGCTGGGGTGCTGTCAGCTCCCTGAGGCACATAGATAAAAATGGAAGAGAGAAAATCAGACAAAGAGAGAATAATTAATTCATTTTTTTTAAAAAAAATAAGTAAATTTCCATTATGCAGAATTTTCCTTCAAGAGTAATTTGTGGGCTGGGGATATAGCTTAGTTGGTAAGGGCTTGCCTCCGTTCACAAAGCCCTGGTTCAATCCCTAGCACCACACACACAAAAAGAAGTAAGTTGTTTTAAAATGTTTCATTTTCTATTTTGTCATAATTGAACTACATTTTTGCAAAAGCAGTTTTTACTTGAATAAATGTCAAAGCAAATACTAATTAATACTAGTTGAGGAAGCACAACAATAAAAGTTCACTCATTTCAAGTACTGTGATTTCCAGAAATCTATATCCATTTAGTGCAGTTGGATCTCAGCTCCATGAGTCATGCTCATTCTTCTTTGGGGCATGGAATAAGGATTTAGAGCTCTCTCAATCAGATCAAACCCACCAAACATTTCTTGAGCAACTTATGTGCAAAGTGTCTCATGGTAAAGCAGCGTGGTTGGGCTGACCATGTTTCCTTCTTTGTCAATTTGACTCATTTGAATGTTTGTTTCTTGACTTGTGATTCCCAGGTTTTATAACTGAGAATCATTCAAATTCCCTTTGGCTTGCAGAAGCTGCTTAAAGATTTTTTTTTTTTTTTTTTGGATTATATTCTGTTGACCAAAACTTTCCCCTCAGTTGTCATGGCAACTTTCATATTGCAAGAGCTCCACATTAGCCTAGAAATTTGACAAGCAGACAACTTCCAGACAAGAGTGGCTGATTTAGGACATTTGGACTGGGACACAGGGTTTTTACTGTACTCTGCACTAGTTTACAGAACTTGCAAATCGTGTTGGTTCAAGTAAGGTAACCCCTGAGCCAACCTCAAAGTGTTTGGTTACATCACGCAACTCATTCATTTACTTTCAGCAAGTTTCATCTAGTGGCTGACTAGTTAGCCTATTCATAGGTAGGGAGTGAAAAGTGTCTGCACATTGCCCTGGTCCTAAGCAAGCTGGGTATAGTTGTGCTTTTGCTTCACATGTTTCCTAACCCCTCTTCAAGTCCTGCTGACTTCCAAAGCGCTCCTTCACACTGCTAAGTTTCTGCCCAAGCCAGACTCCTGCATGCTGTCTGGAACCACCAGTCGGGAGAATGAGTGTCCAATCACAAAGTGCTCCTGTTACATTTGAGGTTGCGTTTTTTTCCCCTTTAAAGACTCTTTGCTTCATTCAGGTTGCCTTTAATGATGCTACTCTTTTCAATGAGATTCTATGTATTTATTTATTTTTGTTATTATTGTGTTTTTATTGGGAGTCATCTGTGATCCCAGTTGTTGAAAATGAAAACCTATTTAAGTCTTCATGTAAAGGAAGAATGTTTTTTTAAAATGATTGAGGTGTAATTCATAAACCACAGAATTTACCCATTTTAAGTACATAATTTAATGATTTTTAGTGAATTATAGAGTTGAACAACCAATCCAAACTTAAAACACTTCTAACAGTAGAAAAAAGATGCTCAGTGCCCATTTGTAATTACGTTCCATCTCCACTCCGGCTAGCTCCAGACAGCCAATAAAAAGGATGTTGTACCTTTAGTCTATTTGGCTTCACTACTATATGCTGAGGTTCCTTTTGGAATTTAAAAAAAAAAATGGTTCTTTTTAGTTATACATGATGGCAGAATCCATTTTGATAAAATTATTCAAGCATGGGATGCATCTTATTCTAATTAGGACCCCATTCTTGTGGGTGGGCATGTGTTGGTGAGATTCTTGAGTGGCCATCCTTGGGGGTGGAAAATGGGGAGAAGTTACAAAAGTAAGAATGCTCATTGTGAAACAAATTCAAATTTAAAGTATTTTCAAAACGGGTGATTATAACAGGCAAAAAAAAAATCCTATTGTCAATCATCTTGTATAGAATAATTCAGTTTAATTGCTTTTATCATCTTATAAATAAATTTATTATTATTATTATAAATAAATTTATTACTATTTATCATCTTATAAATATATTTATTACAATAAATTATAAATTTATTGTAAAACCTTTGGAAATACTTAGGAGCAGGGGAATCACGGCAATGTCAGTATCCAGAGATAAACTCTGTGCATAGTTTAGCTGTTTCAGCATAAAAAATGGCCTTGAAAATTTAGTGGCATACAACAGCCAGCAATTATTTCTCGGGTATGACTTGTGCAGCTCTGCTTCTGGCTACGGGACAATTTCAGATTTGTTCCACAAGCATCACAATTCTGCTTCTAGGTGTGTACCCTAAAGAAATAAAAGCAAGGACTGGAACAGATAATTTTACACCCATGCTCATAGCATAGCTTTCTTCCCAATTCCCAAAGGCAGAAGCAATTCAATGTCCATTGACAAATAAGTGGGTAAGTAAAATGTGGTATATCCATACAATGGAATGTGCTTTATTCTTTAAAAAATTTTTTTATTTGCTTTTTTAATTTATTCTGTTTAGAAATACATGATAGTAGAGTGTATTTTAACATATTATACATAGGGTATAACTTATTCTAATTAGGATCCCATTCTTGTGGTTGAACTCAACATGGAGTTTCACTGGTTGTGTATTCATATATGAACATAGGGAAGTTATGACTGATTCATTCTGTAGTCTTTTCTTTTCTCATCCCCCTTCTCTTCTCTTCATTCCCCTTTGTCTAATCCAATCAACTTCTATTCTTCCATCCCCTCCCCTTATTGCACGTTAGCATCAACATATCAGGGAGAACCTTTGGTTTTCTGGGATTGGCTTATTTCACTTAGCATTATTTCCAGTTCCATCCATTTACTAGAAAAATGCCATAATTTCCTTCTTCTTTATGGCCGAGTAATATTTCACAGTGTGTATATATATATATATATATATATATATATATATATATATATATCACATTTCCTTTATCCATTCATCTGTTGAAGGGCACCTAGGTTGGTTTCATAGCTTAGCTATCGTGAATTGAGCTGCTATAAACATTGATATGGCAGTGTCACTGTAGTATGCTGATTTTAAGTCCTTTGGGTGTATACTGAGGAGTGGGATAAATGGGTCAAATGATGATTCTATTCCAAGTTTTCTGTGGAATCTCCATACTGTTTTCCATAGTAGTGCACAAGTTTGAAGTCCCACTAGAAAGGTAAGAGTGTACCTTTTATCCCACATCCTCACTAACATTTATTGTTTCTTATTGTTATGGTTTGGATGTAGGTGTCCCCCAAAAGTTCATGTGTGAGACAATGCAAGAAGATTTAGAGGAGAAATGATTGAGTTCTAGCCTTAACCTAATCAGTGAGTTAACCCAATGGGATTAACTGGTGGGTGGGGTGTGGCTGGAGGAGGTGGGCATTAGGGGTGTGGCTTTGGGGTATATATTTGTATCTGGAGAGTGGAGTCTCTCTCTGCTCCCTGATCACCATGTGAGCTGCTTCTCTGCACCACATTCTTCTGCCATAATGTTCTGCCTCACCTCAAGCCCCAAAGAATGGAGCCTGCCACCTCTGGATTAGACCTCTGAAATCGTGAGCCCCAAAATAAACTTTTCCTTCTCTACAGTTATGCTGGTGGGGTCATTTAGCCATAGCAACAAAAAAGCTGACTGAAACACTTGTATTCTTGAAATTTACCATTCTGACTGGAGTGAAATGAAATCTCAGTATAGCTTTTAAAAATATTTTTTTTAGTTGCAGAAGGACATGATACCTTAATTTATTTTTATGTGGTGCTGAGGATTGAACCCAGTGCCTTGCAAATGCAAGGTGAGCATTCTACCACAACCCCAGTCCTCAGTGTAGTTTCAATTTACATTTCTCTGAGTGCTAGAGAAGTTGAACATTTTTTTCATATATTTGTTGACAGATTGTATTTCTTCCTCTGTGAAGTGCATGTTTAGTTTCTTTGCCCATTTATTGATTGGGTTATTTATTTATTTATTTTTTGGTGTTAAGCTTTTTGAGTTTTTTATATATCCTGGAGATGAATGCTCTATCTGATGTGCAAGTGGCAAAGATTTTCTCCCATTCTGTAGGCTGTCTCTTCGTGTGGCACATGATTAATTCTTTTTTAAAAATTTTTTATTTTTTAGTTATAGTTGGACACAATACCTTTATTTTATTTATGTATTTTTATGTGGTGCTGAGGATCGAACCCAGGGCCTCGCACATGCTAGGCAAGCTCTCTACCACTGAGCCACAACCCCAGCCCCATTTTTTTAAATATTTTTTTTATTTGTTCACAATACATTTATTTTGTTTATTTATTTTTATGTGGTGCTGAGGATCGAACCCAGGACCTCGCACATGCTAGGCGAGCGCTCTACTGCTGAGCCACAACCCTAGCCGTCCCCCACCATTAATTCTTAAAGGAGGGAATTCTGACACATGTTACAACATGGAGGAACCTAGAAGACAGGATGCCTATAATATAAGCCAGTCGTAAAATAACAGCTAGTCTGTATTCCACTTATATTAGGTACCTAGAATAGTCAAATAGGTAGGAACAGAAAGTGGAATGGTAGATTCCAGGGGTTAAGTGGGGGACAGAAATGGAGTGTTATTGTCTGATTAGTACAGTTCTGGGGCTAGATGGTGGTGATGGTTGCAGAACAATGTGACAATACTTAATGTCATTGAACTGTGCACTTAAAAATGGTTAGAGTAGTACATTATATTTACATAAATTTGACCACAATAAAAAAATGGTTTCTCTATGCTTGATTTGAATTGCTTTATTCACATTTTGAGTCAATAAATATTATTTTGCAACATATAAATGGTTTCAATGATTGCTTACAGCTTCTCCATGGAGATCTTTCATAATTTAATTTATTACCATGGGCATTTACTTTTGAAATTTTTTCCATTGTGAGTAATATATTTTTATTCCCATCTCTGATTACTTTCTTTAGATAAATTTTCAGAAATAGAATTATGAGTTCAGTGACTATAAACACTGAAAATGCAAAAAGCCCTGCATTTCCTATTTTTTCATACACTTGCTAATATTGCATGTGATTAGTAAAAAAAAAAAATGTGTTTTTTTTTTTTTTGCAGTGTGAAAATGTCTTTCATAGATGTTTTAATTTGCATTTCAAAGAGGAGTAAGTAAATTGAACATATTTTGATGTGGCTTTTCTTTTTCTCCTTTTTCTCTCTCTCCCTTTGGGTGTGAATTTCCTGCTCAGGGCATTTACCCACTGTTCCATAGGGATAGTGGCATACGGAAGGCATAGTGATTGGAGCAGTCTACTCTGGGTGCAGGCAATATGTGGGGAGTAATTCCTGTCGGCAACTTAAACCAATAATAAGATGCTCTCACTGTCAGTCTGCACCAGCATTCTGAAGAGTGCCGATGATAAAATACTCCCAACCACTCCAGCCAGGCCTAACCGGCTCAGTGGTGGAGCACTTGCCAAACACATGTGAGGCACTGTGTTGGCTCCCCAGCACCACATAAAAATAAGTAAAAAAAATTCAAGGTACTGTGTCCTTCTACAACTTAAAAAAAAATTAAAATGTATAGAAGGATGATCAGGAAAAAGTGTCCCTCCCACCGGAATCCCTAGCTACTTAATTCTCCTCCCAGGAAGCCATTGTGATTGACTTCTTATACATCCTGCCAAAAAAGAGTTTAAACAGAAACATTATCTTTTCCCTGAATCAAAAGTATAATACAGTATTACTTAGTATATTGATTTTTTTTCACCTAGTATTAGATGTTAGAGATGTTTCCATCACTAACCTTTAACCTGCCATTTTATCCCTCTATTCTACTATATTGTACGTACTAAGTGTACTCTATTGTATGCACAGCCCATCTCCCTACTGATGGATGTGAATCATTTTACATGTATACCAACCAGTATATTTGTCAGATAAATTCCCAGTGGTGGAATTTTTGCTCTCCAAGATATGTGGATTTGCACATTTGGCACTGTGAAATTGTGTCCCCTACAGATCTTATCCATTATTAGCACTTCTAATATTAGGAAAGAGTGTTTGTTCACCACCATAGTGTGCCTGCTACTAATCTCTTAGCTAAGAAATACATTTTGCTGAACTATTTGCAAGTAAGTTGCTAACAGAACAATGTTTTATCTTTAAGAATTCAGCCTACTCTTCCTAAAAATTCTCCTATGCAATCATAGTGCCATTATTAAAACTGTTAACCTTACCAGTAATTTCATAATATGATCCAAGAGCCAATCCCTACTCAAATTTTATCACCAGCTGGCCAGGCCAGCAATATGAACTGGGTTTAAAGGGGCAGGCTGTATTATTGATAACTAAGGAAACAGGGAAGAAACCATGAGGCATACGGACATAAGTTTCTAAGGCAAGAAGGCTCAGTGACCTCAAGGGTCAGCTCCAGTGCTGGAAGGAGCAAGAAGAGCAAGCTTTGCAAAAGAGAGCGTGCCTGAAACCTTCTATTTATGAGGCACCTCCACCAAGACCTTTGAGAAAGTTCTACCCAAATAAGGCAAGGAATTGGGTTTCAGAGGGTTGCTTGATGATGTCTGTGGTCAGCAGTTTGACTGACATCTTGGCAAGTCACACCCATCTCAGGTGCCATGTGGGAACACAGGCAGAGCAAGAGGAAAGGGCACACGTGCTTCACACAGCCCAAGGAGCATGCAAGACAGGCCAGTCCTCCCACATGCTCAAATGCACATAGCTCACACACAGCCCATGGATGGCTCATGACAAAATTCCCTAATTGTCTCATTTTTTTAAATAGATATTTTACTATTTGGAGTGAGGAATAGAACAAGCTTTTTCTGGCATATTTATATGATTGCTACATGTTCCTAATTTCCTTTTTTTTAAAGCATTTTTTAAAATTTATTTTTTAGTTGTACCTGGACACAATACTTTTATTTTATTTATTTATTTATATGTGGTGCTGAGGATCGAACCCAGGGCCCTGCACATGCTAGATGAGTGCGCTACCACTTAGTCACTACCCCAGCCCCTTCTTTTTTTTATTTTTTAACCAGGGATTAAACTCAGGGGCACTTGACCACTGAGCCACATCCCCAGTCTTTTTTTTGTATTTTATTTAGAAAGAGGGTCTCACTCAGTTGCTTAAGGCCTCGCTTTAAACTTGTAATCCTCCTGCCTCAGCCTCCTGAGCTGCTCCGCTACTTCCCAGGTCTCCTTGGTGATATTAAATTTTTGAAGCAACCAAGCCAATCATCATGTAGAAAGTTACCATTCTCAGTGCACTGGCTTCTTTCCCTGTGATATTCCCAACACTATTCAGTCCCCAAGAAAATGCTTCTCCATTCTGTTTCCTTAGAACCTACAGTGAGTGTGACCAGAGCTTGCAAGTTTAGGGTTGTACTAACTTAGGGACACTGCTTTGTGTGCCATCCCATCAAATCATGAATGCAAAACATTCCTGCATAATGAAGTCACCCAGTAGTGCCAAACAACCATTTTCTTGCTTTACTTTACCTTGGAAATTGAGGTTTTGAAGGTCATCATGAATTTGTGTGGTGTCTGTAAAAGTTACACCTTCTGTTATATCAAACAGTTTATATTTAGTTGTGACCTGTGATATTTAAATAGGTAACTGGATGAATACTGAATAATAAAATTACAAAGAGTTTATATTTCTACAAAATATGTAATGAACTTTCATTAAAATTTAAAAAAAATCTTAAACATAATTTCACCTTTATTTCAATGCTTTTTATTTAACTCTATAAAATTTTGTTATTTGTTAATAAATTGGGCTTTCCTTTTAATGTTTGGAAGAAAAAGAAAAAGAATATTTATGAAAATCATATAAAAATAGGTATAGCACTCACTTTGGCAGCACATATATTAAAGTTGGAGTGATACAGAGAAAATTAGCATGGCCCTTGTGCAAAGATGACAAGCAAATTCATGAAGCATTCCATAAAAAAGGAGTATTATGTACATTTAATTGATTTTTAAAATATATTTAAATTTTGGATACTTTGAATATCATTAAATCTTGTACTTTCAATCTTTTCAATCTTTTCAATCTTTCAATCTTTTCAATCCCTATTTGTATACATCATATATTCACACCAATTCATGTCATCATACATGTGCTTTGAATAGTAATGAACATCACATTCCACCATCATTAATTACCCCATGTCCCCACCCTTCCCCTCCAACCCCTCTGCCCTATCTAGAGTTCACCTATTCCTCCCATGCTCCTGCTCCCTATCCCATTATGAATCAGCCTCCTTATATCAAAGAAAACATTTGGCATTTGTTTTTTTTTGGATTGACTAACTTCACTTAGCATTATCTTCTCTAACTCCATCCATTTACCTGCAAATGTCATGATTTTATTCTCTTTTACTGCTGAGTAATATTCCATTGTATATATATGCCACATTTTTTTTTATCCATTTATCTATTGAAGGGCATCTAAGTTGGCTCCACAGTTTAGCTATTGTGAATTGTGCTGCTATAAACATTGATGTGGCTGTGTCCCTGTAGTATGCTGTTATTAAGTCCCTTGAGTATAGACAGAGGAGAGGGACAGCTGGTCAAATGGTGGTTCCATTCCCAATATTCCAAGAAATCTCCAATCTTTTAGATTATTGTTATCTAGAGGACACAATTTATGTGACATCGTTAAATTAAACAACCTGGCTAGTGGTTTCAAAATGCATGCAACAAAAATTAATTATTTTCCAAATAAATGTTTATAAAATTATGAATGTCACCGTGCATCAACACAACACTCAGATGGATGAAGTAAAAAATTTGGCTGGTTTTGACATTTTTCCAGCTTGCAGCCATCTAAAAATCCTGTAGCTTTGGATACATTTTATACATGTTTTATACATATTATAAAGGAATAGTTGTCAAAGATGAGAATAAAATGTATTTTATGCGGGGCTGGGGATGTGGCTCAAGCGGTAACGCGCTCGCCTGGCATGCATGCGGCCCGGGTTCGATCCTCAGCACCACATACCAACAAAGATGTTGTGTTGTGTCCACCGAGAACTAAAAAATAAATATTAAAAATTCTCTCTCTCTCTCTCTCTCTCTCTCTCTCTCTCTCTCTCTCTCTCTCTCCTCTCTCACTCTCTCTTTAAAAAAAATGTATTTTATGCAAGTCAGTAGTTCATTTCATAGGTTTTAAATGTGACAACAGTGTTGGATTGCCTTGTTTTCTTCAGCACCAGTTCCTACAAATGGAGGTGGGCTGATACCCTACCTGTCTCCTCACTGGGATGGATTCTCAGATTTGAATACCTGGTAAAGATGGTAACAGCTGAATGTTTCCATTAAGAGCACAGATTCTATTTTTGTGTGTGTTTTTGTGATTACAAATTTGGAAAGGAGACTTTGCACTGTGTTTTAGCATCCTTTGGTAGTCTTTGCCAGATCAGTTATTACCTTGGGGAATGTAAAAAAGTTGATTTTTCTTAATCTATTACTACTTCTTCATTGATCAGATGACATTCTTCTTAACAAAAAAACCAACCTTCCTCCCTCCCTCCCTTCCTTCCTTCATTTTTTCCTTCCCTCCTTCCTTCCTTCTCTCTTTTCCTTCCTTCTTCCTTTGCATTCTTTCTTTTCTCACTGATCTCATGGATTTTATGTAACACAGTCACTACACTACCGTCATAGTCATTATTTCTTTTGATGCTCAAATTTTTACAAATTTGTAAGTGGGACTCCTTTTAAATCACTTCTAAGTTCTTTTGACCTGATCATTTCCTGTCTTCTGACCCCAAATGTCCCAGATTTGTTTTGTTCTTTCCTTGTCCTAGATTTGGACTCACTTGGATTTTGGGGGGGCAGGGAGGCGTTACCTGGAATGGAACTCAGGAGCCCTCAACCACTGAGCCACAGGTGCAGCCCCATTTTGTGCTTTATTTAGAGACAGTGTCTCACTGAGTTCCTTAGACCCTTGCTTTTGCTGAGGCTGGCTTTGAACTTGTGATCCTTCTGCCTCAGTCTCCAGAGCTGCTGGGATTACAGGTGTGCACCATCACACCAGGCTCCCTTGGATCTTTAAAGAACTCTTCACTGCAGTTTAATCAGAAAATAAATTGTCTTAGTTTCATTGACGTCCAGTATCATTTTACTTATTTATTTATGGGCCACTTGAATTTCTTTTTCTGGAATGTCTCTTGATTTCCTTTGCCCATTTTTTCCTTTTCCTTTAATTTTTTTTAAAAACCTCAACACACACCATTATAGCAGCCACAATCACGCACTTTTCCGTTTTTCTGCTGCGGGGTCAATAATTGACAGCCCAGCTACTTCCTCCTGAAAGCCCCTTGTGATTCACACTAAGGTCATACTTTCCAAGGCTGATCCCAACTAGTACTTCAACAAGACAAGGACACTGTCTCTACATGATGGGGACCCCCTTGGTGCATGAACTTGGCTCCTCTTTGACCTGGCTGACACTTTATTGGATTTGCACTGCAGTCCAAGTCTCTTCCTGCCCCATCCTGCTGTCTTCCCGCTCTCTTCCACAAGGGTCAGGCCTTGGTGTCTTGGTGTCTTCCAGGCGATCCCTTAATAATCTCTGGAGTGTTTAATCCCATCCTGGTGCCTGTTTCTTAGGGCACTTGAGCTAATACATTCATAAACACGAGTGTATACGAAACACATATGTACACATTATATAATAATAAAAAAATAAAGACGCAAACCTGCCACTCATGTGAAGAAATGGAAAAGTACCTGTAACCTCCTCCTTCTCTTTTGTCACTTCAAAGTTAGCCACTGTCCCGACACTTGGGGTAACATGCCCTCACTTTTCTTTATTGCTTAATCACTGATAATTTAATATCAAGCAGAGAGATGTTGATTCTGCCTGGGAATTTCATATAGATAAGACTATATTTAGGTATTCTTTTATGACTTTTTAGTACTTAACAGATCAGGCCATCAACACAGATTTTAGACGTGTGCAGTCATAGCTAAAATCAATTGACTTTGACATTTGCCCAGTACTCTATTTGATTATTTTATATTTTATTCTTGTGTAGTTTTAATCATATATTCCAAATATGAATCTTTTTGCCAATTATGTGTGTTGCAAATGTCTTCTTACTTATAGCTTTTAAAACTCTGTGATATTGTTTGATGAACAGATGAACAGAAATAACCAACCATTGTCTCTCTTTTCCTATCTTGTGCCTTGTTTAAAAATTTTCCCTTACTCTAAGATCTTAAGATATATTTCCCTGTACTGGGTATTTAAAATTTTATTTTGAATTTTATATTTTAATCCTTATTGTACCTGACATTGATTTTATTTTGGCATAAAATAGATATGTAATGTAATTTCTCTTATTGAGGGATAATCTTCCCATTGGTAAAATTCACCTTTTTCGGTTCTATGATTTTTTAAAAATATTTTTTTAGTTGTGGATGTACTTTTATTTTTTATTTACTTATATATGGTGCTGAGGATCAAACCCAGTGCCTCACACATGCTAGGCAAGCACTCTACCACTGAGCCACAACCCCAGCCCCTGTTCTATGATTTTGACAAAAGCAACTGAGTGTCTACCACCAAAATCAAGAAAGAACAATTTCTTTACCCCCCAAAGTTCCCTTATGTTGTTTTGTAGTCAATCTCTTCCCCTTCCCTCAGACTCTGAAAACCACTGATCTATTTCTTGTCTCTGTAGATTTTTCCTTCCCTATAAGGTTTTTATAAATGTCAGAATTAATATGATGTTTTGAATATGGCTTTTTCTACCTTGCAACGTGTTTGAGATTTACCCATATTGTATGAGTCAGCAGGCCTTTCATTTTTTCATGGCTGAGTTATATTCCACAGTGTGGCTGTAGTGCAGTTTATTTATTCCTTCATCCATTGAAGGATATTCGAGTTGTTTTTAATTTTTGGTGATTTTCATCAGCAATATAGAAAATTTCCATAGCTCTGCATTCTCACCAGCACTTGGTGAGAAACAATTACTTGTCAGTAATTGTTTTTCTGTTTATTCTTTTAAGCTATTCAAATGGGTATATTATGGCATCTCATTGTGGTTTTGGTTACATTCCTTTGGAATTAATGATGTTGAGCATCTTTCCATGTGTTCATTTGTCATTTACATCTCTTCTTTGATGAAATTTTTTAAAAAGTTGTTTGTGTTCTTATTGGATTATAAGAGTTCTTTGTATATTCTCAATAAAAAGCCCTCTAGAGAGAGCAGTTGAAAATGCCTTCTACCAGTCTGTGGCTTACCTTTTCGTTTTCTTAATCATACTATTTGAAAAGTATGTTTTCAATGTAATAACATCTAACTTACTAAATTTTTAAAAGGGTCCTGCATAGTGTGTCCTATCTAAGAGAATTGTTTGCCAAACCCAAGTTCATAAAGTTTTTTCTTCTAAATGCTTATAGTCTTTACTCTTATTTTAGGGTTATGATTCATTACCAACTAATTTTTTATATTTAAGAGGTCAGGAAAGCCATTTGTAAAAAATTTCTTCTTTTTAGATATACATGACAGCAGAGTGTATTTTGGCATACATACATTGGAGTCTAACTTCCCATTCTTTAGGTTGTACATGATGTGAAGTCACATGGGTTTTATATTCATATACGAACATAGAAAAGTTATGTTCAATTCATTCTGTCTTTCCTATTCCCATCCCCCCTTCCCTTCATTCCCCTTTGCCTAATCCAATGACTTTCTATTCTCTACCTCACCTCCACCTTATTGTGTGTTAGCATCTACATATTAGAACATTCATCCTTTGGTATTTTGGGACTGGCTTATTTCACGTAGTAGGATAGTCTCCAGTTCCATCCATTTACTGGCAAATGCCACAATTTTATTCTTCTTTATGGCTGAGTAATATTTCACTGTGTATATATACCACATCTCCTTTACCATTTATCTGTTGAAGGGCACCTAGGATGGTTCCATAGCTTAGCTATTTTGAATTAAGCTGCTACAAACACTGATGATACTATAGTATCATCACTATAGTATGCTGATTTAAGTCTTTTGGGTATATGCTGAGGAGTGGTATAACTGAGTCAAATGGTGGTTCCATTTCAAGTTTCTGAGCAATCTCCATACTGTTTTACATAGTGGTTGCACCAATTTGTGGTCCCACTAACAGTGTGTAAGTGTACATTTTTCCTCACATGCTTGCCAACATTTATTGTTACTTGTATTTTTTATAATTATCATTCTGACTGGAGTGAGATGAAATCTCAGTGTAGTTTTAATTAACCAAGCCACTTTTTAACAATAAAATGCACTATTCTTAGATATTCTAAAGATAGTTACATAAAATATGTCTCAGCTACTTAAACTTCTTTGTTTTTGTTTTAAAAATGCCTTTTTCTTTATTTTTAATTGATGATAGCTATATATAGATAGATAGATAGATAGATAGTGAATGTGATGTTTTGGTGTATGTATACATTGTAGAAAGATTAAATCAAGCTAATTAACATAGCCATTAACTGACATAATTATTTCTTTGTGGTCAGAATATTTAAAATCTACTTTTCCAGCAATTTTGAAATACACAAAGCATTATCATAAACTATGATTACCATACTGTGTGGTGGGTTTCCCATGCTACTCCTCCAGTCTAACCAGAACTATTGCCTTTGACCCACCTAGCTCCTTCCCGGCTCCCTCATCCCTCCAGTTCCTGGTGACCACCATCTTACTCTTTGCCACCATGAGTTCTACAGTTTTTTAGAGTTCACACTTGAGATCACGAAGTATCTGTCTTCTTAAATGAGAGAATGTGTTTCTGAACTTGGTTCTTTAACCGGGACATATGCCACAGCTCAAATCAAACTATCTTCCTGTTGGCCAATTTCCTTGATTTCACAAGAATTATCAGATATTTCCAAATGCAGAGGAAATCTTGATTCTAATGTTATTGAAACTATGCCGCTGAAATTATGGATCTCAAAAATCTAATGAGAGACTGGCTTGATTTTTAAAAATTTCAATGGAAATATTGTTTTAGTAATTTCCTTTTTCTCAAAATTTCTATTTACTTATTGGATGCATTAAAAAAAAAAACCCTCAGATGAGATATTTTGTAATAAGCTTTGAAAGAAGCTTCTCCCTTCAGCAACATCTGCCTACAGTTTGTCTATGGCAAGGCCAGTTGACAGAGAACATAGATCTTATATTTCCCCTCATCTTCTGAGGAAGGTTTCTGCGCTTCACGGTGTGAGTGTGTGCACACATATATGCCTGAGGAGACCTAGTTGGAATAAAAGGCTCTTCTACTTTATGCACACAGGGAGGCTGCCCTTTGAAGAGCGGGTAGAGTTGAAGAGGCTCCTATCTAAAGGCCCCTCGCTGTTTATGAGGCCTCCTCTTGGCGAGATTCTAACTGGCTCTGAGTTCTTTGTCACAAAGAGCAATTTTATCCAGCACTGCTAAAGCTATCCCTTTGGTCAGACTTTTCTGGGAAGGGTTTTTTTTTTTTTTTTTTTAAGTACAGTGTGACTTACAGTTTGAAATGCTCCCCCTGCAGGTGGCCAAGGGCATTCAACACACTGTGCAGAATCATACAAGTACTTGTTCCAGTGAAGAAGTTGTATTTTCTCCTCTCTACACATTGGGTGTAATAAAGGGTTGACATCATATTCAAATGCAGAACAGAAGAAAGGAATTCCTTGATGGCTCAAGATGGCATTATGAAAGCTGTCTGCTAAATGCAGCAAATTATCGGTCTTCTTCAGGCCGAATACAGTCAAAATGGGCTGGAATGCTGATGGGGAAGGGAACTGAATATAACCATGTCTTGGCTTTGGGCCTGACTCTCTTTAAACTGTGTCTTATTTTTAAAGTCTCAGAGGATAAGGAGCAATCATGGAGTCACTGACATCTGTTACTTCTGCCTGTGTGGATCTACTCAGACCATGGGTGACTGAGAAGTCAGGAAACAACTGAATTTGAAATTACCAATGCAAAAAAGGTTAGGATTTTAATGTCCTTGAAAAACTAAGTTGGAGAAGAATCATTATGTTCTGCTCTGTGAACATTGCAAACATTTAGTTAATACTCAATTAAATACTACTCTTAAAATAACTAGAAGAGATTGAGTTAATGTCTCTCCTTTTTAAATTTGGTTGGCTTATGCCCTTAGTATATGCAGGCAAGAGTCTTTCAACTAGTATATTTCAACTAGTATATGCAGGCAAGAGTCTTTATTTCCTAATTCCCCAGTTAGAGTCTCCCCAGTTCTGCAGGAACAAGCTGATCTCCTCTGTGGCAGAGCAAGAGCTTGGGTCACAACCTAAGGTCATACAGGTAACTGGTACATAGGACTGGGTGCCATTAATGGCAGGGTTACATAAAGGCTCCAGAAGGAACAATGGCTATTAGTATCAGCTTTTTGCATACTTAATTTTTCAGCTGTTAATTATTAGCCCTTCTCAAAAATTATTGCAATAGGCAATTGTATTAATTACTTTATTAACTGAATTGTGTAAATATATATAAAGTAAAATACTTTGCCTAAGTTCATTTGTGGATGTCAACTCCTTTGGAACTGGGAATTATAAAGAAAAACATTTAACAGGAACCAACGACCTTGCATTGCACAAAAAGCCCTGCAGATACAGTTTTAAACTTTTCAATATCCACAACCATTTAGAAATGAACAAGGCAATACAGAGAAAATATGTGTTCATATTCTTTTACACAGTAATTCAACTTCTGGGAAATTTTAAAGGACATAATAAGGAAAAGGAATATGTGTTTAGATTTTCATAACCAAGTTATTTGTAATTAAAAAAGGAAATAAATCACTCATAAAAGATGGATGCTTAAATAAATTATTAAAAACCCAATGGATCAGGGGCTCAGTGGTAGAGAACTTGCCTGGCAAGTGCCAGGCACCACATATAAATAAATAAATAAAATAAAAGATCCATTTACAACTAAAAAATAAATTTAAAAAAACCCAACGGGTGAGCTGGGGTTGTGGCTAAGTGTTAGAGTGTTTGCTTCACATGTCTGAGGCACTGGGTTCAATTCTTAGCACCACATATAAATAAATGAATAAAATAAAGTTCCATCAACAATTAAAAATAATAATAAAAAACCCAATGGCCTATCATATAATTATTTAAATGATGATTTAAATTTCTATTTGTAAATATCTAAAGTCTGTGTAGTTTGTTATTAATTGAAAAGCACTGATGTGTATTCAGTATGATTGAAACTACATAAGAATATATTTGTATGGGAAAAAGACTGAAATATTATTAAAAATAAAAGTGTAGTGGTGATCAGATTGTAGAAGTTTTTTAAAGTATTAATTATGGCTTACACAATGTTTTCTCTTTAATAATAAAATATCTTAGATTTAAGAATTGAAGATATCTTTAAACTTTAAATCAATAAACCACAAAAATTATTTCAAATTCTATAATCTTAAACTACACTTCTTTATGATTCTTTTTTTGTTTTGTTTTGTTTTTGGTACCGGGGATTGAACTCAGGGCCACTCAACCACTGAGCCACATCCCCAGCCCTATTTTGTATTTTATTTAGAGACAGTGTCTCACTGAGTTGCTCAGTGCATCACCATTGCTGAGGCTGGCTTTGAACTCCTGCCTCATCCTCCTGAGTCGCTGGGATTACAGGTGTGCACCTCCGTGCCCGACCATGATTCTTCACATACTTCCCAAATCTAAATCTGTACCATAAAAGAATAAATTATGTCAACTAAGTACACTGTTTGCCGTTGGTTCAGCAGATTTTCCTGGTGGGGGCAAGACTTTCTTGCTGAAGGGGCTGCGCATGACTGACAGTCTGGCCCAAATTCTTTCCCTCATTGCAGGGGAACCACGCTCAGTAGGACTGTTTTGGCCACTTCACCTTTCTGATGTTCCAACATGCCAACCTGGCAACCTGGTCTCTATCACCGGGCTTTGCCCTCATGTTTCTTTTTCTTTCTTTCTTTCTTTCTTTCTTTCTTTCTTTCTTTCTTTCTTTCTTTCTTTCTTTCTTTCTTTCTTTCTTTCTTTCTTTCCTTCCTTCCTTCCTTCCTTCCTTCCTTCCTTCCTTCCTTCCTTCCTTCCTTCCTTCCTTCCTTCTTTCTTTCTTTCTTTCTTTCTTTCTTTCTTTCTTTCTTTCTTTCTTTCTTCCTTCCTTCCTTCCTTCCTTCCTTCCTTCCTTCCTTCCTTCCTTCCTTCCTTCCTTCCTTCCTTCCTTTCCAATATTGTTTTTAGTTGTAAATGGACCTGATACCTTTATTTTATTTATGTATTTTTATGTGGTGCTGAGGATGGAACCCAGTGCCTCACATGTGCTAGGCAAGTGCTCTACCACTGAGCCCCAGCCCCAGCCCACCCTCGTGTTTCTTTTCCCTGCATTTCTTCTGCTCCAGATTGTCTCATCTTGAATTCTTCTCAATGTTTAAGTTTGTTTTTAAAGAGATCTTCATGAACCCATCCTAGCCAAGGGTGTGCCATGGAATTCTGTTTTCTTTCTCCTGGAACTCTTCAGCAAGATTGCTACCATTTGGCTGTGCTTTGGGAGATGGATGTGTGGATAATTTTTTGGATATGACAAAGACATGTTCAGAGTGCATTCCAGGTGAGATCAGAACAAGTCATCGACAGTCACTGATGTGTGGGAGGAAAACTGCTTCTCTCATTTACAATGAGAAGACTCCAAAGACTTGACAAAGAACCTCGGAAAGCTGTACACTGGGGAAGACACACGATTGAGGGCCTGCTAAAGAAAACAGCTGAGATAGGCGACTTTGGAGGCCCCTTGACTTTCTAATCCTAAGGAACAGTGTGTTATCACTACTTTCTTCCTACATGGTCTTATATGCCTTCATGATGAAGTCTTGAAAGAAGTGACCGTGATGATAGTGATTTTGCAAAGTCAACATTCTTGTCATGGAAAAAGGAAAGACAGATTTTAAGTAAGTTCATTCTTAGGATACTTCTCCATTCAGCACTGTACAAAATCCTAACACATTTTTTGTTGTAGAGACACTGTTCCCTTGAAATTACCTGTACACCTCCCTACATGGCTCCCTCCTTCTAACCCAGCCTTTTTTCTCTTCCTCAGTCTCAAGAAAGTTACCTGTTTTGGAAAATAGTAGTGATGAAAACTTCCAGGTTTCCTGGGGTAAGGACACCCAGCTCTGACCCTTGAATTAAGCAGAGCCACAGAAATTCCATAGAGGAACAGTGGCAGGGATTTTTACACTTTTTGAATTCACCGTCTCTGACTTCATGTTTTCGGTTAACTACATATCTAGTAAGAGAGCAAAAATTAATATTGACACAGCGTCAGGAACCTCGGTACCCAGGAAAGGCCTGAAAGTAGAGATACTTACATGTTAAGAATAGAAATGGAGGGGCTTGCAGTAAAATCTTTCTACTTGTCATGCACCCAATATGGCAACTGGAACGGATAGCTCATCTTTCCATTATGATTTTCTTTCTGATGTGATTCTTTACCATACTTGGGGATAAATACCCGGCTACAGGATGAAGTTGACAGTATTATAGAAGCAGGGAAAGAAATTGTTTCAGAAACCCCTCCACAGAATCCTAAAATCAATAGATTCACAGAATCCTCAAGCTTATCATTTCTTCCAAATGTCCCAAGGTACTAACGTGAGGACACTTTTGAGTGTCACAAAAATATATTTGGGAGGACCCTATTGCTTTTTTGCTTTTAATATGCTAACTAGTTTGACAAGTAGGTTTAAAATTCTTCAAAATTCAAATTTCTAAGCTAATTTTTTCCTTTGTCTTTTTTTCCTTAACATAATTTCTTTATTTAATTTATTTTTTTATGGGGGCAAGCACTTTACTACTGAGCCAGAACCCCAGCCCCTCCTTGTTCTTTCTTTTGCCTACAAATATCTTCCTTTGGTAATTGTTTTTGTTTGTTTGTTTTTGTTCTTTCTTCTTTTCTCTCTCTCTCTCTCTCTCTCTCTCTCTCTCTCTCTCTCTCTCTCTCTCTCTCTCTCTCTCTCTCTCTCTCTCTCTTTCTCTCTTTTAAGTTTTTGGCCCTATTTACTCCAGCAGTTAGGAAGTTAGGAATAGGAACGACTCTGGACTCATGTGGCTACATTCAAATCTTAAATATCATTCACTTACTCTGTGACCTGGGAAAGTTACTTAATTTTTTTGTGTGTGTGTCAGTGTTTTCATTTATAAGAAGAGAATAAAAAGAAGACTTATTTCATAGGTTGTTCTGAAGATTAAATGAGTGAATCAATATGAAACACTTAGAACAGCCCCTGGCACATCATAAATCTTTAAAAAGTGTTTGCTATTTCTTTTTTGAATGTAGGGGATCAAAGCAATGGTTAGGAATTGGTGGCAGAACTCTTAGCTGAATTGGATTAATGTTCTTAAACTTGTTAATAATAATAATTTCCAGAGTATGCAGGTCCAAGATTTAAACATGCAAATGCTATTCTGAATAAGTTGTTCTGATCAGTTTTCCTACTAGTTCACAAAATGAACTCCAAAGTTGTGATTCTCAAACTTGAGTGTAAACGGGGACCATGTGCAGGACTTTGTAAGATGCAGACTGCTGGGCCTCCCTCCAGGGTCTGAAATTCAACAGCTCTGGAGGGCCTGAAATTGTTCTTTTATAATGAACTTTCAGATACTTCTCCTGCTACTGTTCCATGGACCACAATTTGAGATCAGGTCTTTGGATCTGGAGAGTTCATGTAAGTTATACAGAGGAAAAAAAAAATCCTCTCCCCTTCTCTATTTCTCTGTGAGGAATATAGCCTTCCTGTGATTTCCTGGAAACTGTTATATTCTTTCATGGTCTCTTTGACTGAATTAAAGACTCCACTTACTCTTTTACTTTATCTCTGTAGGTGCTTCCCAGACAGTTCATCTCTGGTCTAGAGCACTGGTGACTAGTGTTTTGTTTGTTTTGTTTTTGTTCTTTTCTTTTTTTAGTGTTGTGGACCTTTATTTTATTTGTTTATTTATACGCGGTGCTGAGAATTGAGCCCAGTGCCTCACACATGTGAGGCAAGCGCTTTACCACAGAGCCACACCCCCAGCCCTGTTTTGCTTTTTAGTTTGCTTAGGAGCATGAAGTTTGCATAGGAGAGATCACTTTTTGCTTCTTGGCAATAGTTAAACTAGTTATCATTGTGTGATCTTGGGCATGTTTTCTGATCTCTCTTTGGTTTCCTCCTGTGCAAAGAGATATCATCTTCCACATATTAGAGGTGTTGTGAGAGCTGGATGAAATGCCATGAAAGTTCTTAGCACAGTACTGGCCCAGAACAAGAGCCCAAGAAATGTCAGCTACTAGAACTCAAGAAACAAATCTTGAAACTGAGACCTGGATTTAAAGAGTAAAGCGAACCAAGTCATCAATCACTTCACTTGAACACCTAATAATATCATGCATGAGTTAAGGCCAACTTACTAACTTATTCTGACTTGTTTCAACTTGAGGGACTAGAAAAAATTTGTTGGGGTTGACCAACATGGCGTTGGAGAAATTTTGCTGTCTTTCTCCTTTGCTCTCTCAATGCTAGGTACATATAACCTCTAGGAAAAGGAAACTCTCCAATTCTTCTGGTTTTTTTTTTTTTCATATTACAAATGCAAAGCTTTCTCTTTCAACTGGTTTCCTTGGAACATACATTTTCCAAATCACATTTTAGAAAATCGTAGCTTCACATAATTTGTCAGAAGTCAGTGCAACAGGACAACTCTCTTTTGGAAAAGTTTAGGGTTCTTCAGAAGAAATGGTCAGTCTCATTTTTGCCTGAAGTCACTAACTTGATTCACTTGAGATACACAGATTTGTCTTTCTGACAACCCTAGACATAAGGGTATGTCTCTAAAAATGGATCTCTGCAGTTGATATGTCATAATTCTAAATAGGTCTCCAAAAACCACCTATTAGTGTAAAACAAAAGAGGCTATCACTGTTAACAGTATTTTTTTTTTGGCTGGGAATTGAACCCAAGGCCTTTGTCATGCCACGTGAGTGCTCTACCACTGGGCTACATCCCCAACCCTCGTAAAACAATTTTAAAATTTATTTTGGGCAGGAAGCCATATATAAGGAGGAGAACTTTGAGAAATATAAACTCACAGAGAAAATTTTATATAAAGACTTCTTTTATGTTGAGGAAATTCAAAGCAAATATCTCCAATCAAATAAGTGAAACAATAACTTCAGTCCTTGCCACAAAATATGAACTCAAAGCCTTTTTTGCACCGTTTAAATATTCAGATTTAAATATTAAATATAGCTCAAAACTGACAAACACTTTACTAACAAATGACTCACTCAACAGCTAATCTTGTTCTGGGTCTTTTTATTAACAGAGTCCTGCTCATGGGAGTTTTTCTTTGGGGAAAAAAAGTCTAAAAAAGAAACAAACAAGCAATAAGACCCAGTTAGAACTTAAGAGCAACAGCCCTCAAACTCCAGTCTGCATCAGAATCACCTGCAAGTCTTGTTTAGGTGCCAAACCTCAAACCTAGTTTCTGACTCAGTGGGTCTGGGGTGGGGCAAGAAAATTTGCATTTCTAATGAGTTCCCAGGTAAGGGTGCTGCTGCTCTTCTGGGTACCTTGCTTACTTATATGATTATCTTCCCTCCTATTTAGTTGATGATTGTAGTGAAACATTTTACTTCTTGGGTATGCTCTACCAGTATTTCCTTGTGGTCCCCAGGGGGTTCCATTTAATGTGAGAAAGAGATGCCTCTCCGTTGCCAGTCTATAGAAACGTGACTTCAGTAGGGTACAGAGGCAGCTGCTCTACCTCTCCAACCCCACCTCCACAGTTACTGATGTAACAGTGTTATATAAGGTATTTATTCAATGCCATAAAAATTGGGGTGTTTTGATACATTATTCTCTTATATCATGTAGGGGAAAAAAAGCACTGGTTTTTATAATTGCCATGAATTTGCTTTACTAGGGATCTTTCTGGCTCCATCAAGATCTGAGTTTCTATCTAAGGCTGTTCAGTGCAACCTGAAGGACTCCCCTCACAAAGGGCACATCTGGTGGGTCCTGGGCTCTTGTTTATTGGGTGCTGCAGTTTGAATGTGTGTCTCCCTCTAAAATTCCTGTTGACAGTTCAGCCTCATTGTAACAGTTTGACAGCTGGTTAGGCCAGGAAGCTCCCAGCCCAGAGATGGGATGTGCACATTAAGAGAACTTCTCCAGCATGTGCCAGGACCTGGTTCAGTTCCCAGCACTGTACACGTGTGCATGCTCTCTCTCTCTCTCTCTCTCACACACACACACACACACACACACACACACATTTGTGAAGTTGGGTGCAATGATGTGTGGCTCTGTTTTAATTAGCTTTTGGGTCACTGTGACTAAAACACCCAACAAGAACAACTTGGAGGAGGAAAAGCTTCTCTGGGGCAAACAGTTGCAGAGGTCTCGGTTCACAGACAGCTGACTCCATTGCTCTGCCCAAGGTGAGGTCATCCATCATGGGGGAAGGGCCCAGTGGAGTAAACCTGCTCACTGCAGGGCAGCAAAGAAGCAGAAATCTCTAGTGTAGATATGATGAGGTCTTCCAAGGCCACAGAGGTATTACAGATTTTCAGGCTCAAAATGAAAAGACTGCTGAAGTATCCCACAAATCTTAATTCTAAACAAGTAACTATCAGCCTCCATAACACAGTAAAGCAAAAACCTTCCAGTGTTCTTTTTTATTCTTATTATTAAAGTGGAAAAAGGTCCTGGAGGCCCAAAAGTGAGATGACCACTGGAAGTTATGCTCTGGCGTGACTGGGTCATTTCTCGCCCTGACCTGATAAGGAGCCATTGTGAGGGAATTTCAAAGACCAGGTATATAAGAGAGTGGCTGCAGCTGGATTTTTGTCCATAAGTGCTGGAAGCTCTTGGTGGTGACTTCTCCAAGGCCAGGACCACTGTGCCTCCCTCTCCTTCTCTGTAGATACTTGCTCACATTGAGTCAGGATATGTCGGGCCTTACTTGCCTTAAGCCAATGTAGATGGGGACTTGTTCTCCTTGACGCAGTGTAGACATAAGCCTTGTTCCCCTTGAGCAAATGTAGACTTGATTCACTTTGAGCTGGTTGCTTTGGCCAGAAGGAATCCTTTAATTTCTGGTCTCCAGGCCCCTCCCTTCAGGTGGGTTGCAGCTGTCGAAGACACCTGTGGCAAGGCACTGGAGACTCCACAGTATTTTATGGCATAATCTCCATAATCTCATGTGCAGGGAATGAGAGATGGGCCAATGGGCAGGGGCAGGCCTGCCTGCAGCAGTGGCTGGATCCTTCACCACATGCCATGTAGCCTGTTCGCCCCAAACTCCTCTTGGTCTCAGCTGAAGGTCATGGAGAGAGAGCACATGGGATTTGGGGAGCAGAGATGTTAAATCTCAGAATGCCCTTTGGGTTCTGTTGACAGTGAATTCATTCAAACAAATGAAAAGTAAGAAACTCAGGTTACTACAGGAGGCTTCATGCACCTTCTAGCCCCGGCATCTCTGCAGCTCTGGCAGCTTCTTCCTGCCCTTCCCTTTAGTGGTTAGAGATTGATACCCTTCAAAATAAGATGTCCCATGTTTCATTTTAGTGGTTTACTCTTTTTAGGTTTGACCTATGAAAGAAGTTTTAAAGTAAAGATACTCTATCATGCTGTTTTAAAATATATGTTATCTTCAAGAGTCAGGAGATGAAAGAATGAGTATCATCATGTTAATAAAAAGCAAAAAAGTCTTTCATATTAAAGTTGAGTGATTTGTCTAAATTCAGAAATTTCTTAAGGTTTCTTTCAAAATGTGAATTTAAATGAGGGTCAACAGCCAGGAAAGAGATATGAGAGGTTCTAGCTATGGAAATACATCTTAGTATAAAAGAAGAAGGAAAAAGAAATGTTTGTGAATGAGAAAGTCTTTTGTGTGGTAAAGTAAACAGCTGTAGAATTTCTAAGTTCCAGAAGGTTTGTGAAGGGTAAATCTCAAAAAGTTAGTGTGTATCTAAGTTGACTATAATTGGTACAATCAGTTAAAGCTATTCAGGTTTTTTATCAGGTCAAAAATTAATATACTTTTATAGACCTGTTTAATCCTCTATGTGTTAAAGTAACAAAAATTTGTTAAAACAGTCTGCTCTTATCAAACAAGATAATTTCTCATGTCTGTTATGTTTTATTTTTTAGAGAAACTAGTCTTAAAGGAATTAGGGTTTCTACAACTCTGTTTAACAACAACTATTACTTTAGAGTATTACAGTATACTAGAGATTCTTAATTTCTCACCAAAAGCTAAACTTGGTTAACATAAGAACATCAGTGTAACTGTGGTACTGTTATGGGCTTCTTTGTATATTAGATATCTTCATGTCTTCCAAGTATACAAGTCTTCAAAATATAAGGCTTAGAATACTAAGTTGGTGTTCTTCCAATTAAAGTTTAAAGTAAGGATTTGGGATTATGAAAATTGTTTCTTGGATCATAGCTATTGTTCAAGCTCAATATTTTTTATTCTTGCTAAAAACTCATTTTATATTTTTTGTAAACTTTAAAACTATGGTCCTTTAGTGCTTTATAAAACTATGACTTCTAATCTAGCAATCAAAGTTAATTTAAGATAATAGGGCATCACCCATAGGACAAACAGGAATATAAGGCTGACTTTCAGTGCTAATACTGACCCCAACTAAAAGGAAGGGGTAAATAACTGTAAAGTTACATTTAAGTTAAAACTAGTGAGACTGGCTTGCTGGATGTTTAAAACCAACTTAGACACTAATGTTAAGGAAGTAAAAGAGACAAGAAGAAAATAGCCAATATTTGGTGCTTACCCTCTGAGGTCATTACAAACCCAGGGAACAAAGGGACTTCTCTAAGGCCTTTGCAACTGTGGGCCATGTGACCTCCTAATCAGGGGTATCAATGAGACCCTAGAGAACAGATAGCCAAACAGTGCACATACTGCAAAGAGGATGAGAAAGAAATGTCACTAATGCTACCAAGGGAAGTCATGTGGTCAACAAGACCCTGAACTATCCTGCAAGATGGCATCAGAGGAGCTAAGAGGCTTCTCCCAATTTCCCAAGAGTGACCCCCTGAGGGAACTCAGCTGACTCTTAACAGCAGATAGGAACAAGGTCAATTTGACCACCTTTGTCTTAAACAGCTGACAAGAGAGTTATAACCAAAACATAGCATTTAAAAAGAAAGAAAATAGTTCTTTTAGTGCCGCAGTCTGGCTGGGCACAAGATCACGAGCCACTCACAGCTTTGTAGATTCAAACAGCAATTCTTTATTCCCCAACTCACACCGGCCTCTACACACGTTCTGGGGAAATCCAAGTTCTGCTGCTGCACAATTCACGTCCCAAATACTTTCTCAATTCCACGAGAACTCAACGGAAACTCAGGCATCAGGATACACCCTATTCCCAGCAGGAATAACCTTAAACCTGGAACTGCCCTAAACCCAGATTGTCTTAACCCGGGAATGCCCTAAACCCAAATTGTCTTAAACGGGGAACGCCCTAAACCCAAGGAGCGGGATACTTCCTAAAACCTGTAGGATACACCCTAAACCTGGATCCACCCTGGTCCTTGAGCAGGGTCACCTTTCTCAAACACACATGCAATGTCGCAGCGAATTTCCAAGGCAAGTCCATTTAACATGGGGTATGCTGGCAAGGAAATTTCCATGCGTCATTCCTACTTGGCAATGGCCCTCAGCATTTTAGTGTAACTAAAGAGGTACATTTGTATCAGTAACTAATGCTAAAGGCTGTGAAAGAAAGATTCTTAGACAAGAGTGCCCAATAATTATTAAAAGAGACTATTAATGTCAGAAGTGTTTTTAAAGTCAATTTAAGACCTATATACTTCCTATATAGGCAGACTTGACCTGTGATTATCTAGCCTAAGTGACAGAAATAAGGGAATCGCTACTAAACATGGAGGTTATGCCAATAAAAAGGTATTTTTTAAAAAAAATCAGATTACATTAAATATTATACAACATCTTAAGGGGGACAGCATCTGTGACATTATAAAAACTGTTTTGTTTATATTCCTGATAACTCTGGCAATATAACTAATATCCTTAAAGACTGACATTCCCAAATGGAGGCCATATCCTCCCAGTCTTGTCCTGGGAATATCTTCTTAGCTCTTGCACCGCCTGGTGAAAAATTACTGGTTGCTATCACAATCATCATTGTGATACTCATGGACATGTTTCAATTGCTATGACATTTATTTTGTGTTACTCTCATTCCAGTACTCATGTCTTCTTGTTTCTGTCTCGTAGAAGTACCCACCCCCAGATGACTTACAGTCTGTTCTTTCAGAACCAGACTTTTACTACAGATCCCTCAACTGACCCAAAAAAATTCCTAAAAGGGAACCCCAAACTGCTTGCCCCACGTTGCCGCCTCTCATCCTGAAGCACCATAGTGGTCATTGCCCATTTCCCTCAATCATAATGGGGAATGAGATCAGGGCAACAAACAGCCGATCAATGAAAAGGCAATAAGTAGAGAGCATATCCCCATCAACTGGATGCTAACACCTCTGGAGGGTGGGAAGGATCACACTTTTCAACAGGAGAGATAACCTCCTGGGTGGCTCTTTTCTTACCTTTTGGTCACTCCTGCATTTTGGTCAGGTAGGCATGAGAAGAAAAGAAACCTAAAATCTATAATGGGGCAAGACACCCCCCACTCTCATGGGCACCTTCTAGGTCCCCTCTTCTCTGAAGTGTTCTTTTCTTCTCTCTTTTCTATCTCTTATATAAGGTTTACTGTCTAATCTTGTTTTTTGTGTTTCTTGGGTGTTTATTCCTCAGCACTGGGGAGAACAAGGATCCTATCCTGATTTTTCAAGACTGGTATCAATATAAACTTTGCTTAGCATGCTGGAAGCCTTGGGTTTGACTTCCAGTACCAAACAACAACAACAACAAAAATCAAAAAGCAGAACATCACACACACACACACACACACACACACACACACACACACACACCTCTACCTCTCAACAAACAAATTTCACAGAGCTTGTGCAAAGAATGAATTGCAAGGCAGATCAGGCAGCCCCCTGAATCAGAAGTTCAGAGAACTCTGGCCCACAAGATGGGCAGGCAGCATTTATAGACAGAGAGCAGAAGTGAGGTGCAGAAACAGCTTGATTGGCTACAGCTCAGCATTTGCCCTATTTGGACATGTTCTGATCAGTTGACAGCCTGTGATTGAAACTCAGCTGCTGTGATTGGCTGACACCTAGCTACTTGTTATAAAATATACTCCTAAATTAATTGCAGTTTATGTACTGAATTAGGCTGTAGTGGGATATATAGGGACTCGAAGTACAGGAGCCAACTTGGGCCACATTTAGTTAAACACAATCAAAGCCAATGAAGTGACAGCCAAGGCAAGCACTAGGAAAACAAGGTGCAAGATGCTGAGCGCTGTGGAGTGGAAACCTGACCGTATTTTCTGTCTCCAACTGAATTGGCTTGCTGTTCTTCTGTAGGAAGTCTCATCAACTAGAAATTCATTTCAGTTGGCCATCATCTGTCCTCTGCAAGGTATTTCTCATGGTAAGGAAAAATCACACAACAAATTTCTTTTGAAATTGTGGTAAAATATGAATGAATAACATACACTTTTCCATTTTTATGATGTTTGAGTGGACAGTTCAGTAGTGTTTAGTACATTCACACTGTTATCCAGGCGGTCTTCACAACTCCTTTATCTTGCAAAACTGAAACTTTCATACCCAATACAACAACTTTGCATTTTCTTCTCCACCTGCTCCTAGAAACCACCCTTCTACTTAGTCTCCATGAATTCAGTGTCTCTACATACCTCATATGTGTGGAATAATACCTTACTTATAATTTTGTAACTGGGTTAGTGTAATGTCCTCAAAGTTCACCTCCATTGCAGTGTGGCTTAGGATTTCTTTCCTTTTTAAGGCTGAATAATATTCCATTGCATGCATATGCCACATTTTACTTCTCCATTTATTCAGGGATAGTCACTTGGATGCTTCCACCTTCTGGCTATTGGTAATAATGCTTCTACAAACATGGAGAACCAATATCTCATTGAGATAGTATTTTTTTTAAGTTCTTTTGAATACATATCCTAAAGAAGAATTGCTGGATTGAACAGTTATTTTCTGATTTTTTAATAGCCATGCTAGTGAGTGTGAAGTACAAGTGGTTCTCACTGTAGTTTTGATTTACATTTCTCCAATGATTGGTGTTGGTTCACATCTTTTCACCTGCTTATTGGCCATTTATAAGTATTCTTTTGGGGAAATGTCTATTCAAGTCCTTTGTCTGTTTTTAAATCAGGTTCTTTTTATTGTTGTTGTCATTGTTGAGGGGTAAGGACTATTTATATATTCTGGATTAACCCCTTATCAGACATATGCTCTGCCAATATGTTCTCCTTGCCTTTTCACTCTGCTGATTGTGTCCTCCTATGCAAAGAAGTGTTAAATTTTTTTATGTAGTACAATTTATCTAATTTTTTTGTAGCCTGTGTTCTTAGTGTCTTATCCAATAAATTACTGCCAAATATAACGCCATGAAACTTTTCCCATTTACTTCTAAGAATTATTCTGTTCAGCACTTACATTTAGGTTTTTGAGACATTTTGAGTTAATGTTCACGTATGGTATACATTAAGTCACTAATACTCTGTTTGGCTAAGTCCAATTTCTGTTTGACCCACCCACAGAATTTTTAAATTTCAATAATTATATTTTTATTTACCTCAATTTTTAAAATTTCAAATGTTTTTAATATTTAGTTTTTAGTTGTAGTTAGACACAATATTTTTATTTTATTTATTGATTTTTATGTGGTGCTGAGGATTGAACCCAGGATCTCACAAGTGCTAGGCGAGTACTTTACTGCTGAGCCACAACCCCAGCTCCTATTTACCAAATTTTAATCTGATTCTTTTATGAATCTGCCTATTCATTTTGATAATGTGTGTCACTTATAAATATTTTGCATTTTGAGATACTCTTTCATAGAGTTGTATTTTGTTTCTGATAATTCCAATATCTGAGGGTTTTTTTTTTAATGGTTTCTGTGGATTCTCATTTAAAATTTGGGGCCTCGTTTTCTGGTGTGTTGATTTTTAAAAAAATTTTTATTAGTTATTGATGGACCTTTATTTTTTTTATTTGTTTATATGTGGTGCTGAGAATTGAACCCAGTGCCTCACATATACTAGGCAAGTGCTCTACCAATGAGCAATGACCAGCCCCTGGTTTTTTATTACAAATTCATATTTCACTTAGTCCATCATTTATTCATTCAACAATTAGAAACTGTGCGTACAGTCTCCAGGCTTTGTTTAGATGTTGGGTATACCAAAAGCAACAAAGTAAATAAAAATTCCTTCATGGGGCTTATGAGGTAGAGAGAAAGAGGGAGAAAGAGAAAGGGGGAGAGAGAGAGAGGAAGAGAGAAGAAAAGGGGGTGAGGAAGAAGGGATAAAATAAGTAGGCTCAATAGATAATAAATTTGTGAGAGACTAAAACATAAAGCAAGGAAATGGGATATGGAGGTATAAAGTGTTGGTTTAGGTCTGTTTGCTTCAAATGTTGGATAGGATAGCCAGGGGAAGCTTCTTCTATTTTTGGGGTACCAGGAATTAAACTCAGGGGCACTGGACCACTGAGCCACATACGAGCATTACTTTGTATTTTATTTAGAGACAGGGTCTCGCTGAGTTGCTTAGTGCCTTGCTTTTGTTGAGGCTGGCTTTGAACTTGCGATCCTCCTGCCTCAGCCTCCCCAGCCCCTCGGATTACAGGCGTGCATCCCCGCGCCCAGTGGGGAAATCTCTTTTAAAAGATGAATTTTTTATCAATGTGTCAAGTGTAGGATCTGGACAGATAGCTATTTGGAGAATATATTCTAGGGGGAAAAAATTATAAGAGACAAGACTCTGAGACAAGACTCTATCAGGTGGAAGAGTGAGGAGGCCAAGGTAGCTACAGCGGTGAGCAGGGGAACACTTGGGAGCTGAGGCCTGACAGGTACTGAGGACCACATTATGTAGAATCTTGCAGGTCATAGTAAGGGTGGTGGGTTTTGTCCTGAATGAGTGGGAAGCCATCAGAAAACTAAGCCCAGAGTAATGACTTACTTTAACTTATGTTTTAATAGAACCATTCGGGCTTCTACATTGAGATTAGACAAGGGACGCACATGGAATCAGAGCGCTGTTAGGGTCTGTAAACAAGTCAGGATGGTGCCTGGCATTTTGCCAGGGGGAGTGGTTTGTGAAGTAGCCAGCGAGCCATTAAGTGTGGAGATTCCTTATTGGTTGACTGCTGTATCTAGTTTATGTTAATTAAGATAAGCTGTGTGGAATGTATATATACCCCTCCTGTCCTACAATAAATGGCTCCCACTCCTGCTGTGTCAATGTACACAAGTTGTTCGTCACCCCCCGGGGTTATTTTGCTGCAGTCAACCGGACTGCGGCAGAGCGCCATCTTGGAAGCTACTTCAGTAACACAGTCAGGACATGAGTTGCTTGGGATGGTGGTAGTGGCATTGGTGATGCTGAGAAATGATCAGAGGCACCCACATCTTTACTTTTAAATTTAAGGTAGAATCAACAGGATTTTCAGGATTAGATGGGGTGGGAAGTGTACCTGAGAGAAATAAGGAAAGAAAGGAAGAACAACTACATATTGTTTATTCTGAAAGACTGGAGGGAAGGAATTGCCATGAGCTGATGATGAGGCTCTGGACAGACAGGTATGTGATGGGAGAGACTCAAGAACTCCGTTTTAGATAGGTTAAGTTGTTAATGCTACTCGTCATCCAACTGGAGCTGGCTGGGAGGTGGTTGAATATGTAAGGGTCCGGCGAAGTGTCGGAGGAAGAGACCACACAAGAGACTGGCTTCATGCAATTGGCAAAGGGGATTTATTGATTCAGCATGCTGAGGTTCCAGGCTCACTCAGGAAGATAGAGCAGCCCAGAGCCCCGAGCAGAGGTCAAGCAGAGCTTAAGTACACTTTTTGGAGAGGGCAGGGGGCTTTGCATACATCAGAACAAATCATCATGAGGCACGGGAAAATTGAACAACAACTCTGAGACATGATTAGTACATTCATTGGCGGGAACAGGCTGGGCAGGGGTGATTGGTCACTTCTAAGCGGGATACACATTCAAACTGATTGGTTTTGGGGCCTGGATGCCTATGTGCCGAGCTACTCAGAGCCCTTAGCTATTAAACAGCCAGAGGACCAGGAGGAATATTTACTGGGCAGTTTGGGTATTGTCCTAACAGCTACAGGGATTACAGGTTCTGGGTGTAGCAGAGGAATTTTAACAATACCTAGTCTTTCACTTTTTAACCCAGGCCTTGCAGTTTAGAAACTTTACAATGCCCGGTCTTTTACACTTTAACTCAGGCTTTGTAGCTTAGAATCAGCTTAGAAATTTTCCTTTACAAATACATGGGTCTGGAGTTCTGGAGAGATCCAGCAGAGAGGTGTCACCTGGGGAGTGCCAGCACAGACATGGAACATAAAGGCTTAATACTGAGTCAGATGACCTAGGGAGGGAATGTAAAAGAGAAGAGGCCTAAGGACAGGATGGAAGCTGGTATCTCTCAGAAGCTGAGAAATCAGGTAAATGAGAAGGAACCAGAAAGGGACCAGAAAAGCAGGAGGAAAACCAGATAATTGTGATATTCTACAAGGGAGGCAAGTGATTGAAGGAACATCCAATGCTGTCTAAAGTTCAAGTCATATTGAAGAATAAAGTCAGTGGATTTAGTAACATGAAGGATATTAGAGACCTCAGCAAGCATAGTCTCAGTGGGGTTGTTGGGATGAAAACCTGATCAGAGAAGGTTCAAGAGAAAATGGGGTGCACACATGTTCAGAGCAGTGCTATTCATAATAGCCAAAAGGTGGAAACAACCCACATGTCTATGATGGATGAATAGACAAGTGAAATGTGGTCTATTTACACAATAGAATAGTTATTCAATCTTAAAAAGGAAGAAAATTTATTTTATTTTTTATATATCAAATACTAAATTTATTTTATCTGATATATAACAAACATAAATGTATTTTATTTGATACATATCAAATAAATTCTCTTCATATGGCATTGGGGATTGAATCCAGGGGTACTTAGCCCCCTGAGCCACATCCTCAGTCCTTTTTTAATTTTGAGATAAGGTCTAAGTTGCTTAGGGCCTCCCTAAGTTGCTGAGGCTGGCATCAAACTTGCCACCCGACTGCCTCAGTTTCCTGAGCCATTTAATATTTTTTATTGGTGACATATGAAGCAAATTTGAATTCATGCTTTAACATAGATAAAAACTTAAGGACATTATCCTAAATGAATAATCTAGTCACGGTGTTACCAATATGGTAGGATTCCACTTATATGAGATACCTACCATAATCACATTCAGAAAGAGAAAGGGGAATGGTGGTTGCCAGTGGTTGGGGAGGGAAGAATAGGGAGCTGTTTAATGGGTGTGAGTTCAGTTTTGCATGAGAATAGAATTCTGGAGATGGGCTGCATAAGAATGTGAATATACATGGCACTATTCAACAGTACATTTATAAATGAATAAAATGGTAAATTTTGCATCCTGTGTATTCATCACAATTAAATGCTTAAAAAAGCGACAAAGATCAGGGAGAGATGCTGGAGACAGAAAGTATGGAACCCTTGAAGGGGTTCTCCTGTAAAGGGAAGCAAAAGGCCTGAGGTAGAAGTGAGGTCAAGCGCGGTTGTTCCTGAGTCTTGCTTGTCTGTTCATATTTATGAAGAACTGTTATGTGTATGAACTTGAGAAAGCATGGGTGGATTCCCTCTTGTTCAGTGGGAAGATTGTGAGCGAGTTGGGTGAGCACTCAGCCTGCCTGAGTTAGGAGCATTCAAGTGAGACAGGTGGGCAGAGCAGTTTTTGCATTTGGACAAATGGAACAATAACATTATTTACATCTAGGTTAAGGGTGATTATTTTACCGAAAATACTTGAAATGCACGAAAAGTACTTTCTTTGATATTTAATGCTGCATAAATATTAGGTGCAGGTATTAGTTATTGTTTATTACTTGCTACTTGGGAAAGGTAAAAGTTTAAATTTTATATTCCTTTTGAATTTGTAACTTAGGAAATATGAGGCTACTTTATTACAATGATTAACATTGTTCAACAGATTTAGTGATAGTTCCTTTGTCTACAACACTAATATTTTTCAGTTTGATTCCTGGATCTTTTATGGGAGAATTGTAATAAGCAGGATTATCCTCCCTCATGTTTGATTCGGTTTTGTTTTGCTACAGACGGGGGTGGGGGTGGGGGTGTCGGAGGAGCCAAAAAGCAATAATTTTTTGTGAGCTAGAAATAAAAACATCTTTTCTGTTTGCAAAGGAAAATGTTTAAGTTTTCCAGGATCTTTACCCTGGATCATGTGAAAAAAAATTTTTTTGCTTGGGCCTTTTTGAAAGATCCAAGTCTCGTCTCAGTGCCAAGAAAAAGGCATGCTCAATTTTGTGAACCATCATTTTATGTGAACAAAATGAAGCCTTTATAATAACATTAATTTGGTTTCTGAAAAGGATTTAGGCAATTGGATAATTTACCAAAAAAAAAAAAAAAAAAATTTATACTCTATCTGTGATCTGGGGCCAAACTGCATTTTCTTGGGTTGCACATTCTCTGCCCCCTTGTGGCCTTCCTGGGGGTGGCTTTATTTATTTATTTATTTTTACTGCTGCCTTTAGGACTTGGAGGCTGAGGTTTGACAGAAGTAGAAGGGAGGCTGCCTAGCTCTCTGAACACCAGGAAAGACTGCAAATGACCTTGGCCCCGATTTGGGAGCTGGGGGTGTCCCTCAAACTACAGGACTTAATTTTAGAAATTTACTTTCAGAATGAAGCAGGAGAGAATTGCTTTCCAAATTGAAGGGAATTAAGTTCCAGGCGTTTGATTGTGTGGGGGAGGCAGAATCACAGAGCAGGAAGGAAATCCTCAGAAGTTACTTAATCCAATCTGGACTGCAGAAGACACTAGGACAGATGGGCAGGACTCTAATCTCTGTGTTCTATCTTCCTGTCTCTCCGGTCAAGAACAGTGAAATGATTCTTTTAAAAACATTAGGTATTAGAAATACATGTGAATGGTAAAACATTTGGAAATTGTGAAAAATATAATGAGGAAAATAAAAAATCACCTCTAACTCTTTCACCCTGAAATAGTCCCTATTCACATGTTGTGTTAATACCTCCTGGTGATTTTTGATGGAGAGAAGTTTTTTTTTTTTTTTTTTGCATATATACATAATAAAGTAAGGATTTTCAGGCTCTATGGAGCAGGGTTAGCAAAATATGGCCTTGGTCCCCACTCAGCCCAAGTCTGTGGCCTGCAGCCTGCAGGTTAAGAATGCTTTTATATTTTTAAAGATGTGGAAAAATATCCAAAGACTAACATTTAGTGACATGTGAAAAACATATGAAATTCGAATTTCAATGTCCACAAGTAGAGTTTTACTGGAATACAGCCAGCCACATTCACTTACATATCATCTGTGACTATTTTTGGTGTCACCATGGTAGAATTAAGTAGTCATGGCAGAAAATGAAGCACTACAAACCTTATAATATGTCCTATCTGACCCATCACAGAAACATTTGACCAACGTAGGCATAGAAGAAGCATTTCCAACACCCTTAAATATTTTTTTAAAAATAAGATGATGAAATTATCGTTCATATATTTTTGGGGATGGCTTCCACTTTTTTCTTCTCCCTCATTCTCCTGCTCTTAAAAATAGTATTTTCCCCCAATGGTTTTAAAAAAAATTATTATAAAAATCCAAACCTGCACAAAAGCAGAGAGGACAATATTGCCATGTGCCCATCACCTAGATTCAGTAACTAAGATTTTTCTACATTTCCCTAATTTTTTTCCTTTTTATTGATTGCCAAAATATTTTAAAATTACAGAGATCTTGTCATCATGAAATTCTATCTCATTTGGGCAGTATTTTTTTTTAAATTAGAAACTAGTATGTGCTTATGTTGATGAAAGCATTTCAGAACAGTATAGATATTCACTAAGCAAGAATTGGGAATCCTTCTTTTCACCCTCTTCCTACTAGTTTAGTGACATCATTCTGGTTAGTTCCTTATATGTGTCAAAATAAATTCTGTATAACTTAGATTGGTCACTTAAAAAATAATTTTGGAGCAAAAGAAATCCAAATGCAGGCAGAGATGATCACACTCCAAACCAGTATCTTGACTAACCCAGGGTGGGGACCATGGTTAGGGTAAAACATTTTCTTCCAATGTCACTCATCTTGAAGAAACTCACACCAGAAAGCAAGATGGTAAAGGTCATGTGGTGGGGACACCCGTTTTATTGCTCCCTGCTGCCACTCCAGTTAATTTCTCAGGTGAATATACAGAGTAAATTATAGGGACTTGGCATTAGGCTCCTCCAAAATGAGAGTTGCTGTATTTAATCTACTTTCTTTTTTTGCAGCTCTTGTGTTTTTATTTAAGCACAAATAAAATGTACACATGAACGGTCTATTCATTTTCTTGACTGAGCAGTCTGGCATTGGATTGGTGACTGAGCAGCTGGGCTGGGCTTTCCACCATGGACCTTGGAAGAAGTGTTGAGAGCAAGCCCAGCAGTTAAGATTTGAGGTCCACCAGCAGTGCCTCAAGCTACTTGACATTGTGGACCAGGACCTTTGAGAAGCCATGGCGCATCATGTGCTTTGTTTTCTTATTACTCCTGTACACTCTGTTGGACACCAAGATCTCTGTACCTTGTGGTCACTGCCACTGGGTCCAATATATGAGATTCATTGGGACACATTCATTTGACTGGTGTCAAATGGGCCTCTTGGTCCTCTTTCTAACAATCTTGGGTTTCACAAGTACTTTGAGGTAGCCGTGATGCTGAGTAGGAGATGGATATGACCTCTGTTGGCCATGCTGGGGAAGAGAGCTCATTCACCTCATTCTAAAACCTTTTACTTGGGGTGCGGGGAACAACTCTAGAGAAAAGTTATTTATTGTATAATGAACTACTCTACCCACTTAATCTGGGTCAGCAAAATATTACTGCCATGTTTATTTTATCTCTTTCTACTAACAATCACCATTTTTATTATTGCTGTCGAATTTAAGAATAAATTGCAGATACCTGGACTCTTAACTCCTAAGTCTTTCAGTGCACAAATGCACTTTGAGGGGTGGGGTTTCATTTTTGAGTGTGTACTGACACCTCAGGCACGAACCTGCAGCGTCTTCTAGGTGCAATGTCATTTTTACACAGAATCAACTTGAGTGTGTTGTTTGTAGGGTTATTTGATTATTTTTAAACAATTGACAAGTTACTCATTTTTTTCAGGTTTTTAAAATTTTTTCATTTTTCGAAGGAAAAACATTTATAGTGGAACTTTTGAATGTTGGGGCTTGGTGGAACATTGTAGTCTGTTCTTCCTTTAGCTGAAATGGACATACTTTTAAAAAAATAAATGACAGCTTTATTGAGATACTATTCACATCACATCTTAGTCCATTTAGAGTATAGAGTTCAGTGGTTTTTAGCATTCATTTAATGTGCAATTGTTACCAACATGATTACTTTCACCCTGCCCAAAAGACTTTGTGCCATTGACAGTAATCTCCCAATTTTCCCTCTCTCTATTCTGAAGTAGCCTCTCACTCTACCTTCTCTGCCTTCTGTGTGTATAGATTTATAGACTTGCCTACTCCACACATTTCATAAACATAGAATGGCACTATATGTGGCTTTTTGAGCCCAGTTTCTTATATCTAACAATGGTTACAAGGTTCATCCATGTGTTGTAGCATCTATCAACATTTTACTTATTTTTGTGACCAAGTAATATTCCATTACATGGATAAGTTATATTTTGTTTATCCATTCATGAGCTGATGGACGTATGAATTGTTTCCACTTCTTGGCTCTTATGAACCTCTGTGCACAAATCTTTGGGTGGAAATTTGTTTTCAAATCTCTTAGGTGTGCATCTAGCAATACAGTGGGTCCATATGGCAATTTCTTGTTTAAGCTTTTGTCCTCTTTTTGAGGAACTGTTTGACTATTTTCCTTCACAGACGTACTGTTTTTTTTTTGTTGTTTGTTTGTTTAGTTTGATGTGAAATAAAGGTGTAGGAATTTTTTTAAAAAATATCCTTATTTCTATTTATTTTCTTATGTGCTGCTGAGGATGGAACCCAGGGCCTTACATGTGCAACACCAGTGCTCTACCACTGAGCCACAACCCAGCCCAAGGCGTAGGAATTTTAAAAAATAAAGTATTAAAAAATAAGTTTACAATCAAAATAATCGGACAGCTTTCAAACTCCTAAGCTCTGTTGCTTCAAAATCTGCTTGCCTGTAGGCTACTTATTTAAATTACTCACATTAGACTGACTTAAGAAAAACAATTTAAAAAGTCAGCTTTTCCCTTTATAAAAAGATCTGCTGGTGGTGGATTGTCAGATGCCTGTTGGCCCTGGAATTCCGCATGACAGAGCATTATATTCCTGGTTGTTCTCTGTGTTGGGTTTTTTTCCCCCTCAAAACAAAAATTGAAACAAAATCTTATTTATTCATAAGAAATGTAAAAACAATCATAAAGATCAAGTTGATAAACTTGTAAACAAACAGGCCACTCAAAAGTAACAGAAGTTTGAAATGTTCAATCAACACATATTTAAAATGGTTCATGAACCCCAGTCTAACTTTTATGCACATTTGATGAAGGCAATTGGATTTAAAGTTTCAAGTCTCCATTTTCAGAGGTTGTAAGAAATTTGTGGGGTTTTCATAGATATTTTTTCCTAGTTACTTATGGTAAGCTCTTGAATATAGGTACCTTGTCTTAATCATCTTCGTTTTTCCCTAATTAGCAGGGAAGTTGTATACGACTACATGAACCATGCTATGTCCATCCCTAAAGGGTGCTTGGAATTGAGCAGTATACATTTGCCCAACTGTACATGGCATCCCTGAGTAGCAGAGTAATCTGCAGGTAGCAAGTCTTGGAAGTTATTTGTTGAATTGAAATGACTTCCTCCAAATTTCCTGTAAAAATCAGAGTTTTGGTGAGCAGGATATATTTGATGCAGGAAGTTAAACATTGTTTTCATTGAATACCTGTGTTGTATTTTTCATCATGTAGTGAGATGGACTCTAGCTTTGCTCTATTAAACAAACTACTGAGTTAATCCAGGGAGAGACTGTAGGGCAGGTCAGAAGTACAAGTTCTGCAGGGTGCCAGGAGACTGACTTCACCCTCCTTGCACTGTTTCCTAAGGAACATTTTCTGTCTGGAAGCTGTGATGTCAGGTCTCTTTGTCTCTGGTTACATATCCTAGGAAACATTTTGTGTGCACCTTGGATTCCTTCCTTTTCACCATGCAGAAATGAACTTGGCTTTGAAATAAACAAGGCTGTTTTCTAAATGACACAGCAGCGGATGGACTTTGGAGAGCAAGTCCCCCCAGCACCCCACGGTTCTTATTTCTCATTTATCTCCCCATCTCTTTCTCCTCTCCGCCTACCTCCTCCAGTTTCCTCTAGCCAACCACCATTCCCATCTCCCTTCCCAAAGAGTCAACTTCCTTCCCTTTCGCCTGAGCCATCTGCTCAGTATACAGTGGGAGGCCAATTAGAAATGGAGGAGACAAATCCTCTTTGAACAGCTGATCGGAGCATGGATTTAGAGGCTTATCTTCCGTCTGAATCACAGGGTCATGCCAGGGTCATCCCTAGAGCAAATGTCCCCTTGGCTTCCACCGAGCTTACCCTGAAATGTGCGAGTGTGTCTCTTTTCCGATGGATCATGAACTATCTGGTGGAGGCTGCTCATTTGAAGTACTCATCAGCATCTTGACATAACACGCGGGAAGAATTTGAAAGTTAGCCTTTCTATTGCAAGGCTCCTAGGGTAGTTTCTAATTCTGCTTACAATCAAGGACAGAAGCTGGAGACTGTAAACCTGAAACAGGACTCCCAGAGACCAGGGCAGGACCTTTCAGACTCTCCTGTGTCAGGAATCATCCAGGGATATCACTGAAATGCAGATTCCAATGCAGTGGATCTGGGGCAGATCTGAGCTTCTGTATTTCTTTTTCTTTCTTTGTACCAGGAATTGAACCCAGGGGAGCTTAACCACCGGGCCACACCCCCATCCCTTTTTTTAATATTTTATTTAGAGACAGGGTCTCGCTGAGTTGCTTAGGGCCTTGCTAAGTTGCTGAGGCTGGCTTTGAGCTTACGATCTTCCCATCTCAGCCTCCCAAACTGCTGGGATTTTAGGCATGCGCCACCGTGCCTGGATTAAATATTTGTTGATGTCGTATCTGCCACCTAGACTCTGAGCTCAGAGGGATTAGACCCTCAACTCTCACTCATTTTTCAGATCCAGGGGGCTAGAACAGCATCTGGAAGACACAGTGGGGCATTTGACAAATATTTACCAAAATGAAGAAAAATTAATAGAATTTAAATTCATTCAATTAAAACCATCTGTCCCAAACATCATACTAAGATAAAAAGGCAAACGACAAACAGAGAAATATTTGCAGCATATTAAGCTCTCTTTCAAGTTGTGATGGGTTGAATTGTATCCCCCAATGTAGATACTGAAGTCCAGACCCCTGGTATCTCAGAATGTGTCCTTATTTGGACTTTGTAGACCTCAGTGGTTAAGACGAGGTCACATTGGCGTAGGTGCCTTGATCCAATGACTGGTGTCCTTATTAAACAAAGAAAGACAAGTCCAGCTTCACATGTAGCTGAAGCAGAGATGGGAGTGATTCATCCAGCGGCCAAGGGCCACCGACTGGGGCTGCCAGGGGCTGGAAAAGGTGAGGCAGCCTCCTCCTCTGGGGACTCCAGAAGTTCCTGCCAGCACCTTGATTTTGGACTTCTAGTTCCAGAACCCTGAGAGATGCGTTTCTGTTGTTTTGAGTCACCTAGTTTGAGTCATCATAGCCCTAGGCAGCTAATACCCAAGCAACAAGAAGGACAATTTAATATCACAGAGAGCAAAGAGCTTAACAGGAAGTGCAGAAAAGAACAAGTGCTGTTCAGGGGCCAGAGATCTAAGCAATACAAATGGAAGTGACATTGAAGTGCCATCTTCATGATTTTAAATGTATTGTTTTAACTACTTTGAATTATTTTTAAAAAATGCCACTATGAGAATTCAGGGGGAACTAGTTCTTTTCTGGGCTTGAGCCATTATATGCTGCTGATTTGGTCCCCCAATTATGTCCTAAGTGCCCAAGTTCTGTATCTTCTGCTACTTCCAACGTATGGTCATTGACCCTGGACAACCGAATTAATCTTGTATGCAGTCTCGCTACTTATTTTGCTGAGAAGGAATCTTTTATAAAACATCCATCAGATCACATGATTCCGCTGCTAAAAACTCTTCAGTGTCAGTTTTCCCTGCACTCAGCATGGCCCCTGGGAGCTCCTTCCCTCCCAGGCACTGAGCTCCAGCCCTTGTGGCGTCCTGGGGGAGCTCTTGTCCTAAGGCCTGCACTTTGCTAGTCCTTCCTGAGCAAACTTGTCTGGGTCTTAGCTTCACCGTCAAGGGGGTAACTCCCTGGCCTGCCTCCTCCAGCCCTGCCTGTTAGATCCCTGAGACCCTGTTCTTTTTCCTGATGATTTACTTCTTATAAGGGAGTGTTTGCTTAATGGCCTTTCTCTGTCTAGATTGTAAATTCTACAGAGGCGAGAACTGTATCTGTTTTACTCCCTGTAAGTAACCGAGACTCAGAAACAGAACCAAGAACCCAGCAGGCAGTCACTGTATGCTACCCAGACTGATTTGAAAAAAGAAGCCAAAGACTTAGAATTGTGTACACCCTTTGGATCAGCCATCCCTTTTCCAGGAATATGTTTAAGAAAATAATTACAGGTATATTTCAAGTCTCCTCATCTTGTAACTTAAATAAAAACAAAATAAATGAGAGCAGCATATTAGAAGCTAAAAATAACCGTCTAAAAATGACTGACACAATAAATTATGTTTTATACATTCAAAGTAGTATTATGTAGATACTAAGGATACTGTAGAAATATATTCACTGACATAATTTCAGTGATCACACAAATATATATATATATAGTATTTTTAAATAAAACATTTATTTTATATTGTTCTATAATATACAGAAGAATTTAAAAAATGCACCAAAATGTTAATTATGGTTCTCTTTTTAATTTATTTAATTTTTTTTGTACGTGTATTTTAAAATGTTTTATGAAAAGGATATTCCTTGGAAAATTAAAAGAATAGAAGGAATCAGAATATTTACTGAGTAAATGAGAGAGAGTTAGCTGGAATGTTTGGTTTGAATTTCAAGCTTTCATTCTTACCCAAAATAAAATAACCAATAAAATCCAAAGATATTATAAGGTGCCATTCAGATCCTAGACACTGTTGGGCACTTCCACACTGCCTTTTGCTCTAAAGGAAAGAAGTCTCTTCTGTAATGAAGTCCTAGACCAGCCAGAGTTTTTCAAAGTTGAAAGGTTATTTTGCATCTTTTATTGGATGAACTCTTCATATAACAGTTTGTTGTTGTTGTTTCCCCCCACTATCTGTGGTTTTGGGTAAGAATCGAAAGCAGGAATCTGCAATTGGTCCTGTTGAAGAAATTCCAATACTGTATTTTGGGAAGAATCCAAATGACACATTCTACTGTATAGACGAAATATTGTATGGAAAAATTGGCTTTGGACTCGCTTTATGCACATATAAGAATGAGTTTTATCATTTTAAAATTTTAGAGGTGAAATTACATCTAGTCTCAGATGTCAATTTCCTGGAATACCCTTCCATGAGGACCTCATGGCCCCGTGGTTCTCTGGAGACTGGTCCTCAGTTGACAGAGGGAGCTCTGACACTTCTCCATTCCCCCTTTGGTGGGGCTCCTGGCTTAGGTTCAGATGGATCCTTGCTCAGAGTCACGTACAAGCACATCTTGGTTTGTTTCCAGTTTCCAGATTTGTTGTTTTTCAGCAGAAAGAACAAGTGAAAGAAACACATTATTAGTTTGTGTACTTATTTATGAACACACACACAAATTTATATATTATAAGGATATGTACATTTATAAACTTTACAAATTTGCAAAGTAAGGAATCGGTGACATTATAATACTGGGGTAATTTTTAATCAATGTCCTGCAGATAATGGAACCGTATAAAATAACAAGAGGCAACGTTTGCTTAGAAACCAAACCCGAACTCATTCTCTTCCAGGACACCCAGTTTCTTTCTCTTTCTTCAGAGTGATGGCTCTGGGAAGTGGAGGAAGAAGAGAAGGGGTGATTTAGGAGAAATAAGGAAATGTATGAGAGTGAGTGGGTAAGGAGAAAATTCTTATAGATAGCCCCAAGTTCAAACTAACCAACTAAATTAATAAAACAATGACTGTCCCTCCCCGCAAGAGATGGCCCCTCTCCTGCATTCTCACACCACCTACATTGCTCACCTTGCTGCTGTGATAAACTCCAACTCCAACACTTATTGCCTGAATGCTTCTAGGCCTCAAAGTCCTCACTGAGTTTTTTGTGTTAAATGAGATATGGCACATTGTGCTTGGCATGCTGGCTGACGGGTGTTAATAACTGTTGCAGTTTTGTGACCTCCCTCTGTCTTCCTCAGGGTCAGGTCTATTCCTCTGCATCCTCCTGGGTACTTTGCAAAATGATCAGAATGTCATAGATGTTTCATGAGTGTTTGTACTATTTAAAAGATATTAATCAAGCTTTCTTTCCACTAAGATATGTTCTAATTCAGACTAACTCTGGAGGAAATGACAAACACTTCTCAATTCCTAGTGAACATTTTTGGGGATGTGAATGAATTTTTTTTTTTTTTTTGAAGAGACAGGGTCTTGCTATGTTGTTTAGGGCTGTCCTCAAACTCCTGGACTCAAGTGATCCTCCTGCCTCAGCCTCCCCAGTAAGTGGGACTACAGATACATGCCAGATCGGCTATCCTTTTTTTTTTTTTTGATATGGTTCATCTTATTATCTTCTTTCCATTTAAATAAAAATAAAACATGAAAATTCATGCGTTTTGATGTCGATCCTTCATTAGCTGTGTGTCTCCTTGGCTGTTGGCTCCAGATTCAAATTGTTCTGATAACATCAAGTATGCCTCAGATTTTCTAATTTAAATCTTTAGTTCCTATTTTATTTTGATCTCCTATGCTTCCTTTTCAAATGAAGACACAGCTCACCATCCTACAAGGTTTCACCAGAGACAGGTAACAGGGACTCAGGGTGGGTGGGAGGGAGATATGCTTTTCCCTGTACAACCCCCCAGCCTTTTTTTGCTTTCTCTGAGTGGAACTTTCACTATTTATCAAATATGTAATAACTTATTTCTGTCCATGCATAATGGGCATCAACCCCAGCCCCTCACACACACACACACACACACACACACACAAAACATACCCAAGAACTCGCGGAAGGAAAACATCGCTTACTGCATTGGTCTCCTGATGAATGTCAAGTTTGTAAACCCCCACCCCCACCACTAAATTGTCCCTGAATTTAGACAGTATGGACAAGCTGCCCATTGAAGACCATTCTGTTCCTTCCTGTTTAGTCCTCAAAAGACCCTAATTTGAACCTGGAGAGGTTGTCTGGTTCCTGCCTGCTGGAGGATCATGTACCCTTGTCTATGCTGAATAGAGGTCAGTGTTCAGGATGGGGAAGCCATTATCAATTTAGTTCATTAGAATTCAAATTTTGGGGAAAGACACATCTTTATAAGATTAAATTATTCTAAGATACTTGTGGAAATTCAATCACATCCAAAGGGTACCAATGACAGACACAGGAGCAGAACCATTCAATTAAAAAACACAAATAATTAAGGAAGATGATCTAAATGAAAGTTCTTACAGAATGATTTTGCTAATCAGCATTCCCCTTCAGGACCAGTGACATAAATCCAGTCCCAGTGCAAAATAAAAGTACAGGATCCCTTGTTCTGGTCATTAAGAATTTCAGGACAGTAAGAGTGGAGACTCAGTGTGGATCTGAAATGACCCCCAATGCTAAAACTTTAGTGCTAAAGTTTTGGTTGCCAGATGGTGGCGCTACTGGAGAGTAGTAAAACCTTCAGGAGGTCTGACCTAGTAGAAGAAAGGTCACTGGGCTAGAGGTGCCCTTGAAAGGGATATTGGGACCCTAGCGCCTTACCCCTCTGTTTTCTGACTGCCCTGAGGTGAGCAGCTTTCCTCCACCATGTGCTTCCCCTATGATGCACTGCCTTGCCACAGGCCTAAAAGCAATTGAACCATGTGACCATAGACTGAAACCAAAAGCCAAAATAAATCTTTCCTCTTTTAAGTTGATTTCTCTCAGGTATTTTGTCACAGTGAGGGATAGCTGACTAGCACAAGTACAGATCCAAGTTCAAGTCCTCCTCCTCCCAGATTCTGCGCAACTTCCCAGGTCACACAGACATGAAATGGGTCCATGGAAATTCCTGTCTCTAGCAAGGAAATTGTATAGCATGGTGGTTAAAAGTCTAGATTTTAGAACCAGGAGATCTAGGTTTAAATCCATGCTTTGCTATTAACTAGCTGACAGACTTGTTGGGCAAGTTGGTTGTTTTTCTGGGCATTAGATTCCTTACCTATCTTATGGAGGAGATAATATTTCCAAACTCATTTGCTATGGTGAGCACTACATGAACTAATACACTGCAAGTGCCGGCATGATATGCACTCAAGAAATGCCAGCTTTATACGTGTGTGCTCGTGTGCATCCCCACGTTGCCTTGTTGCTTGTACAAGTCGTGCTCACATTTTTCACATTTGAAGCTGCACCATTTTCCTTTCCTCCCTTTTATTTATTGAAATAATTTCTCTCTGCATACAGAAGCTTTGCTGAAAGTTATCCTTCTCTTTTGTAATCCCAAGCATTTACATGATGAGTAAATTTTTCTGAACCTGTAACCTCATGTCAAAGTCAAATGCCCAATATGCCTGCATCTTGCAGCTAGAACACACAAAGGCTGGGGGAGCCGGGCTGAAGGCAAAAGAATGGATTGGCTTGTTTTCTATTTCCTGCCCCATTACCTGATCTGTGCGGCCTCAGACAAAGTACTTCTCTGTGCTTCTCTTTCCATTGCACGATTTATGCTATTAGTCAAGAGAAGGTCAAAAGCAAACATTCCTCCACCCTGCTTGAGTTTGATATGATATTTATTTAGTTTTAGGTGCCATAGAAACAAACAGATCAAAGTGATAATGTGCCTCCAAACACCAGGCCAGTGGTAAAGAGGGCGTCTGGCCAACGTGCACATCGGACCTATTTGGAAAGGTGTTTTTCCAAAGGGGCAAATGTTCCCTGGCTCACTGGAAGCCAGCAAAGGCTTATCTGGAATATAATCCAGGGACATCTGCCAGTGGTGCTGAGAGAACAGAGGCTGTGGCAGAATCTGAGCCATGGAGGAGCCTGTACCACTGAGCAGCTGAGTGACCAAGTCCCTGCCTTGGGTCTTTGCACTTTCCCTAAACTGTAAAACTCAATGAATGAAGTCCACATTCAAATTAGATACATTTCAAAAATGATTGGGGTCAGAAGTAGCTCTTTTCATTTTCTTGAATTGTAACAGCACTGGGTTATGAAAGAAAATCATGCCTATGAAATGAAAGCCATCTAGCAGTTTATTCTTCAGACAGCCAATTTCAGTATTTTTATTTTATTTTATTTTTAATATTTGGTATTGGGGGTGGAACCCAGTGGCACTTTACCTCTAAACTAAACTCCCAGCTGAGTAATTTTTTTTATTTTGAGACAGGATCTTGCTAAGTTTCTGAGGCTGGCCTTGAACTTGTGATCCTCCTGCCTCAACCTCCTGAGTTGCTAGGATTACAGGCATGCACCACCATGCCTGGCCAAATTCAGTCTTCTTGACCATGGCCTTGAAGCAGAGGAAGTTCTTTTCATCTCATAGTAGACACTATGAGCTACTCACAGCTGGGCTTTTCTTGGGGAAGGTCCCTCCATGGAGGAGAGCTGTCTTGATAAGATCATGACCCATCCATTGACTGGGAGGAGGATGGCTCAGCCCCTCACCTGGATAAATCTGCCTCCTTTGTTCCCTGAACACATCACTGGTGTCACTCCCAGCAAACCTCCTATGCAAGGAACCAGAGTAAGCTACTGTCCTACGATTACCTTCTGAGAGTGTTAGGAACCCGGTCTGGGTCAGGGATGATTTTGTCTCCCATTCAAGAACTTTAGGTAATGTCTGGGAACACTTTTTGTTGTGACAATTAGGGTGGTGTCAGGGAGAGCATGTCACAGGCGTGCACAGCGTGGAGGCCTGGGATGCTGCTAAACATCCTACAATGCCCAGGACAGCCCACTGCCTGGCCCCGTGTGCAACAGTGTCGATGTTGAGGAAAGCTTAATTGGAAATGTTTTCAGCATGGCTATTTCCAAATAGAAAAATGATGTCAGACAGTAAGAGTAATTCAGATAATGAAATAACACTGAAGTTAGGGACTCCCATCACCACGAGTCCCAGCTGGCCACCTCAAGCTTCATCTCCCTATGAACCCACTGGCTCTGCGTTCTGGTTGATTCTGCAAGGCTCCTGATGAGTCCCTATCATCAATTCCAGCCAGCAACCCTGGAAAACATCAAGTGGCGCTCCTCATCGACAGTGTTTCCCCTGCTTTTCTCCTTCTGCTTTCTCTAGTGATACCAACTCCATTTTCCTGTTGCTTTGGGGCAAAGAATCTTTCATTCACTTAAAAAAAAAAATCACTTCTTTGCTTCTTCTCATGCTTTTAGGATGTGGATCTATTTCTTGACCCTCATCAGGTTAAGCTGACATTGTATTACAGACATGTCACCCCTCAGAGAAGGGTTGACACTGCAGAATGTGCCAGTGCTTGTCTTTGAAAGTCAATGCTGACTCCCCAAGAATGGAAGTCTTCACACGGCGGGGGGCTGGGGGGGCAGCTGGTGGCTTCTATCTCTGGCTTATTAGGGAATGGGACATACTTGGGGGCTTAGACCTTGGTTCCCTGAGGTGTTTTCATTTGGGGAGGGAGGTGGGTGAAATCAGTGTTGGAAGACAATAATACGGGTTCTTTTTTTTGGGGGGGGGATATAAGATACCAATTGATTGCTAAGGGGAGAAAACAGGGAAGAGGAGAGGTCAGGGAGGTAGAAAGTCTGATTGAGAATGAGCTGCCCACAAGGTTGCTGGTGAGCTAGTAGGTGATAGAGTCCAGGAAGCCAAGAAGGGAAGTTTTGTGAGAAGGAGAGACTGCTCAGCTACTTCTGATGCTGAGGAGAGGGACAATGAGAGAAGAGAATGGGAGTTAGATTGCAAGTGGAGAAAGGGACAGGAGGCTGGGGCACCTCACTTAGCCATGGTGAGGAAGTTTGCACTGTGGCTTCACATCTAGATTAATAGAAATCTGTTCAAATGGTCCCTACAGATGACCCTGAGCATCTTTGGGCATTGCCACTTTCCTCCTATTCTCAAACTGCAAAGCCCTGAGCTTTCAGTGAAAGAGTGTTCAATGTCCTCACCTAACAGAGCAAGAGGCTGTTCCCAAGTAAAAAGAAATGAACAGATAGTGCTCCTGGTCCTCTGAGTTGCTTTCACTGCAGTGGATCTGGGCAGAGCTGTTAGACACAGTAGAGGGACAGAGCCTTGCCAGAGAGTCACTGCCCTTGGAGCCTTGCTTTATCCTAGGTGACAGGTTGGGACTGGAGATCTTTAAGACCCCTTCAGATTGCAATACCGTGTAGCTCTGAAGTGGGCTCCATTTCATTTACCAGTAGTGAGAGCAGCATGCCAACTAGCTGTTCAATCAATGTTGTCAAAGCAACACATTTCACCTTCTTGAATTTGCCATTAGCCAAAGAAATGTGGGCTGCATTATTCCCAGCATGGGGAGCTTGGTCTGAGAGTCTTAGTCTTGCAGGGTACATTTATTTCTTGCTAATGATCCCTGAAACTGATTTTGGTTTTAATTGCGTGAGCTGAGCCTAGCACAGACACTCAGATTTGTTAGACCAACTCTGTGAAATCAATACTGAAAAACCTTGGGTTATATGAGCCTGCTACCACTCAGTGAATCATACTATGCAGTATTTCCTAAAAGATAATGGGTTTCAAAACCAAACATAAATCTTCAACGACATGTTGGCTATTTGTCATGTTTTCTGGTGGTGGAATTACAGCAGCTTCAATAAAATCCATTTGGTGGTTGGGCCATAGATTAATATCTGATATAATCATGGTCTCAGGACCACAAGAAGTGAAGATCAGCGGGGAGGGAAGCAAGTTAGCAATTATTCTAGGGTTCTGGTAACCCTAATGCCAAAGGTTGGCCCAGAAATTGCTTAAAAATTAAAGAAAAAAAAAAGCAATATAATGTGGGACTTTGACTATTAAAAACTGTAAAGTGAGACTATATTCTTGAAATGATAAACATGACTTCCAGATGTGCCGAAATGTGCCCAATACCCAATACTACCAACTCTAATGCAAAGCAAATTGATCTGCATCTGTCTTGTTCACACTATTTTAACTCCTGGCTTTCCAGTGGAGTCCTTGACACAATATAATTACCTCTGCATTTTTCTCCACTTAGCAGAAATAGTTTCCCCATGACAAGAAAATGAAATCGTTTTTCTGATTAAATGACTTCAGTGGTCCTTCTGTGTTAATACCCTTCTCAGTGACAGATTTGAGTTGGTGGCATTTATTGAGCCCCCACCGGGCCAGAAGTTATTTACAAGGTGTTACATGAACCTATAAGAACAATAACTTCGCAGCCTTCCCAACCCATCCATGTTTGGAATTCACCAGCTATTTCTGTCTAGATGCCAGGTTGTCACCTAATTCTCTCAATGTTGTGGAGAAAGGGGAGGTTGTCTTGACAACAGTTTGGAAAAAGTCAGAAGAATTTATTGAACCTAAAACTGCAGTCTTAGAAATTGACTACGGATACAAGTTCTTTTAGGAATTTAGGCTAGTAACTGGGTAGATACCCAGATACCCCTTAAAAAACAAATAAAAAAAAAAAACCCAACAAATTAATTAGCCAGTCATGGTGGTACATGCCTGTAATTCTAGCTACTCCTGAGGTTAAGGCAAGAGGATCACAAGTTCAAGGCCAGCCTCTGCAACTTATTAAGACTGTGTTTCAAGAAAATAATTGAAAATGAATGAAAAAGTAAGGAACTAAAAAATAAGAAATACAGTCACAAGTTGCAAAAAACAGAAAGATACAAAGACAACAATGCAGGAAACCACCTCCCTCCCATTTTAGTCCCCACAGGTATCCACAGTCCCCCATTTATCCACTGTATGTCCTTTCATAAATATTAAGTGCATATAAAAGCAAAACTATATATATATATATATATATATATATATATACAAATATATATATATTTGTAAAATTTGTTCTCTCTCTTGTCTTTTAAAGGCAATTGCATTCCTATATAACAACAATGAACAATTGTTTTGTTTTGTTTTGTTTTGTTTTTGCATTGCTAGAGATCAAACCCAAGGCCTCGCTCAGGACAGGCAAGCACTGTACCACAGAGCTACATCTCCAGCTCTTTTAATGTGGCACACCATATACATTGTTCTGAACGGTTTTCCAAATAATGATATTTCTTAGAGATTCTTGCATATCAGCACAAAGACAAATGTCCCCGCTATTTTTAATGACTCCTGGTAGTCCATTGTGTGAAGGCACCACTATCTATTTAATCAGTTTCCTGCCTTAGTTTTTATAAAGCAGTGCAATGAATAACTTTGTATAAATGTCACTTTACTTATGTACTGGCATATTGATGGGGATAAATACTCCAGGTGGGATTACTGAGTCAAAAGGTAGGTACATCTTAAATTTGGATTAATATTGATGGGTTGCTCTCCACAAGGATTTAAATTAACTTTTTTTATGAAAAAAATGTATTAAAAATTCCTGTTAGTCCAAAGCCTTTTTGGTTTTTTGCAAATCTGTGAAGAGAAAATTATATGAAAGTGATTTCTTGGGGTGGGGGCAGGTGATCAAGAATGTATGTGGGTAGAATCCAGGCCTTCTGTCTTTCAGGTCAGAGTTTTTGCCTCTAGAACCTCACACAGGGTACATAAAAGGCACGGTAGACATGGAAGATGTTTACTGTGTGAACGGAGAGATGGATAGAGAAAACTTGGTGAAGATGGAATGGTTAGTGTTTTAATTTACACATTTATTTTTAGAAGTATACTTGAAAATTGTTTCAAGTTTTATCTTTTTTCTTTCCTTTATATCCTCTACATTTATATTTTTCTAACTCATAGCTATTTGCATATTAAAGCTGTTCATAGCTGTACCAGCTGTCTTCCAGCATTCTCTTATTGTTTGTGACAGTTCCTTAGTTGATTCTCTTGGGTTTTCCAAGCCATATCATCTGCAAATAATAAAAATTTGATCTCTTCTTTCAAATGCTCTTCTTCCTTTTCTCAACCTCTTATTCCTTCTCTTGTCTGTGTTGGACAATATTTCTAAATCAATATTATATGACAGTTTGATACTGGCTATCATCCTTTTGGTCTGGTGTTGATATAAATAGCTTTGCTTTCCTCATTAAGCATAATTTTGGCTTCTGGGTCAAGACAAGATATTTTGTTACAGAAATTTTATTAAGTGTTATTATTTAATATTAAAGGAAGTGTTCATCTATTATATTTTCTTTTAATTAAGAGAGTTTTAAAAACAAAGTCAAGAGTATTGATTCTTGAAAAAAATTTAGAATTATCATATGATCCAGTAATTTTACTTCTGGGAAGCAAGAACTTGAACAGATATTTCTTTAATCATGTGAATAGAAGCATTACCCAATAGTCTATGAATACATAAACAAAATATGGCATATACATAAGATGGAATATTATTCAGTTTTGAAAAGGACAGCTATTCTGACTCATGTCACAATACAGATGAACTTTGAAGACATTGTACCGAGAGAAAAGGACATGAAGTACCTAGAATAATCGAAAGACTATTAAAGACAGAAAACAGAATGGAGGTTTGTGGGTGCTGAAGGCTGACAGATGTAGGTATAAAGTTTCAGTCACGGAAGACAAAAAGTTCGGGAGATGGATGGTGGTGGTAGCTATCTGATGGCTACAGTGTCACTGGACTGTTCATTTAAAATGGCCAATTTTCTGTATATTGTACCACAATAAAAGGAGGATAGACATTGATTTTTTATTAAGCATAGTTTTAGCCTTCATAAAAAGACCATGTGAATTTATTTATTTTTGGTCTAAAATATGGGGAATTAAATAATTGTCTCACCCTGAATCATTCTTGCATTTCTCAAATTAACCCCTGCTAGGTTATGGCTTAATTCTTTGAGAGCAATGTTGTTTGTGAATATTATGTTCAGGATTTTTTAAAACTGAAATTTACAAATGAGATTTTTCTTTCTCTCCTTCCTCCCTCCATCCTCCTCTTTCTCCCTTCGTTCCTTCCTTTTGTGCTAGATCTTGAAGGCTTTTCTTGTGATTCTCCTTAATAGATGCTTTATTTTTCTCTGAACCAGCTATACCAACATCTCCAGAATATTCCAACTATCTTTCTATTTAGTCACAAAATTCTGAATGTTTTATCCTGTTAATAAACTACTCCTCTCTACTCTGTAAAGAATGTAACCTAAGAAGAGACAGTAAGCTTTTCAAATAATGTTACTACTGGAAAATCCAGATGACAGGGCTTCACCTTGCAGTAAAGCATTTCACCAACATTCGTTGATGATCTTGATGTGACAGGGACTAACTTAGGCGTGAGGAATAAAATCATGAGGGAGATAAAGCTTTTTTTGGTGGAGATAGAGAAGTAAATAAGCAACCACTAGTGTTTGCCAATCCCCCTCCTCAATTCCTGCTACTTATAATAAAGTTGTACCTTAGGATCTGGAAGCAAATGGCTCTAGCACATCCCTCCACCAGGATACCCAGGATGCCCAAGTCTCTTATATCAAGTGGTGGAGTATTTGCATAACCTACATACAAACTTCCTTTACTTTAAATCATCCTGGATTACTTATAATATTTCATACATTGCAAATGTTATGCAAATCATTGCTATACTATATTGTTTAGGGAATCATGACAAAGGGGAAAAAGGTCTGTACTGGTTCAGTACATAAGCCATATTTGTTCAAATATTTTCAATTCAAAATTGATTAAACCCATAAATGCAGAATCTGTAGATGTAGAGCCCGTGGTCCATGCTTCTTTACCTAAATTCAGGATTGTGGCCTCATATGGGACAGCAAATAAAATTTCCTTCTTCTACCTATTCCAGCTTTGTTCCACGATCCAGAGAACTTCATGTGATGTTTTCACTGGGGTCTTAAACTCCCACCTGATCTGCTGAGAGTGTAGGTGGCCGGTTCAACAGACAGGTGGAGTTGACCAAGGACTGAGTCACAGTGCCAGGAGAACAATTTTCCAAGTCCCCACTGTCCTTGAGAATGGGCTCCAGGCGTGACTCTATGGAAACTGCAGCACAGCACTTCTGAGGAGGACCCAGAAACCCTTAGGAGGTGACAAACGGCTGTGTGTTACTCCCATGGTGTGGATCTGGGCACACACAATACAACTCTTAAAGTCTCCTTCAAGACTTCCTCTGTTTCTTTAGCCTTTGTCTTTCTGCTAGAATTGCCCGCAAAAGTGTCAACTCGTGCCAGCTGGGCCAGTGTTGAAATCACATTATTTCCTTATGCTTACCCGTGCTCTTTCTGCATTTGTTTCAGGGAAGATTTGTAGCTTCTGTCACTTTAAAATGTCCCCTGGAGTTAAGTTTGTATAATCTTGAGCTCCAGGAAGATTCTCTGCTAAAGTTAGCAACAGACCTGGGCCTTCCTGAGTCCCAGCAGGCAGAGATGGGCTGCCTGCTCATGTCAAAATGACAACAAATGCTGAATGACATTGATTATTTTCAGTTTCTTTAGCTTCTCAGAAGCTTCTATAAGGACCTTACCTGGGTTTTGTACTAAGCATTTCCCCCCACGATAGGAAATTCTGCATTGGAAAATAAAATCAACGAATCCCGCACTTAACTCTGTAACAGTGTATTCCAGCAGTGTATGGACCTCGACACACCCCTGGGTTCCATCTTCACAGACCAACCAACCACAAATGGAAAATATACAGAAAAAAGAATTACATCTCTACTGAACATGTACAGACTTGTTTTTCTAGCCATTATTCCCTGAACAATACACTATACCAACTATTTGCATCATGTTTGCATGATATGAGGTATTATAAATAATCGAGAGATGATTTAAAGTATACAGAAGAACATTTATGGGTTATATGCAAATACAGAACCATTTTATATGAGGGACTTGAGTATCATCAATCCCCCGTGGGTGTTGAGGGACGGCTGGGCTAGAATGCCATTCATATTTTTTTTTAAGCAAAGGATTAGCTACAATAGCCAGAGACGAATGTGGCTTTTGGAATACTTAGGTTTAGTGTAATTATAAATGTACATAAACTGATGATTCATGAACTCTCAAATTATACATCTGCATTTAATTTTCTGTTGAAGTGTTTTTAAATCCTCAGAAAATGATGTTACCAAATGTTTCTGGCTCACTAAATGTTCTTTATTTTTTTTTTTAAAAAAAATCTTAATCAAAGGCAAAAACTCATCCAACATCTTCCTATAAAATTTGATGAGGGAGAGATAGGTTTCCTGTAGTGTAAATATATTGGGCTAAAGGAATTCAGAGAGAATCTTCTTGAATCTTCAATGCAATTAATAACCCACTGAGATAATCATAGATATTTTGAGTTGATTCTGAGGCTACAAGACAAAGCATGAATTGAGTTAAAATAGAAGTGAATGTGACAGAATCATGGGTGGACAAGTCAGGTCACAGGTCCCGTCATTACCCGCCTGTCTCACCACCTAGCGTCCTGACCATGAAGAATTTTTCCCTGATCAGAAGGCTCCTGTTGCAGTCAGAAATTCAACCAAGCGTATTGCCACTGGGTGGCGCAATTGTAAGTCTGTAGAGAAACCTGAACTTCAGGGGAGCCTTTTCCCCTTAATACGATACAAAGGACTGGGATTTATAAACACTGAAACTGCCGCCCATTGTGATCATTTTTGCTTTGGGACTGTTTATAAAAAGTGAGGAAGTCTGTGGCTTTTCAAAGAGTGTGGATTTCACATGGGCAGTCTTTGTGTCTTTAGTCTATATGAAAGTCTCTGGTACAATTTTTAGGATTGTCTTCTTTTTGATCTGGGGAATGCAAGTAGAGGAGCAAGAGGCAGATTGTGGACACGGTTGTGAGCTTATGGACAGCAAAAGTGGCTAAAACATTTTTGTTCTGGCTTTATTCTCTATTCCTGGAGTTCCAAAATGGTCGGCACCAGCTAGTTGTAGCTATTTAAATTTAAGTTAATTAAGACTGAATAAATTTAAAAATTCAGCCCCTCAGTCATACAAGCCACATTTCAATTGCTCAATAGTCCAAAGTGGCTGTTAACTGTCATTTTGTACAAAGCAGATAGATACAGAACATTTCCATCCTTGCAGAAGGATTTATTAGAGAGAGCTGTTGATACTTTTGATTTTATCCTCAAAAGAATAGAGAAATACTAGATATTTTTGCTCAGGCCACTTAAAGATCTGGGGAGGTGCTATCCATTAGCACTGATTATGCCATTCAAACTGATACACATTTGCTTAACATGTATGCTGTGTTAAATACATGAATTTTGCAATCCTGCCATGTTTTGTTCCTAGGAGTTAGGACAAATTAGTGTATACATATGGGATAATAGGTCTGATTGATTTCAAAATTATCTCTAACTTGAATTTTCATGTAGTATATTACAAAAATGAGTTTGGAATCTGTATCTCGTGGATTTTGATAGTGAAAGTTAACCAGTCATTCCTAATCTCTATAGATCCATTTTTAAAATTTGTATTTGTTCTTTTTAGATCTACTGACAGTAGTATTTTGACATGTTACACAAATACATGAAGTATAATTTTCCATTCTTGTGGTTATATATGATGTGGAGTTACTGATTGTGTATTCATATATGAACATAGGAAAGGTATGTCTGATTCATTCTACTGTCTTTTCTATTCCCCTCCCATCTCCCTTCCCTTCGTTCCCCTTTGTCTAATCCAATGAACTTCTATTTATTTTTTATATAATATTTTGTCTTTTTTGATCCATATCATATCTGCTACTCATTTAATCTTTCTATCCCATTTGCTTATTTATTTTTTGAAATGTAAGTGTTTCATTTCAGTCATGCAAAGAGGGGGGCTAACCTTCCTCAACCTTTGACTCCTCCTTATCTCCTTGGGGATTGCTTGAACTATGCTATCTACCTTCCCAGAGTGAAGCTGGTTCTTAAACTTTGGCTCCCCTGGAGACTATCACATTTACACGCTATCTAAAAGCACTGTGAGAAGATAATTTGTTTCTCTAATATCTGTGGCAACATTCAGAAGTTTTTATTACATTTACATGCTATCAAGGCAGCTTGGTGAAAAAGAAAATTTCAGACAATTACATCATTTTCTCAGAGAACATGCTAATCTCCAGGTGGCTGGTGTTGGGTGGAACATAGATTCAATTCTACACTTATTGGACATGTCTTATGTGCCACTCTGGTGCTCAGTGCCTGGGAGAACAAAGGTGTATTCCAGGTACTTTCCTTGCTTTTGCAGGGCATGCTGGCTGGTGGGGAATGAATATGTAAAAAAAAAAATCCTACTGAACATTACATTTTTTGGAGAAGATTTGATTGAGTGTGATTTGCTGTGATGAAACAGATTTCACACAAGGTATGAGAATCAATCTGATTGTTTTATGGGCTCATCATTCCCTAGAATAATGGTTATCAAATTTGAGTGCACATTAAATTCTCTGGAAGAACTTTCAAAAAATACCAATACTCAGGGCTAACTCCTTGAACTGTGGTTCTTCGAGTGTGGACCAAAAACATCAATAGCATTCCAGGGAATGTGTTAGAAATGCAGATAACCAGGTCCTTCCCCAGATCCACTGAATCCGAGACAAGGTAAGACCTAGCCATCTGAGTTTTAGTGAGCTCCTTGTTGATTCAGATGTACACAAAATTTGAGAACCTCTATTTTAGAGAGTCTGAATTAATTGGTATAGCATAAAATCTAAATTTTTTTTATTTTAGAAAACTCTGCAGGTAACTCTAATATATAGACAGATTTGAGAGCCACAGGTTTAGGAGGAAAGTTGCTCCAACTTCCCCTTTGAATGGAAACTGTTAAAGTTGTTATGATATCAGAGAAAAAGTTGTTTCAGCTGGCTTTGGATTGTGGTCAAACTGCCTGGAAAAGATTTTCAAGCTTTTCATATATATATAAGGGGAACAATCTACTCATTTTAGACTAGTCTGTGTAGACTGAAACTTAGAATTGGCTAAGAACCACTGGGAAATAATCCTTACATTGAGGTAGACCAAATACTAAAGCACTAATATTCTTGCTCATCATTTGGGGATCTTGTTAAATGCAGTTTCTGAGTCAGTAAATCTGAAGTGGGACTGAGATTGTGCATTTCCAAAAAGCTCTCAGGCAACACTGGTGCTGTTGGCTTGGGACTTTGAGTAGTGATTAGAAATTATGGCTCAGACCAGGCACAGTGGTGTATACCTGGAGTGCTACTTGGAGGCTGAGGCAAGAGAATCTGTGAGTTTGAGCTCAGCCTGGGAAAATTAGTAAGATCCAGGCTCAAAATTTAAAAAGGATGGGGAATGTAGCTCAGTGGCAAAGTATTTGCCCAGCACATATGAGGTATCTGGTTCAATTCCTAGAACCACCAAAAAATAAATAAATAAAACTCAGGTCTATCCTCAGATCAGGATCTACATTTTAATAAGATCTCTAAAATTACTCTATACTTTAGGAAAAAGAAAGCAGTCTAATATCTAGAAGATAATCCTTGAAATGACTTTCAATTGTGCATAGGTTTATTTTGCATGGATCAGAAGAGGAGGATACACAGGACATACTGATATGACTGAGTTCCTGGGGTTACTATCTAATGTGATAGAAACTATTGTTAAAAGAAAATTTCTTTGGATTTGGTGTCTATTCTTAATTTTTTTTCCTTTTTCACCTTGAGACAAAAATACCTTGAAGTTGACCAAATGGTCAAAGTGACTGAGTAAAGTTAGAGCTTTGATAACTCGTTAGAGAGTTTTAAATTGAAGTAGCTTCAGAAAATAATAAGCAATTGGGTTGGCAATATTTTAAATAGATAAACTCAGAGAACATTTAAATGACCCATGCATCATTAAAATTTTTAATTTCTTTCATAATAAATGTGGTGTATTATTTAAGCTAAAAATAATGAAGTGTGAAATTTTGGTATCCTTATAAGCCACATTAAAATATTAATCCTCTGGTTTTAAAGCAGCAAATGAAAAACTGCTTATTCTACACCACAGTAAGTATCTCATTAATAACTTGAGGGTTTAGAGAGATGGGGAGACTGATTTTTAGTTTCTATTGAGAAAAAGTACCCATTTCAAATTATTATTTTTTAAAAAATATTTATTTTTTGTTATAGGTGGACACAATATCTTTATTATTATTTTTTTAACATGGTGCTGAGGATCAAACCCAGTGCCTCACGCATGCCAGGCAAGCACTCTACCTCTGAGTCACAACCCCAGCCCTCAAATTATTTTAAATGCAAACATTTATATATAATTCCTTTAGTGAATACCACACATTAAAATCTGTCTTAGTTTGAATGGTTTATACATATTAAAGTGAAAACTTCAATAAACTTTAATGGGTTTTTTTGGTTAGGTTTATTTTTAAGATATTGAAATCTATAGAATATAATTACCTAAATTGTGGGATTTTAATATAAAGAATTGATAGAATTGACAGCTGGAAGAGAGTCTAGATTTGTAATCCAATCCTTTCGTTTTATAGATGAGGAAACTAAGAGCCAGAGAATGTTCATGCTTCTTCCAAAGTCCCAGAGAGAAGGATTTAGTGGCTGGTGGGCTGGGGTCAGGAGAGGTGGGCAGGGGCTGAGGAGCACTGCTCGGGAGTCTACTGGGCCCCAGTGGCGTCGCTTCTCACCCTCCCTGGACAGCTTTCTCTCTTCAGCACAAAAAAAAGGCTTTAAAGTACCACCTTGAAAGACCCGTGTGGAAAATCACTTTAGGAGAACCGAAAACCACATCTGTTTGGCTTTGGACCCACAAGAATTATAGAAATCACCTCTTCTTTGCCTACCAATTATGGTGATTAAATTACTATAAAAATCAAACTTGAAAGGGAATGCTATTTCACCAGATGATGGCAGAATCTAGAGCTGCTCTCTTACCTACCCCAACCCAATTTTTTTTTTCAATTCACAATGCAGGTTTAAATTGCTAGTCTTAATCTTAGAATTAATTGCAACTTGTCTAATTCCAAATGTTCCCACAATACCTGTTTAGTAGGCAAACCTCTTACAGACATTTGGATAAGTGCTATTGGCTCTTGAAAATATAATCGTGGACTGGCCCAATTCATAAGCATAATTTCTGAGGCCAGGTGGAAACTTAGACCCTCACTTACATTCTGGCATGGTTAACTAAAACCCAATAGAAAAACAAAGTAACATGCGATTACAGTTTTGTTTTACTACAAGAAAGAAGCAATAAAAGATTCGTTTAAAATACTGTAACAATAAATCAAGAGAGAGGGATTATCCAGCTTTGATCTAGTTAATGCTGAAGCATTTCTATGTACAAGTTCAGTCCTCTTTGGTTTCCTAAGTTTGCCGTATGTAAAAATATACCAACACCTAATAAATGCATACATGCCTCCTGATTATGTTATTTGACACAAATATTTGCATGGTTGTAGAAGATGAATGGGAATTGTATATTGTGTTGGAACTTCTATGACTCCGTAAAAGAATCAGATTGATATAAATATCCAGTTCTGCCTCCCTGTGGCCAATTTCTCACTTACTAAAACCTCGTGGACAAGATCCAAAATATACATTCATATACATATATATATCTCCAATGCTATTGCAAATAAGAATTCAAGAAATGAGGACCTGATTAATGTTAACTGGACTTTATAATATTTTTACACAAGTGTTCAAAAATATAATTTAAATGTATGCAAAGAAAAACACCCATTTAATTTACATTGGCAATAAAAGTGAAATTAAATGAATATGGTTTTAGGAAAAAAATCAGGCAATTCTTGTTAATAAGAGAATAAATAGCTGAAAAGAACAGCTGCTTTGGGATGATGCCTATATTGACATTCAAAATGCTATAACCACAGCTCAGATGTATAAACGAAATAGTGTCATTATAGTAATGAAAGCAAGAATACACTTAGGGCCTTATCCTGTTTCCCTTATCTCAGAGTCTCTTATTAAAGATGAAAGCCCAGTCTTAGGGAAAACATAAGTGTGGTTCTTGGTAAATTTTTTTGTTTGACCAGAACATAGAAGAAATTTATCTTTTAACCATGCATCAATCTATTATTTAAATGAAGATTTATGCCAGGTGTGGGGGTGCATGCCTATAATCCCAATGACTCAGAAGGCTGAGGTAGGAGGATCGCAGGTTTGAGGCCAGCTTCAGCAATTTAGTAGATTCTAAGCAACTTAATGAGATTCTGTCTCCAAAAATAAAAGGTACTGGGGATATGGTTCAGTGGTCAAGTACCTCAAGTTAAAATTCCAAGTACAAAAAATAAATAAAATTATGTGAAAATGGATATATCTGACTCAGTTGCAATCATAGATTCACAACACAAGAGGATATATCAAATAGCAATCTAATGACTAGGCTGTGGAAAATACTCAACTTCAAAGTATTATTTAAATAGGACATTTTCTTTTATTTCTTTTATTTTATTTAATGAAATTTTGCTTCTGCATCTCCCCTCAAATGCTACCACTCATTTTGATGAGTGTGGAGGATGGGAGGAGAAACCCTGGCTAGCCTTGGGGGTGGAGGTGCTTAGGAATCTTTCTGGAGTACAGGTGGGCTCCAGCTAGGGAAAATTACAACTTTGTCATGTCTCCTTCCCCTAGGAAATCTCCAAGAAAACAATGAGAAGTGTATGTGAAGATTAATGTTTTTGTAAGTTACAAAAGAAACAACATAAATGTCCAATAACTGGGGACTATTAGAAAAACTATAGTATCCCTAACTATGGCATAGTTAAAATTAAAATTAAATTTAAAATTATTAAAATTAAAATTAAAATTCACATTGTGTAAAGTTCACTGGAATGGAAATATTTTCTTGATGTACCATTAAGTGGGCAAAAACAGTCTTCAAGACAGTAAATGCTGTGTGGCTCTGAGTATGAGAAAAACATAAACCTGTAGAAATAAAAGGCTGGAGGGGTATATGTACCCACTGGGCACAGTGATGACCTCTGGGCAGAGTTACGTGCAGATGACTTTCTTCAGTGAGATTTTTCAGTTTTCAAATTTGTGGCATATTTGTCAACTTTTGTAACTAGTAAAAAAAAAAAATACAGCTTTTTACCAGAAAAAAATTGGTTTCTCTTATCCAGCTTCTTGCTGTAAATTACAACTTCACAGTCCTGCTAAGGGCCTACTCTGTATCTAGTGGATGCTAAAATTTGGTTTCTTTACTTTTGTAGCTGTAGCAACTGTTGCCTGTTCAGGTAAGAGTCACTGTTCAGGTAAGAGTCACTCAAGTATCTTCCTTTTATTATTTGCTATTAAACCTGACACAGGGTTACATGAAATGCTAACTCTTAGCAGTCTGTGGGAATACTACCAGGTAACAGTCTTGTCCTAAAGCAACTTAAGAATATTTAACATCCTTTCAGTGAAGGGATTCAAATCCCCTCTGCTAACAATCCACATGCTTAGCCTCTCCCGCTCTTCCCAGGAAGAACTGTCTTTCCAGTAACCTTCCTATGGGGATGCAATTTGGAATCCACTCCTTGACTTTCTCATGTTTTCAGTTTCTCTTTTCCAGTCTCTTTCCCTCTCCGTCCACTGAATCTCTCCTGAGCACATCTCAGGAACACCTGTTGAGCAAGACCTGGAGGATGACCCTTCGTGCTCCCAACATCAGGGCAGACATCAGCTGAACCCCCCTCTCCCCAGGACTTCTAGCTCCATACAGCTGCCTCAGCAGTTTGAGGAAGAGTCGGTATTTAACCTGAAGCGGTGGCCTTCCTTTGGACAATCTGGGTCTGACACAGTGAAGAGCATGACCACAGGAAGGAGGCTGCTGATGACTGGGGTCCTCTTGAAGTGACTTCCCTATGCCAGTGGTGACTCATTCATTCCTGTCTCCTGCCAATGTCCCTACTCCACCCTCTCCTGGATGGCTGAGCTCTGGTTTCGTGGTGAATATTATCTGCCTGATTGATTGATTTAAAAACTTCAATTGATTATTTCCTTTCTTCATTGATTCATTTACTTATTGATTCAAGTAATACTTTCTCCTGGCCAACTAATGCAAATAACATAAAAATACATGAAGTTTCCCCACAACCATTGCTGTGTCATGGGTGAATGCACCTGGATATGTGTCTACACATCCAACAGAGTTTGTGTGTGCATTCATACATCTGTGTATGAACACCTGCACAGATTTTTATTGACTTTCTTTCAAAACCATAATCATTCTTTTCTACAACTTGCTTTTTATTTCGTCAATCTGCTGTTAAGAGCAACTTAGGTTAATTTCAGGTTTCTTTTTTCTTTTTTACCATCAATGCTGCAATGAGATCCTCGTATGTGTTTGTGTCACTTGTTTAAGAAAGCCTGGGTTCTGGCTGAAGCCAGCCCAAATGTCACTGAGCATCACACTTGCTGTGGACAACCACGTTGGCAGAAACCTGCAAACCGTCAAACTGAATACTAGCTGTGCTAGTTTTTATTTGCTCAGTGCTCCTTATGTGCCTGCTGAGTTCCTCTTTCATACATTCCATTTCACAGAGGAGGACACGGCCGCTCAGAAGGGATAGTAACTTGTGAATCCTCACATAATTCCAAAGAGTCTGACTGTAAACTGCCACCACATTTCCAGTCCACCACTCAGCTGCCCTTTGAAGCGATAGCCCTCTCCTGAGAGGATTGGTGTCTTCCAGGGCAGGTTCCTAAATCAAAGGTCTTTATTGCTCCTCGTCGCATAAGATTCTAAAAGGCAGATGAAAAAAATAATCCACGTCTGTATGTGCAGATATAATTTGACAGACTTTAAGTGGTGCTCATGGATCCTTACAAGATATGAGCATAGTGATTGAAGGGTGTATCTCATGGATATCAAAATTTGGCTTCGGTGCTTTTGCATCCTCAGTGTAGCTGTAGCAACTTTTGCCTGTTCAGGTAAGAGTTGCCTTCATATTTTTCCTTTTTTTATTATTTGCTGTTAAACCCAATACAGTATTACATGAAAGGCTAACTCTCAGCAGATAAGAAAATGGATGTTGGGGGCTCTAGCTCCTCCCCAGCATCCTGTAGCCATGCCGGGCATTGTTCATGGTATGGCATCTTCACACTCACCCAAAGCTGTGACCTGATTGTGGACTCTCCAAAATTGGAATTTATTGCCATTGTGATGGTGTGGAGAAGAGGGGCCTTTAGGAAGTGATTAGGCCACGAGGGCTCCATCTTTATGAATGAATTACTGTCTTATAAAAGGGGGACACATTCGCCCCTTCTGTCCCTCCCAGCATGTGTGGACATAACATTTGTCTTCTCTGCAGATGCAACAACAGGGTTTCATTCTAAAAGGAGAAAACTCTGTCCCTTTACAGGCACTAAACTTGCTGGCACCTTGATTTTTGGACTTCCAGCCTCCAGAACTGCAAGCAATAAATTTCTGTTGTTTATAAGTTATTCAGGCTAAAGTATTTAACTAAAGCAGCACAAAAGGGCTAAGACAGCTACTTTATGACAGAGTTTCCAAATTCTTCTTAACCTTGTTGTCTTTCAGGTGGCCATTAAGAATCAGCTGGACTTGACAGGGAGCTGAAATCTGTCATCTCTAGATTTATTGTGTTCTTTCTTTCTTTTTTTGGGGGGTGGGGCAAACCAGGGATTGAATTCAGGGGCACTGATGGAAACCAGGGCCTTGCACATGCTAGCCAAGAACTCTACCACTGAGCTTTGCTCTCAGCCTGAGACTTTTCCTTAAAACTGATCCCAAAATGGTGGACTGGGGTTGGCAGGGAGGAAAGACCAACCTCCAGGGTAGTATTCCAGGCAGGATAAGAGCCCTGCAGAGGCCCCCAAATCCAGTCAGGAGACATGGATAAACTGGGTCTGTGGATGTGGAGGAGAGAGGTAAGAAGTGAGTCTATGCCAAGACACATCCAGAACAAAGCCAGCAGCCTCAGAGGCCATGGTAGGGACTTGGATCTCTTTCCTAATGCAATAGGAAACCTTAGATGACTTTTAATAAGGCAACCTAAATAGATTTGTCTTTTTTAAAAATGTGGACTGAAGTGTAAGATGGAGTCTTTATGTGGCTGAGTACTTTCTCATTTTGCACTGTTTGAAGAAAACTTTCAGGTTGAACTTTCCTGAGTGCCTGGAGTACAATATTTAAACTGCTCAGGTGCATGTAACTAATAACAAACATTACTAGCCTTGTACCAGACTTTCCACATCTGCTTTGTGCTTTTCAAATATTTAACTCATTGACTTTAGCTGTAGCCATTTGTTTAGATATTGTTACTACCCTCCTCTTACAGAGGAGAAAACTGAGGAAATTTTTAAGTGATGGGCTTGGACTTGAACCCAAGCAGTCTGGCTCCAGAGTCTGGGCTTTAGTGATGGGCTTGGAGGGCCCTTCCTCCCTCTCCAATAGCTTTCTAAGTGGCCCATCTGTCACCAAGCCCCCTGTACAACTCCTCTAGTCCAGCCCCCACCCCCCCCAGCTCCTGACCATTTGCATGATGCATCATTCATCCAGGTGTACGACCTATCATTCCTTTTCCAGTTTCTGCAGTTAGTTGAGACCTTTCCTGTTTGTCTCTTATGGTTAATTTTATGAGTCAACTTGACTGGGCTGTGGGCTGCTCAAATATTGGGTCAAACATTATTCTGGATGTTTCCGGAGAAGTTGTTGGGATTAACATTTAAACCAGTGGAGTTTGAGTAAAATAAATTGCCCTCTGTTACAGTTTGGATGTATGGTGTCCCCCAGAAGCTCACATGTGAGGCAAGACAAGAAGGTCTGGAGAAGAAATGATTGGGTTATGAGAACCTTAACCCAATCAGTGAATTCATCACCTGATGCGATTGATTAATTGAGTGATGACTGAAGGTAGGTGGGATTTGGCTGCAGGAGATAAACATGGGGGGCATGGCTTTAGGGTATGTATTTTGTATCTGGCAAGTGGAGTCTCTTTCCTCTGCTTCCTGATCATGGTGTGAGCTGCTTCCCTCTGCCACACTCTTCCGCCATGATATTCTACCTCACCTGGAACCCTAAGGAATGGAGCCCGCTGTCCATAGACTGAGACCTCTGAAACTGTGAGCTGTGAAAAATAAACTTTTCTTCCTCTACAGTTTTTCTGGTCAGGTCTTTCTGTTGCAGCAGTGAAAAGCTGGCTGAAACACCCTCCATAACGTGATTAGGCCTCATCCAAGCACTTGAAGACCTGAATAGAACAAAAAGAACATCTCAATAAGAGACACTTCTACAGCCTTAGGACTCAAACTAGAAAATCAGCTGTCCTGGGACTCCAGCCTGCTAGCTCACCCTGAAGATTTTAGATTTTCCAGCCTCCATAATACTATAAGCCATTTTCTTATAATCTCTCACTCCCTATCTCTTTCTTCCCTCAAATACAGATGCATATATACACACAGGTGTGTGTACCTGGATATGTATATGTGTCCATGTATATATATACATCTTGCCTCTTACTTTGGAGAGCCCTAACGCACACCTCTCTGTTCCTAGCCTTGACTCAGAGTATATGCTTAATAAATAGGAATGGAATGAACAGGGCTGGGGCATCTGCCCAGAGAGCCCTGGCCTTGGGCTTCCTTTTTCCTCCAGGTCCCACCCGCATGACCAGCTACTTTGCCTGGCTTTCTGGCTTGAGCTCTTGATTCATGCCCACTTTTCTCTGCTTGGATAGAGATTTGCCCCCATCCAAGTCTCTCTTCTGACATCCTGCTTGACCTTCACAGCTTCCCAGTCTGAGGTCTTGGTTGGTGTTGCCCTTTCGCCCACCCTGAGCTGCTTACCTTGACTTTGTTAATGCCAGGAGAGCTCGCACACCACCCCTCTTAGACTGGCTCCTGTTGTTCCTGGCTAGGAAAAGCTCAGGTTCCTTTTGTCCTCTTATCAATCCTGCTTGAATAATTTTTACAAAGCTCTACCTCCCTCCCTCAATATTTCTGGGGCCAGCCACTCCCCTGGGTGATAGTGCCTGGCTCTACATGGGCCTCTTTGGTCCTGGCTTCCTCCTTTCGTCCTCTGATTCCTGTACTGTGTCTTAGGAGGCCTCTGTGAGACCACTGGAAGGGCAAGATTTCAGGTACCTAACTGTAAAGAAGGAAGGAGATAAATGAGGCCCCATGTAAGGGCTGGGGACACTTTCTACTGGATGAGGGAGAGACTTTATGGTGTAATGTGCTGAGCTTGGAAGCTAAGTGACATTTTTAGACAGGAGGGACCAGACACCAGAGTGGACACAGATGCCTCTGAGTGTGATATGAGCTCAAGCACTGCAAAGGATGCCAGGAGGCTAGAGGATGGAGCATCCTTAGGGATGGAGAAAGGAATGGAAAAGAGAGAAGGGGAGGAGGGTAAGGTGAGAGAGAATGGGAGTCACCGAATGCAAACATTTACTCAGACTGAGCAAATGAGGTGTTCTTTTGGCCCTTGACCAGATTCACTTCTGTTAAATAATCAAGGTGACATGATGTGTCTGAGGATTAGAAAGCAACATTTTTATACTTTTCTGATGACTGTTTGGTATAGGAGCTTTGGCTGGAAAACCAGATTCTAGTCCTGACTGGACTGCTTGGAAGATCTCTGGGGGTGTGAGACCCCTCATCTGGGGGACAGGGTTGGGTGGAGTACATTGATTGGGTAAGGTCTAATATTCTTTGCAGCTGGGAAACTTTAAGCTTGACACAAACATTGCTCTCAGTAGTAACTGTAAGAACAGAGTTCTATATTTATAGACATCTATATAAGCAAATTTTAATTTTCAAATTTCAAGGATACAGTATGTTTATGCAGTTGTTAAGATCTTGCCACATTTGCTTCATCTATTCACTCCCTCTAACCTTTTGGTGGGGGAGTGTGAATTATTTTTAAAAATTGACATCATGTCATTTTACTTCCATGTCCTTCTCTGTCTAAAATACACAGACATTACAAAGATCAAAAGTCATTATCACACTTGACGAAAACAACTTCATATCATCTACCATACAGAGCCTATCAGGCTTTCTCAGTTGTCTCAAGAATGTCTGTTTCCAGTTGTTTTGTTTGGATGAGGGTCTAGATAGAGTTACACATCTGACATTTGATTATGTCTCTTTCATCCCCTTTAAAGAATAGACAGTTATAATACAAATGCATTTTCATGAAATCTGTAGGAATGAGCTTAAGCAGCCTTTCAGGAGCCAATATCCAGTGGTGTTGTGACCAGGTGCCTGCTGGATGCTTCCCTTCTAAGGGACATGGGTACTGTCCCTGTAAGTTTCTTTTCCATGAACTCTTGGGTCCTAAGGATGTATTTTCAAAGAAACATGCAGATCTGTAGCTGTGGCTGTTTCTTGAGAACCAATGGCAACTGAGCAGCTAGCAGCCCTGCATGGCACCTTGAAAACATCTCCCCATTGTCCCCTTGTCACCCCAACCCCCTGCAGAACAGTGATCAGAAACAGACCTCTGGAGCCACCCTCCATTTACAAATTTGAAACTTCTTGGTCCCATAGAAAGTGTTTTATACTCTACCTCAGAAAATTCGTGTAGTCGCTGATGTGTTGGGTTTCTTTAATTTTCACAAGTTTCCTGTTGACTTTATTTCCAAGTTAAGGCACATTCCTTTAGAAAGCAGGAAGACGGGAGCCCTGGGAGCTGTTCCTGGCTTTGCCAATGCCTGGCCAAGGGACGTCACCTCCTTGGACTTGTACTGCTTATAACTGAATTTCAGACCGTGACTACAACCACCAAAGCTTGGAGCACTTCCCTAGCAAAATCGTCACCTGGCAGGCCTTGTCTCTGCTGTCTACATTTCCCTTTTTCAGTGACACTCTCCTGCTTGGGTGGCCCCTTTCCACAGTCCCTTTGCACCTGCTGCGGTGACTTGACTGTTAGGATCATGGCTTCTTCCTCTTCCCACCTCCTTCAAATCCTGTCCTCCCTTCTATCCTTTTGTTCCTTTACCTCATGTAAGAACCTATTTCAGGTTGGAAAAGGTTAATTAGCAAGTTCTAATTGTGCATTCAAACTCTTAACATGTAATGGGCTGCTACCAACTTGACCCACATGTCCTGGAGTCCTATACACAGGACACCTATAGTAACCTAAATTGAACAACAAAGTTACTGTAAATCGTCTTTATTTTGCTTAAGTTTGTATCAGTGTCCTATATATAGAATGCCAGGACATAATGGGTTTAATGTGCTCTTCCTTTTTGGCAGAAGAAAATTTTTTAGCTGGTTGACAGAAAAGTGGAATTTTAGCTCCTAGTACCCAGTTGACTGATAAGGGCCTTCCTGGTTGCCCTCATATCCCACCCCTAAGGCAGCCTCTTATCTTGAGGACAGACAAAGCGTCTTTGTAAGAGAATGAAATACTCACTACATCAACTGGGACTTCACAGAGGGGAAGGCAGAGTGGCGGAACTGCAAGAAACCCTGGGTATCAACTGAGGGCTGCAGCCACAGGACCTGGGCAGTCCAAGGGCAGCCAGTGGCTGGGGTGACCCCATGCACCAGAAAGTCTTTGGCATAGATAGAAGGAAATATAGGGTGCAGGGGAAAGAACAAGGTCCTGAGTCCATGTAGACTTGTATTTGAATCCCAGTTCAAGCATGTACTGCTCTGTAAACTTGGACAACTCACTTAACCATTTTAAGCCTTTTCGCCAGTAAAAATGGGGATGTCAACATTCATATCATAAGATTATTGTGGAGACTGAATGAGAGAATTCATGTAAAAGTACCTGGTCAAAAGTAGGTCTGAATTCTGACTCTGGAAATCCCGGTTGGGCCCCAAGTATTGGTATTTTGCTTTTTAAAAGCTCCTCTGGCCATTGTAACATCAAGGTGTATAATAGTTGTGGTAATGTACTTTAGTTCCCTTTACATAACTCAGGGTGTTGCCCAGAGGTCAGGGCTCATTGTTGGTTGACCATTGGTCCCTCATTTTCAGAAAGTAAATAATGCAAAGAAGCTTATGAATCTCATGCAATTACAAGGTTGGATGGTCATCCAGGCCAGTCACTCATCTGTTGGTTGAATTCTCTTTGCAATGTTCTTGCAAGGTGGTGGTTTAGGCCAGTGGTTTTTCAACATTAGTAGGTGTTAGAATCACCTGAAGGGCTTGTTAAAACCTAGTCTGCTAAGCCTCCACCCCAGAGTTTTTGGAATCAGCAGGTCCTGAGAAGTTTCATTTCTAACATATCTTCAGGTAGTGTTGATGATACTCATCTGGGGTGGGGACCATACTTTGAGAACCCTTGATCAAGATAGTGTGAGTACCTCCAGAGATGGAGAACTTCCTACCTCCTGAGCCTGCTCAGTTCATCTTTTGAAAGACTGCAGCATCAACACGCTTCATCTGCTAGGAAGTTCTTATGTTAATCTGAATTCTTGTTCCCCACCAGTAGGCTTTGACCTATTGGCTCTTTGTCTGGCTCCTTTGACACTAGAGTAAGAAATTATTCATCAGAGCTTTAAAAGAAAGCATTTTTATTAGTTTTGGTTTATGATTCACTGTTCTAAGGTAAGAGGAAAGTTGACTATATTGGCATTCGGAAAATATGGCAAAACCCGCAAGCCATTCTAAGGAGAAGAAAGAGCCAATCTATTCCTGGAATAACCACTTCAATCAAACTAATGTATTTCAAGTGCCCAATGCATTTGTGGGGTGGGAGATTCACAGGTAAACAATCAGGAATTCCTGTGGAAAAATGAAATAGCTACTCCCAGTTCAATGGAGATAGAATTCTAGCAACCGACAACTCAATTCTCCTCCATGATTTTACCATAGCTCTGTGGACTGGTGGCCATTCCAGCAATGAAATGCATATTTTGGCACCTGAGCCACTTTTTGAAGAAATAAAAATTTAATGGACATATATCTGAAAGTTTCTAGCACTTCGGGGAGATTTGGAGATTTATTCTAGCATACCATACAATGAGTTTTATTGGGAACTGCAAAAATATATAATTTTAATAGGAATAGGTAAGCACAAAACATTGACACCATTGAAAAAATATTGGCCATGCCAAAGCAACCCCCATAAAAGTTTGCAGAATGTTTCAGAAAAGAATCAGAGAATTATTAGGGATTGGTTTTCTAGTGGAACTTCAGCCAGGGTCTCATTTTTAAGGACACAAATCTATGTTTCTAAGAAAAAAGTAGGCATTTGCCACTTTTGGAGGAGGTTATCCTGCTAATTCTTGTAGCTATGGGCAGAAAGATCATGAATGTTGTTTTAGGCATACTTGATGAAATACACTAATTAGTAATTAGAGGTTCAGAGCCATATTGACCAGGCATGGCTTAGGAAAAACACTTAAGGTGAAACAAAGCGCTCTCCTGCATTCAAAGGCCGGACTTTTAAATACAGTCAAATGTCCGTTAGCAGAGGAGTAAGTTCTGGAACATGTGTTGTGTGACCTATCATTGTGCAAATAGAACACGCTCACATAAACGAATATAGCAGCATTCCTAGGTGAGGTAATCAATCGCATGTGCAGTCTGTTATTGGCAAAATGTCATTAGGTGGTGCATGACTGTATTAGGCATACTTTTCCTTGAAAATTGTACTGTCTTCATTACCCATCTTCACCACTTATTGTAAGCTAAGATAGTTAATTTCTTGATTGTAGGTTGCAGATCTTAGCCCTGCATCTTAGCTTAGCATCATTCCTTTGTGACTTTAATATTTTTGTTCAGTTCATCCATTTATTTTTAATAGTTTTTTTAAAAAATGTACTTATTCAACCATATTAATTGTGCACATTAGTGAATTTCACTACGACATTTCTATACATGTGTATATTGTGTTTTTATCATATTCACTCTCCCTACCACCCTCTCTTGCCCTTCCTCCCCCTCTCTCCCTCAATCCTCTTCCCCTTCCCTAGTTGTTCATTTTCATTGTCTGGTTAAAAAATGGAGAGTCGCACCTGCCGCATAGATTGTTGTGAGATACAATGTGATGTTACATGATGCATCACTCACTGCATAGTGCCTCTGTAATAATACATGAACTTTGAGGTAAAGGCCAGTAAATGGCGATATACCTGCCCTAAAGAAAAGGAATCCAAGTGGGCCCTTTCTGAAGGTGAATATTACCCCAAGCTCCACTACTTTTCACTAAGATTCTATAGTAGTTCCTTCCAAATGGTGTGCCCTGAATCACTGATGTCCAGGTCTTTAGAAGGGCACCGTGAAAAGGGAATCTATAGTCAAAAAATTTGGCATATTCTACTAACAAACAGTCACATTGGCCTATTAAAGGCTAGGATCTGCTCAACTTTAAATAAATCTGATCATTTTCTAACCTTTGTTTGGTGAAAGGAACTTGTTTTCCTGGTAAGACTATTAACATTCTGTGGGACACTGGTAAGCCTCAGAGCACAATTTGGAGGCTACTGATGGAAGAAGCTCTTTAAATCATGACAGATACCCTGTGCTGGGTGCATGCTGTGGTCCCAGCCTATAGAAGCTACAGAAGCTACCCTGGTTGATTTGATGGCTCCAGGGGTATGTCAGCTTCTGGACAATTCTTGTCAAAACAGTGACCTCCTGTGGGCACAATTCATTTGCATTGCCACCACATCACAGATCCCCCATAAGCCTTTGTTCCTACAATTTCGCCAGTTTAATGAGTTTCATGGAACGGACTTCTGATCAACTTTCTGGACTGTTTGCAGCCGTTGTCCAAAGTGAAGGAGGCTGCCTTCCAGGTCAGATCTGAGCCATGGGCAGGTGCAGAAGACCCTGGAGGAAGAAGATGCTGCCAGCCGGGCTCTGCAGAGAACTTGCTCTACAAAGGCAGGCAGGAGATGCTGAATGAAAAGACTGTTCTCCGACGGCAGATTTCACCATCGTCGGGTTCACACGGGTGTTGTTTTCATTTTGTTTCTGCATGCAGTTTCAACCCTCTTTCCTTTCAGAAAGGGATCTTTTGTGTTTGGATCCTTCCTGACACTTTGGTAAACTTCCTGCCGCGCCAGCTCTGGATTCGCTTCCCTGTGCTGACTTGCCTGGGCTGGGCGGCAAAGCCACACTCATTTGCAAGCTTCCCCTCCCTCCCCCAGCCTGCACATCACTTGCTACACATTTCCAAACGTGTTCCCTTCTGTGGGGGAAATGAGCTATTGCCAGAGCTGGGCTCTGGGACACACGGAGGATTGGCTCATTGGCCGGCTGCCCTGGTGATAATCTGGAAGCGATCAGGGAAAGAAAAAGATAACACAGCTGTGATTTTCAAGGAGACAGGTCCTGGTTTCTCTACCTGCCAACCACGTTTCCTCTGAGGAGTTTTTCCGCAAGTGCTGTAAAAGAGACTTTTTAATCTTGTTTCAAAAACCTGGAGACCCAAGTCATTCCAGATCTGGAGGAGAAAACAGGCCAGGGAGACATGCCTTGCTGAGAAGCCTTGGGTTTGTTAGGAATTGGAGCCAGGAGGGGAGGTGGGGGGTGGAGGTCGGGATGCCATTACAATTCCGTGTCTTTGCTTTGCATGTCTTGAGAGGACTTGGTGAACTTGGCCCCCAAATGCTTTCACCCACAAGTATGATCTCCTTTGGGGTGGAGGCGGAGGGTGTTGCAGAGGTTGACGAACATAAATCTGTCAGTGGGTGATTTTCAGACATCTGCCTGGAGCACTTACAGAGGAACACTGGAGTCCTTGAAGCCCGGGAAATGCCTGACCATGCCTGGGAAAAGCTGAGCTGAACAGATCGCCCTGGAGACTGGGGTGGGGAGGGGGCAGGGAGAAAGAATGTGTCAGTAATAAATAGTTTGTCATTTAAATCTAGAGCTAAAAGAGGAGAGATGGGAGTGGGGGCGAGGATCCAGAGAGCTTGGGAAGTAAATATCATTTTTTGTTAGTAGTAAATGGAAGCTATAGAAATATACTGCCAGATCCTAGCAGCGCCTGCGGTCCACTGGGCATCTCAGATCTCTCCTGCCACTACTCTAGCTTTAGCTGAAAGACAAGGCCTGGGAAGGCCCCAGCATGTGGCCTTAAAGATGTAATCAACAGGGGTGTTTCATTTCTCTTGCTATATAGGTGGCAGGGTCACTTTTATTTTATAGCAGGCATTTTAACTGCCTAGGACAGCTCAGTCCAGTCAATGGCTGTTACTGTGGTTATATTTTAAGATACTTTTGAAATATACTAGTTGCTTCCCAGGATAGGCAGCCTGTGGTAGAAGACAACTGGGTGCCTATGGCTTCTCCAAACCTCAATAGCCTGATCTTTAAAATGGGGATGCCACCACCACTTGGTCTTCAAGATTGTTGTGACTTCACTTCCCATAAAATACAGCTTTTCATTCTGAAGAGACATCCTAGTTTAAGAATTACCTTCTCCAACTGGTGTAACAACGGAGTCGACATCCACATAGGCACTGGGAGGAATACATAAGGCACCTAATGTTTAATAAGACTCACCCCATCTCCTCCTCTGACAGTATTTATGTGACAGTAATTTGCCTGTTTTTTTCTGTGACACAGTGTCAGTTGACATCTCCTGCAGACAAGGTTGAGAGATGCTGTCTGCAGGGTTCGGTTGACTCTAATGCAGAGAAATTCCCATCAGCATGAAACCAGAGTGAGCACCAGTGGTGGTGGCCACTGAAGCAGAGGTGGACTTCCGGCTATTGTTCACCATGTGTCAAAGAGCAAGCCGTTTGTTTCTCCCTTATTCCACCTGGGACATCTGATACACTTTAAATTTTAAAACACACAACTTCAAATTTAAATACATTTGAAGTGGCAAGAGGAAGAGGCAGCTTCCTAATAGCTAGACTTCCTGAATTCCTAAAGCAGTGATAAACAATGCTGTTCAGCCTGCATTGGGAGAAAAGAGTCACAGGATCTGGGATGATGGCCTTGAATCTATACAGAACGACTCAGTTTGAAGGTCACCTTCATGGTTCAGTTATGTGATTTGGGGCATATTTGTTTACTTTTCTTTTTCTTTTTCCTTGTTGGTCTTGGGGATTGAATTCAGGTCTCTGTGCATGCCAAGCATGTGCTCTGCCACTGGGTGTTTCTTTTCTGACTCCTACTTTCTTTATTTCCACTTCTATTGTGGTGTCCTGAGAACTCAATCAGGCAACATATGTACTTATCACAGCGCACTGAACAACAGTAAGCATCAAAACATGTTTATCAATTCTAATGTAGTGTGTGTTTTATAAATCACTCTTCTGTACACGACAGCCTCATCCCTTCAGTTCTAGATTCTATAAGGAGAGAGTTTGGGCTTCTGTTTCTTGAGCTTGTACATGCGGTTACTGCAGCTCTGACTGAACACACACAGTTGATGGACATTCAATATCTGAAACATTAGTCTCTCATGACAAGGCAAAGCCAGCCATTAGCAGAGGAAGAATGGACCTGGAATCTACTTAAGGCTCTTTAGGTCATTTTTTTTAAAGTTCCAAATACATTTCTGGAATTTGTTAGTAATACCATAAGCATATTCCAAAATTTCCGATAAATTCTTATATTTCTAGTCAATTATTTCCCAAACATATGAAGTTATCTAGTTTTAAAACCTTTAAAACTTGCCAGACATTCTTAGTATTTATCCCTAGATCTTTTTTTTTTTTTAAAATTTGGAATGGTTTTAACATTCCAATCAACTATAGCCTGTGCTTTTTTTCCCCTATAAATCCTCTGATATGAAGCTCATTCCCTCAGTGCAGATTACCACAGAGGGATTTTGCATTGGATATGTGAATGTTGTATTATTGATTTAGCCAATATGCAACATATTGGTCCAGGAACAGGCAGCAATAATGATGCCTCAGCAAATATGATGCAGATGTTCTAGAAATATCCAGGCCAGATGAAAGTGTGTTGCAAAACTAAATAGGTGCTATTTGTAAGAGCACATGAATCTCTTTTCTAAGTCTCAAAATATACTCGCTGTACTTCTTGGGGCAATAGTAAGCTAAAATGAAAATATAGGTATTATTTATTTATTTTTTAAAAAATGTGTGGTTGGGACTGCAAATTGGTGCAACCACTATGGAAAGCAGTATGGAGATTCCTCAGAAACCTGGGAATGGAAATACCATTTGACCCAGCTATCCTACTCCTTGGTTTATACCCAAAGGACTTAAAATCAGCATACTACAGTAATGCAGCCACTTCAATGTTTATAGCACCTCAAAAATTCACAATAACTAGACTATGGAACCTATCTAGGTATCCTTCAATAGATGAATGGATAAAGAAAATGTGATACATACACTCAATGGAATATTACTCAGCTTTAAAGAAGAGTGAAATTATGGCATTTGCCAGTAAATGGTTGGAGATGGAGAATATCACGCTAAGTGAAATAAGCCAATCCCACAAAAACAAAGACCGAATGTTAGTTCTCTAATATGCAGATGCCAATTCACAATAAGGCAGGGGACACTTGAGAAGAATAGTGTTACCTTAGATTAGGTAGAGGGAAGTGAATGAGGAGAGAAGAAGGGATGTGGGGATAGGAAAGACAGTAGAATGAAACAGACATTATTACTTTATGTATATATGTGACTACATGACCAATATGATTCTGCAACGTGTATATACAGAAAAATAAGAAATTATATCTCATCTATTTATGATATATCAAAGTGCATGAGTGCATTCTACTGTCATGGATAACTAATTAAAACAAATAAAAAATTTTAAATGAAAAAAATAATGTATGGTTGGGCTGGGATTGTGGCTCAGTGGCAGAGTGCTTGCCTTGTCTGTGTGAGGTACTGGGTTTTATCCTCAGCATCACCATTATTTATTATAAAAATAAATATATAAAATAAAGGTGCTGTGTCCATTTACAACTAAAAAATATTTTAAAAAAATGTATGGTTAACAGTACACACATTTTCAAACTCATTGGGTCTCTCTGGGGATTTTTGCACAGTTGTCTGCAGGAGGAGCTGGATTGCATGGCTTGACTGAAGCACCACATATAGCCTGGGAGAGACTGATAGGCAGAGCCAGCTCCTTGTCCAGGATTGTGCTTATAATACCCTGCATCTAGTCACAGAGTTAAATACCAGATCCTTAGAAGAGACACATGACACCATCCTAAGTTCTAAGCTGCTATATGGAAGAGGGAGAAATTTCAAGGTTCAACAAAATCCATTTGCTTACATCGCTGCAGATGGATAATATAACAGCTTGAAATGATCATGTGATGAAAAAATGAAAAGTACCAAACAAGTTATTCCAAACACCATCCCCTCTACAGATTTCCAACCTAGTTTATCATTTTTTTTTATTTGTGGCATTTTGATCAATGCAACTAGAGGAAGCCAACATATCTGCATGTTTGATGTGCTAATCCAGTTGGTAGAGAGACCCATGAGGTATTCCAATCCTCTTTTCTTGTTTCTTAGAGGTCAGAGCCTAGAGCATAGTTTAAGACTTGGTCCCTGGCTTGAGAAGGACAGGCAACCATAGAGGGAAAACCTTGAGAGAGGAAAAGGAAGAAAGTGGCTTTTTAACATGAACTATATAGAAGGCCCAGGCATCACAGAGCAACTGAACAACCCTGTGGTAAGGACAAAGTGGTCTGTTTGTCTTATAGATTAAGCCCTGCATGCCTCATTTATTTTTCACTGTGCAACTCATATACAGAGGATACCTTTACCTATAAGTGGGACTCTTTGCACCCTTCCATGTTGGTAAAGTGCAAAGTAGCATAGGTGAATAGAGCAGAGGTTGTGTTATCCTGTGATTCCCAGATTTGTAGCAGAAACCTTTCCTTGGCTATTCTCTGAATGAAAGAGGAGGGGAGGCAGGACTTTCAGGCACTTGTGATGATTGGAGTTGATGAAGGTAGATGTGGTTGGACCCTCCACTCCACCCCATGCTCACAGTCCAACACACTTTTCTTAGGGAAGCTCCACAACTTCCTCCTCAAGTCCAAGGTCAGAACAATGAAGGTGGTAATTTTGCTTCTTTCTTATTTCCATAGAATTAGGAGATATGTTAATTTATAAATGTCTTTGAATGACAGGGGGCTGGAAGAGAGACAGACAGAAAGACGGACAGAGTAACCAAAGAAAGAAAAAAAAAAGGGAGTTAGACTTAAATATTTACTCTCATGGAAACAATTTCCTTTTACGAACCTTTCTACTACAAATTGCTTTTTTCCATTTATGTAATCTCGATATAATGCCAATTCCATATATTCAGCATAGATTATTAAGGGTACCAATGACTAATAATGAAATTGTCCCCTTATCAAAGTAGAAGATTCCTTAATAGAACCCAAGGGCCTTTAATGTCAGAGGATCCCATCCAGGAAAGCTGGTGGCTGAAGGGATTCAATCCAGCAATTTGGAAAGAAACTCATAAAAGAACAATGGCCTATGGGGGTCTAACTCCATTATCTTCCTTGTCAGACTCCACCTCCCCTTGCTGGGTTGTCTCACCTGATGCTGCCTGTATTCTAACATCCTGTCTTGCATAAAGACTTAGTTCTAGAATATGGGAAATACCTTGGAGATTGTTTTATATTAAGTTTACAGGCCAAGTGTGGGCCCATATCCTCAGCCAAGATAATTATTGGTGGGTAAATAGGTTTTGCTTGCCTGCACTTGTCTATTTAAGCAAAGACAACATTTTAAATATCAAAATTCTTTCTTCCCTCCAGAGTCAAGATTGTTTAGCATTCCATCAGTGGCAGAAACAATCCTTAAATAAAGGGGAAAACAGTTTTATGAGTGCGGAAAGGCAAAAAAAGGTAAAGTGAATGATTCATACTCCCAAAGTTTTGTATAAAAACAAATATAAAGGTGCAGCTCTGACTTCATACAGATATGTGGTATGAAAGGTGGAATTGGAAACTGGTGGAATCTGGACTTTGTGCTGAAACTAACCCAGTCATTGCCATTTATTGCCTGGGCAAGTTACCTAACTTCTCTGAGCCCTGCTCTCTCCTCATCTGTTCAATGGGACAACAACTGTACTGACTTCAAAGGATTTTTGAGAGGATAAAATAGATGAAGCAGGTAAAGCCCTTGGGGCACTGCCTGGCGGTGCCCTCCCTTGGAGTATTAACTTTTTACTCTAAGCATCTTTTTCCCCTCTTTATCTTTCTTCTGTGCTTGTCTTCTACCTCTTTACCTTCACTCTTCTCTTCCTCCTCAGCATTATTGTACACACTTAATGGCCAGGACTGACTATATAGTTTGTATAACACAAGATGAAATAAAACCAGAGGACTTCTGGTCCAACAGTTAGGAAAAACAAAACAAAACAAAACAAAACATTTTTTTTCTTTCTTTGGTTACTCTGTCCATCTTTCTGTCTCTCTTTCTCTCTTCCTGCAACCTATCATGGTTGTGTTTTTATCACTGTGGCCAAAATACCTGATAAGAACAACTTAGAGGAGAGAAAGTTTATTTTGGCTCATGGCTTCTGAGGTTCAGTCCATGTTCAGTTGACTCCCTAGCCTCTGGGCCTGAGGTGAGGCAGAACATCATGGCGGAAGGATGTGGCAGAGGAAAGCTGCTAAATTCATGGCAGCCAGGAAGGAGAGAGAAAGAGGGAGAGAAAGAGAGAGCCAAAGAGCACATGCAGGAACAAGAGATACTCCCCAAGGTCACTCCTCCCAGTGACCTACTTCCTCCAACCACGTGCCACCTGCCTATAGTTACCTCATTGTAGTCCATTCAAATTATTAATCCATCAAATGGATTAATCCACTGATGAGATTGCAGCTCTCATAATCTAACTTCTGCATTTTCTAACACATGAGACCCAGGAAGGGACACCTCATAGCCAAACCATAACAATGTTGTCCTTTATTTGTTTTTTAATGCCACACCTTCTCTCAGGCACAGGGGTATTCCTAGGGCAAGTGTCGACCCTCAAAAGTGCTGGGCACCACCTGCAACTTAGTGCAGTGTGCCTGCCTCTGACCTTCACTGTGTTAGCGTCCTGCTTCCCCCACTAGGGGTGGTGGGTGACAGAGATCACTAGGCAGCTGGGAGGAATAGGGAACAGGAGAACCCATCTCAGGGAAGAGGAACTATACAAAAGGCTCCAAGCCCTAGGGCAGGTTTCATTGTTCCATTGGATTTCACTTACAAAAAACACACTCAAAGATGAAATTACTAACAATTTCCAAGATGGTGGGCACAGAACATTAAAGCTCCAAGAGTGGGTGCCCATCTGAGTGTAGACCCCTTGTCACATGTCCATGAAGGTAGTACTGATGATTGCTGTATAGATGTGAATTAGTTAGCAGTTAATCATTTGGTTAGCAAATGATTCTTTAAAATGTGGAAATTGGATTTCATTCTCAATTTGGGGAAAACCATTGCAAACAGGATAAATCATTTTATTTATTTGTGAAAGTCAGGGAGTGAGGAAAAAGTCTGTCTTCACCAACTGGTCAATCCTGGAGATAATTAGATACAGCAGGTTTTAACAAAAAATCTCTGTGCTCCTCTGACCAAAAACATCAGATCAGGGTTTTCCAAAGTGTGCTATTTGAGAAAAGCATACTGTGGAGAAAAATCAGGTGACCAGATATAACAAAATTGTTTTTTGAAAGTCAAACCCACTTAATGGACTTTTAAAAATGTCCCTATATCTTATTCTTTTCTTTTGATTCTTACTTTTGACTTTTTTTGAGTAGGGAAGTTTTATTTGAGTCTTATAGATTTACAAGTCTCCGTTATTTTTTTTTTCTAACTAATCTTCTTAGATTTTGAAAGAAGTAGAGAAACATGGTAAAAGAGGCCATTTAGCAGATACAAGTATTATCAAATTTCAAAATTAGTTTATAATCTTAAAAATTAAAATCAGCTTCTCAGTTCTTCATGTCACCCCCAAAGATTTGAGCTGTCACCTTCTATAGTTATTCACTCCCAAGACCACATATGTGATCCTCTCTTCTGTCCTTTGGCTGGCCTCCTCCAGTACTCAACTGCAATTCATCTACCTAACTGATGAAATTGATCATCGACAAACATTGACCTTCACTTTCAGTCACCCCACAAGTGTCCTCAATTCCCTCTGTACCCAGCTTCTGTGCCATCTTCTTTCTTTATGGACATTAAGACCTTGTTCTTTCATACCTTCCTTCCCCATTGAACAAGGCTAGGAAGTTTCATGTGAATGAAACCCACAGCTGCCTACTCTGTGCCTACATTTGACTGAAGGAAAACAAAACAAAACAAACAAACAAACAAACAAAACACAACTGGGCTAACTGTTCTCACTTTAAACTCTTGCTTTTAAATATTTATTTCTTTTCTTTTTTTTTTTTTTTGACAGTGCTGGCTATCAAACCAAGGGCCTCTTGTACACTAGGCAAACACTCTATCTCAGTAATAACTGAGCTACACTCCCAGCTTTGCCTTTAATTATTAAATGGACATTCAACATAGCAGCAATCCTATTTAATTCACATTCCTACTCTTCACAATGAATATTTTATTCCTTCCTCTCCTCACCTTCTTTTTCCTTCCTGGTCTTATCTCTTGTGCTTCATCATAAAGAAAATACAAGAAACTAAGTAGGAATTTTCAGTTTCTTCCCACCAGTTAATTTACCCGTACTCTTTCCCTCTCCTATCTGAATCATAAGGTGTCCCTGCTTCTTTCTATCAAGGAGTTACTTGTGCTCTGTACCTGTCCCCTCACTTCTTGGTTCATGAATTCTTATTGATGCTCCCTTACTGCACCTTCAAGGTCTCTCCTGTGTCTAGGGGACACATCACTAGAACAAAACATGTGTTCTGCTATCTCCTGTCCAAAAGATGAAAGAAAACAACAAACTTTACTCTACCCCAATTATTGTTCTAGCCTCTGCTCTATTTCTCTGTCTGCTTCATCACAAACCTTCTAAAAGGATGTCTACAACCAGTCTTTCCTCACCTCACAGTTTTGGCTTGGTTCATTCCACTTGATTCTCTGTCTCTACACCTCCTACTGGGACTATTCATGTCAAGGGCAATGTAACCTCCTTGCTTCTAAACCCAGTGAGCTTACTTCATATGTGACACTTTCTAATTGGTGACATGCCTTAAAAACAAAACCACAAACTTGACTTTCATGGTACCATACACCTGGTTTCCCTCCTACTCCACTGGAGAGTCCTTCTCCATCTCCTTTGCTGGTTCCTCCTATTATCTTTAAATACTGGAGATTTCTGGAGCATATTTCAAAATCTTCTTCAAATTCCAGTAAACATTTTTTCCTGTGGTGATCTCATCCGACCTTCTGGTCTTCAATATGATCTATACACCAGCGACTCCCAAATCTGTTTCTCCAGACGTGACCTTTTCTTGGAATTTCAGATTTTCTATATCCAATTGTCGACCTGCATATTTGCTTGGATGGTTGATAGGAGCCCAAATTTACCATGGCCAAAGCAGAACTATTGATACGTCTCTCCTCACAAATCTTTTCCAATCATTTCATCACAGTGGGCAACCCTGTCATTCACTTAGTTTCTGAAACCAAAGTATAAGAACTACCATGCTTTTCTCTTTTCTTTATCCTTCCATGTCAAACATATCAGAAAGACTGGTCAACATTTCCTTCTGAGCACATCCTTAAACTGCCCACCTCTGCCACCTCCAATACCACCTCTTCTGCCACATGCCATTGTTTTCTCTGGTCTTACAACTACAATAATTTTCTCAATTTCTATGGATTATTTTTCAACTCTTACAATACTTTCTCTACACATCATCCAGAAAGATGTTTCAAAAAATATAAGTCAGAACATTCCAAAGGCTTCCCATGACACTGGAAATAAAATCCAACTTTCTTGCACTGATTATAACTTCTACTTTGTCTAGACCTTGTCATATTCTCTACCTGTCTATACGACTCTCCTGTGTGCACTGTGCTTTCTTCAAAGTGGTGTACTTAACCAAGGGGCTCTTGGGCAAGTATGCCTTTGCCTCCAAGGGTCAGGCTTCTGTATCCATAAAGCCAGGTCCTTCTTCTCATTCAGATGATGGCTTAAATGTCGCCCTTGTAATTTATGGCATTATGAAATCATGGATTCCTATTTTATCCAATGTGTTATAACTAGTTGCTAGCATTATTTCTTTTGATTCTCAGATCATTTCAAATCATTCCAAAGTTGGACATTAGGAGCCCTACAAGCTGGTTCTTATGCACCTTTGACATACCTCTGTCATTCTTTGAGTATTTGAATACGTTTTGACACAAAAATGTGTTTTAGGCTCACTTTATACTTTCTCTGGAACCAGCCATTTCTTCAATGATTCCATTTAGTGGAGGATGGTGTTTAGTAACCAAGATGCATACCCAAAGTGTGCTCATTGTTACTGAGGTGTCATTCCTAGTTGACCTTCTCAGTCAAAATCAGTACACACACACACACACACACACACACACACACACACACACACACGCACAGATACACACACACACACACACACACACACTTTCCTGTCTGCTTACCTATCTACCTACTTATCTATCATCCATCTTTCAAACCATGAGTTCACATTGATATAATTCCAATTTTAACACTATATACTTTATTGTTAGCTAATATTTCCCCTCCCTCCCACCATCAAACACTGAGAGTCCTGGCTTCCATTATCCTGGATATATTTATCTTCTCAGTCTGGCTATATGTAGCCCATCTCCTGGCTTCATGGATTATTTCCTTGGCCTGTGCACAGCTGATTCACACAAGTTAAAGACAGTTGAGAATCCATGCTCCTATCCCCACATGTATTTGATATTAACCATTCATAACTATCTATCAGGTATCCATTCATTTGTTCACATATCAAATATTATTGAGTATCTAGTTTATGTCAGTCACATTGCTAAATGCTATGGACATGCCAATGAGCAGGCAGCCAGAATATCTGCCCTCATGGTTGTTACCCTAACCTATGTATCTCTGCTCTGGACAATTTGTCTTTATTAAACTTTAAAGTTTGTCTTACAGAAGTATATATGTTTATTTATTATTATAAAATTAGGGCTTATGTTTAATTATTATTATGAAATTAGGGCTCAGGTACTGTGCATATATCTTTTATCAGTCTCCATGTGGTTCCAGCTTAAAGAATGTCCTAGGTAGACAGAGGTGGGTAAACGTATTGATACTGTGTTTAGTAGATTTTGTCTGTCTTTGATTCTGGAACCCAGAGTAGGCATAACACATAAGCAATGTTTATTTCTCTCTGGTATATATGTTAGCCATTCTAAAGAGTTATAAATTTTGACTCCAAGAAATGCTTCAATCTCATGAATCTGCATTTTGTCACGTACCTCAGAGGGACTTAATGACCTGATTTACACGTTGTAGTTTAAAACCCAATGGCTGCTGGAAAGGAAAGAAGATTTATGTATGTGGACCTAATCCTGATCTGCAGGTCTGCAGTGTTCCCTGTCCACAGTGGGTTTTTGATAAAGATTTGTTACTTGAATTAAAATTCATACTATAATCTATGTAATGCTGTATTATGTGTTAAGATGTTTAGTCATGGCATTTCTTGTTTGTCTCCATCTTCCCCACTCTTCCACAAATGTGGCATTTCTGTTACCTTTGCAATCCCATCCCTCTGGGCTTTGCTTTTCTTTTTTTTCCCCACTTTTCTCTTACTATGGCCACCCGTCCTGCTGAACAGTCTTGGCAAAAACACTCTTTCAGTTCTCAGAATTTCACCAAAGTGATTTTTACACCTCCCTGTGTGAGAGAAAATGCTAACCCAGATATTAGGAATTGTTTATGAGGCCTTGTTTGTGGCGGATAAGATGGCTTCCTCAAAACTCAATTTGAGGATAAACAAATTATTTTTTCATTTCACATTTCAAAAAAAACAGGGTATGGTTTTGTTCAGATTCCTTATTACATTTAGCTTCTGTTCTCAGAATCCATCAATATCACTAGCTGGAAAGATCAAAAAATATAAATCAGTGTTTCTGTTTTGGAGCACACTGTTTAAGTAGCTGCAACACCCCTCAAACATGAGGGGCTATCTCCGACTTGCTTCCAGGGTTTCCTGTGAGCCAGTCAGTTGTCTGCCATAGCCAGCGAACCCTGAAGAATGGACTGGAACAAACCACTTTATTTGGATGGCAACCTTCCATAAATGTCTTTCAGCTAAACCCAAAGCCTTCTTTTGCTTGGAGACTCTTTCTAATAGATTCCAATTTATGAACTTTATTTTTATTACATATCATGTTGGCCACAAGAAAGATCTGAGAAACACAGAGTGACAGAGGCATTCGCCAGCACCAAGGGTTTTGACAGGGTTGCAGCTGTCATTGTTGGTGAGCGACAGACCTCACTTTCCAATACTTTCCAATATCCTTGGTAAGAGAAGAGCCTTCAGAAAAGGTGTGTGAATGAATGAATAAGGGCTGTGTTCTTTAAAGGTGGGATCCAGTTTCCATCTAGCGTTTCTTCTTCTCCATTAGGATGCCCTCACTGTCAAAAGGCTTTTAAGTGCTCACTCCAAATCATAATGACAGTAAGAATAATATTTGCTGAGCCCTTCTTATCTGCACAGACTCTTCCAAGTTTAGGTGGAGTTCATCTAAATGTACAGCCACATACTGTCAGTAGGCGCTCTGTTTGGGGAATCACTTCTCAAATGTTATCAAAATTAATCATCTTTGGCGGGGAGCAGGGAGGGGACAGTTTAGAATGCGGATCAGCTCCAGAGATCTGGTTTGTGGGCTTAGGATTTGAAATTTTCACAAGCTGCTGGTATGAATCATCTATGACAGGCCATCCTTTGAAAAACTCCCTTTAGGGTATTGAGAGGGCTCTTGACGGTCACCATCGTCATCTTTATGGTAGAGACAACGTTTCAGGAAAGCTATCTACAAATACAGGTCTGGTGAAACCGGTCGAATGTTGCCCATGATTTACACCTTCTTTCCCGAAAGGCATATCTTGCTTGTTCTGCTGTGGCAAGTAATTCAGATGGCTATAAATAGCACTTGACCTTACCCTGGGAAAAACCTCCATTCAAAGGAATAGCTTAGTGATCCAACACCTTCTACTAGATTAACATGGACTAGCATACAGGAAAATTTCTCACAGGAAGGGAGCAACCATTCACATCTCAGGGAGAGATGGTGATTGACAAGTGGAAATCTCTGATGCCCCTTTTCCTGCATTATTTTCTCTTCTTCACCTTAGATGTGGTTACAGTCATGCTGCTAGTGGGTTGTAGGACGAGGTGAAGGCTGTGCTTGTGTTTTTATCTCCAGAAGTTTTCAGAGTTCACCCTCACACTGGCCTTCTACATCAGAATGGGATGACGCTGGGGAGAAAAGGCTTTGAATTAGGGCTGTTGCCTCTCAGGCTGGCTCCGTGCCCAAGCTCCTGCACTCAGAAAACAAACCCTGATTCAAACCTTCAACATTCACAAAAATCAGAACAGCAGTATTGTTGACCTGCTGCCAACTTGTTTAACCTTCCTTTTCTCTCTTTCTAAATAGAATTGCTGGAATATGGTGTGTGAGATCTTAGAGCCACCTCTCACCAGTGGAAAAAATTCCCCTGGAGTGAGAAATTTTGTATCCAGTTTTAGCCATGAAAGGGTGCCGCTCTTTGTCAATGATAAACTGCAATTCTCCCCACATACCGTGATGATTTATGCCCTTGGCACCTTACGGTGTTAATAGGACAGAGGGGCATAAATTCTCCTGATGTTAATACAGGAGTAGGTCTCACAACTTTGTGCTCTCCCACGGGGCTCTGATCGGAAAAGCAAAATCAAACCAAACACATTCGCTACGAGCAGATGCTTAAGTGCTTTTTAAATGAATGACTTTATGGAACTGTTTTCTCTTAAGGGTGAAATAATTTGAAACACCTTTCTCACTAGTTCGTCCACGTTGGCAGCAGCTGAGCGAGTCCACGGGGCCTCCCTGTGGAGCCTGCAAGGCCAGGTCTGCTGCAGGGTGAGTGTGGCCCAAAGCCGCTCTCCCTTGGCCACAGGTTTCCAAGGACATCTGCAAATCATTGTGCAAAATCAAAAAGTACAAAATCCACCACAGCTCGACTCTCTCAAGTTGAGTCTGATATTTCCTGTTTTGAAGGTTTCCTTGGTATCACACATCAGCTCTGAAAACCCAGCTGTTCTAAGTGACTCAAATTTATAGAACCTTTGATCAATTATCTCATCATTTTACCTACTTTCTAGATAATTGAGAAGAGGGTTAAACTATCTCCTATGTAAACATAAAACTTAAGTTTTTTTTTTTTTTTAGAAAAGCCATGATTTTAGTTTGTGTTATAGTTGGAGACTTGCCCCTGTTCTGCATATTTAATTTGCTTTATTGGTGGGGATCATTTCTCTCTAATGATAACTAAGCCCACCATGCTTTGCAGATGGACCAAATCGAAAATATTGCCAATGACAGATTGAACTAGAGTGACTTATCTAAAATTTATGTTGTGATAATTCATTTAATTTCTAAGTCTTCTTAGGGTCTTTGCAAAACAGGAGAGTGAAAGTGAAACAGCAAGAAAAGGAAACAGCCAAGCACTTTGAACTGTGTCTCCCATTTGAAGGGTGGGTGGAAAGGGACCATGCCAATTTTCATTAGGTGACTGTACTTTCCTCGAGTAGGTAGGCTAAAGTGATGGTTAGGGCTTTCACGCAGTCATAAAAAACATTGACTTGCAAATAATCGGACTTGGTGTGTCTAAAAGCCAAAACAGCTGGACAGATAGCTAAGGGTGTTCATGGTAATATAACATTTGTGTGTTATGCACTGATGAAGCTTAGCAAATATGTTTGTACCAGTTCTGACATATTTCTCCTGAAAAATCTTCCTTTTGCCTCTGGTTGAATACTTCTGAGGACTGCTGCTCACTACCTTGCGTGTCAGACCTAGCTCAGAGCAGTCAGCTCTGCTAGTTAAAATGCTTCTGCTCAGCAGGTCACCCTGCTTGTGTCCTGGAGTTCCATCCATTTATTTAATCATTGAATGAATGGTTGTAGAGCACTTTGGCTATCCCCGGATGACTGTGACATGTTCCTTGGTTTTGTAGGGTTTCTGGTCTACTTCAATGCTCCTCAGCCATTTTTAATTTTTGCTCCCTGAAGAAGCCTTTTTAGACTTTTATTTCCCCACCATATAAAATCTAATACCATAGATACACGGTTTATGGTTATTTGCTGTATGTATATCTGTGCTTTTTACACAAAAATATTTTTTTGCCCTTCATGAGCCAATTTCCTCCCCCTAGCTGGGGGCGGGGGGTGTGATAGTTCCCCTGCTGTGAATGAATAGTCCAGTGGGCACTCCAGACATCCCCCGTAGGGCTATGCCAGAATACCCGCCACCCTTAACTTGCATTCTCATGGTCTACACATACTTTTAGAAAGATTGTATCATATCTCATTTTAAATATTCGCCTAGCCATTTATAGTAGATGCAATGATGTCTTCCCAAATGATATGTCCATCTGTGATCTGTGAATATAACTTTATTTGGAAAAGGATCAATTGCAGATGTGATTAAGGATCTTGAGGTGACATCACCCTGGATTATTTGACTAGAACCTAAATCCAATAAATAAGTGTCTTTATAAGAGAAAGACAAGAGGGAGATGTGAGGCAGATACAGAGGAGAGGGCCACGTGAAGACAGAGGCAGAGATTGAAGTGATATGCTACTAATCCAAGGAGCACCAAGAAACACCAACAGCCATCAGCACTTGGAAGAGATTCTCCCCTACAGCTGCCGTAGGGAGCATGTGAAGCCCCAAACTCTACTGTGAATGCCTGGCCTCCAGAACTGTGACAGAATATGTTCCTATTGTTTTGAGCCACCAAGCTGGTTGTTATTTGCTATGGCAGACTCAGGAAGGGACTATACTGTCTTTTTTTTCTCCACCCTACCTTGGGCTCCTAAGGGTATATAGCATCTTATTTACTGTGTGGAAGCTCGTGGCACATATAGAGTAGATGTTTGGTGTATGTTACATGGTAGCAGGAGTGAGAAGGAAACAGCTCTAAGCTTGCTGCCTTGTCTGCTCGATGGAGCAAAGCTTCGCAGTCTTTGAGGACTGCGACCACCTTCTCTTTCCTTCTCCCCGCACTTTGCCATGGTCTCTTCTTGGGCCAGCTAAACCATCTCTGTATCTTATATTTTACATTTCAAAATAAGCACTTTGAACGTGTTAAAATGTATGGACACATAACTTTCTACAGACTGGGTAACATTATACAGCCTATTCTGTAGCCTGCTTTTCCCTTCATTAAATAACTTGTCACAGGCATCTCTCCATGTCAATAAATGTAGCTACACATCATCATCTTAATAGCTACCTGGTTTCCATTGTGTGGATTACTATAATTTATTTAACCAATCTCCTATTGATGGATGCTAATGTCCCACTTAAAATGGAATAGCCATTTTGACATACAGTACCATAAATCTGGCCGCACCAATATAGTGAGACTATTATTGCTTTTGACTTGAACACTACACTTATTTTAAATGTGGCTGACGATTTTGTTAGCTTTGCAAGGTAGTTGCTGCTTTCTTTTGATAACAGATTGCTATTTTATTTTGATTTGTCATTAACTAAAACTCTGATATCATTTAATGGGAGCATCTACCAAATGGGAGTGCTAACTTGTATTTGAACAGTTGATCACATTTATTCTTTAAGGGATTCATGTGGAATTTTTATATAACTGTCATCAGAGCTTAGGCATGGTCTTGTTTCAGCTTTTAATTCTAAACGTATCATGAACATTTTTTTTCTATCATTCTAATTTTTCTTTAAAGATTTTATACTTATCCCTGTTTGTTATTGGGGAAAATTATTTTCTCCCATCATTTCAACTCACTGAGATAGCTTTGGAACCAAACTGTAATACATCATACATCACTCACACCCAACAGACAGGCCTTTTATGTCTTTATCTACATTAGGGATTATAGTGTTGACTAGTGCAAGTGAGAAGTGCACTCTGGCTTTTACTCACTCTTTTTGTCAGGTTTTTATTTTTTTTTTTCTGCTGTGACTAAAAGACCTGACCAGAATAATTGTAAGAGGAGGGATAGTTTATTTGGGGGCTCACAGTCTCAGAGGTCTCAGTCCATAGACAGCTGGCTCCATTTCTCGAGGCTCAAGGTGAGGCAGAACATCATGGTGGGAGAGAATTAGAGGGATAGAGCTCACATGATGCTCAGGAAGTGGAGAGAGACTCCACTCACCAGATACAAAAATATACCCCAAAGGCACACCCGAAATGAGCCACATCCTCCAGCCACGCCCTCCTGCCTTCAGTTTCCATTCAATTAACTCCATTATGGAGTTAATTCACTGATTGGATTAAGACTCTCATAACCTAGTCATTTCTCCTCCAAACCTTCTTATATTATCTCACACATGTGCTTTTCGGGGGACACCTCACATCCAAACTATAGCACTCACAAGGCCTACCTTGTGAGTCAGTACTGAGTCAGTACTGAATTCCCCATGGCTCTCTTGTCTTCGTTGCCCATACTGTACCTCTGTCTGATGGTATTGACTTTCCATTGAGCCCACTGAGGACAGGATTTGCACCTCTGTCTCACATTCCTTCTCATACTTAACACAGTGCCCAATGTACAATATAAAAGATGCTCAATTACTACTTGTTGTTTGACAATGGATTGTCCCAAGATTATGACTTTCAGTGGTAGATCCACATAGGTCCTTAGCAATCAGTGCTTTCTCTTGCCTTTGCACATTAATCATCTATTCAATACCCAAGATCACTAGATTATATCCACCTTTGCCCACTTCTTGAAAGTCAGAAGTGAGGCTGGGAAAGTTTTGTGCAGGAAATGGAGCTTCAAGTTGACGTTGACAGACAGTTATTTTTTGAGTAGAGGGAGGGAATGAAGAGGCCATGTGTGCTGAGAGCCATAGCCAAGTAGGAATGACGCATGGCAATTTCTTTGTCAGCCTACCCAATGTTGCTTAGAGGGAGGACTCTCCATTGTGGAAATGGGCTTGCCTTGGACCCAGGTCATTTGCAGTAACATTGCATGAATGTTTGAGAAAGGTGACCCTGCTCAAAGACCAGGGCGGATCTGGGTTTAGGGTGGTTCCGGGTTTAGGGCGGTTCCACATTCAGAGAGTATTTGGGATGCAGAGTCCGGTGGAAGAGTGGATTCTCCCAGAACGTGCGTGTAGAGTGCAGGTGTATTTTCCCAGAACGTGTGTGTAGAGTGCTGGGAATAAAGAGTTGCTGTTTGAATCTACAAGGCTGTGAGTGGCTCGTGATTTTGTGCCCAGCCAGACTGCGGCACATGTGGAAACTAGAGTCTCTGCTTAGTAAATGTGAGTGGGGGACAGAATTGTTCACAGACTCAGAATATAGATTTTTTATTAGTGAAATCTCAGTTAAGCAAGTACCAGGATGATCTTGAGAAAGGAAAGTAGTGACATAAGTGGGAATATCCTGTTTTCCTCTGCTTTCCTCCATCAATGACACCCAGTTATTAAATATAAAAACTCAAGTACATACACCTATATTTTTCCATAGCCCTTCTTGTCTCCCATTTGCTGCCTAGATGTGGCTATATTTTCAGCTACCATGTAAAGGATGGTGGGGATGAGTAGGAAGACCAAAGTGGACAGATTTCCCTTTTTGTCATGAACCGGGAATGGAAAGTAACTGTAACACATTTAGACTAATCAGTAGAGATATATGTAGAATGACAAAGTCTGAATTACTGACTACTTAACAAAGGGGGTTTCTAGGTGTTCAGTCAATCGAAGTAACTCAACAGGTGATTGCATCCCCAGCATTCATTTTAGCTCAACATTGTGATTTCAGAGCTGAAATGGTAAGATCACAACATTCATGATTTCTTAAGCTTCAAATTTCTCTAAAATTATAAGGGCCATAAAAGAGCTTTGGGAATCTGAAAAGAGCTTTTGGCATCTGCAGCTCCTCCCTCTGTCTCACCTGGTGCTGGGCCCATGCAGCCTTGAAGGTCACAGATTTCAGGAGAAACAAAATTGTAAGGGTCCGGTGGAGCGTCAGAGAAAGAGACCACAAGAGACCAGCTTCATGCAATAAGCAGGGGGGAATTTTATTGAACCAGCATGCTGGGGCTCAAGGCTCACTCAGGAAGGGAAAGCAGCCCAGAGCCCAGAGCAGAGGTCAAGCAGAGCTTAAGTACACTTTTTGGAGAGGGCGGGGGGCTTTGCATACATCAGAAAAAATCATCATGCGGCACGGGAAAATTGAACAACAATTCTGAGACATGATTAGTACATTCATTGGCGGGAACAGTCTGGGCAGGGGTGATTGGTCACTCCTAAGCGGGGTACACATTTAAACTGATTGGTTTTGTGGCCTGGATGCTTACGTGCCGAGCTACTTGGAGCCCTTAGCTATTAAACAACTAGGGAATCAATGGAAATATTTACTGGGCAGTTCCAGTATTGTCCTAACAGCTACAGAGATTACAGGTTCCGGGGGTAGCAGAGGAATTTTAACAATACCTGGTCTATTACTTTTTAGCCCAGACCTTGCAATTTAGAAACTTTGCAATGCCCAGTCTTTTACACTTTAACTCAAGCTTTGCAGCTTAGAATCAGCTTAGAAATTTTATTTTTACAAAAGTTTGTCTGAGTTTCAGCTGTCACTTTTGAGATCCCACTGAGCAACTGAGGTTACTTGCTACTTCATAGGTTTGTTGTGTATTGAAGACAAGCGATGTTGGGAGGAGCCAGGCTTCATCTTAAATCACCTTAAGAGCAGGGCAGGTAAGGTGCCATTCAGGAGGCAGTAATGCTCATTATAGAGGTTTAGCCCAAAGGGTGAACCAAGCACTCTGTTCAAGGTCAGGAGTCAGCAATGATCTGTGTTGGTTCTGGCAGATGGTCAGCATGAGGCCAGTCTGAAGGGCTTGTGTTGCCATGGAAACTGATGCCAGAAGAAGATAGGCTGGAGGCAGAGTGCACACAGATCTTCAGCTTGTGTAAGAGGTGATGCAGCCCAAATAGCAAGAAGGGGCCCAGAGAATGCTGATGATGAGGGTAGGCAGCATAACAGGCCTGTCTTCAGCACAGACAGAGAATCTTAGCATGTTAGTCCAAGCAGAAGCTACAAACTCCACAGTGGACCCTCTGTTCGAGAGTCAAGTCCAGACACTGCATTACCAAAAGCTGGGACTGGCAGGTTGGGTGAGTGGTGCAGACTGGGTTTCTGGAAACAGATCTGAGACATATATCAGATGAAGGAGGTTTCTTTGGAATACACTTGGATCAATGCTTGTGGAAACAAGTGTTGGGAAGCAGGATAGAGCAGAGAGAGTTTACTGAGATGCTGTTCTAGTCTGGGCCACTATAATGAAGAATCAAAAACTGGATAGCTTACAAATAACAAACAATTATTCTTATGGTTCTAGAGGACAGAATATACAAATCCAGATGCTGACAGATTTGGTGTTTGGTGAGAGCTTCCTGGTTCATTATGTATCACTTCACTGTGTCTGCACATAGTAGAAGGTATTAGCTCACTGGGGTCTTGTCTATAAGGGCACTAATCCCTTTCTTGACCCAAAGACCTCATCTCCTAATATCATCATATAAGGGATTAGGATTTCAACATGCGAATTTTTGGGGGAACACAAACATTCACACCACAGTCCTGTCCCAACAAATGCAGTAGCCCACCCCATGGGGACTCTTTAGAAGAATCCCCTAGAATTGTCCAGAGTTTGGGGAATGAAGGGTTCAGGCCTTTATCTCCCCACATCAATCTGTCTCTGGATGCTAGCTGCTACTGGTAGCAGGCATTACTTTGGGCCTGGCACTTTTTTCCAACAGAAGCAATTCTCAAAGATGGCTAACAGCTGAGGGCCATCTTCTGGTGGTGCTCCCAGCAGCTGGGGATTCCATCCTTCCATCCTGAGAAGGCATCTGGGAATCACATCCCAACATCCATTTCAATGAATCCAACTGAACCTACAACTCAAGAGTCCTGAATGCCCAATGGCCATGAATGATAGGACTCAGCCATTAGAATTTTGATCAACAAAAAAGGAAAAAAATATTATTATATTAAGTTCCATAGGATTGGCTCTGATGGGAGGAAAGGACTGGGGAGACTGGCTAAAACTATTTGCATACTTCACCTCTTGGAAACTGGTTGCTCTGGACTCTAGGGTGAGAGCGGGCGTGAGGGAAGGGCAAGGGCAATTGAATCTGCAGAAGTCAGGGGACCTCGATCCCAGCTGTGAGAAGCTGAGGCAGACAGCTGCAGGGAAGTAGAGGACCTCTGTGGATGTCTGCGGACACTTCTCCCTGTTCATTTTAGCAAATCTTATCCATCATAGCCCTGGGGCTTATAACACCATAAAACTGTTCAAACAGCCGAATCTACTCATCATGTGCAAACATGCAGTTTTAATTTTCAGAAATATTTCTCAAGACACTGATGCAATTTTGTTCCTTAATGTTCTTTTATTGTGAGATTTTCAGTGTGTTGTTCTGGCCATTTCTGCATTTCAAAACCAGAGCACAGGACTACATTAATTTATCTTTAGAGAGACCTGTCCCCTTACTGCTCAGTTCAAAATGCAGTCTTTGACTTAATATCTCTTAGAAGGCAGGAAGGAGGGAAGTTTTTTTAGATGAAGTCCAAGAATAGAAAATTATTAAACCAAAAACAACTTTCCCCTTTAAAAACTGTAGTGAGTAAGCAGTGGGGAACTCATACTAGAGCATGTTTCGATGTCAACATTTAATATGTCACAACATTTGGGTCATTTTGGCAGATGATGAGATTTTTCTAATTCCTAGAGTATCATCAAACAGCTGTTGTTTCTTTTCGAAATAATACTAACTCTGCCCCTCTTCCCACCCCCGACTGTCTAGGTTTCAAGAGCTTGATATTTCTATGCAATAGCTTCCATTTCACTTTGGAATCCTTTCCCCTGATCCTGTACATCCACTCTGCATGTGGGGTGTGACTCCACATGAAATGGCCAAGCGTCTGTTGTTCTGGAAAGACTCAGCTGTAGTGGCATATGGACAACACACTTTAAAAATGGGGTTATTTCATAATTGCCTCGACTTTGTCCAAGAAAAGGGAACGCATTTAAATTCCCTGTAATTCAAACCATTTGTGAGCAAAGCCTCCACCATGAGCTGGGAGGGCTGGATCCATGAGGGATGGTTGTGTTCCAAACCATCCACCTGGTTGGAAAACTCATCCTGGTCCGGTGCTCTGGCCAGGGAAATCGTGAGAAGAGAGAGTTTCCAGGTGGGGGAGAAATGCTGTCCTGGACTTGGGGATGGGCTGTCTCGTGGGCTGCCCTTCTGTGTGTGATTCATCCCAACACTCCCATTGGTCAGTCCAGAGGCTTTGTGTGCATAGGATCATGTGTCACCCGTGCAGCTTCTTATTCCCCATGGGAGGGAGCGGGGATGGCCTTAGCCTGGACTGCGGCAGAAAAACATGGGCTCAGGGCCGAAGAAAATGGGATCCGCCACTCATCACGGGCACATGGCTAGCTTCACACAAATCACGCTGCTTCTCTGAACATCCACTTCCTTGTTTATAAAGTGGTAAACACGCACACACATGCCCCTTGCCTGATAGTGGTGGAAATTTAATATAATGAACTTGAAAATTCCTTTTCTCTGGCTCCGAATCTGGAAATTCAACCAACTGATGATCAAACATATTCAGGGCTGGGGATGCAGCTCAGGGGTAGAGTGCTTGCCTCACATCTGCAAGGCCCTGGGTTTGATCCCCCAGCACTGTAAAAATCAAAGAAAAAAATTGCATCTATACCAAACATATCATTATTCTTTGTCATTATTCACTAAACAATTCGCCATCATTCTTTACATAGCATTTACATTTTATTAGGTATTATATGTAATCTGAAGATGATTTAAAGCATAGGGGAGAATGTTGTAGGTTATATGTAAATACTACATCATTTTATATGAGGAACTTGAGCAATGTAGGGATGTGGTATCCAAGAGGGTCCTGGAACAAATTCCCCTTGGATACCCAGGGACGACTGTATATGGAAAACACCAGCATCCACTTGGCTCATATAGGCACTCAATACTGGAAGCTATCATTATTGTTAGCTATTACTAAATGAGGTCTATGAAAAGGGTCTTTCTGTACAATCTAAATTCCCATTATGCTCATCATATGCCCAATCTGGCAGGAAAATGGCTCGCTGACAGTATCCATCTTTCCATTCACAAGTCACATGAAATATATGGCTTTTTTCTTAAAGAGTTCCCAAAGGTCTGCTAGGTTTCCTGGCAATGAGACAGCGATTCAAGCTGGTCCAGGTAGAGAACAAAGTGGTGCCAACAGCCACATTCCTTGCACAGAACGCTCCCCTCTGGGCCATATGCACGGCGGCTGTGTGTGCCAGCCTCTGGGGCTTGGCTCACCGGGCAGCTGCATAAATTGCCTCGAACGTGAGGTTATTTATGGCATAACCAACCTGACTTTGGCCTAGCTCTTGTTCTCATTTCTTAAATGATAGTATTAGTGTTAGGGGAAGACAGGCAGCCTAGGAAACTGGATTCCACAGACAAACGTTGCCAGGTGTCTGCCCGCCAGTGCAATCGCATTGGGCCTGGTGGTTATTGTCAGCTCCATAATTCTAGGCAATGACCACCCGAGGTGAAGATGGTCCACTGAGTATCCGCAACAACTGGGCAGGGAGGAATGGGTTGATTTTTCTGTAATTCTGAAGAGCTCTCAGCAGGGTATTTAGACAGTGATATAACCTCAGAACATTAAAAGAAAATACAAAAGAGTACTTACCAGGCTATTGCCAGTTTTTGCCTCTTGATGTACTTTTCCTCTGAAGGAACTTAGACAGATACAGGTGGAACACACTTTTATTCTTAGCTTCCTCTAATCTGCAAATCAGATTAGCAATATAGTGTAACCTTAATTACACTTAATGTCATGGATTTTTTTTTTTTACTGATTTTATGACTCCAATTCTCCCCATCTCCATTCAACTTAAGTGTCCATTTGTGGTCAGAAAAGAGACAGAGGGTATGAAAGACTTGGCATTGGTTTTAGGAGAAAGGACCGACAGGAGAAATGTAAACTTTAATAATTTGTTAATTTTGCTTTTTCCTCAAGAGTTCTTAAGTTCTGTGATCTGAGTGAGGAAGCAGGCCCACCATCAGAGCAGGGGAATTTAAGTTTTTTTTTTAAGGGTCCGGATTAGACAGGACCCTTAGGTCCAGTGATGGAGGAACACCAGGAGGTGATGTACAGCTGGGGTTGTGACCTGGTGATCGTTCCTTTTTCATTTTGAAACCTGTTTGTATCTTCTTCATTCACTCAACCCAATTAATAGTTCTTCACCCATTGTTCTTCTGTGTGAAATTGTGCTAGACACGTGAGGGCTTGTTGTGAAGTTTGTTCCCTGTGCAGTAGCTGTGGGGAAAGGGTAGGTATTATGATCCCCGCCATGACGACATCAATTCTATTTTATTTACAGGTAAACTACTTAATCAAATTATTGCTACTGATTCTAATCAAGGCATTGTAAGTTGTGGACTGGGTGTTAGTCCATGGAAATTAGAGAAGAAAATTAACACATGGAATTTTCCCTGTGGATACAGCAATCAACCAGAATAGGTAGGATGGAGCTTACTTTTGTCTTTCAAAGTCAAAATGGGAAAGGTTCATGTAATGACTGTGTCCTCACTAAGTTGTCAATACCCATCCTTATATGTGCCTACATCTGTTTTAAAGATAGTTTATTGTTCACCTATCTGACACCCTCCAAAGTGTTCCATTCCATGGTGGGTCAAGAGGAGAGGCCACCTGTTGAGGATAAGTTTCCAGAGTATACTTGTTGTTGCTGTTCACTGTTCAGCACGTGTGTCTTGTCCTCCTGGTTTATAATCCTTCAAGTTCCTTTTGGGAACGCTCCCCTCTTCCATTTTTATCATATGGTGTTGGTGGAAATTTAGCTTCCTTAAAACTTCACTGGAGAGTATCTGTTTCCTCTGGCTATAGTGATCAGTTCAGGGACAGACCCTTAAGTTAATAATATTCATGGATATGGGAGCAAAAAAAAAAAATGTTTGCTAGAATTTCTGGAGAAACTCCTCTCTGGCTTCCTTGGAATCTACTAGATTGCATGGTGTCCAGATGTAAGAGTGAAAACCAGATTCATTTTGTGACCTGTGCAAGAACCCTGAGCTTCAGGGGTGAGGCAGGGAGAAAAGGTCACTGTGAAGGGCTTCAAGGATGCAGCTAAACTGCAAAAGGAAGGACAGAGAAATGGAGAGACACCAGATCATTGGTAATGCTGTTTTAAATGCTAGGTCAAGCCTTGCCTGAAGTAGATTTTGTCTCTGAACTTTTTCAATCCTATAAGCAATACATCCCCTTTCATTGCTTGATCCTATTTGAGTTGGGCTTTGAACTCTTTATAACATAAAGAGTTCCAAAAGGTACCATGAATTTTGAATTCTTCCTAAGTATTATTTACATCATGTTGTCTTATAAATTTCTATCAGACACCCTTATTTTTTGGGGGTGGTGGTGAGAAAGAGTGATGCTGAGAATCAAATCCAGGGCTCCACTCATGCCAGGACAGTGCTCTGCGACTGAGCTGTACCCTGGTCTGAAATCAGACACCGTTACGTAATGATGTAATGATGGAAGGTGGGTTATGTAATCTCTGCTCCACATACAAATTAAAAACTAACTGTGATCAGTGTCTAGAATGGTAGGGAGAGCAAGTACTGAATCTATACATTAGTAGAAAAGGCATTTTAGATTTTTTGGGGGGAAAGACATGATTTTTGAATATGATAGATTCTACTCTCCTGAATAGCTTCATGAAATGATTCTTCCATAAAACAATCCTAAGTCCTGATCGTTCTTAATGCTAGGATTTCAAAGGGCTCCACATTCTTTTCTACCCACAGGAGATGGTTCCCATTCAGGACACTCACCCAAAGGTTGCCCATCACACAGTTTTGACTGCACAGAAGAGGAAGAAAGATGTTTGTGAAGGAGCCAGAAGGAAGGCAGGTTGTCCGTGCCAAGAGCAGAACGTCCTTTATGTTCTTTGATAACTTTGAGATTTCCCATTCCTATCCCTTTCTCCCCATCTATTAATGAACATGAACTACATCCTGGCCTTTAATCATTGATATCATTTCATATACACATTTTCATTATCCTCATCTCTCCTACGAACATCTGTTTCCCAGACCTGCTCGTGAGAGTGTAGTGTATACATGGTGGCTTTCCCCATCTCTGAGCCATGGAGCTAAATTTCCTATGCACCTTCAAGCATTAAATTGAAAATTAAGCTCAATGTACCATATTTTGTTATAATTACAGCTCAGGAAAAAAAATCTTTGTTAATTAGGTATCCGAGAAAGTTATGGGGTCCATATGCTATGGAGGAATTTATAGTCCACAGTAATAAAGCTCAGTAATAAAGGGATAGTGATGAGTGAAGGGGACAAATGTAAATTAACATCCCCCAAATAAATCAAGCAGTTTAGAAAACCAGGCCGTTCATGGCAACCACATGCAACTAGTTACAATTGGCAGTTTTAAAGTGTCTGATTTTAGTTTCCTTAAATTCTTTTTTAAATAAGTAGACATGATTTGAGGCTTAATATTCTGGTATCATTTGACAGGAATAGAGCTGTTGAGTCTGCCATGTTATAATAAAAATTATTCGGATTATTCATCATAGAGTCTTTGGCATTGGGCTGGATAGTGTGGAAATTAGGCCTTTTACTCTGACATGGTCTCCTTCTATGAGGAATCTTTCCCCCGTAACTGTCTGCACTGGCCTGAGCTGCATGGGGGATAATCTATTCACAGACTTGTAGAGTCCCCTGGCTGAAAATGATGATTGACATCATGTAGCTAGGACTTCCGCTGGGCTTGATCCTGCACTGGGAACTTCACATGCTGAATTCTTCACATTCTTACAGTCCTCACAGAAAGTGTATTACCTTAGTTTTTTTTTTTTTTAAGTTGTGGATATGGAAAAAATCAACTAGAAATAACTTATGTGATAAACACCTCTCATAATAGTACTTTTAAAGGCTGGGCAGCAACAGAATTGGTATATTTATTAATTGGCACTGTTGATAACCCAAGTATTCTCTCTCTCTCTCCCCTTTGTTGTTTTTAGATATACATGATAGTACCGTATATTTTGACATATTATACCTATATGGAGTGCAATCCATTCCAATTTTGATCCCATTCTTGTGGTTGCACAATGTGGAGTTACACTGTAGTGTATTCATATATGAGCAGAGGAAAGCTATGTATGATTCATTCTACTGTCTTTCCTATTCTCATCCCTCTTCCTTCCCTTCCTTCCCTTTTGTCTAATCCAATGAACTATATACTTCCCCTCCCTACCCTCCCTTGTTATGGGTTAGCATATACATATCAGACAGAACATTCAGCCTTTGATTTTGGGGGACTGGCTTATTTCACTTAGCATGATAGTCTCCAGTTCCATCCTCATGCAGCTACTCAGTGTTTATAGCAGCTCGATTCACAACAGCCAACCTATGGAACCAACCTATGTGCCTTTCAACAGATGAATGGATTAAAAAATGTGATATATATACACAATGGGCTATTACTCAGCCATAAAAAGGAATGAAATTACGGCATTTGCTGGAGAATGGATTCTGTCTTTTTGTTCAGCTATTGTGCTGAGTTGTCTTTTGGTTGGTTCCCTTCAAAATGATAGGAAGACTGCTACAATCTCAGGGGTTGCATTCTTCATGTCAATCCCCAGAAGAAGCAGAGGGGACCAATTTTTCTTAGGATGTCATTTTCTTTACAGTAGAAAGATTTTTGCAGAAGCCCCTCACTCTAGGTAGGGATGGATATTTAGATGTTGGACGGATAACCAACCACATCTAGGTGGATGCCACCATTATCCTCATTTTACAGATAAAGAAACTGAGACAACTGAGAAAGGCTGAGTAACTCAGCATCTCTCACATAGTAAGTGGTAAAGCTGTGGTTTGAACCAAGGCGGTGTGACGTCACAGCACCAGTTCTTATTCACTGTACTGAATTACTCAGCTGTGGTCAACACCTTTCCACCCCTGAATAGGGTCCCAGAGTCAGAGGAAATGAAAGAAATAGGTAAAAATTGTCTTCAATCGTTCTTTCCCATAAAAATGCCTCACTTTCTTCCCAAAGTTCTGTCACACTTAGAAAGAGAAGTATGGGTTTCTAGAGAGTCCATGGGAGGGGCAATGAACTTGACCTTGGAGTGGGGGAGGCTTCCCAGAGGAAATTACTTATATTTTCTCCTGTCAGAACTGAAGAGCAAAGAAGATTAGCTTTAGTAAAAAAGTGTGCACATATGTAGGATAAGGTCTTAGCAGAAGGGGAGACATCCAGAAATGGGAGAAGGCAGGGAGACATTTAGAAAACTGAAAGTAATTCAGAATAACCGGTGTCATGCACAAAGCATGGTATAGTTGACAGACAAAGTTCCAAAAGACCTAAGAAGTGCACCACTGAAGACACTATTAGGCACATCAGGGAGTCTGGACTATGTCCTGTGAACAGCAGGGAACGGTTAAGAATTTTTTTTAGTAATGAATTTGATCAGGATGTAATCATGATGAGATCCCTCCGACTGCAGGATTGAGAATGTAATGCTGTGCTTACAATGTTCAAATTAAACGTAGGAGGAGGGCCACTGGCTAATTCAAGCTCCCCCCTTGCCTTACCAGGGCTGTCCTGTGGTCGACTCAGTGGTTGGCTTATTGGCCGTCCCCAGTTCCTGTCTCCTGGCCCTTGTCCCACTTTAGAGAGTGAAAAAATCCAGAAACTTTCTTTCCTGGCCACTTTGCTAAGGGTGATCTCTTGAGGCAATGTGGCTGCAGGTTTCTGGAAAAGAGGTTAGCTGGATGAGAATAAGAGAGAGGTACCAGCTGCATGCAGTGGTGCACGCCTGTAATCCCAGCCTCTCAGGAGGCTGAGGCAGGAGGATCCTAAGTTTAAAGTCAGCCTCAGCAACAGTGAGACGCTAAGCAACTCAGTGAGAACTTGCTTCTAAATAAAATACAAAATAGGGCTGGGGATGCGGCTCACAGTTCAATCCCTGGTACCCCCACCCCACCGTCCGTCAAAAAAAAAAAAAAAAGATGTCAGGAAGCAAGGACAGAATCTGATTCCTGGAGCCATCTTTTGACCCTAAAGGAACATGCCTAAGGTTGGATGTCTACATGGGGCAGAAGAATAGAGAGGGTTTGGGTCCCTGATGATACCACATATTCTCCAGACCAGTGGGGCTTAGCTACCTCCAAATGTCTTATTAAGCAAGCAATAAACTTAGCTATGCTTTAAATCACTGTTGGTGGTGTCTTCTGTTGCAGGTGGTATCTTCCTGGATCCAAGAAGTTTTCTATTCTCCAGTACACTTTGACTGAGTATACACCATGGGGATTCTCCCAGCAAGAGAAAGAAGTGTTCATTTATTACAGAGACAGTTGAAGGACAGAACTCTGAGGCTCTGGGTCCCTTTGGGATAGCCAGTGTACCCATGAGGCACCTGTTCTGGAAAGCACAGAGAAGTTCTGGCCAAGTCCTTCATCCATGACTCAATTTCTTGCTGCTGACACTTGGCGTGGTATGGGACAAAGTCCATTTGCCCTGTGACTGCATCTGAGTTACCCAAAGCAATAGAGAGGATCAGGACAATTATTTTTAAAACGTCCCATGAAGTTTTAATAAGGCTTTATGTTTGGAGAAAAATATTACCTACACCATGCTTCCCCTCCAAGCAATTTATGTTAATAGAAAAGTGTCCTAAAGAAAAATTAAACAGCAGTGAAGCATGTTATATTTTTCTCAAACAGACATGGTCTTTTTATTGGAATTCTAATGAAATATATACCCATAAAAACGCTCCCCTGTCCCTCTGCCCCCCGCCACTTAACATGCCCCATGTTATTCCCATGTATAGAATCCTAGAGCCAACAGCCACTGATTAACGTGTCGTCTGAGGCCTGCCATTGCCAGACAGGATAAAGCTAATCCGAATCGACTACCTGCCACGTTTTTATGACATGGAGCTATTGAAAAGTAAAGGCGTAATTAACTGGAAATGTAATAGAGGAGGCTCTCTCTGAGCGCGGCGCTGTCACAGAGTGTAACACCTGATATGGCTTCCCAGAGCACCAGGCCACTGCAATAACACACTTTCTGCTACTTTCTAAAGCAATGGGTGACTCAAGTCGTCCATCAGTGCAGTTCACTCTGAAGGGAGCACGACAGCTGTGGCAGGTATGAAACAGAAGTGCCTTGTTCCACTGAGTGACACTAATTATGGGGAAGGCTTTGTAAACACACCTCTTTGCTCAGGGGGAAGCGAACAACATACAGTAAGTGCGGGCATAACCAAAATGACATCTATAAATAAATAGAAAATAATGGTACTTTTCTAATTGAATGCAGATAGGTAAATAAATCAGGGAGCACTTAAGCCCATGTTAGAGACAATGAGTCATTTTCTACTTCTTGGCAAAATGAAAAGGCAATCGGCACTTGGAGTTTCCCCAGATGTGGCAAGCTGGAAAGAAGGCTTTGCACCTAATTGGGCTGCTATCTCAGTGCAAAGTGGGCATATATCATGACCGGATAGGTGTGTGCAAGACCCTCTCAACTTAGAAACAGGTGCCAGGCACTGTGGCGCAGGCCCGTAATCCCAGTGGCTCAGGAGGCTGAGGCAGGAGGATCTCGAATTCAGATCCAGACCCGACAAAAGAGAAGCACTAAGCAATTCAGTGAGACCCTGTCTCTAAATAAAATACAAAATAGGGCTGGGAATGTTGCTCAGTGGTCGAGTGCCCCTGAGTTCAATTTCTAGTAATCTCCTATCACACACACACACACACACACACACACACACACACACACACACACACACACAAATAACATCTTAGAAACAGGTTTGGCAACTACTGCTTAAGGCAATGGTTTGTCACTATGAGTGCATTTTAACTAGAAAAGAAGTAACATACTTGTTGGTTATTTACCCAAATAATAAATTTACAAATAATAAATTCATGAATAAGAGCTGAGCGAGAGCCCAGATCAGTCCCTGGGGCCATCAACAGGCTTTTGTGGGTTAACTTGAGACCTCACACTACACTCTTGTCTGAGTTAGGACTGCATTAGACTGAGAGAGAGAGAACCCCCAAAGCAGGGAGGAGATAGAAGTTCCTTTATGTCTCATGTGAAATGATGGTCAGGTGGTCATGTCTGCTGTGGTGCCCATGAGGTAAGGGAGCTAGGCTCTCTCTGCTGTGTTACTCCAGCTGTGTGGACGGCCCTCATGTCAGCCACCACCGCGATGAGATGAGTGTCGTTTCATCAACAGGGTGGAGAAAAATCATTAAAAGCTACAATTTTTTAAATCAGGTGTCTGGAAACTGTCATGTAACACTCCTCCCTGGTCAGAATAAGTCACATGGCTGAATCTCGCTGCAAGGGGGGCTGACAGTGGGTCTCCATTGCCGGGGAGGAAGAAGGTCGTCACCATTAGGGAGGATAAGGTGGCTCTTGGGAGGACAACTGGTCCCTCTGCCATACTTGTTCATGTAAAGGAAGAAAACTGGGTTGTGGCACATTCTAAGACAAAAACACCTGGCCCTGGAATACTCCCACTTTCCTCGAATTCCCAGATAACCAAACAAGTCAAGGGTAAATCCTAAATTGAAGTATATTCATTGTTCCACAGAGATGGATGGGAAGAGCCAATTTCTGGCTTTTTCCTAAATTTCACCTTGCTGATGTCCAAATTCTGTAGCACATCTTCCTTCAGCTTGGGTCTAGGTTCTTCTGTGAGAAGAAACTTCCTCTAGACATAACTTTTAAAGTCTGTTAACTTTTAAGCTTAAATTTGAAAGGGGTTCTGAGTCTCCTATCCTTTCTTGAGAGAAGCTTCTCCTGGGAGAAAATGAGGTTGGATCTGCCCATATAAATTGTTGGAGATGAAGGGGTAATAAATTAGCTCTTCAGGTATTTGTACGATTTCTTTAGGATTTTGCTATTTGCAGCTGTTGGTTAGGTATTCTATTAACCTGGATTTTTTTTAAAAAAGGAATTTTAAAAATCAAAGCAATTAAAAACATTTTAAAAATCCTTTTCTTTTCCTGCTAAATTTTTAATCTCTCTAGTTTAAAGATGGATGACTTCATGTGCCTGGATGAAAGCAGTAAGATATGCCTTCGAGAGCCTGGAGTATATGCCTTGGAATTATTCTATGTATGACAAGAACTAAGTAAATAGAGTATCATGCCAGGAGTTCACTGTGGCAGCAATTGCTTGGAATATCATTTAGTACCACTCTATCCGATTCTTTCATTAAAGAATTCTCGGAAGTGGCTGTGGTTCATGAAAGGAAGGAAAGCTGCCTTAAAAGGACAGGTCTTTGGGGGGAATCATGAGCTGAGTCTGGTGGGAGGGCAGGACTTCAACTCATGCCACTGCATTCAGTCTGCACTTATGGATGCAGAGGAAGTGGCCGGTGTGGAGAGAAAAGGCTAAGTTTTGAAGATCTGTAATGGAGGCCTTTATAGCATGTATTGAGCACCTGGTGTATGTCATCCATTGTCCTGGGTGTCTTGCACACTTTCATTTAGTCCTCATAGTAATTCCGGGGAAGCAAGTCTGAATGTTCTCAACTTACAGATGTAGAAACTAAGTCCAAAAAAAAAAAAAAATGAAGAATCAAGGTCAAGGACACACCCACAGAAAGTCAAAGCTTAGGCTTGATTAGGATCTGCCGACTTCACAGGCTCTGTCTACCTCACCACACTGGGCTATGACATCAGGAAGGCAGAAAAAGAGAAGACCTGGTGAGCTGGTCTAACCTGGGGCTCCACCTCACAAAGTCCTCACGTCTACACTCTCCTCCCTCACCAGTAGTCACACATTCACCAAGGCTGGGACAGCTGCTGTGTCCTGAGGACTGACAGGGGCTCTGGTGGCTTGGATAGGTCAGGTGTGGTGTGCACTTTCAGCATGAAGATCAATAGTGGTTCCTAACATCATTGATGGTCACCACTTATATGCAAATAGGACAAGGCTGGGGAGCTCTACTGGTGTCCCAGGGTCTGCTGTTTTCTTCCAGGCACTGCCTTAGTTCCTGATTAACCAGGAGTTTTGTTTTGTTTTGAAGTCACGAACATCCCAGCTGTCAAAGTCTCTTGTTCCCAAGCATCTGCAGCCATTCTGCCTTGTGCCATGAGCTCATCTGATCTCTTCCTCCGCATGGCCTTGCATTTGACCTGATCTTGGCCATGAGACCTTCAACAAAAGGCTAAGTGGTAAAATGATATTTGTGAGTCAGTCCTCCCTCTGAGTCAGAGATGAAGCTATGCCTCTGCATGTGAGAAGCAGCCACCCTGGGCTGAAACCCTGCAAACTTCTTCTGCTTATTTATTTTGGGGTAGCAATTGATTGGGGTGGGGAGCTGTGGTTGGTGAGAGTAAGGAGAAAACCTCAGAGAGACCAGCTGCATTATTTCTCCTTCTCTTCTGTCTCTCTCTCTCTCTCTCTCTCCCTCCTTTCCTCTGACTTCTCACTTTTTTTTAAAAACAGCAGAACATAATGATTCAAGGATAATTTATGCTTTTCCCTAAAATTTTGATGGGGGAATTTGTTCCCAACTTTAATTCTATCCCATAGTAAAAACTGGCAAGTTGGAAAAAATACTGGGTAGGAAGCAAACAAGAAGACCATAACTCCCAAACCAAACCAACAAAAACCAACCCAAAAAGTTTTTAAAGTACTGGCTTGAAAAATTGAGAATTGAGTGATCTTAGGTGAATCAAAACTGTAGAAAGCTCCATTTCCTCAAAAGAAATATGAAGTCAAGCAAACTTCTCTTACTTCGCCCATAAAAATGTCGTCAGACACAATGAAATAATCTGGGCAAAAGTGCTTTAGGTGCACTTATAGTCCATTGACTTTTGACCGTGGTACCAAGAACACACAATGGGAAAAGAACAATCTCTTTGATAAAGGATGTTAGGAAAACTGGATATTCACACATGAAGGAAACAAAGTAGACCCTTATCTCACACCATAAGCAAAAATCAACTGGTAAATAATGAAAGACTTAAACATAAGACCTGAAACTATAAAACTACTAGAAGAAAACATGGAGGGGGAAACTATACAACAACGGAGAATGATTTTTTTTGGGGGGGGGGTGTGATTCCAAAAGCTCAAGCAACAAAAGCAAAAACAGATAAAAAGGTTTACGTCAAACTAAAAAGTTTCTCAACAGTTCAGTAAACAGGAGTGAAGGGGCAACCATCAGATTGGGAGAAAATATTGGCAAGTCATGCATCTGATAAGAGGTTAATATCCAAAATACACGAGGAACTCAAACAACTCAACAGCAAGAAGACAATCTGATTCTAAAAATGGGCAACGGACCTGAAGTGACATTTCTCTAAAGGGAATATACTAATAACAGATAAATGAAAGCAAAAATTAAAAAATGAAAAAAAATGAAAGCAAAACAAAACGAAAATTGCTGAACTTCAATTATAATCAGGAACATGCAAATTTAAACCATAATGAGATATCAACTCACACTTGTCAAGATGGCTATTATAGAAAAGATGAGAAATAGCAAGTATTGGTGAGGATGTAGAGAAAAAGGAATCTCTTGGTCCACTGTTGGAAGGAATGTAAATTAGTACAGCCATTATAGAAAACTCTATGAAATGTTCCCTCAAAACTAAAAATAGAATTACTGTGTGATCCAGCAATCTACTGGATATATATCCAAAGGATCTGGAATAGAATATCAGAGTGATAGCACACTCTAATGCTGATTACAACATTATTCACAATAGCCAAGTTATAGAATCAACTAAGTATTCACCCGAGGATAAATGGATAAAGAAATACAGCAAGTCTATACAACAGAACACTACTCAGCCTTAAAAAATGTGAGAAATTCTGTCATTTGCGACAACATGGATGAACCTGGATGACTTTATGCTAAGTGAAATAACCCAGGAATAGAAAGACAAATACCACGTTTTCACTTATATTGTATATATAATCTAAAACCATTGAATTCAGAAGCACAGAGCAGAATGGTGGTTACCAGACCATAGGAATGGGAGGAAGATGGCAGTGAAAGGGTACAGTGTTTCAGATAGAAGGGAGGATTAAATAGTAAGTATTTGAGGTGATGGATAATTTAATTAGCCTGATTGCACCATTCCCTGTTTATTTATTTATATAAATTTATATGAATATAAATTTCATGATGACACTTTGTATCCCGTAGATATATATGATTATACATAATCTGTCAACATTTGATGCATTTTTTTAAAGGAAGTATTTTGTAAACTGTGAAGTGTTTCACATACATGGTTAACCATTTGGGCTTGGTTCAGACAGATGTGGAAGCAATTCTTACTGGTGTTGGCATTTGGGAAAATTACTTTATCTCATCGGTCCTCAAACAGGGCCAATTCTGTTCTGCCCAGGGATTATTTGACAATGTGTAGAGACTTTGTTGTGGTTGTTGTTGTCACAGTTGAGTGTACTACCAACATCTAATAGGTGGAGGCCAGGGATACTGTGGAATACCTAACAATTCTCAGGACAGTTTCCCACAACAAAATTTTCTGGGCCCAAATGTCAATAGTGTCAAGGTTAAAAAATTCCTTAAAAATAACCTCAGGGTTATTTTTCATCTTACTGTAAGATAGGAATAATAGCCATAGTGCCTATTGTGTAGAGTTGTGTGGGCTAAGCTGTTCTTGAATATCAATGTTTCTTAAACTTACCATAGTAAACAATCATATGGTTTTAGCTTCCTTGTGTCCATGCCCCTCTTCCGAAGTGCATTGTCTTCAGTTTTGAGAATTTCTTTTCCCCAATCATGTGAGATCTTGGTGGGCACATAAACCCAGATGTATCTCTAAGTAACCAAAAGAGGCCACATCCTTCCTCTCCTGCCCCAGTCCAGCCAGGGGGTGAGCATGTGATCTGACTTTGGGCAATCAAACAGTCTCTACTAGAACATTGACTCAGATGTATGAGAAAAAGTGATGAAAGCATGCAGCCTGGGCCCGCTTCCCAGCTCCATGAAGCCCCTCGGTTCCTGTCTTTTCTGGGCCTGCTTCAACCTTCCTGTGGATTCAGCAGGGCTCCACAAGCTTACAGTACATTTTCAGAGTTGATTTAGTTGCTTGCAGTCCAAATTCTTAACTGTGCATTTATTCACCAATGACCCAGTGAACAGAAAGAACCCGAGACCCTGTGAACTATGTCTGTTGGTAGAGGGCACGGGACCAAGGCAAGGAATTGTAGCCTAGATGACAGAAAGACCTAAAGAAGCCTCTAACTGTACCCCTCCCACCAGTACTGTGGTGATATTAAGTCCCAAGCTCTAAAGCTACATTCTTTACAGAAGTAAAAGCTGAATCTTTCTCCTCTGGCCAAGTTCTTATCAATAAACATAAATTAGCAAAGTGTTTTAGCTCTATCCTGCAGTGAACCCTTTACATTTGGCTAATAGAATTAGGCAACAATATGACTTAAAATATTGATTAAAGCAAATTCTCAGAAGTACACGGTATTTTTATTGTAAAATCTACATTTGAAACTACCCCCTCCTCCCCATTTTATCTTTAGTGGCTTTCCAGACCCCATTTTAATATCTATGTAGCTTGAAAATTTACATTTTGTGTCTATTTGGGAGCAGTAGTTAGGAGTAGTGTAGCTGAATAATGACACTGGCAATTGATAAACACAAGGAAGAGCAAAATACCAAACTCATTAACAGTTGTTTTTAATTTAGATTATTTCTTTTGACCAGAAATGTGACTGTTTGGTGGGAAAAAACAAACAAACAAAAAAAAACTCTAGCTGGGCTTAGTACCTCATACCTGTAATCCCAGTGGCTCAGGAGACTGAGGCAGGAGGATCAGGAATCCAGTAATTTAGTGAGGCCCTAAGCAACGCAGGGAGATCCTGTCTCTAAATAAATTATAAAAAAGGGCTGGGGATGTGGCAGCAAGACCAAAAGAAGTGTTTGAATATCAATGCTTCTCAAACTTACCATAGTAAATAGTCATATGGTTTTAGCTTCCTTGTGTCCATCCCCTCTTCCGAAGTGCATTGTTTTCAGTTTTGAGAATTTCTTTTCCCCAATCATGTGAGATCTTGGTGGGCACAAAAACCCAGATGTATCTCTAAGTAACCAAAAGGGGCCAATCCACTGGGTTCAATCCCTGGCACAAAACAAAACTAAAACCTCAATAAGCTTCATTTTCTGTTTTAAAATGATAGATTAATAACAGTCACATTTGTTTAGTGGCTTAAAATAATACAAATAACGTTTACGTTTACATAGAATGTTATATCTATACGTTTTCTCGTTCTCTCTCTCTCTCTCTCTCTCTCTCTCTCTCTCTCTCTCTCTCTCTCTCGTCCTGGGGAAGTGCTCCATTACTGGTCACTGCACAATTTTTTGATTTTTGAGACAGGGTCTCATGACTTGCTGAGGCTGGCCTAGAACTTACTATTCTCCTGCCTCAGCATTCTGAGTTGCTGGAATTATAGCTGTGCAGCATGGCACCAGGCCACATTTTCTCATTATACATATAACTTTTAAATTTCAAGTGTATAAGAGATATAAACAGATTTTATTTTCTACTGGTGAAAAAGACAATATTTGGAATAGGAATACAGAATTGCAATTCATGGTTCCATTAACTATTCTCAACAGATAATACAGTTATTCCAAGTCTAGATTCGATAGCATACGCTTTCATTAATATATAAAGTTACGACTGAGGAGAAGGATGGGTACAGCAACATCAATGTTTAAAGCAGCACAATTTACAATAGCTAAACTGTGGAACCAACCTACATGCCATTCAATAGATGAATGGATAAAAAAATGTAGCAGATATACACAATGGAATATTACTCAGCAATAGAAGAGAATAAAATCATGGCATTCGAAGGTAAATGGATGGAGTTAGAGAAGATAATGCTAAGTGAAGTTAGCCAATCCCCAAAAACCAAATGCCAAATGTTTTCTTTGATATAAGGAGACTGATTCATAGTGGGATAGGAGAGGGAGCATGGGAGGAATAGACGAACTCTAGATAGGGCAGAGGAGTGGGAGGGGAAGGGAAGGATCATGGGGTAATTAATGATGGTTGAATATGATGATCATTATTATCCAAAGTACAGGTATGAAGACATGAATTGGTGTGAATATACTATGTATACAACCAGAGCTATGAAAAATTGTGCTCTATATATGTAATAAGAATTGTAATGCATCCTGCTGTTATATATAATACAAAAATTATATATATATATTATATATATAAAGTTACATTATATATTTAACTGTGGTAGCAGTCAACCATCCACACAATCCTTGAGTAGAACCATTAGAAGGAAAACTGGGTAAAAAAATCTTTGTGAATGTATTTAAAATAAAATCATGAAGTCTCTAAGGAAACCAGATAAAAATTGTACTTTAGACCCAGTTTTCTCATTGCCTAAGATGGGAAAATAATTATTTGGGCTGGTTTTTTGTTTGTTTGGTTTGATTTTTTTTTTTTTTTTGGTGCTAAGGATGGAGCCCCAGACCTGGTGCTGTACCACTGAGCTACACTCCCCCAACCCTTAACTGGTTGTTTTGATGAATAAGTGAATCTATGGGTTTTAAATTTACTTGAAAAGGTCCCTTATGGGGAGTGAAAACATTTTTTGCAAGGGAGAAATCAGCTAAACCCTCAAAGTAGTCACTGTTTATCACTTTGGGTCAATTAAAGGAGGAACATGATCAAAGATGATATTTCTTAAGGAGACACATATTTCAGGGGATAATCTGATATTGGAGAGACCTTGGTGTATTCCATTGTTAGTGACGACAGGAGAACACCCAATTCTATTTCTGTCCCCCCTCCCCCTTCAATACAGCAGCACTGAGCTGATAATGTTCCTGATCCTGGCACATGAAGAAGCCAAACACATAATTTTCCCTTGATTGGGTAAGATGCAGTTAAAAAAGAAAAAAAAAAGACTAGGATGACTGAGTTTGGGCTACTGACCCCCAAAGGAGTATAACTGCTTCTCAGAGATCCAGCATGTAGCCATGAACTGTTCTCCCCATACTGAATGGCAATGCATCCTTTGAAACTCATCCCAAAGGGCTTGTCCTCCAGGTAGTCTTTGCCACTCCCAGTCAGCTGTGATCTCAGGCACTTGGCAGTGGGTTTGGATTTCTCTTATGGAACTTACCACGGGTGTAAATCTCCTACTAAGTTGGGAGCATCTTGAGGGTGAGAAGCACATCATATTATTTTGCTAATCTCTCTAGTCTTGATATACCCTGTTAGAGTAGCACTGGGGGCCTCGAAGAAGCACAGGTTGTGCAGGCTGGCAGAGCTGGGCTTGAATCTTGGCTTCCCACTGTCTAGCTCTGTAACCCCAGGATGCTCCTTCATCTCTCTGAAACTCTTTTTTTCTTTTCTGTGAAAAGGAGAGAGTAATGCTGATCAAACAGGAGTTGAGGGTGGGGGGAGTACTGTAGTTCTCAAATATTAGTTTCTTCTTTTTAATTTCCTTGGTATTCGTTGTTTGAGTTAACTGAATTCATATTGTCCCCATGTTTAGAAGAGCAACATTTATAGTCAGGACATCTAATCAAAATTTGTGCACTAAAACGAGGCTTATAATTTAGATTAGTTGAAGTGGGTCTAGTTGTTCATTTTTCTACAATTTGCTTATCCGTGAGAGGCTTAATGTTTGGTGTTCTCAGTTTACTCATAACAAATTCATTTCATCAGTTAGCACTACTGCTCCCTGGTGGTGGCATACCCAAATTGCAAGAACATTAAAGAAAATAGCAACAGACACAGGGCACTCTGAAGGCCAGTTAGAAAGAGGTAGTTCATAGGCATAGTTTCTCTTTGACTCCATATTTATTGCTTTTTCTTTCCTTCTCCATTTTTGTTGTTTTGCTTTGTTTTTGAGATGAGATCTCACCCAGGCTGGCCTTAAACTCTTGGACTCAAGCAATCTTTCTGTCTCAGTCTTGGGAGTAGCTGGTACTACAGGCATGAGACACTCTGCTCAGCTTTATTGCTTTTTCTATCCATAGAAAATGAAGAGGCTGAGTGTCAAGAGCACTTGCTTACATATCTTCTAGCTAAATCCTCTGGACTACAGAATGCACTGATGATGCATCTTCCTCCCTGAGGCCAACAGAGATACTTCTGTCATTAGTGATATAATCACCAGAAGCACAGACCTCCTGAACCCTCCACCTTCAGCCAGACTCTCCTCCACATCCTCACCCCCAGTCTGCCATTATCAAACCCTCTCCCAGGGTCAACTCCTCTCTGAACTACCTTTGATCCTCTTGTACCCAACTTCCTGACATTTGTCTTAGTGGTGGTTACTTTTTCTCTCATGTTCCAAACACCTTAGAGTATAAAAAATTGGATAGATATCCTCCTGGATACTTATTACTTGCTAGAAATTATTTGTCTTCCCTCATCCTTCAGAAACTCCAACTCCTTCATGGTGTCCCACTACTCACCCAGGATTCTCTTATAGCCCTTTTCAACTAGCCTTCCCGTTACACCTCTTTGTTTATAAGATGGCACCTGTTCACTGTCTTCTTCATTTTGCTATTATGGATTATTCTCAGTGACTTCCACATCCATGTGGGTGATCCATCCAATACCCCAGGCTCTTGGCTCCTTGGCTTCAGCACCTCCAATCACCTTTTCCTCCACCTCCCCTCCCACCATCAATTCCTCTGCTCAAGCCAACAATGGCATTACCTCTGAAATATCAATCTCACTCTTCTCTCTCTGATACTTACTGCTCTTCTCATTTATCCTGTTAGTACCACTACAATATTTTTGGACCATATCAGGTCCATTGATTCATTGATTCTACATTTGTCACTCTCCATCACCATTTTCACCCCTAAAAGTAACAGTACTGGCCTCCTCACCCAGGTCACATTCCTCCTTTCTTACTGCAGTGGAAGATATTTCACCTGTTCCAGATCCCACTCCTCACCTTTGCTCCTGGACTCACCCACCATCTCTGGCCCTCACCCATCATCCATGTTTCTTTCTCTATGGGTTTTTTTTTCCATTAGCAATGGATGTATCTCATTTCTTTATCTACCTTCTCTTGATCCATTCTATTCCTCTAGCTGCTGCCTTCTTTGTCTATTCTGTTTCATGCAAAATTTATCAAAAGATGCTTTGACTTGCAACTCCTGCTTCCTCCAGTGAGGTGACCAGCCCCTTCACTGCACTGCCTTGCTCTCAAGGTTAACAATGACCAGCCTGCTGCCAACCTGACTGTTCTCATCAGCATCTCAGCAGCATTTAACCTAGCCCACTGATTCCTCTTTGAAACCTTTTTTCTTTTGGCTCCACATGTTGTTTTCAAACATCTTTACTCATAGAGCCCCTAAAAATTTTTTTGTAAAATTTTGTAGACTCTTACACATTTTTAGAGTTGACATCTATATATTTCATCATAAGTTTAAATAGTTGTGAGGGATAGAATTTCTAGTATTTCATAAATATTGACATCTTAAAATAAAACTGTTATATTGCTCTTTTAAAACGTGCCCAGTGGAATCTAAACACCATAGAAATTTGATATTCACCATGATCCATTTGGAAAACACAGACTTCTTTAATAGAAATTTTACATTGTTTCCTTCATCCTTGAATTTACATTTTCATTCAACAGTTCCCACAAAAAAATTCTCAATGTATTTTATCGATCTACCAACTTCTCTGCAACTAAATCATGTTTGCAAAATCAAAATTAAAGCTAAAATTTTTTTATAAGTTTCCATAAGTTAAAATTTTTCTTTTAGATTCAGTTATCATTAATTATTTAGTTATTTATACACTTGACCAATATAACATAAATATTATAGATTACAAATGTTGATGAAGTATTAGCCTGAAAAGAAAATTGTATTATAAACATAAATTCTTATAAGTTGGTTAGGGCTCCTCCCTCCATAGTTCATGAATTCATGGATGCTACTACTTATCATTATAATGAGACAGTTTAAGCACCTCTCTCCTATTTTGTCTTTTTAAAAGATGTAAGTGACAAGAAAACTTATTTACATCATAGGAGTGCTATTCAATTCTTTGAATTCCTTCTGAAGTACATGCCCTGAATTGCAGATTAACTGATCACAATGTTTTCCAAAGATCTAAAGCTACCAGCTGGCATCTCAATTAGGATCTCCTGATATTTTCGGGAATATCAGGTGAATACTAGGTATTATAGTGTTTCTAATTGTTCGTGTGTGTGTGTGTGTGTGTGTGTGTGTGTGTGTGTGCACCTAGAACATTTTAATAATGCTGGGCACAGCACTATAGTAAGGTTTGGGGCAGATGAAAATGGGAGATGGATGGTGAGAGGAAGGTGGGATGGAGAACCTTCTTTGTTTTTGATGTGGTGGGAGACCGGGAATGCCTATATTCCCCTTGGATGATCTATGCATACTTGTAGTTTTCTGGTCCCTCCTAACATGTAGCCTTCCTTTTTTAGTCCATTTTCTGGCTGTTACTTCTCTGTTTATCTACCATTGAGTTATCTGGGCATCATTTCTGGCCACCCTCTCTTTTCTCCCCCATCTCTTCCCTAATTGATCTGTATCAGTCAATAAGCTGTCAATACTGTCAATAAGCTGATGTTCCAATCTTACGTCTCCTCCATGACCTCTCCCCGCAAGCTCAGATTCCTATATCCAACTCCCAATGTGATTTTCTATGTGAATACCCACTTGACATTCCTAAGTCATTGTGTCTGAGAGGGAATTTATGATTCTTTAGCACCATTTCCCATTACCATCTTCCACACCGGAGAAAATAAAAGGGTACCATTATTAACCCTGCGGCTTAATCCCCAAACCTAGGAGTTAAGTCTTTCTTTTCCTTTCCACCCTTCTCCCTTGTCTGAAGGCAAAGCTGCCTTAGGGAGCTTGCATCAGGGAGAGGATGCCTGTATCTGCAGATCTCCTACACGTTCAGGCTAACACTGCAGATGCCACCTCCTTTCTGGTCTCCATTCTGATTGCATCCCTCCTCACCAGTGTCTCCTGGGAGGTATGCCTCCATATATCATAGCCTGCATCTGGGTTTTAGGCTGTGCTTCTGTGGAAACTGACTAAGCCAGTGTTTAACTAGAAAATATTCATGGAGTCTATAAACCTAGATTCTGTTGTCTTCTTGTAATGTTAAGTCCATTAATTATATTTATTTGCTCATAGAAGAACCATAGGTAGAAGTGAGAATTTTTATGCCTTTGCATTAATTTAATGATGATCAGAGAAGCCACCTATTAGCAGAAGAAACAATGGAAAGGAGGAGTAGTTGTATTTCTGATTAGAAAAGTTCTAGGATGTTTTTCTATCCTCTGATGACATAGACGGCAGTGGCAGAAGGTACCCCTGTTCCAGTCTTAGCAATCCTGAGTCACATGGCCATTGCCACATACAGCTCAGCTCAGGGGTCTGAGAAGAAACCTCAACATCTCCATGTCTCATTTTTGTCATCTGTAAATGAGGAAAATAATACAGAGTTGCTGAGTGAAGTAAATGAAGTCTTGCATGTGAAAGAGTCTGGTAATTACAAAACACCTCATAAAGGTGGAGTGTTTGGGGGTGTAAAAGTGTCATTCTGATAGCTCGGGAATTGGAAGCATTGTACGAAAGTATGGACCTCTTTTAATTTGTAGAAACTGGTAAAATTGTGTCAGAGTTACATGCATTGTGTTTTTAGTTTAAATTTATTTTAAACTGATATGCAAAAGAACACCCCAAATTGTACATATTTGCAAGGTCCCATGTGATGTTGTGATGCATGTATACATTTTATAATGTTTAAATCAGGGTCAACATATCTATCTTCCCAAACTTTTATCATTTATGATGAAAGTATTCAAATTCTTTTCTTTTGACTTTTTTTGAAGTACATAGTATGTTTCTCTTCTCTATAGTCACCCTGCCGTGCAATAACACCTTGGCACTTCTAACTGCTATCAGACTCTGAGAAACTGTTTTTGTGGAAAACATTTTTTATACTTATTAAATAACAGTACAGATAGGAAGGGGTTACTTTGTAAATGACAGAAAGTATATATATTACAACAAGCCAAAAAGCGCATGTGCACACATACATACATACACACACACACACACACAGACACACACACACATACACACTGTAGCTACAGTGCCTTCTGAGAAGTATTTGGGAGAGTTGAAGAAATAGTATTTCACTGGATTTATTAGCAGTAGAAGGTCCCCCAGGGCGGCCGACATAAGGCTTTAATTATTCAAAGATTGTGCTTTGGCACCTCAAACATTGCTAAACACAGAAATAAGAAAAATGAACAGATTTCTGGTGGCAGAGAGAGACACTTTTTTTTTTCTTTCAGGAAGCAGCAGTGAAAGGGGGAACTCCAACCTCTGGGGGACCCTGAAGGTAACTTACAGCCCAGGGACAGAGTTCTGCCCCATAGATGGAAGAAAGCCGTCCAAACAGACAGAAAAGCCGAGAAGCAGGGAAAAAAAAAAAAAATCAATGCCAGGGAGAGAAGAGAGGAGAGAACAGCAAGGACAGAGAGGAGAAGAGAATGTCAGGCAGTGGAAAAAGCCAAGAACCCCAGGGGCCCCAGAAGAGTGAGGTGACCAGCAGCAGTCCCCTGACCTTGCCCTCCTCAGCGCCCCTGCAGGCAGCAGTGTATGAGACCAAGGCCCTCAGGATCCATGCTCCCCGTGCCCCATCCTCAGCACCAGGATGATGCTGCTGCCTCCCAGGGCCTGATTTGGTCTCCCAAAGTAGTAAGCCTTCCTCGGGCCCTTGTTCACTGTCCCCCTTGTGTGTCCCTCCCATAGGCCACTGTGGGAGCCCTGAGGACAGGCCGCCTTCACAGCCTCAGTGCTTGTGACTTGGATGACATACACCATTCTCCTAATAATGGTTCAGGGAAATCTGGTGAAGAAGGCAAGGAGAATTTTCATGGCAAAGGGTACCATTTTTAATGGCTCACTTAATTCCATGGTTAAGGTACCAATTCTTCAAGGGACCCCACAGGCATCTATATTTGAGTGTGTCCGAGACTGTTCTGGGCAGCCGAGAGCCCAGAACACAGTCAATAAAGCAGATGATGATAATGGCAGGTTACACGGGGTCACACTCGCTCGATGCCAGGAGCTGGGTAAGTGCCTTACACACACCATTAGTTAATCCTCGCAGCAACTCTGGCCTCAAGGAAGGCAGATCAATGATTTCATGGGGGCGGTGGAGAGGAATACATTACTAACAAACAACAAATAAATTATAATCCAGTAATATAAAAGCGTGGGAACCAGAGACTAGGAGTAATTCTGTTTCTCTGCATTGAGGAGGGCTTGGCCTAGAAGAAGCTGCCAGGTAAAATAATGGAGTTGTTCCTGTAAGTTTAAAGTTATTTATTTCCTCAAGGAGAACATAGCCCAAAATAGAGCAGGAAAAGTTCTTGTTTGAGTATTAGCCATGCAAAGAGCAAAATAAAGCTCCGCAGCGTATTCTGCACAACCGAGAAGCAAAAGTTCCACTTTCCAGTCTTATTATTTGAGAAGGATATATGAATTGCTTAGGGGTGTAAATATTATTTATGATGCTTATATTTAACTAGGACGATAGTATTATTACTCTTATTTCTCCAGTTTATTATAGATTGATATTAAGGCAGGACTATAAAGCTCTTTGAATAAATCATTTTAATTGCCTAGTAATATGGGTGTTCATGTTAATTAAGTAGATATTTTGCACATGGCAGAGAGAATTCTTTTAAGGTGTTTCTTTGGAAAGACAGCCTTATAAAGTGCCCTTTGTGGAATAAATGACTTTCCTATTATCAAAACTGAGTACCATGCAACAACTTTAAAAATTATGTTGAAACACTTCATTTTGATCTTAAAATATAGACCTGCCTAGCAGAGAGTGGGCTCTCAATTAGCTTGGAATCGAATATATGTGGGCTGGAGGAAGCCGTGTAGCAGAGGGAGGGCACTCAGGTGAGGTAAGGAAGGACTTCTAGCTCTAGTTTCTGTGAGGCTCTGCAGGAAGGTCACAGGAAGGTCCTTCTGGTTCTCTGGGCCTTGGTTTCTTTACCTATTAAATGCAGCATTTGAACACTTGTTCTTTTAGCTACTAGTAAAACCTAGCCTAGGACTTGATTCTGTCCCCTTTCATGGAGTTAAGTCAGACTCATGGTCTGATTGGACACCAGAATAACAGGCCCTGTCCCTCCATTGACTGTCATGTACTAGGAGGAAACACACAGCTTCAGAGAGTTTATAAGAAAGTTTCTCTTCACCTTGGAACTTATAAGTGTATTAGAAATAGATTTTTTTTTAAAAGTGATTCTTACTATGTTAAAAATGTTTGGGCTGGGTTTGTGGCTCAGTGGTAGAGCATTTGCCTAGCATGTATGAGGCACTGGGTTTGATTCTCAGCATCACATATAAATAAATAAAATAAAAGTTCATTGACAACTAAAAAAAAATTTTAAAAAAGTACCAAAGTGACTACATGTTAAGAAGTAGTGGTGGCATAATGAGTCATTTAAATTTTCTTAATATTTGCATATACTTTCCCAGTTTTCTATCATGGATGTATGGCATACTCATGTTTATGTACATATCTAGTATATACATTTAGGAAAAATGAGAACACTTTTTAAAAAGGAGTTTTGACAATGTTCATAAAGTATCATCAATGAATCAAACACTTCATGATGCTTGTTTCTTATTCTGTGTATGATTTTCAAATTTTATAAATGCTAAGATAACAGGGATAGATCAGTAGCTTGGGGGAGAAGAGGAAATTAGTGGTCACCAAAATCACCTCTTGTCAGGCTTTGCTTTTGAAAGTGTGGACCTCAACATAGTTGACTTCAGTGTTTTATTCAAGAAGATGTACAATGACAAATAAGCCCTTAACAGAATGACCAACATCTTGAGTCATTAGGGAAATAAAAATTAAAATAATGAGCTACCACCACACTAAGATAAAAGGGCTAAGATAAAAAGACTGATGATATCAAGTGCTGTAGAGGTTGCAGAGAAATGGGAACCCTTATACTTTACCAGTGGGAACACAAAATAGGTCAGCAATTTTGAGAAAATTTGGGATTTCTCTAAAAGTATATATACACTACAGTATGACCTAACAATTGCATTCCATAAACTTTTTATTAGCTTTATTTTATTTATTTATTTTTATGTGGTGCTGAGGGTCAAACCCAGTGCCTCACAAATGCGAGGTAAGTACTCTACCACAGCCACAGCCCCAGCCCCACCCCATTCTATAAACTTTTATGTGTGACTGTTCATGGTAGTGTCATAAATAATAGCCCCAAACTGGAAACAAACTAGATGTCCATCAACAAATGAGTTTATAAACAAAATGTGGTTATATGCAGGCAATGAATTAACACAGAAAAAAGAATAAACTACTGATACAAGCAACAATGTGGATGATTTCAAAAATATTGTGTCTTCATATGCATAAAATTTCTAGAAAAGGCAAATCTATAAAGATGACAGGTTGGTTACTGGGGAGATGGAAATATGAGCGGATGTTGGATGTTTAAAAGAACTTCAGTTCCTGGCTTTTCAATCATATCATAATAGCATCAGAGCAAGTAGGTCTTCAGGATTAGCCTTCCCAGCCCCACCCTCAGCAGAAATGCTGGAATAATCCTTGACAGACGGCACCTGGCACCCAGTCTCAATTAGATAATGTGCAACAAAGGTGAGCTCATCACTGTTTGGGGGAACTTGTTTCATACTTGATTGGTTCTGTTAGATAGATTTCCCCTCCCTACTGTATATTAGTTGGTGCTGTTCTGCTCTGGCAAATGGTGGGATGTGAGTGGTGCAGAAGTATTTCAGGTAATTTGCAGGGGAAATGGGAAGATAGTGGAAGTGCTTAAAAACTGGGTTGTATTTCTGGGCATGGTGATGCACACCTGTAATTCCAGAGGTTTGGGAGGCTGAAGCAGGAGGATTGCAAGTTCAAAGCCAGCTGTAGCAACTTAGAGAGGCTCTAAGCAACTTAGTGAGACTCTGTCTCAAAAAAAAAAAAAAAAAATTCAAAGGCCTGGGGATGTGGCTCCGAGGTTAAGTATCCCTGGATTCAATCCCTGGTACCAAAAAAAAAAAAAAGGTTGTATTACTAAACTCATTGAACTCAAAAGAGGTGAACATTGTGATACGTAAAATATACCTAGGGGGCTGGGGTTGTGGATCAGTGGTAGAGCGCTTGACTCGTACATGTGAGGCACTGGGTTCAATCCTCAGCACCACATAAAAATAAATAAACAAAACAATGATATTGTGCCCATGTATAATTAAAAATATTTTTAAAAATAAAATATACCTAGTTAAAGCTGTGAAAAATTAAAATTTAAATCAAAGTTTGCCTAAGACCTTTTTCAGGGAAAAAAAGTTGGTAGGCACTTAAGATATTGCTGCACTTGGTTTTAGAAAGTTTATCTGCAAAACCCATTTTTTTTTCTTTTTCAGAAGTGCTGGAGATTGAACCCAGGGCCTCACCATGCTAGCACTGAGCCATGCCCCTAGCCCCTGCAAAATTATTTCTTGATGCGGATGACATGAAAACACTTTAAGTTTTGAATTTGGGTGGTCCATGAAGCTATTATCGATGATGTAGCTGCTTCAGATTGGAAATAATATGCAAAAGACCAGGACCATTTCATTTATTGGGAGGTTGTGGGGGGGAGAAGGAATCAAATACCAGAGCCTGGAATGTTCTATCTGGTTACTCCAACAGACAGTGAGAAGAGAGCAACATTTAGGAGGTAATAAGTGTATTACATTAGTTGTTTTATTCACAATTCTGAGATAAGTTCTATCATCATTCCCATTTTACAGATGAGGAAAGTGAGGCACAAGGAAGCAACTTGTCCAAGATCACATAACTAGTGAGATATGCTAATAGACTTGGACTCAGGCAGTCAGCTCCCAGAGCTCATCCTCCTTCCCACCATGCCTTTTCCAGCTTCTCCAGTCTGCAGTTGTATGTGAACTTCAAGGGACTGATTCATCAAATATTGTTTATCCAGTTTTGGGGGGGACTGGTTGCACATTGGCACCAATCATCAGCTGTTAGACAGTGTGGTCCTGGTTAACTTGGTTAAACACAGCATGGTTCCGCTTTGTGGGTTGCTTTCCTTTTTGAATAGCCTTTTTGAAATTCCTTTAGAGAAAGACCTTTATGTTCTTTATATAGCTCAACACTTAATTTTCTGTTAATGAACTTAATGCAAACATGGAACTAAAGGTAAAATGGTTGGATGAGTGCACAATTAAGTGTGTATGTGAGACACATGTTCTAGGTGGGGTACTTCCAGACTGAGCTTAGCTCAGTGATGTGATAATAGTCTCTCTTCAGCCTCATGTCAGAGCCTGAGCCAAGCATATGAGCTGCCTTCATGGATAACAGAAGGGGCAGGGACCAACTGGCTCTGTTGCTGAGACCTGCTGGGTATTTTTACAACTAAATCAGCAGGATCTTCTTAGGTAAGGATGGCTAACCACTTGTTCCAGAATACCGTAAAGTTGGTGATTTAAATAATCTCAATTTCCAAACCCATCAATCATAGAATTACAGGGAATAAACTACAGACCAGACCACACCCTGTGTGGAAATGCTGAAATAGCCCTTGACACATGTTGACCACCAACAGAGACCTATCACTCTTTGAGGGGACTTAATGTTTTGGGACAGTTCTACTAGAAAGTTCTTCTCTAACACTACTAATTGCATCTTTTATACCCTGGACTGCTATAGAGCTATATTTTAAAAATATGTTACCTACTAGCCACATGTGGCTCTAGAGCACTTGTATTGTGCCTAGTCTGAATTACAATGAGCTGCAAATGGAAAATACCAGATTCCAAAAACAGGAAAAAAAATTTACATTGATGATATGTTGAAATGACAACATTCTTGATATTTTGGGATAAATATATTATTAAAATTAATTTCAACTGCTCTTTTCACTTGTGGGAACTAGCAGATTTTAAATGACATACTTAGCTAGCATATTCTACTGGATACCACTGCTGTGCAGAACAAATCTGTGCCCTTTTTGAAATGGCAACCTTCTGACCTTTGGAAGTCTTATGATTCCCATAAAATATTTAAGGCTAAACTCCAGGTTCCTTTAAATTTTTTTTTTTTTTACTTTAAAAAATTTCCTTCATTATTAAATGTGTTCCAGTTTTTCAGTGTCTGCATCAAGCTGAATACTGTAATCTAGGACTATGATTAAGATGTGCTAAGCCCTTTAGGGATATTATCTGTCTTGTCTTAATGTCACATTTTGTTAAAAAAAAAAAAAAAGAGAGTTTGGTGGCAATTATATTATTCAACGTTCTTTAACTTGGGGTGTGTGACTCCTGAGTAAAATGGGCTCCAGGGGGTCCACAATCCCCCTGAAATAGTAAATAATTCATGACTGTAGACATTGTCTATGAGATCCTCTTTTGCTTTCATACGATTTTCAAAGAGATCTGAGAGTTTTAAAAGTAAGGCCCATTTAATCATGTCAAGGCTACAGGTACTTAAAACTTCTGGGAATTTTTTTTTTTCACACGACTTTTTAATCTCAATCTCCCACCTTTTTTTTTTTATTTAGTTTTAAATGGATGATCTTGCCTTTATCCCTATTCATTCCTTCTTATCCATGTCAGCTTGTTATTTTAGTTTGATACCTTTTGCCTCTTAGTTCATCTGACATGTAATGAATCAGGCTTCTGTCCCAGCTCTGTTACACCTACAGTTTTGATAAGCCTGTCTTTTTGTCTTCATCCATCATTGACTGAAATTTTGGTCTGGATAAGCCATCCATAGCACTTGGGAGTTTGCCACAGTCACTGCCCTTCGGGAAGGTCATGATTATCCAAGTAGCCAGCCTCCCTTGGGTCTAGTTGTTAGGTTCAGATCTGCTCAGCTGTACTACCATTCATGTCTTCACCTTGCCTACATGATGTCAGATTCTTGGCTGAAATCAAGATATATTTTTGTCTATGACAGTCTCCTGGTCTTCCTGAACTGCAAATCTGTCAAAGAAGGAAATGTGACTGATTTGGCAAAAGATTGATTTGGGGAACCTCTGCTGACTCCCAGGGATCACTGCTGCGTGTTTTCTCAATAATTCTTTCTACAACAATGCTAGGATTTTGACATCAAATTCTCTAGGTTGTAGCTTCTGGAACCTACCTCCCCCATAATCTGATGCCTTTTTGAAAGTTGGAACAATTGTCTTGAAAAACTCTCATTGAAAGACGAAATTTACACTGAATCAAAGATGAGAAATAAAAGCTTTTAAATTAGCTGAGCCACAGTAACATAATGGGGACAATGGATAAGATGTGTTATGTCTAAGGATAAAGTTACACGATAAAGGTGGCCTGGAGACGACACTGTCAACTACTCTAATAAATTCTCTCAAATTGTTTAGGTTATTTGCCATCCAAAGAAGCAATGAGATTTATTTCACTTTGTTTTGTGGACCTTTAAGTTTTCTTCAGGTTGTGATCACTGTGAGTTTTGAGATAGTCATAGTTTTTTTGTGTGTAAAAATCTAGGATAGCTAACCACATTTCCTCTAAGAGTCATAAACATTTTCTTTTTTTAAATTGTTTTAATTAGTTACATATGACAGTACAATGATCTTGACATATACATTTGAATTAGGTGGGATATAATTTCTCATTTTTCTGAGTGTACAGGTTGCAGAATTACAATGGTCATGCAGTCACGTATATATCCACAGCAATAATAATGTCTATTTTATTCTGCTGTCCTTCCATTCCCCCCTTCCCCTCCCCTCCCCTCCCATCACTTCTCTCTACCCAATCTAATGTGACACAATTCTTTTTTATTTTTTTCCTCACATCATCATACTTGTGTTCTGTATAACGAAAGGGGACTCCTTCCCTCTTCCATGCAATTCCCCTTCTCCCTCTCTATCTTCCCTATCTAGAGGTAATCTTCTTCCCATGCTCTTCCTCCCTATCCCATTTTGAGTCTCCTCCCTTATATCAGAGAAGACATTTCGGCATTTGTTTTTCTGGGATTGGCTAACTTCACTCAGCATAATCTGCTCTAATGCCATCCATTTCCCTGCAAATACCATGATCTTGTTATTTTTTAGTCTGAGTAATATTCCATTGTGTATAAATGCCACATTTTTTTTTTATCCATTCATCCATTGAAGGCATCTAGGTTGGCTCCACATGGTGGGACTTCAAATTGGTGCAGCCAATTTGGAAAGCAGTATGGAGATTCCTTGGAAAACTAGGAATGGAACCACCATTTGACCCTCTTCTCGGACTATATTCAGAAGACCTAAAAACGGCATGCTGCAGGGACACAGCCACATCAATGTTTATAGCAACATTTTCTTTTCTATCAGAAAAAGCAGATGTCAGGCTGCTTGATCTGCCTCACTCTCAGGAGCCGTAGAGAAAGCCTGCATTCCGCTCTCAAGCATCCAGAGCCAGCGTCCTCAATCTTAGATACACAGTGAAATCCCCTGAAGCTTTGAACATCCTCATGCCTGGGTCACACCTCAAGGTTAGGATTTAATCGGCCTGGGTGTAGTTGGGCATCAAAGGTTTTTTTTTTTTTTTTTTTTTAAATTCTCCAGGACATTCTAAGGTGAAGCCCATACCACTCACCAAGGTCAGTGGGTCTGTTCCAGCCAAACAGCAGCAGCAGCATATGAAGTTTGTTTAAAAATGTACTTTCCTGAGCCCCCACCTCAGATCTAGGGGATGAGGTATGGAGGGGGGTGCTCAGAAATTAGTGTTGTAACAAGCCCACCCTGCAGGTGATTCCAAGGCACACCCGGGTTTGAAGGCCATCGCCACAAATTCTTTTTCTCCTCGGACAACATCATCCTGCCAAATGTTATTGACCCTAAAGACATGTGGTGTGAGGCTGATTAGAGCTCTTTCAGGCCACAGGTAAGTCATGCAGAACATGGATTGCTCAATTTCCCTGTCAGCCATGGAACTGGTCCTGCACAAGGTACCAAGGACGCTTTCATCCAGTGTTTGACCCATAATGGCTGATTCAAGGTCTGCTGTGTGACAGTGCTAGATCACTGCAGAGAAATAGCAGAATACCACGGCTGCCAACATTAAAACACGTTTCACAACTATTTGAGGCATTTTGATGAAACAGAGAGTAAATACCAGTAGGCAGTAAGAAATCAAAGGAAGATCTTTGGCATCATGCCTGGGAGATAGAGGGTTAGAGGTAGCTGGAAGAAACTGACCTGGACCTGTGCTCTCTGTGGCTACAAAGTCAGTGTTTTAGAAGGAGGCCACAATGGCAGCTGGGTTGGCCTTGGAGGAACATGTAGCCATTCTTTCTGGTATATGACCTTGAATAGCCCACAATGTTTCTTTGAATCCCAGTTACCTTGTGTGTAAAAAGCAGGAACAATTGTCCCTACCACATGGGATTGTGAGGCTTGAGATACTACAGTGACCCAATTTAATATTTTCACTTTATGATGCTGTAAAAGTGATATACATTTAGTAGAAACCAAAATTTGAGTTCTGAATCTTTTCCTGAGATTCCTGCCATTCAGGGTAGCAGCTCCCAGTCAACCACAAAAGGAAACAACCAAATTAAACTCTCTCTACAGCATTCTGGGTCGCTAAGCTCTAATGCTCAGCAGGTTAGGTGTATGAGCTGCATTCTTGACATAATTTCCACATGCAATGGGATTTATTGAGATATAACCCCATTATAATCCCAGGAGTATTGGTGCATGTGAAAATGCATAGTATAGCATTTGGCAATAGTGTAATTTAATAAGCCATCTATACACTCACTCCCACAGGAAGTCAACATCATCTCTAGCTACTTTACAAGAACTAGGGCTCAGTAAAACTATGGAGCAGATAAGATAGCTGGTCTGCAGAGCATCTTTAATTCCTGGTTCCAGAATCTTCCTTCTTTTGTTCATAGAATATTTCTTCCCCTCTAGAGCCTGGACCTTAACCTCTCTCCCTCTGAAACTCATCTTTGCTTGTCAATCAGTTGAATGAGAGCTGATATGCTAACAAAGTACAGGGGCAGTTTAACTCAGGAGCACTTGACCACTGAGCCACATCCCCAGCCCTATATTGTATTTTATTTAGAGACAGGGTCTCACTGAGTTGCTTAGCAACTCGCTTTTGCTGAGGCTGGCTTTGAACTCATGATCCTCCTGCCTCAGCCTCCCAAGCCACTGGGATGACAGGCATGTACTGTATACTACAGTGCTTGGCCCACTTAAATCTTTTAACTCCAAAGAGGGAAGGGAACACATAGGAGTGAATGCCTGCCTCATAGCACAGAGTTTATTTCATATTTGTGCTTATTTAGTCCACATAAGAGACACTGCTGTTATCCCCATTTTAAAGAGGGGGAAACCAGTGATGGCAGAGTTTAAGAAACCAGTCAGACTGTTGGGAAATGGTGTTCTTCCCAGAGTCCTTCAAAATTTCAGGTAGGTTTCAGATGTTGATTTCCCACGGGGTTAGCATAGCTTACAGGAAAAATCAAACACAAAATAGATTATTTTCAAGTTCATGTTCTATCTCTGTCTAGTTGTGGGGCAATACAACACTACTGGTTCAGCCTAGGAAATATTTCTTTCCCCATCCTAGTTAGAAAAATCCAAAATATCCCAGCAGATTGAGTTTTATGGGTTTATTCATTGGTCAATTCCTGATAAAAACAACCTTTTCTTAACCCACCTGAGAAGACAATCACTACGAGGTGAACCATAGCAAGAGAACCATAGCAAGGTGGATAGTTTCTCTCCAATAGGATACAATAGCGGCTGAGTTTTGCTTATGATTTGTTATATTATGTTTTAGTCAGGGCTCTCCAGAGATAAAACCGATAGGCTGTCAGGAAAGATATACAAAAAGGGATTTCTTAGGGGAATTGGCTAGTTTGTGGAGGCTGAGACATCCCAGGAAATGCCGTCTCTAGGACCAGGAAAGCCAGTAGCGTGGCTCAATCCAAGTTCTGAAGGCTTCAGAACCAAGGAAGCCGATGGTATAGTTCTCATTCTGAGGCCAAAGGCCTAAGAGCCAGAGAATCAAAATGCCAGAGGACCTGGGGTTCTGACATCGAAGGACAGGAAGAGAAGAGTTACCATGCTGACAGAGAAAGAGAGAAAGGGAGACTTTGTCTTTCTTCCAGCTTTTTGTTCTATCTGGGCTCCCATCTGATAATATGCCCAATAGAGTCACCCTCACAGACATAGTTGGGGAGGCCCAATCATTCTACCCCAAAGCAGAACCACCTGAGCTTCCCTTTCAGCCAAAGAGAGACAGGTTCCTGACCTGCTAAAGCTCTGAGAGGACTGAGCATAAATCATGCTTTACCAGCTCAGTATCCCTGAATCCAGTCAATTTCACACCAAAGATCAGCCACCACACATCATAGAATGTCACACATCATTGCAGAATGTTCTGGAAAACAGTCACTTCTCAAAATGACCACTCATCTTCAATCACCTCTTTTTCCTAGCTTTTCCTACTCTGCCTGTGCCCAGAGAATGGGCCCCTTGGCTCTTGCTGGGGGTCTCACATTTACAACAGCACCCAACATGCTGATGAGCTTAGTGGTCTCTGCCCACTACACCCACCTCTTAAACTACCTTAGAAAGGGATAGGTCTCTCTCTTTTTTTTACATCAGCCTTTTCTCCTGAATTGTCAAGGGGGAAAAAAAAAAACTAAATGTAATGAATCAGTGAAGATTGACTGGTTGTCTGGAAGAGGGAGGGCAGTGAGGACAAGCTGGGTAGATGGGGTTAGCCCTAAAAGCCAGGCTGGCTTTATACTAGAGCTCAATGCAGCAGGGACCACTGCAGAGTAGTGAGTGGCTGGTATGGAGATATCGGCAGAGAAAGGCATCGACTGTGCAGGACAGGCCAGCCAAGTGGAGCATATGGAGGCAGAGACCAACGCACATGCCTCCGGGCCCAGACATGGGGCAGTCAGAGTGATGTTAGGTGTAATACGTGTGTTTTATGCTGAAAAAGAGGGACCAGGAGGAAATGACAACCCAGTGTCTCTACTGGAGGCTACATCAGAGGGAAAAAGTGCTAGATCAGAAAATTACAAGAGTAGAAAAGTTAGTTGGAAAAGGGTAACCAATTTGGGAAGTAAAGAAGCTAGGGAAGGAAATTAGCATTAAGTTTCCTATTTGGATTTCTGTGTCTTTGAAATGTCAAGTAACCATCTAGGTCTCTTAAGATTTAAATTTTTACCTTTTTCTAAGAGCATATGAGTAGGGTGAAATAACCCCCTTGCTCTTTCCATTTTAAGAAGTCTTGGTTGTATATGCTATCCATGTAGGCTTGAATTCTCTTTGGAAAATGAATACTCTTCAGGGTCCCATGGGAGTTGTTCCCTGTGGCATTTGCACAGGCGACCATCTGAGCCGAGTGCTTATTAGATCGGATGAAATATCGCTTAAGGTTAGCAGCCAGACATCACAGGCCACCCACTGGACACGCTGGGAATGAAAAAGAGGCCGAAGGCCGAGCATTTTTAACTAGAAAAGTACAATTGCAAGATGAACAATGGCAGCACCCTCGTGCACTACTGAGCACGTAAAATGAGTGCATGATATCACAACAGAGCCAGAAAAGGCAGCAAATTTCTTTTCAAAGCTCACAGTGTGACAGTTTTACAAGCATCTTTTGAATGGTATCTGTATTCGTTTCCTCCGGCCAGTGTTGAAGCCGATTACCACAAACTTGGTGGCTTAAAAATGATGGTGCCTATTCTGGTATCAGAGTGTTCTGCTTCCAGTGCGAGTTCCCTCCCCAGTCCCTCAGACAGCCAGGCTGGAGGAGGCATCAGGATCTTCAGAGTTGAAAACAGATCATTTCATTTTAAGAAGAATTTAAGCTGTCAAAGTAGATACCTCCCCCTAACCTAAAGGGTGACAAGGAATATATCATTTGTTTATTAATGTCTTAGGAACACAGGAATTAGTATCCGTCCTTCTTATCACCTGTAGACTGACAACTAGATAACCTTGACACCACATGGTACCAACAGAGAGCTGACAGCGGACTTGGTGCAAAGAGTAAAGCAGGACTTCAAGAAAGAGCCACTGTGGAAGTATTTTCCAGTTTTTATTTTTACCACTGAAATAAATCAAAAGGATGTGAAACCCTTTGCTGTTGAATGCTGTGACCAATTTAAACTCAAGTTTGTAAACATTTCTTTGCTGTTAAAATTAAAATAATTATATGTAAAAGATTCAAGTTGTAGTCTCTCTTTGTATTAATCCAGGGATCTTTAATTAATTCCAAAGTCATTGAAAAAATACCACATCAGTGTTTATGTAATTAAGTATTCTCTTAAAAAAAAGAAACAAGAATCTATTAACATTAGTCTTCTTTGCAGATGCATTTGTATTTTTTAAAATGTATTTTTTAGTTGTAGATGGACACAACACTTTCATTTATTTGTTTATTTGTATGTGGTGCTGAGTATTGAACCTAGTACCTCACACATGCTTGGCAAGTACTCTGTCACTGAGCTACAGCCCCAGACCTGAATCTGTATTTTTATTTAATTATTTATTTATTTATATATGATCACAGAATGCATTACAATTCTTATTACACATATAGAGCATAATTTTTCATATCCTCTGGTGCATACAAAGTATATTCACACCAATTCGTGTCTTTATACATGTACTTTGGATAATAATGTCCATCACATTCTACCATCATTTCTAACCTCATGCTGCCTCCCTTATCTTCCCACTCCTCTGTCCTACCTAGAGTTTACCTATTCCTCCCATGCTCCCCTTCCCTACCCCCACTATGAATCAGCCTCCTTATATCCCAGAAAACATTTGGCACTTGTTTTTTTGGGATTGGCTAACTTCACTTAGCATTATCTTCTCTAACTCCATCCATTTACCTGCAAATGCCATATTTTATTCTCTTTTATTGCTTAGAAATATTTCATTGTTGTATTTATGCCACATTTTGTTTATCCATTCATCTATTGAAGGGCATCTAGGTTGGTTCCACAGTTTAGCTATTGTGAATTGTGCCGCTATAAACATTGTGCATCTGTATTTTTAAAAACAAACCTATATAACTCACAGTTTAGAAGAAATTATGATAAAATAGCACAAAAGATGTAAATATTACTGAAATTTAATAGTAGAACGTTGGCATTGCCAGACTCTTCAGATATCATGCTATCCTGTGTGTTTTCACCTCATTCTGTAGAACCCCAGGACTTCATGCTCATAGCTTGGGGGTGAACCCAGTGGAAGGAGTCTTTTACTCTTCTACTAAATAGTGCCATCTTATCTGATTTACATGTTTCTACAAATACATTTATATATTTATGAATCTGCCTACTTTGATCTCTCTCCCATCTTACATAATACTGTCACCTCCTGTATGGGGTCTAGCTTTTTCTGCTTTCCCAATTTAGACATTATTATGATTATTATTTTACTGTCAAGGTTCGTTTAGATTCACTCATGTATTTTCTTTTTCTTTATCTATCTTCCTTCCTGGCATCTGGATCCTTCTTTCTATAATCATTATCCCTCTTTCTGAAGCACACCCTTCAAATTTCCTTAATTGAGGGTCTTTGGCAGTTAGCTGCCTCAGTTTTAGTTTGTGACAAAATGTGTTTACTTTGCCTTTGTATTTTTGCTTTATGTAAAGTTCTAGGCTATCGTTTCTCTAAACATTTTGTTGAATTTTTTCCTATGACATTTGGGCTTTTGTTGTTGCTGTTGGGCAGTCTGCTGCTGGATTAAATATCCTTCTTTAGTGGATAATCTGTCCTTTTTCTTTAGATGCTTTCCACGTTGTCTTTGGTATTTTTTAGCTTCACTGTGCTAGGCCTCCGTGTGAGCTTCTTATTATTTATGTAACTTGGGATTTGTACTTTCTGAATCTGAAAATTCTTACCTTTCATCTATTCTCAAAAATTCTATGCTATTATCACTGGCATTTTCTCTAAAATCGTCTTCTTAAACTCCAGCTAGACATTTTATCCATCTATCACCTGTCCTCCATTTCTTTTAAGTATTCTTTCACAGTTAGCATTTCTTTGCTTCTTTTCCCTCGGTTTGGGCTCATTCCTTGAATGTTATCTTCCAGTTTATCAATTCTTTCTTCAGCTTTGACTAATCTATTAAGTTATCCTTGTCCTTTAAATTTTTGTTTTTAGTTTTTTAAAAATCTGGTACTTTGAAAGCATCTTATTACTCTCTTGGGCTTTTTTTGGGGCGGGGGGTGGTAGTGGGGAAGTACTGGGGATTGAACTCAGGGGCACTTGACCACTGAGCCACATCCCCAGCCCTATTCTGTATTTTATTTAGAGACAGAGTCTCAGTGAGTTGCTTAGTCCCTTGCTTTTGCTGAAGCTGGCTTTAACTCTCTATCCTCCTATCTCAGCTTCCTAAGCTGCTGGGATCATAGGTGTGCACCACCATGCCTAGGAGGTTTTTTTGTCTTGTTTTTATTTCATTATTTATTTCACTACCATTTTATACCTGGTTATGTTCTTCTTTATAGTCCACTCCAATATTTTGAATTCCTGATGGTCTGATTCAGCTGATGTTTCTGCCAACTCTCATTCATGGATCTGTTTCCTCATGCACTTTGTATTTTTTGGATTTCAAGTCCCTAGCCAGATAGATCTGGAGGAATCCTACAAGACCCAAGCTGAAGGTGAGTTCCGAGGAGAAGATTTGTGTCTACTTCTCCCAGGAACCCTGTGTGTCACTACCCATCTGGGTCTACTTGGGTTAATTTCTTACTTGAGTTTTCCTGGCTGGCACAGATAGTATCAAATTAACTCCAAACCTTTGAAGGGCAGGCCTGTGATTATGAATTTTCGGGGAAGATGTAATATTCTGACCCAGAGCCTAAGCGGAGACAGAAGACTTCCCTGTTATTTCTCTTTATGGGGGTTATGTGGACGATGCACCTTTCATTATTCTAAATTTCTGTGAGGTCTGTTTCAATTCCCCCATCTCACTTAGGTCCCAGTGCATCCATTGAAATCTAAGCCTCTGGGTTACCAGGATTGGCAAAGGCCTACAGGGCGGCTATAGATGGAGCTAAACACCTGCTTTCCAGCTCTTCCCAGCTCAACCATTTTCTTACCCTTCATTTTTGATGAGCTCAGTCATGAAAAAGATGTTCATTATATGTCATCCAGCATTTCCAGATATCTCATTTCAAGTATTTCTCCAAACAGAAGTTTTGCATTAATTTTTTTTCCTAAGGGAGAAACTTAGGAAAAAAAATTAATATAGTCCCAGAAAAGATACAGAAAAATGGAGACTAAAACTAAGCCTGTGAACTCTTGGCTCACTTCTTCATCGATCACACAAAATGGCAATGCCTCAACTCTCGGGGCTGGTATGTGTTGTGTCACTCCTAATAACTCTTGAGGTGTCTCTGAAATTAGAAGTAAATTTCCTCCAAATTGTGATAACTTGCTACAAGAAGTTGAGATGAAATCATTGTCACAAGGTCATTTGATGCATTACAGCTGTGAGATAAGAAGCTCCCATCTCTGACTCTCAAGGCTGTGGTGACATGGGTAGAAAATTTAGACATAACTATCTGGAAGCACTTTCTGGCTCTGGGGTCTGAATTTGAAGTGACTGATCATGGAGAAGAACTATCTGAACTTATTAGACAGCTACCTTTAGATTCACAAGGTATAACTTATCAACAGTGTCAGGTCTTCCTTATGGGCAAGAGGCTCAATTTAAGTGTATTTACTAAATATTAGGAAAATAGTTAAAAAGTTATACACATTTGTTATTTGTGTATTTCCAGAAAAAGTGAACTCGGTTTGCATCCTAAAAGAAATATGAGAAATGCTGTATAATAATGCAACTACCAATTGTTGAATAGAGGAAGGAAAAGAGTTTATAAGATCCCAATGTAAAGAAAAAAAAGGGCAAATTAGAAATTTTAATGTTTCCTCTCTCAAATGAACCAGTGCTGGCTGACAAAACGCCACCACCAAAATATACATATTCGTATATATATATCCATATATATACACACATATATTTGTCGTATGGATATGGATATATGCATACACACAAATATAAAATAACACAGGGTGACCAGTTGTAGTATTATTTTGCTTCATTGAAAATTCCTAAATTTCCATATGAAATGGAGATATCATCCATGTGAAATGGAGACATCATGAGTATGCTACATTTTTCTTCAATTTAATCTTGTTCTCTGATGATGTTCATTCACCTTACATAGCCTTTTATCAAACTTAAGGAAGTTGTGGGATTGAAACTTCCTGAAGAGGGCGCTATTGACATTGTCAACTATATTAAATTTTCTTTTTCTTTTTTTTTTTAAGGGTTCACAAATTATAGTTTCTGCTTAAAAGTCATTAGGTTGATATTTGGGTGTTGAATTTAAACAGAAAGTCTAAGCAGACCCGTAACCGTTAAGCTATATAATACTTTTGAAAGCAGCGTTTCTGTGCTGGATTATTAAACTCGGAAGCCTGCGCCTCCCTCCCCTCCTCCTTTTATTATTTAATGAACAATTCCTCTTCTGGTCTGTATTAACAATGGTGCTTGGAACTCGGCATCGATAACACACTGTATGCCCTGTTGTGCTACATGTTGAATGATTTGTGTGTCTTTGAGAAAGTCCAGCGTCTCCTCTTAATCTGGTATCCTGGAGGCTCTGTAATTTACTCCCACAGTTCCCTGCCATAACATATTTCATGTCAAGCAAAAGAGTTTTTTTCTTTTTCTTTTTTCCTTCTTAAAAAAAAAAAGAAAAACTCTTAATAGAGATATTTTCGAACAAAGACAGAGGGCAAGGAGGGCCTCCTTAGGATAGTAAATGAGAACATAACCATAGCTTATTTTTCTTTTGTATTATTATGAGGCAATTGATGATTGCCTGGGGCTTTACTGATGAATCAGACTTTTAATAAGTTTCAGGGAGAACAGTATTCACGGAGATAAGTTAATTAATTGCTCCGCTGTGTGAAAGCTCATGAAGATAGTGTTTCATTCTATTCTGTAGCTTTTTCATAAAAAGGCACACAATTCTATAATACAGAAAACTTCTTTCTCTTAAAAAAACCTATTAATATAACCTTGTTAAACTAGAAATGAAATAAGTTATGATCACTCTCCAAAAGTGATATTGTAAAGAAATTTTTTTTTCTAGCTCTGATGTCTTGCATCTATTGCTGATAAAGTTCTCCTAAATACTGACAGACACCTCTTGCTTGGTCACTTTTAATCTTGGGGTTTTGGCAAAGTGCTTCTTTCAAACTAGAGGTGGGTTCTCTATCCCACCTTTGCCCTGCCTGTGTGGCAGCCATATAAGGAACTCTAGGAAAATGATTTTGAAAGCATCACTTGGAAGTACAGTGATTTTTTTTTTCCTCCTGATGGCTACAATTTACATGCCAGGAGCCCTCTAAGCCCTCCAGCATTTTCTTGATGCTAGGAAGGGGGAGAAAAAAAAAAATCAAACAGTTTCTTAGAGTCTGGAATGCTTTCCCTGGCAATTGACAACAGAGTTCAAGTCAAGTTTATGATTTGGACTCAAGCTTCAACTTTCCTTATGCACTTTTAACTCTTTGAAGATGGGTTGAACATAACACACAGCACATTCCCCCGGCTGTATTTGTTTAAAAGTCCTTGTTGATAACTTCAAATTGTAGATTTTTAAAAAACAGAGCAAAGGAAACAATCTTAAGAGTCTTGACATCTTAAACATGTTTGCTGTTAGCTTCTTTTCAGTTAAAAATTATCCAAAGAGTAAAACAATTACATTTACATGGTTAGTTTTCTATTCTAGTTAAAATTTATCACTATGGCATGATTTTATCAATAACATTTTTTTTTCCGTATATGTTGGTATGGTTTTCAAACCTTTTGTCGATTTTAGTAAGTACACATTAACCATGCTCTTGGGAATTAGGCATTGCCCCATTTATAACAAGAAAATAATCACACTCTCTTAAAGGCTGATGTGTAGCTCAAATGAACTCATGGAGGTAGCATAGCACAGTGCCTGGCATATGAACACTTAATAGAGGTTTTGTCTTTTTCTCCCTCTACTCTCCTTGATCATTTAATTGGGTTTGATTTGTAGTCACAAAAATATCACTATGCCATAGAAAATACATATTTTGGGATTGAACCATTGAGCCCAAGGGTGCTCTACTTGTGAACTACATTGCCAGTCTTTTTTGATTTATTTTAAGACAGTGTCTTGCTAAGTTGCTGAGGCTGGTCTCGAGTTTGTAATCCTCCTGCCTCAGCTGGGATTGTCACTGCCTCCAGCCATAGAATGAACATTTTAGAAAATGAATAAATGAGACTTGTATTCAAAATATTTCCATGTTTTCTAATATAATTATAGTGTGAGATCAATGAAATAAAATCAGCTAGCTTTTGAAGAATTGCTTAGTGAAGAACTGTGCCATCAGGAAATTTTGCTGTGGTTTCAGGCTTACTCTAATCTTGACGGTCAGTCAGAGACCCTCAGACCCTCTGTAGTGACAACCACTTATGAGACTTCCTTTCAACCTAATCTAAATATCCCCCTGGTCTCTAGAAAAGATTAGATGTGGGTTTCTCACCTAGTATCAGAACAATAAATGAATCTTCCATTTTCTCATCTTCCCCCTCCCTCTCCTGTGCCTCACTCTGGTGTTCCTTTATTTTCCATGTATGAAGGAGCATTTTACTTTCTATGTTTCTTGGGCCTGCCTTCCAGTGACCTTTGCATTCCTAGCCAGGGTCCATCTGGAGGGCATCCTTCCTTTCCTAATGTGGCTGTTCTAGGAATGTCAAAGAGCACTCTTTCCTCCCTGCTCTGTTCTTGATCAGAAGGGCCAGAATATCCTGGCTTCTTGGACTGCGTGCTATGTTTGCGTCTTCTTTGATTCTCCTCAAGTGGTAAGTGCATTTGACATGTTGTGGCCTTGCTTCTGACAGCCCGGGCTTATGTGGGATTATATCTCATGGTTACACAACAGTTCTCTTGTAGGATTTCACCCTTGGGTCTTTCTAATTCACTCTTGCCCTTGACTGATGGTAGATCAATATTTCCTCCATGTAACTGCACTTCCTAGAATCTTAGAATTTTGGTGGAAGAGCATCTTGTAATTCATCCAGTCAAATCCTCAAAGTCTTTATGAGTACCAGAAAAGGAGGTTGGGAAGACCAAAGAGATTTGCTAGGTACAGGTGATACCTTGGGCCTGCAACTTGGACCTTTTCTATCTCATGACAAAATTCCAGCCATAGTTAGGTCAAGTTTGATCTCACTTCAGACTCTCTTTGTTGACTTGACCATCCTTTTTGATTAAAGCAGTCTCAATTTCACAAAGTAGCAATGTGTTTAGCCAAGAAACTTCAAATATTTCTGTGGGGTCTGACTATCAGAATCCTTATCTCCTTGGAATGTGCATTTTATAAAGCTACGCTCTAGACTTCCAATCATCTTTCCTCCTATCCATTCTCTGCTACATTTCCCTACTCATTTCAACTATCCTTGGTTAATTTCATATCTGATGATTAAGTATGGACTCTGATCTCATTACTGTTTCTGCTAGATCCTGATTACATGTTCTTTTTTACTATGGTGTAAATGAAGGTCAACTTTTGGCTTCCGGTGGTGGTAAAGAGCTTGGAAGCCATCTCCCTGATCCTTCAGCTGAAACTCACCAACTAACAGATAACAGTTGTTCAAAATTATAATAGCAACAATGTATTGGGTAATTATAGCTTATGGATAAATGAAAGGAATGACAGCAACCTTGTAATAGATGGGAGGAAGAAACTGGGAACTCTCTGCTGAGGTACCTGAGCTCCCAGTAACATGGTATTGTGTTAAAATGAACTTGGATTAGTTGTCTACCTATATTGCAAACCCTAGGGTGAAATTTTTTTTAAAAGTAGTATGATATGTTAAGAGAGGAGAGAAAATGGAACCATATCAAATGCTCCATGAAAAGCAGAGAAGGCAGAACAAGAAAGACCAAAACAAAGAACCAGGGCAATGAACAGAAAACATTTACAAATAGGGTGAATATTAATCCAACTACATCAACAGTCACTTTATTAGTGACAAAATAGGTTGTCTAAATACACCAATTAAAAGACAGGAACTGAAAGTGAATAAAAGAAATAAGTCCCAACTATTATGTTGTCTACAAGAAACCCACTTTAAATATAAAGACATATGTAGACTAAAAGTTCAAGAATGGAGGAAGATGTATCATGCCAGTACTAAATACTAAAAAGAAAGCTTGAAGTAACTGTTAATTCTGGATAAATTAGCCTTGAACATAAGCGATGCTGCAGGGGAGGGCCAGGTGTTCTTAGGAAGCCCTTGCCTTCTCATGGAATTGATATGAGGAGAGAGTCCACCATCTTCTGACATTCAGCAGTCAAATGTTACCCATGTTTGACCGTGTGGTCATTGTCATTCAGTGACATGTGCGCCCATGGAGTGTTCAGGTCTGGTTTGACTTCCCCATGCATGTTTAAAATCTGCCATAAAAAAAAAAATCTTTGGAAAATTAATCATCTAGACCTTGCATTTTACTTACTTATTTTGTCAAGGAAGAATTTTAAAAATTATCATACTTTTCTATTTTACTTTGCCACATCTGTTGGTTTTATACTTTCTTTGAATCAGAGTGTCTTCCATGTATTAGGAAATGTTCATCAGAGTTATCTTCTTCCCTTCTACTTTGAAAGGATACAGCTCCTTTCTTTTCCCTGAGGGGGGAAAAGAGCTGCCATTTTTTTTCCCCTAGGGGAATCTTAGAAGGAAAATATTTGGAGGTTCTTATACAAAATTCACTATGTACCTCAGAACGATGCCCAAGTTTTCCTGGGGAAAAGGTCTATGTCAGGGTCTTCATTTAAATAGACCCTTTTAAACTACATCTGTTGATCTCATCATAATCTCAGATTCCTACTTTTCAGCTAGCCTGGGCTATTCTCCTACTCTCAAGGGGAAGGAGCCCATTCCGACTGCAGAATAGAGCCATTTGCATTAGTGATCCAGGGCAATTTCTGTGTTGGCTTTGCATGTGAACTTCCCTTTAATACAATCCTCATTCCAGTGACATGATTTAGAGTGGGTGAAGATGAACATTTGTTAGGAACAAAGTAAAGGAAGAAAGAGAGGCCCTGCCTTCTCACTGATCTTTCTGATGTTTCTGTTTTCAATTTTCCTTCCTGCTTCAGCCTTAGTGCATGTCAGGACAAGGTTGGTGTTAGCCCAGGTTCCCCCACACCCGTTTCTTTTTCCAACTGGCTCTGTCGGGCAGCAAATATCTGACTTGCAGTATCTCCACGTTGCAACAGGTTGGTTTACATTGTGTACTACATGCAGTGGGATACGCTCCAATTACAGAGAACATCCTAAACAGGCCTCCACTTTAATAAAGGCATAAAACCCTTTTATACCTCAGTGGGGCCAAGAATCCCAACCCAAAGAGGATATTCTACAAAATGGTCTTCAAAGGAGGGCAAGAAGTTTCTTTCCCATTTTTCCCCACTAGCAGCAACTCTAGGCAAATTCCTCAGAAATCAGATTGGCAAGGGAAAAGAAAGGGTGGGCTGGAACCCTGGAATTCAGGCTCTCTGAATGCATGCCATTCCCTTGCCACATAGCACAAATCGATGCCAACTGCAGAAATAAAGATCTAAGTCAGAAGTGCAATGCAGACACAAGGCAATCATCAGCTCAATTAAACTGGTTATTCCACAAATAACCTAGAAACAGCAGGATTGCCAAACAATCTTCGGCCCCTGAAACATTTGCAAATGAGCATGACGACTGAGGTTTTTCTTTCTTTGTAGCCATACGCTGTCACATTTTAATGATGGATTATAGACATGGGCTTTTGGCAGCAGACTGTAGCAAACATGATTCTACACTTATTTTCTTTTAATCAGAAGATACAAAGACTTATAGATATATGGCAAGGTGCCGGAGAGTTAGATAAAACTTGAGAAAGAAGGATGTGGAATGGAAATATCTATATGCTTTCCTTTCCTTTTGGATGCAAGGCAGATAGGCTTTTATTGTCATAAGATACATTATCTTTTGTTTTATTTTAGGGGGTATTTTTGCACCTGTTGGGGATGTTTATTATAAAATATAAAACAAGCAGCTACAACATATGTATCTAATTGTATAATATATACTAATCTGTATCAGTGTCATTTAAAAATTGCAAATTAAACATATTTTTTCATAAACGAGTAATATAATCTCTCAATGTCATAAATATGAAAGTAACATGTTATTTATATAGTCATGATGTCAGGAAGATATTATTTAAGTACTTAATGGGATCAGAGGCTTAGTGCACAGGAAATATATTTTTTCTGTATGTTTCCTGTGTCTGTTTTACTTAGTTTAATCATTTTAATTGCGATTTCTTTTTATTTTTAAAACAGGGCCCAAACTCTTGGCAACTATTATTATTATTTTTTATTCTGGCATGTTGAGGAATCACAGGTGATACTGTAAGAATGAAGGCATAATTTCTGTATTCCTCCTTGTCCCCATCTTGGTCTCTCTCTCTCTCTCTCCTTTGTTTATCTTCCTTTTTCTCCTTAAGCTCTGGATTGCTAAATCTTGAGTATAAAGAGAGGGGAAAATGGGTTTCTTTTTATGACTAGAAATTCCTTTATAACACATTTTAAATGCCACAATGATATACTGTGCAGGTAGCTTTCTCATCATGATAATGCCTGGGATGGAAGGGTTAAATGATATGTGGGAACTGATTTCTCCAGAAGAATTTCATTTTGAAAATAATTTATTTGTATAATAAGTTGGAAATTAGAAGGGAAACAATTCAACATGTGGATTGGAGAAGAAGTCCAAAGCTTTGGTTTAGGTGCCATATGTGTGGATGTGTGACATCCCTCAGTGGGATAAACAGTGCCTGGTGGCTGATTTACAGAGTGGCATTTCTCTCTAAGAAGGCAGCCGTTCACCCCTTGACAACAGAATGAGTGATGGCAGCTGTATTCCAGAAGGATCTATTTGGGGAAACAAAACTTGGAATAGGGTGTGGCTGACATAAAAAGATAGGGAGATGTAAGGATCCCATCTGTCTAGCCCTCCTGGGCTGGAGCCAGCCTCTGGAGCATTTGGCATCTTCCTCTCCTTCTGGATTCAGGGTATTGAGGATTTGCAATGAGGAGACCCAGACCTGCTGCTACGTGGCCAATTTATTTGAACTAATGAATTGATGGCAGCCTTTAAAGGTAAAGCTAAAGTGTTATGAGAGAATCAAACAGAGATGTTTGTCTTGTGAGTAAAACCGAAATTGATGGTTTCTATCTCAGATCCTCCAAATGGAAGACTGTCTCCCCAATACAAGATCTTTTAATGAAATTCACGATCATAGACCATTGCAACATGGGCTAACTTAATTACTATGAACCACTGAAGCCAGAACCATTATTGCCTTTTCCATTCTACGATTCTGTCAATGAGTGAACTGAAGTTTGGAGAAGGGGAAGGAGAGTAACTTGCCTCTATGGCTAGTAAGATGTGGGAATGGAATTCTTCTTCTTTTTCTTTCATCCCATTTTTATTGTAGTAAAATATACATAACGTACAAAAATGCCATTTTAACTTTTTTTTTTTCTGGGATTAAACTCAGAGGTGCTTTGCCACTTAATGATATCCCTAATTTTTATTTAAAAAAATTATTTTGAGATAGGGTCTCACTAAATTGCTGAGGCTGGTCTTGAACTTTTGATCCTCCTGCCTCAGCCTCCCAAGTCACTGGGATTACAAGCATGTGCCCCCACACTCAGCCCACTTTAACTATTTTTGAGTGTACAATTCACTGACACCAAGTGTATTGTATAACTACCATCACTCTTTCCAGAATTTTTCATCATCCCGAACAGAACTCTGTCCCCATTGAACAGTAAGTTCAAAACCCTTGGAACTGGGGTTTGAACTCACGGAAACTGAGATTCAAGCCCTAAGTTTAAGCTCCCAGCTCCACTGCCGCAGTGGGTTCGCCATTTTCTCTTTCTGAGTTGGACCTTGGATCTAGTGTTCTCTTTCTGTGACAGTCCTCATGAGTAGGGATCTGGGTAGTGAAGGGATAGAAGACAAAGATTACTTCCAGAAAAATAGGAGCCTCCCAGGCAAAGTGCGGCTGAAGCATGGCTATCACAGTACCCCTGAAAGTGACCACAGTCTGGCTAACACTGCAAGCAAAAGGCCAGGGCTTTGTGCTGGACTGACAAATCTGTTTGTTTGTTTGTTTGTTGTTGTTTTGTTTTTTAATGAATATTATTTATTTATTTATTTTTTAACTCAAAAGCATTATTATTTTATTCTTTAATTTTTAAAATTTATATGTGACCGCAGAATGCATTCTTTTTTTTTTAAAGAGAGTGAGAGAGGAGAGAGAGAGAGAGAGAATTTTTAATATTTATTTTTTAGTTCTTGGCGGACACAGCATCTTTGTTGGTATGTGGTGCTGAGGATCAAACCCGGGCCGCACGCATGCCAGGCGAGCGCACTACCGCTTGAGCCACATCCCCAGCCCAGAATGCATTCTTATTACACACATAGAGCACAATTTTTCATTTAACTACTAATCAGTGGAATCATCCGGGACTTCAAGTTTAAAAATCACTTGCTGCTATTTTCATGGCAAATAAGAGTATAGTTTATATCTCAGAGCTCCCTGGATTTGTCCGTGTCTTCCTCAGTTCTACTTCATGCCTACATATTAAAAAGTTTTCTCTTGAAATTAAAGTAAAATGAGGTTACTGTGTTATTTGCTAAGACCAGATAATTAATATTTTTTCTTCCCATTCGTTTTTCTATTATTTTACTTACCACGTCGCCATTTTGCTAAACTCAGAGTGTGAAAGGAGGCCCAACTAGATATGATAGAGTGCAGAGGCTGAGAAAAGCCTTTCTTATGAGGACCCCAAGTTTGGCACCATAACAATAAGTTGACCACATCAAAATTTCAAAGTCCTATTTGGCAGAAGATTACCACATTCAAATTAAAAATCAAAAAGCAGAGTGGAAAAAAGACTACAAAATAAATGATAGAGAAAAAGACTTCCATTTTTTTATATAAAGGTGCTTTTACAAATTAAACACACAAAATGTAATCAGCTGGAGAGAAGAGAGGCGAATGCAGGATGTACATGAAAAGATGCTCAGTGTAACTAGAAACTGATGAGGGTGGCAACTAAAACAAAAGACATGATACTTCCTTTTGCTTAATACTTTTGCAACATAGCCAATGTTGGGTAATAGACCTGATTGAACAGGGTAGGGGGACAGGGGGTTTTCTCACAGTAGGTTGGAGGTCAATGGGTATTGCCATTGGGGAAAGCTGGCCATCAAACAGTAGGTGACAAAATTTAAAATACAGATGTTCCTTGACTTAAGATGGGGTTACATTCCAACAAACCCAGGGTAAGTTGAAAATATGAGGAACTGAAAATGCATTCAAGCCCCAATCCTCCTGAACATCACAGCTAGCAGCACAGCACATTAGGAATATACAGTAGCCAATGTTAACCTTCATGGTTGCATGGCTAACTGGTAACTGCAACTCGCTAGCCTGGGAAAAGAACAAAATGGTTGAATTTTGTTCCAAGTATGGTTTCTACTGTGTACTTCTTTCCCATTATCATAAAAAAAAAGATCATGTCATGCCATCTTAAGTCAAGGAGTGCCTGGAAGCCTGTGAACCAGCAGTAGACCAGCAGTATTATTTTCTGTGCCCCCACCTCCACTTTTTTTGAGACAGAATCTTGCTGTGTTGCCCAAGCTGACTTTGAGTTCCTCTTTCCTCAGCCTCCAGAGTAGCTGGGATTATAGACTTTTGCCACTGCACCAAGCTCCAGCAATACCATTTCTACAAAAAGTAGTCACATATGACATGTCCAACAGCATGAACAATTGCCCGTTGTAGCACTGATTATAATAACAAAAAAATTGGAAATTACATGAATATTCATTAGTAGTGAATTGATAACAAAACCCAAACAATAGAAACTTATATAATCATGAGAACAATGATGTCATATTATTGTATTCCCATGGACCGATGTCTGTAATAAATTGTAGAGCAGAAAAGGCAGTTTGAGAACAGAATATGTAGTTTAATCACGTTCGTACAATTTGTGTTTATATGTGCGATATAATTTCTGAAAGGAAACTCATCAAACTGTTAATAGAGATTATCTCTAGATGGGATTTTAGAGAGAAATTTGCTTTCTATTGTACACACTTCTGTGTTACTTGAGGCTTTTACAAGCACACACTACTCGAGTAATCTGCAGAAACATTAAAAATGTTACCATCAAAAAAAAGAGGGGCTGGGGATATAGCTCAGTTGGTAGAGTGCTTGCCTCTCATGCACAAGGCCCTGGGTTCAATCCCCAGCAACACACTCACAAAAAAAAAAGAAATAAAGAGAAAGAGAATGAAAGAAAGAAAGCAGAGACACCATAAAGGGGCTGTGGAGGTCCTTGTATTTTTCATATCCTAATGTAAACCTTGATGAGCAATTATTCCAATGAGAGAAATAGGGCTGTAGGGTTGCAGCCAATGATGGTCACTCGTTAATTGCCTTTGCATTCATTTTTTTTCTCCAAATTCAGTCAGTGTTTAGAGAATCCTCCCTCAACACTACAGGGGGTGTAATGTGATTGGATCACAGGTGATGCCCAGTATCCTGCTCTGTAGGGCCTTCTGTTCTTTTTTGGGGAGGAGGGGTGGTGGGTTGTATACCAGGGATTGAACTCAGGGGCACTCTACTACTGAGCCACATCCCCAGCCCCATTTTGTATTTTATGTGGAGACAGGGTCTCACTGAGTTGCTTGGCGCCTTGCTGTTGCTGAGGCTGGCTTTGAATTTGTGATCCTCCTGTCTCAGCCTCCCAAGCTGCTGATATTACAGGAATGTGCCACCATGCCTGGCAGGCCTTCTGTTCTTTATCAAACAGATTTGTTGACCCCTCCACAAATGCAGGATGGGATACAACTCTCAGGAAAATGATTGCTGAGAGCAGTTTTCCACTTCTGGGTATATGTATGTGTGTCTATATTATATGTATTTATTATATATATTATATAAATGTATAAATTCTCCCCAAATCGTGTGTGTGTGTGTGTGTGTGTGTGTGTGTGTGTGTGTGTGTGTAGGATGAGTTGCTCAACAAAATGTAGTAATGTTATGCACAAGGGTGAAAGAAGAGACGGGGCATCTTGAAATAAAGACCACAGCAGGATGTGATGGATGATGGGGATTCTGGAGTCAGAACTAGATCTGAAAATCAGCTGCTTTACTTATTAGCTGTGTGAGCTTGGCTAAATTACTCAGCCTCTCCGAGCTTCAGTTCTTCCATCAGTAAAAGAGGAGTTGTCAGGACTGAATGAGGGAAAATATAAACAGACTTGGTCCAGAGTTGGTGCTCACAAATTATAGTATGCTTTCCTTCTCCTCAGACTTGCCATAGTATTAAATAGCCGCAGCAGTCACAAAAATAGACAGGTTTGCTAAACAGCACAACATTCTGTTGTGCCGTTTATACGGCAGTCCCTGTAAGTGTCAAGTAAGGGCACTGTCACTGAAACTATAGAAAGAATTTTTTTTGGAACATTTTTGGGGGGCAAGAGGCGAGTGGTACTGGGGATTGAACCCAGGGGTGCTTAATCACTCAGCTACACCCCAGCCCTATTTTGTATTTTATTTAGAGACCGCGTCTCACTGAGTTACTTAGAGCCTCACTGTTGCTGAGGCTGGCTTTGAACTTCTAATACTCCTGCCTCAGCCTCCTTATCCAATAGGATTACACTGAGCCTGGCTAGGCAACATTTAAAACAAGGGTGGAAGAGGAGGTAGGGGTAGGTAAGCTTTATATTTTTCTGACTCCCCCAGTGGGTAGTAATCATGATTCAAATGAGATTCTGAGTAACTTTCCAGGTTTTAAAGAGTCTGTATCCTGTGAATATGAAGAGGAATGGCTGATCAATTAGGTTTAAAATCTGCTGAAATTCTCAAGGATCCTTTAAATCAGATACTTATCAATGCCCTTAAAGAGATGAGAATAACCTTTCTCATTAGTGGTACAGGAGTTAAACACGTGGTTTAGGGTGATATAAAAAGACGTGGAACATAAAATGTCAGTTCATGGGGGATGACGCTCAGTATTAATTTATGTGATATCAATAATGTTTTAGTCTAAATGAACCTCCCTATATATAAAACATGCCTAATTATTGTTAAACCGTTACTTTCCACTTAGCATTGATCTCCAGGAAATGACTAGGATTTTTGGAGTGTGCTGACACAGCAGTTTTCTTCTCAGTCGTTATTCAGAGCAGGTGTCTATCTCTTTCACTTAATCCCAAAGCAAGGGGGAAAAGGATTGAGTAGTTTTTCTTTTAATCAAGTTTCTCTCTCTTTCAAAAAAAAAAAAAAAGGGAACATGTTAAGATAAGTGTGACTTTTATAGGGATGTTAACACTCTAATACTCTTTGGGATAGGAGAAGCTCTTGATTTTCAGCCAGGTTCAGGAACAAACATTACATTTTATAAGGTGATGAATACAAAAATTCTATATAAGAATAGGTCAAGTCATCAACCACTGATGGTCTTCCAAATGAGGTCCCCTGTGCTTCAGCCAAATGACCTGTCTTTCCCTCATTAAGCAACACTTTGGAATTGACATGCACCCTACCTCCAACATAAGAGGGTGGCATTTTCAAGTTGTACTTGTGAGAAGTGATTCTTGAAACTCTAAACTGTACAAGAGTTAATCATTATAAAACTGCCTGTGTAAAGATGCATCTGTACCCAAACTAGAAGGGTAAATTGTGATGGATTAACTAGCACATCAGCCTGTATAAAACTGCTCTGTTGCCCACAGACTGAGCATGGGTTTGTTCGTTGAAAAGCAACATCTCCTTCCAATGCAAGTGGTTTCCAAAAAGACCCTTAATTTGAGGTCTAATTGGATTGATCCCTCCATTCCAATCCGTAGGACTTTAACATTACATTTCACATGTGATTTCACTTAATTAACATTTTTTTATATTTGTTCTTTTTAGATCTTCATGATAGTAGAGTGTACTTTGACTATGATGCATGCATAGCTTCACAAAACTAACTTTTACTAAGCACATTCTAAATGATGGCCACAGTGCTTGATGTGAATTATTTCATAAATTCTTTTTTTTTTTAATATTTATTTTTCAGTTCTCGGCGGACACAACATCTTTGTTGGTATGTGGTGCTGAGGATCGAACCTGGGTCGCACGCATACCAGGCGAGCGCGCTACCGCTTGAGCCACATCCCCAGCCCCCTATTTCATAAATTCTCACCAAACTTTATAAGGCATAATAGTCTCCAACACTTCTTCCATTACTTACTATATGCCAGGCATATGTTTGAAACATATTAACTGGTTTAATCTTTGAGATATCTTGCAGGTAGATGCTGATATTATGTTTATTTTATAGATGAAGAATCTAAAGGTTAGGGAGGTTAAAGAACTGGCCTGTCACACACTTAGTAAATGATAAAGCTGAGGCTGTCAAGTTTCTTGCTTTGCTGCGTTTAGTCTGAGCATGGTGAGGGTGGAACCGGGGGCATGGTGGTATATTCACGGCATGCCACCCAATTTTTGGTCCCAGTGCTAACTGAAAGTGCAGGATTCCTTGTCACAAGCTAGGGGAAAAAGGCCACTAATGATACTAAAGAGAGATTCCCCCATCCCTCTTTTCTGTAGTCAATCTCTTGACCTGTCATAGTGCTTTTTATTTGCTATGCAATGTCATTCTGCAAAGCAAAAATTTAAATGTAAAATTATTAGAATGAATTTTTCCATTCATCTTTATATTGTACAACACGCACTTAATAGTAAATATAAGACAGTTAACTTGTATGTGAAGTTAACTCAAAGAATACATTTAAATTTTTTTTTAGTTGTGAACGGACACAATGCCTTTATTTTATTTATTTATTTTTATGTGACGCTGAGGATCAAACCCAGTGCCTCACATGTGCTAGACCAGTGCTCTACCACTGAGCCCCAGCCCCAGCCCCAAAGCACACATTTTGTATTCCGTAGCTGGAGTGCGTGCATGTATTTTGCTCTGACCAAAGCACTGGATATGCGGCACACAAGGAATACCACTGTCTCTAATGGACACATTCTGCTCACTCTCCACTTTCTGTTTACTTGGAAGTAAGAAAAGGCTGCAAGGAAAAGGAGCTGCAGACTGCCCTATCTTTCTCTCTCTCTCTTTTTGTGTGTGTGTGTGTGTGTGTGTGTGTGTGTGTGTTTGCGCGCGTGCCTGGCTGTCTCATACAGAGATCTAACATAAGCAAGATAGGGTCATTGGTAATTTGTGTTTTTTTGAATGCTGTTGCCTTTTTTTGTGTCCCAAGAAAGATCTGCTTTGAAAGGAAATCCTGGTCTCTCAGGACTGGGAGACACCCTGCCTTACTCACTTCCCAGCTAGTCATAGACATCACTTGTTCACCTTGCATTTGTTTTGAGTCTTGTGGACCCCTGCATTGAGCCCTCTGTGGAACTCCTGTTGGGTCCCTGACATTTTGTATTCATGAGGCAACATGATTTCCCCGTACAAACAGTGTGCAAGGAATAGCAGACACACATCATGCACAGATCTCGGCTCATGTGTGTGATCCATGTTCTAGCACACAGTTCATAGATAGAGCACAGTTCAAAGATAAAATGAGAAAGGATTTTCAAATGGTGAAAGTAGAGGCTTAAACCAGGGATGGGCCTTTTGAGCATGAGGCCCAAGTTACCTGGGCATTAGCAAGCCCAGAAGCTGGCCCTGCCTGTAATGCTCCTTGGCTAAACAGGCACAGAGTTTAGGTAGAGGCTGATGGCTCTCCCTACAAACTGCGCATCTCTAACTTACTCTCAAGCTTACTGCTTCTTGAATCCTCAGGCTGATTTGGGCTGAGGACCATGCAGCACTGGCTGCCCTTCAGACAGGTCCTGGGATAGGCACTGGTAAGGTGAGCTCCTCCTTCAGCTTGACAAGCTCCAGCAGTGTGGTCCTGGGTCGGTTCCCCACCACCCCCACCCCAGCCCCCATTATTTCCTTGTTGCAAAGTAAGAATGGTTTGTTGGGAGGATTGACTGTGAAAACACACATGAAGCCTTTAGCCCAAGGTTTGGCATTCAGTAAATGCTTGGTAGATTTTAGTTAACTGGGTCATGGTAGTTATTGTTTTCTGATGTATTTTTCAGTTCATTTATTTGGAAATCTTTATCCCTTCAATTAAGATAATAATTTTAAAAAACTGGTGAAATCCATCTTAGAAAGAATAGAAAATTCCTAGGAAGGGTAAAGTAAGGAGTTTAGTCACCAAGTGGGCTTTAGCAGCATCTCTCCACCATTGTTAACTTGGGAAAAAGCCACAAATGACAAAATAAAGGGGGAAGAATTGTTCTCAGGGTGTGTGCAGAAAGTGTGAGAAGAATCTTTCTTGTTGGGTGCCAGCGGCACATGGCTGCAATCCCAGTGGCTCAGGAGGCTGAGGCAGGAGGATTGCGAGTTCAAAGCCAGCCTCAGCAAAAGTGAGGTGCTAAGCAACTCAGTGAGACCCTCTCTCAAAATAAAAAAAGTAAAAAAAGGGGCTGGGAATATTGCTCGGTGGTTAAGTGCTCTGGGTTTAATAATCTTTCTCTAGGGGGGTCTGAGTCTTTGGGTAGCCACCAGACTATTAGTAAGAAACATACAAGCTCTGGGCATATTTCTTAGTGTTGCAAAGTAAGAAATAAAAAATAAAAACAAAAAAATAGAGAAAACTGAAAAAGAAAAAATTAATGCTGTAGATTTATCCTTTATCCTTACCAGCTTCTTCCCAGATCACTGACCTTTTAAGAATCCACTAAACCAGAGTCACTCCAAGTGGGGTTCCCAAGGTACTTGTAACAGAATCACAAATGCAGAATCTTGGGCTCCATGCCAAGCCTTTGAACTGAAGTCCCTGAGGAGGTCTGACCCCAGAAACTGTCTTTAAGGGTTGCCCAGGTACTTGCTACTTCCTCCGCTAAGTTTAGTACTTCTGTGGGAGTCTAGGACCTAGAAAGAAGGAGACCATTCATTTTATTAATCACCAGGTCCTCATTGTTTCAACTCGCTGGCACCAGGAATGACTATGGGGGAGGGGCAGACCTTGGTTGTATGGTAACCCCAGTCTGTTTACCTTGATTCTGGTGTAAGGGTCCATGTCTCCACATGTCTCACAAGCCACAGAGGGTGGAGACTTGGAGGTGAAACGGTATTACGTGTGTGTGTGTGTGTGTGTGTGTGTGTGTGTGTGTAGGGGGGAGGTGGTCCTGGCACCCCAGGGGCAAATGCTCCAAGCTGTAGTGACCACCAGCTGAGGTTCCCTCCCGGATGCCCTTGCATGGCTGCCCCTTGAACTGCAGCCTCCATGCTACTTTGGCTCTGAGAAATCCTGGAAGAAACTGGGTGAGCACGAGGTAGGCAGGAATGCGAGACCACAAACATGAGGGCTCTGCTGACATGGTTTGATAAATGGGAGGCTGTTTGATGCAGGCTATGCATGGGGAGGGCAGTGTGGGATTGAGGGAACTATGGGGCCAAACATTTCCTTTTCAAATATTTGGTTAAGTTTGCTCAAATCACTAAAAGTCCACCAATCACAGCATTAGCCACCGTGCTTTCATTAATAGAAAGAGGGTGAGTGCTTACACAGTGATTGTTCTGTGCCAAGCACGTTTGTTAATGCAAGTGGTATCATTCTTCACATGCATTACTAGAATTCTTCCCACTATCCCCATTACTTACATGAAAACTCATATATACATCCTTCTGTTTAGAGAATACTGGGAATTAAAGGTTTCAAATTTGGATGTTGGTTAACTACTCATGGGTTTTAAAATCTTTTTTATTATCTTCTTGGCTCTGCTTATTGAATTCACCCTTCTATTCCTTCAGTCCACACCAGTCCACTGGGCCTGGGTGGGGGAGGATAAGCTCTCATCTTGAGCACTAAAATGTTGAATTATATGTCCCTCTTTTTTTTTTTTGGCTCTAGGTTGTTGACACTTTTCCTCTGAGAGAGAAAGAGGTGGATACCTGCTTTAGGTGGGAAAGGCTGTGCTGGTAATTGAGTCAGAATGTGGGCAGGAAGCTATTCTTGAGTGGGCTATTGCTTCCTTCCATAACTCAGGTAATGGAGCTGTCATATTTAAAGTTTTATTGGTTAAGATTCAGGTTAGGACTGGAGCCGTTCTTTTGCTGTTCCTTCAGGGCTACATGTGGAAAAGAACAAGGAAACTCATGGAAGGATTCTGAGTAAGGCCGTAAGGAGCAAACAGCCATCAGTTCCTGTGGTTTCAAGGACCACTAAAGGGGAAGGGGGGTCACTTAAACTTAAGTACAGAAAGGAAATAGAAAGCTCTTCTATTTAATATGTCAAAAACAGCTCAGATATATGTGACAATCCAGGCAAAGCATTATAATTTCTAGCCAGTCCAGTCATGATCCTCTGGCAAAGTGCATAGTCACGGCTGTGATACATTGGGATGAGAGGTACTATATAAATGTCAGATGTTACATAAATGTCAGGAATGATTATTGTTTGTTAATGGCGGCTAAACTGTTCCTAAGCAAAGATCCAACTCCCAGCCAGGAAGTTCTTTCCAGACGTTCTAACCACCAATAACCCACAGGAAGGGAAAATGTGCACCCCTAGTTCTATAAAGGAACCCAGACGGGGTCTGGGGTAGAAAATAGGGGGTTGGAATTGTCCCAGTGCCACCACCTGCTTGGCAGATGATCTCAGGCCAGTCCTCTAACCTTCTAGAGTCTGCTTTAGCCCACCTGTAAAATGTGATAATTATAACACTCGTCCTACTTCTCCTTATTGTATCAGGGTTGTTGTGAGAAATAAGAGTTCACGTGGTTTCAATTGCTTTGCAAAGTGTGAATTGCTGCAAGGATGGCGGTGGTCATCTAGAATCGGGCTGGAAATTAATCTATGCCTTCCCCTTGAATACTACCCACAGAGAGAACTTTTGAAAGGAAATTAAGCTGGGATGATGAAGGTGATGGCGATGATGACTGGCCAATGCTGAAAGCGCCAGGCTCCTTTCTCACTGCAGACCAGGCGCGCAGATCCAACATTTTGGCCCTGGCTCTGCGGCTTCCCAGCCGGTGAGCTTGGGCCAGTAACCCAGGAGGCTCTGAAAGCGATCGCCAAGGACCCTTCCGGCTCTGACGCTGAGTCTAAATCGGGCTCATCACTGGGATCTAGCTGAGATTCACCTTTCGCCTTCAGGAGGACTCTCCCTACAGTCCCTCAGATGCATGAAGTGGGGGGGGGGCAATTGAAAAGGGTGGGGGCTGTGTGTTTCAAGTGAGTGTGCACTATAAGGAAGTTATTCTCCTGGAGGTGAGGTGGGGTAGGGGGCAGTGAAGAAGGGGTGTCCTGGGAGTGCTCTGAGAAGCCAGCATGCAGGGAACACTGCAATGAGGTCATGACTGTCGCAGGCAAAAGGAGGTGGACATCTTCTGATGGGGGGATGGGGAGCGTCCCGCATTTTTATTTGCAGAAACTCTGTTCCCACTTCCTTCAGCATCCCCTTCCCAGCTCCCCCTTCTGATCCCCAAATCCTTACACCTTTCAGAACCTACTAGGCTCTCCCGCGGGAGAGCCCGGGTCTGCACTTTCTCCGTGGTCCTGTCTGAAACCATCAGGATTGTTTCCAAGCTGACTCACACCACTAATGTCAGGGAGCCGTGTCACACGGCGCTGGGCTCTGCAAGCTGTTGCTTGCGCGATCGCCGTCGCCGCCGCCACCGCTCCAGGGCGGGTGCATCGGAGTCCGCTCCAGGGGCGGGGGCCCGGGGCGGGGCCGGGGGCGGTCCCGCCCCCTCAGCGTGCCGGGCCCCGCCCTCTCTCCCTCCCTCCCCCGCGGACCGCAATGATTTAGAAGTTCAGGAATCCCACGTGACGTCACCGGGGGGGTGATGTAATGCACTCTAAATAGAATGTATTGTAATCTTTGCTCAGTCCAACGTGGTCCCTTCACCCGGGCTCCGCTCTTGCCTTCTCCACACTTGTTTGGTAAGTTCCTAAAAATACGGCTCGGCCACTTCTGGGGTTTTGCATTTAGGCACTTTTGTTGCACTTGCCGCGGGAGCCATCTCGGGAGTGTACTTGTTTGCAGGGGTTGGTTCTCGGCAGTAGCCGCGAGGTTACTTGGTCCAATGGGCAGGTCACAGGGCAAGGAGTAGGGAAGATGCGATGCATATTTTTGGAGGGTGATCTGTGTTTGTAAACATTTTGGCGGACCAGAGGGAAGTCCGGCCGCAATTGCTGATGGACTGTGGAATTCTGCTGTGTCCTGTGGTCATCCCAGAGACCCCACGCCGTGTCCGTCCGGGAGCGCGTCTCGGTGGACGCTGCGCCGCGCGACTAGAGGGATGCTAACTGGAGCCAGCGCCGTGTTCGCCGCAGCGTGCGTGCGTGTGTGGGAGCGCGCGTGAGTTTCCCTGACACGGGGAACAGTTATGAATCGGGGGTGTATGTTTGCCTCCAGAGACCTGGCAAGGTGCGGAACCCTGCAGAAGTGTGGTCAAGCGGCAGCGGCGGCGGCAGCGGCAGCAGCGGAGACGACCAGCCAGGAGCCTCGCCCCGCGTAGCCTGCTTTGCAGTGATGCGGCGGAACCCCCGGAGAAAGTTTGCAAACTTCCAGCAGGCGCTGCAAGGACACCGGGTCACCTAGGGGGCGGGCGGGCAAGTGTGCCGGAGGCTCGCTTTCTCCCGGTACCAAGCCGGCTGTTGCCACCTCTCCCGCAGGGCTGCCCGCTGCAGCTGGTGGGCGCGCGCGCGCCCTGGGAGGGGAGGTCGCCTCGCTGGGCACTTGACTTTCACTCCAGGCGCTCCGGGCTCGTGAGTGACGAGGCTGTTTGTCAGCTCGCGTGCACTCCTCCATCCGCCTCTTTCTCGCTGCCATCATTACCTCTTCGCCGCTGCCCCAAATGACAGCTCGCGGTGGCGCCCAGACAGTTCTCAGCACCGGCGGTGGAAGACTTCCTCTGCGGCAGACTCTCAACCCAAACACTTAAACTTTTTACGAAGTTCTTATAGGGGCAAGACACGAAGGAACTAAGGAGATGTTTTCTCCCGGGGGCTGCATGCCGCTTCTTCTGTGCCTTAGATTCATTTCCTGGGGGTGTCTGATAGTTAAAGCCTCCAGTTTACCCTCAACGAGTGCCGCCCCCCACTTGATGATGCTTGTTCAAGGCCAGGAATCGGAGTGTGCTGCTTGTATATTTCGTTGTCAGAGTCTGCAGAGTGCGTTTGTTTATTTTTTAAAAATTTTTTATTTTTCCCTCTTTCTGACATGTGTCAAGGAATAAAGACTGGATACAGGTCCATTACGTCATTCTGCAGGCCAGTAAGTGTTTGATTAACAGCTTCAGATACTCAAGGGTTCAGGGGCTTAGAATGCTGACAAAGCAACTCTGCTTTTCACTCCCACCCCCCAATATACTCGTGCAATCGCCCATTCCCTGGGCATCTTTATTGCCCTCTATTCCCCATCCCTCCTTTTCCGCCCCTCCCCCGCCCTCATCGTTATCACTCTAGACCCGCCTCCGCCTTTTACAGCTTTCCCTGGGGCGAACACTGTCCCTGGAGTGTGGGTAAGAGCTTCTGGTGTCTGAGGAGACCTCAGTACCTGATCAGCGCACAATCTGCCCTTTTCTATTATTTAAGAAAGTCACCAGCAAGCCCCCTTCTCCAGAGCGAAAATGCTCAGCCCTGATCTCAGGAAGTGTTTGGAAGCGTTATGATAAGTACTGTGTCCCGCGTCCCTGTGGTGGCTTAGGAAAGCAACACACCCACAACAACAAAGTATTTAACTTGACACAGCGCCTGCCCAGAACCGTTTAACCCAAGAGGGAAGACTAAGAAGCCAGGAGCGGACCAAGTCAGGTTTAGCAGAAAGAATCAAGATTAGATGTTTTATTTCTAAAGTGAGGGAGCGTTGAGTCGGTTGAACTCAAAGCGCCATACAATAAACTGCTGCACGTGTTACTTTCTTGTTCTTAACCTAAAGTTTCTATGCTTAAAGAGGAAGTTAAATACATAAGTCATCGAATTGAGTCAGAATCTCCCTATAGGCAGTTGAAATAAAAACACCCTGTGTGTGACTTGTTCAAGGGCTAAAAAGTAAAAAGAACCCTTTGGGTAGTATGGAAAGTGTGCAGCAGAAATCTAATGGAAATTTTACTAACAGGCTTTTGGATAGAGGGGGACAGGGGACTAGGGTGTTCTCTGATTTGGAGCTAGTGAAAGCTAAATAAAGGAAAACTTATATTCTGAATAGGTGGGAATTTCTTGAAGAACACGTGTTTTGTTATAATCAGATCTACTTTCTTCAAAGGGAAAGCCATGCTGTAGGCTAGGCATTTGTGCAACTCCTGTCTAGGGTCTAATTGACATCCCTTCCCCAAGTTTGTGGCAGTATTTATTATTTATTCACATCTAGAGATGAAATAGTATATCCCTCCTCCACAATACATGGGCATCTAAATGTTAAACTTCTTGTTTGTGATGCATAAACCTAAAGGAAAAAATGGCCCAGGTCACGGGCACTGGAGAGTGTGATTAATGATCAGTGATTTAGTGATCAGTGATTAGTGGTTTTATTCAAACTGTTACCTCTGACCAGAAGCACACATCAGAGGATTAACAGGCTCTTTAGATAAATGCTCATTAGTGGAAGGGGAAAAGCAAAGATAATAGGCATGCACCCAGGGACAACTTTCGAAGAAAATCATTCCCGTCTTCAGAATAATAAGCTCTATTAACAGAAAGCCCTTTTAATTTAAAACTGGCTTTTATCTTGTAAATCAAAGTTAGATGTAAAAGTTTGTAGTGCCATTATAACCTAAATTTTCCCATATCCACTAGATGTGGATTATCTCAGTAGCGATATTTTTTTTATTTAAATAAACAATTGGACCTTTAGAGCAGCTGAACCCTGACAAGTTCTTAGCTCCCAGGGTTTGAAGGTGTCCCCCCTTCTGGGATGGGGCTTGCAGCTTGTGGACTAGATGGCGCACTGTTATTTGGTGGTGTGTGCAGCAGAGATCTCGAAGGAGTGTGGACTGAGCATGTAGCTGCTTGTGAGGTGTTCCCTAACACCACAGGGTTGATTCTGTGCAGGGTTGAAGACTAGACAGTTCTACAAGATTTTAGTCACATTTTCCATGTCAGTTAAATCTAGGGAGTTCAAGGCTACTGGAAAAATTAGTCTCATTACTAAAAGAAACTTAGAGAACGAGGGAGGGAAGGAGGTACAGAGTCCAGGAGGTACCTCTGGGTTGCAGAAGTGATTGTAAAATACCAGACCTTTTTTTTTTTTCCTTTTTACTAAGAGCTAGTTTCACAGTCTTCTGGTCTGAAACACTGAGGCAAATACTCAAAGATTGATTTTCTTCCTAATCTTGCTGGTGGAAAGAAGTTACTAGAAAGAAAGGAAGAAAAAAATTGATTTGGTGACTGCAGGAAGCAACACGTTGCTGATTTTATTCTCCAGATAATGGTAAGAATTATGCTTATTAAGCAGAGAAAGAACTTGGTGCTTGGCTAAGTGGGGTCAGTCTTGTGTTTTCAATGGATTTCTTAGTTATGAGTTTTAATGTTGCTTTTCTCAGTTCCCTGGGACTTATAGCATTTTGTGTGGAAGGTGTTGTATGTGTGTCTCTCTATGTAAATCATGATTTCTGGTAAAAATAGCAATGAAGCATGTTAAGTAGTGTGTCAGGTAAGAATTCTCTTTTCTACAAGCTTTCATGAATCACTTCAACAAGTATTTGAATTTTAGTAAGAAGGAATTCTTTTTAAAAAGAAAGATAAAAATGAGAAACAAAACAAAACAACCCCATTTCCCACATCTAAACCTAGATGTGTACTTCCCTGAAGAAGGATGCTATTGATTGTCAGCTATTACTTTGGTTTTATAATTTAAAAAGAACTCACCATGTCTCTCCATAAATTTTTTCCCTTATTTTCCTTTGATCATAGCATTTTATATAGATCTGATAGTTTTAAAGTTCTTACTGATTCCTGTTGATTTTTCTTTTTCAACTTCACTCAGAGTAAACACGTTTGCTCAACTGATAACATCCAAGCCAACTGAATTCTAAGGCAAATTGCTGATATCCATAAATAACCTGTCAAGTCAAAGTCAGTTGTAACCGTATATAGTTTATACCTGCGCAGATGGTGTAGAACATTCCCACAAAAAGTAGAAACCATGCCTTTATTTCTATATCTCTGTGATATTGCAGCAGTCTGTCAGAGAGACTTTTCCTGAATAGCTTTTCAATTATAGTAAGTAGAATATTTTTGCTATAACTACGTGCCAGTTTCCCACACCTGCGTGTTCAAAAACAATCAACCGTGGAGTTTCCATGGCTATTTGTCCTGATGTCAAGTTCTCCGTCTCTTGATTTCCCACTATAATTTACTTTTTAGTAGTGATGTGTTGTTGTCCTATAGTATTTCCTTAGCATTTGGAGTTTTCCTTGTCAACTGAAAATTGGGAGTGTGATGATAACTGGATCCTTAAATGTGCACTTTGTATTGGTAGTTGGTTTTCTTCTGGTTGTATCTGTGGATTAAAATTGGGATTTGAGTGGACTTATTATTTTTGTCATCTTTCCTTTTTTTCCTTCTTCTTCACTTCAAAGCAGTGCTGTTAGTCGCAGAATTAATGTGATCATGGCTGGTGTTTCCCATCTATATGCTTCTTTTGCTTCGTACAAATTGGATTTCTACAGCAATTTAAGATCTTTTTTTAGAGGCAGCTTTCTTGGATGAAGGTGGAACAGTGATCTCAGTCAATTCATTATCTTGTCCAATTTGACTATCAGCTGCATTATGGGAATCAACCAATGCTTTTATAAATTAGTGCTTAAAAATTCAAAACGAGGACTATTTCTCTGAATTCTCTTTAAGAGAATTATACAATTGTGATAAGGTAATAGACTTAGGGGCAGCAGCTTCAAATATTTAAGGGTGAGAAAGAAGCACTTTCATCTATGCTGGGCAGACTTAAAGACACCAAAAAAACCCCCTTTTTTTGTTGCTATTTGTAAACTAAATAAGCTATCTCTGTTGTGGCAATGCTTTGAATAGAAAGCCTTGCACTTTAAAAATGACCTCATAATTCCTGTTTTCAAAAAAGAATTATTACATTGTTATTAGGGAAAAAATGGCAATTACTGTTTTTTTTTTTTTTTGTGTGTGTGTGTGTGTGTGTGTGTCTATTAGTACTCCATCATTGGGAATCCTGAGAAAATTCAGAGACAAAGAGAGAAGCCCTTTAGAAATTACCAAGTCATGATAACACTCTTCTGGAAACACGTTTAAAACATTTGAAGCCCTTATTGATGACTCTGGGACTTTCAAAGTAAAACATAAAGTTTAGGATAAATTTGCAAAGGAATAAGATATTACTTGGACACCAGATATTTTTTTCAGGGCTGGAGACGTAGCTCAGTGGCAGAGCACTTACGTTGCATGCACGAGGCCCTAGCACCACAGAAACAAACAAAATACATATTTCAGTAACTTTTTTTTCTATTTCCTTAAGTTTCTCATTTCTAATCTCTATCCTAAAATTAGCACAGATGGAAAAGTATCATGTTGGATTTGATTTGAGTTGGTCTTAAAGAGAGTGAAGAACTCCTTTGGGCTTGGAGAGTCTGACAGAAAGCTTGTGTCTGCATGCAGATTCAGGGGATCTGGATTTAGGGGAGATCCTCTGAGCAGAACTCTTTGTTGAACAAAGGAGAGCCCAAGAGCTGGTGACATCTCCTAGGTTATCCGAGGTCCAGAGCAGAGAGTGCCAAATGAGGCCCCAGTGCCCTTCTCCAGGCAGGGTCCTGTTTCCACAAGCCAGGTTGTCATAAATGCCCTTGACAGGGAATACATAAGCCACAAATTTAGATGCTTTGCTCTTTGCAAGCCTTTTGCCACTAACATTTCAAAGACAAAATTTTTATCAGATCTTTTGAATGGCTGCCTTGACCACATGAACCGTAGTTTCTATTCCATTTATTCTTATACATAACGGCAGTGTTAATTTTTCTAATATTGGCCTGCCTCGTTGATTTTAATTTAAATTCTTCTTCATTATTATTATTAGACACACCCTATGAAGCCGCACATCCAGATTTCATTTGAGAGTCAACACTGGGAAAACCTAAAAATGGTCTAAAAGACCATTTCAGAATGAAGCCGTCACTTTCTTTTACTTTCAGTGTTTTATCATTTTTCAGGAAGGGAGCTGAAATTATTTCAAGTTCGTATAAATCATCTTTCTTTTTGTTGAAGAGAGCAACAGGTTCTATGTTCACTCTAGCTGATGCACTTTGCCCAGGACCTGTCTGAATATATTATTTTTCCAGGTCAGTTTTGAAGCGCGTGGAGGTGAACATTGCTCTGTGAGAAGTGAGTTGCATCTGGCAGCATGCTCTTTGAGGTCTGACTGGCAAAACTTGACTTCTCATAACTAATAGAAATCATGCATGCAACCCAGAGGACTCCCGAGCACAAATATTTTATTTAGGATGATGTTTTATTTATGATGCTGTATTTAGGATGGGTAGCAAAAACGACTCAGTAGAAATCTTGAATGCATCTACTGGTTGTGTAGTTTGGCCTCACCCACAGGTTTCTTTTCCAGCTTTTGCATGAACGTTTAATATCAGAATTCAGGACTCTTTTATTCTTTTTTCTTTTATTTATTAAAATAGGAGCCCCTGTTTTACAGGCATGATTTCTTGAATATAACCCATTTCAGCTAGTTTTATCCTCTGCTGGCTTCCTTAGTGGGAAAAGCATCAACAACAACAACAACAACAACAACAAAAATCTAAGTTTTTGTTTGAATTAAGTGATTATAGAAGAAGTGCATTTTATCTCCATTTGCCAGATTTGATAGGACCATTGAATTTTATCAAGACAAGATTTTCCTCTTTAAGTCAGTTTGGTTTCTAATAGTACTAATCCATGCCCCAGAGGACACAGGCAGTGAGGAGAAAGTCCATTTTCACCAGGGGACCTAAGTGAAGAGCCTGATTTGCCTCACTGCAAAGACAACATTGTCCAGAAAAACATTGACTCTTGGGAGGAAAAACAATGTTTTGTAGGCTCAAGCTTCTAATTCTGAGCAGGGAATCATGGTGAGTTGAAGATGACTCTCAGAGTGCTGAGGGCCTCCGGGGTTGTTTTCCCAACTACAACACGCTCAAGTTCTCTTCATCCATTTTCTGCATTTTCCTTATGCTCATGTTTCTACATTTGCTTTTAAACATCCGTTCTAGCTGCTCTGCTTTCAGGGGTAGCCCCACAATAACAGATTACAAATGTGTGAACAACAGATAGGTGCTATTTTTTTCTTAAGGGGAATCTATTGTGATATTGCATCTTAGAAGAAATAATTAGTGAGACAACAGAGAGACAGTTTAAAGTCCAACTTATGGCATCATAACTCCCACTGTGATTGGTGGCCCTGCAGTTGAGGTGCTTTATAGCAACAGGCAAAACCTAGGTGGAAGAGGGAACCCCTAAGTGCTGCTTGAACTAATTGAGCTCCTCTGCCTCACTTACCTTATTAGCAATGCAACGTAACTGGAAGTCCAATAGTGGGAGCAATATACATAACATTCAATGAAGTAGTCATACTAAAAAAGTAAAAAGATGCTGGCATAGTGGTGCATACTCGTAATCCCAGCAGCTTAGGAGGCTGAGGCAGGAGGATCAGATGTTCAAAGCCAGCCTCAGCAACAGTGAGGCACTAAGCAACTCAGTGAGACGCTGTCACTAAATAAAATACAAGGTAGGACTGGGGATGTGGCTCAGTGGTCAGTGTCCCTGAATTCAATCCCCGGTATGGGAAAAAAAAAAAAGCAGTAAAAAGAAGCAGGTGACAACGTTCCTTTTGATAGCATATTTTGATTTTGTTTACCCAGTATATCCAAAATATTGTCATTTCCATATATAGTCAAATTTAAAAATGTTAATGAGATACTTTGTATTCTTTTGTGGGTGGAGTACTAAACCTTTGAAATCCAGTGGGCATTTCACTACTACAGCATATCTTGATTTGGGCTAACTACGTTTCAGGTGCTCAATAGCCATGTGTGGCCAGCAACTACAGCACTGGACAATGCCAGTCTGTATCATGGTCCTTAATCCTGGCGGCCCAATGAAACCACCTGTGGAGCTTATAAAAAAATACTCACATCCCTCCTGCATGAGATTCTGATTTAACTGGTTGAGATTGGGGCCTTGGCCTCTGTATTTTTTAAAAGCTCCTCTGAGTTTCTACTGCACAACAAAGGTTGAGAGCCACAGTTCTAACTGATCTCTAAGGAATCTTCTCTAATATTTTATGATTCTATTTAAGGAAAGGTATTGTAGGAAAGTGTTCATTCAGAGTTCAAGGGCAGCAAGCAGTTGTTATAGGCATCTGCACCCTTCAAAACATGTTGAAGCAAATACAATTAATTTAAAAAAAGTTTACAGAATGAATAATTTAGAAGATAATTCTTTGTGCCAGACATGAGCTCTGTTATAAGTTGCAAATACGGGTGTTGTAAAGGGTCTGTTTCCCTAGAAACCTTTGTTTAAAATTTGATTTACATGCAGCCTCGTAGAAAGTCTCTGTTTTGGAAGAGGTCGAGATCCCCCCATTTCAGTTATTCGGCCAATTTACTTCTTTGCCCCAGGTACTCTTTACCTTTAGCTGTTTTCAGAGGGAAGATCTTTACTTTGTTCAAGACAGCTGGATGTCCTAGAGTTTCTTCCCTCTGAACTTTTAATAAGCTTTATGCCATTGCCTAGACCAAACTTGTCAAGATGTCAGTTAAAACCCTCTGGACTGAAGGGACTCCTGCTACTTGTCACCTTTTAAAATATTAGTAGAGCTAATATTTCTCAATGCACATCAGAATATATATGTTTGGTGTATTCACTAAAGGATGCAAAGAATAAAAATTTTCCAGCTCTTCACACATCTTTTTGCAAAGTCAACAAGCAGCATTGCTTGTGAAGGGGAGGAGACGGCCCGTTGTTGGTCCCTTGTGACTTCATGCAGCTGAGAACCTCTGCATTCCCGAATTCATGAGTCATTTCACCCTGACCCTGTCTCCTTATCCCCTGCAGAGTCATCTATTTCCAAATACATGTCTCGTTGACCATGTGCTTTTAAAATATGATTTTAAACTAGTTTTTAGACACAACATTATATGTTGTTTTTACATTTTGCAGTGGTAATATCTTGGTTTCCTGTACTATCATTCATTGGAAGAAATTTACCCTCCAATTATTAACACACAGCTCTTATCCCCACTTTATAGATGGAGAAACTGAGGGAATGATGAGAGTTGGCATCTGGCTTATTAATTTGATGTGTGGTCAGTGTGAGAAAAGTGTTTACATTTATTAGGGCCATGTAACCTAAATAAAAGCACTACTCTGGATGAACTCCAGGTGGGGATTTTCCAATTGTACCAACTATTACACTTGTCTCTGTTATTGTAAATAACACTCTTTCTGATGCTTTCCCACGCAATCTTTGCACCTAAATGGTTTCCTTGCTAATAGCTCTGGTTCCCCACCTTCAGGCTGCATGTACCTGGATTGATTAACAAATACATAAGGGTATGTTAACTTCTTAACATGGGATCTATTCTAAAAGTTGCATGGAGACATCTGTTGCAAACCTGTGTTTTCTGTGGTATCTAGGGAAACTTTCTCTCAGGCTACATCATGATTGACTGTTAGAAGACTCTGTGGAGAGACATTGAGATTAATGATGTAAGTTGCTCATCTGTTTTGGGGATTGAAGGTAAAGGGCTTTAGCTATTCATTCACTGAGCAAGATAGACTATATAGGCCAGCTCCTGAATGATCTTTCATAATACACTTTAGCTCCTGCTACGCCAATGGACTCTCTTTGCACTTGGTCTACTGCCATCTGCTTTTGAGATTTGGTTTCTGTTTTCTTCTAGTAATGATGGTATGTTGGATTTGGCCAACACATTCTATGCTTCTGTTTCAGTGAGTGGTATATAAGTTTTGACCAGTAGTACAGTTTATGACCAGTACCAGGGAACGATTATTTCGTATCCTTTTCTAAACATTATGTTAAAGTTAAAGGAATATGCCATTATATATATATATATATTATATATATATATATATATATATATAATGGCAAAGTGTGGCGCAATCCATATATATATATATATATATATATATGTATATGTATGTACATAAATAATTCCCCTGGCCATTAAGGACAAGCACATTACAGGGTATATGCTTATAAACACACTGGTCATCTCTTTTAGGATACTTTGGATAAATTGTTACCCACTTAGAATAAATATCTATTTGTAGTGTTAATTAAGGTACATGTTGTTGATTAAAAGACATTATTTGATTTAAAAATTAAAACTCTATTTAAGACACCTTTTTTCCCCAATCAGGCCTGTCTAAGCACATATTGTTTACAATTTCATCTTCCAGTTTTGTGAAGCCAGATGACTAACAACCACCATTCTTAGTGCTGTACCCTGTGGACGTCATCAAGGATGACGGAACACAGTGTTTTGGCACCATAAAGCAGCATGTAATTTGAAATTGTACTTTTTGCTAAATACCCATGCTAATCTCCAAACCATTCCAAACATTAAAAAACCAAAACAAAACAGTGGGCTCTGCTGGCAGGATGGAAGCCACAGTAGCAGAGAAGTACTATTATTATTATTATTATTATTATTATTATTATTATTATTATTATTATTATTTTCATTTGCTTCAGAAGCATTTATGAAAATCAGGGAGAAAAAAAATTACACATAATTACTTGGCATGTCCCTTGGAAGGGACATTCTTAAGAAATGTTAACCCTTTAACCCAAGGTTCTTTTTTCTTCTTTCCAGGAAAAAAAAAAATTTTAAGTACAAATGCTATTTAAAAGGAAGACTGAATAGTGATTTATGTGGATGGTTGATATTTAATATTAGCATACATTTGAGGACCTCTATTTAGGAAGTCTGTTCTTGTAAAAGCCATTTTAGTTACTTAATGCTTATTTTTTTAAAAAATAGAAGATTTCCAAGGTTGGTTAGACAATTATGTGAATATATTTGACACTAGTGAACTATACACTTAAAGAAGTTTAAGATGGTAAATTTTATGTTATGTATATTTTGTCCCGAATATAAAAAAGGACAATAAGGCTTACTTTTTACCCATTCCCCAGATGGGGAAGTAGATCACACAGAGCATTTGTTCCATGTGAGGTATAGGGGCATTAGAGTTTTAATGAAAAGGTCAAAATCGAAAGAAGTCCTTTGCATTTTGGACTAATGTGGAGAAGTGATGTGTGTGTGTGTGTGTGTGTGTGTGTGTGTGTGTACGTGCGCTCATGATCTGCTATGATTCTGATCCATAAGAGATTTCCAGGAAACCAAGAACGAGGCTCATGGCCTCTCTTCTGGAGACTGGCATGGATCTGGGTGGGCCCTATGCATCGAAAGCTGAATCATTTAATTTGAAAATGGCTATTTGGCCTTACTTTTGCATTTCTCCTTGGATTTACTTGATTACCTTTCTTAACACAGGGTTACATTCAGCTCTGATCAATGAAAACAGTCAGGTACAGCAGCTTTGTAGGTTATGTCATGGAACATAAATCCGCACTTCACAGTGACACTGACCAGTGAGAAGTTGTTTACAGGGGACAGTGTGGGAGTTGAAAGTTCTGGAAGCAGATCTTAGGTGGAATGATGGAGGAAATGGGAGATATTTGACTTGGACAGGAGAAGACTCAGGCTCGTACCTAGCATCAAGGAACACTCTGTGGACGAGAAGAATACTACTTTCTGACTACAGGGAAAAATAGGGAAAATTGGAGGAAGGGTTTTTTTTTTTTTTTGGTATGGGGGAATGGAGTTGTCTGTGTTTGCCATTTGGCTCCAAAAGGAGGTGAATTTTGAAACAAACAGACCTATACACCAATGCAAATAGACCATCTCTCGAGTCAGTGACCTCCCTGGCTGTGGATTATCAGAACTGTTATAAGCAGAGTTTCCAGAAGCAACATGAAAGAAGATTGAGCCAGTTGTTCCTGGCCTTGCTAGGAGCCAGTTTCAGAAACATGAAATTGGCACAGGTTCATGAGATGGTTCCTGGATCCAGAAATCATGGACTCCTCATGAAAGCTCCCAGGACTCTGATTCTTGAGAGCAACCTAAGTAAACACTGTAATGTATCCATTGGGCCTCATGGCAAAACTGAGTTCAGAGAGTAGCGAGGCCCCCCTCTTCCTAAGGCAGCACTCACAAAGGTCCAGGGTGTAGCCAGGTGTATTAGTGTCCTGGGTGGGTTTCTCTAACTAAGTGGCACTCACTGGTCAACAGAAATTTTATTCTTTCACAGTTTTGGAGGCGAAAGGTCAAAAAATCTAAGCAGGATTTGTTCCTTCTGAAGGCTGGGAGGGAGAAGCTGTTCTAGGCCTCTCTACTTGGTTTGTGGATAGCCATCTTCTCTGTCTTTACATGATCTTCCCTCTTTGGAGCTATCTCCAAAGCCCCCTACCCCCTTTTGCCATTAAAAAAAAATGGAGCGTTATAGTTGTACATAATGGTGAGATTTGTTGTTACATATTAGTGTCTGTAAACAATATAACAATAAAAGTTTTCCTTTTTATCAGGACAATAGTCATATGGGATTTTTGCCTGCCCTAATGACCTCATTTAACTTGTTAGGTTGATCAGTACCTTGTCTCCAAATAAAATCACTATTTGGAGGTACTGGGAGTTAGGACTCCAACTTATTTATTTTTTAGGGGACACAATTCAACTTGTAACAGCAGATGTCTCCTTCAAGAGGACTCTGTGGAAAATAGCAGATTGGGAATGATGTAGATTATAATCAGACATTTTTGGCTTGAGGAAAAATAATCCTTCAGTGGACCACAGCACTATTTGGAACAGCTCTTCAAAGATGAGGGTCCACACATTGCAAGTTAAGTACAAAGCCAGTGGGCTGTGGTTGTGTCTTGGTGGTAGAGCAATTGCCTAGTATGTGTGAGGCATTGGGTTCAATCTTCAGCACCACAAATAAATAAATAAATAAATAAATGTACTGTGTAACCAAAAAAAAAAAAAAAAAAGGAACAAAGCCAACAAAATAAAAATGTATAAAAATAGATATAAACATGTTGCACTGATTAAGGAATTTGCTAATGTGTCCTTGGTTTGGCCTTGAATTTGTCTCCAGGGTTTGTGAAAGAGCAATGCCAAAAGGGCAGCACCAACTCTTTACCTTGAGAAGAAAGAATTAAGCCAACTATAATTTGTCACCCTGGCAAGCTTAACAATTATTGTTTTGATATGCTAATGGTTACTGACAAGGACCAAAACCACCAGTTCTCATAAGCACACACACACACACACACACACACACACACACACACACACTAGATTGACTGTAGATGTTTTAATGTGGGAGGAAAAAAAAATCTGATTTTCTGGTTGTTGATGGACAATTTATGCCTATGTGCTACTTCTACATTCCACAATAAAATACAAGGAAGAAAAAATTCTGCATTTAAAAAACACAGCCTAGTAAAATGACGGTAACCCAATTAAATATTGGGAAGGAGCTGTAGAAATGATCCAGTGGTAGAGTGCTTGCCTAGCATGTGTGAGGCCTTGGGTTTGACCCCAGCACCATTAAAAAAAATAATAAAAAAAACCAGGCCAGGCACAGTAGTGCCTGCCTGTAATCCCAGCAGCTCAGAGGGGAGGCAGGAGGATCTGGAGTTCAAAACCAGCCTCAGCAATTTATCGAGGTGCTAAGCAACTCAGTGAGACCCTGTTTCTAATAGAATACAAAATATGGCTAGGGATATGGCTCAGTGGTCGGGTGCCTCTGAGTTCAACCCCTGGTACTCTGCCCCAAACACACACACACACACACACACACACACACACACACACACACACTCACACACTCACACAATGGATCTAATGAGAGTTTTTCAAAGAAAATATATACACAGCCAATAAGCATATGAAAAGATGTTCAGCATCACTAGGTCCCAGGATAATACAAATTAAAACTGCAGTGAGGTACCTCTTCATGCCTACTAGGATGACTAAATGAAAAAAACAATAAGCAGTGTTGATGAAGATGTGGAAAAATTAGAATCTCATATTGTTGATGTGATTGTCAATGGTATGGTTCTGTGTGATTGTCAATGATATGGTCACTTTGGGGAACAGTTTGGCAGTTCCTCAAGAAGTTAAAATTAAACCTTATAACCTTGTGATTCTATTCCTCATTATACCCCCAAGAGAAATGAAAACATGCCCATACAAAACTTGTACATGAATGTTCCTGGCAGGATTAACTGGAATAGCCCAAAAGTTGAAACAACCCAAAGTCCATCAATTCATGGGTGTATAAGCAAAATGTGGCTTATCTACATATTATAATATTATTTGATAAAAAGAAATTAATACTGACATATACTACCACATAGATGAATCTTGATTATTTTTTGTTAACACAAAGGAATTCAGGTGCAAAGGACCACATATTGTATGATTCCATTTATGTGAAGGATCCAGAGTAGGCAAATCTGTGGAAACAGGAGGTAGATCAGTTGCTGCCTAGAGCTGAGGGTGGGGTTGGGAGCTCCTGGGAGACAACTAAAGGGTGTGTGATTTCATTTTGGTTTGGACATGTTCTAAACCTGTCCCAAAACTGATCATGGTGCTGGTTGTCCATACCTATGAAGAGTGCAAGGCTACTGGATTATATATTTTAAACAGGTGAATGTGTGGTATGTGAGTTTTTATCTTATGAAGCTATTTTAAAAAGTTAACACTTCTCAGAGGAAAATATAGTATGTTAAATTCAGTTGGAATATATGCCAAACAGGGTATTTTGATCCAACAACGTCTTTGGTTATTTGGGATGAATGTATCAAGATGAGCTGTGGAGAGGGGTTGCTAGGGGCCTTACAGACCTCAGTAACAGTAAGTCAACTCTGAAAAATTGTATAGCATGTATCATATGTGACCAGCCTACACTTCTCTCCTGGGCAAGAGTCTTAGCATCTAACTGGACCCTAGACAGATTCCTGTTGTTCCTTAATTCTCAAATTTCTCAAACACCAATCCTCATGCTGGTTTTCCTGACATGCCCGTTTTAGTGGGGGCCGCCACCGTTCCTTGGGTTTCCAGCTTGAAGTACATAACCATCACAGATGTTGTCATTTTTCTTAGCATCATGAACTTGTTACTGCCAAGACTTCTGAACTCCTCTTGGGCAATGTCCTATGACTTTTGTCCTTCGGGCTTGTTTTTCCCTAAACCAGTTTCTTCTATGAGCTGAGAATTAAGGGGAACAGAATTATTTATTGAATCTTTATTGGAACAACTTTCTTGTTCATCTGCCATCTTGAGCTTCATGACAAACCTACCTAGGAACTAGAATTAGCCTCTTCTGTAGATAAGTGAAGCTCAGCAGTTAAGGGACCATCTCATGGGAACATCTCATTCTCACCTGCAGCTCACTGGAAACACACACACACACACACACACACATACACACACACACACACACACAAAAGCACACTCACCTTCTTCACGTTCTGCCTGGGGAAACACTCTTTTCCCAGGCCCACCTCAATCATCACCTCCTATTCTCCAAAACCAAAACCTGAATTTAAAATTAATTCATTCCTTAGTGTTTTGTTAATATTTTTCTTATGACTTTTGTTTTTAAACTGTGTCGTCTAACTGTGCTTATTCCTGTGTTTGCCGTAAATTCTTTCTCCTGAATGGGACGTCCCATAACTGCAAGAACTGAATGTTGTCCTAATTTTGATTTCCCTCACAGGACCTTGCATTTCACCGGTGGTGCCACAGCAGAGAGTAGGTGGTTAATCATGCCAAGTGATTGGATGACAGGGACTTTTGCATATCATTGCCATGATTTTTTTTTTTTTTTTTGATGGCTGGGAGTGTTCCTGGATAGTGATGGCTGGGAGATTTTTCAGTTTTATTGATAAGGTCACCTTTCCCCAGTATCACTTTATTTTAAAACATTGTATTTAAAGGAACTATGGTGATAATATGTTAGAAATCAAAAAAATGGGGGTGAGATGGTAAATCGCAGAGACTCTCACAACCTTAGGGAATCACTGACTTTCCATTTTTACATTTCCTTGCATGCCTTGGCCAGAAGTGAACCTAACTTTTGAATAGTTTTAGTCATAGCATTGACACATTTTAAATTTCTGCTTTTTTCACTTAAAATTCTACCACAGACATTTTTTTCATGTTGCTACATAGTTTTCAAAACTGTGATTACACATAATATTCCATTGAGTTGCTATACCATAATTTCTTAACCACCCCCTATTGTTTGACATTTAAGTCTGCTGTGGATTTTTTTTTCATGATTATAAAAAAAAAAAAGTAAAAACACATGACCCGTCTTTTGGCAAGGAAAATACATACTCTGAAAATACTCATCTCCTTCCCTGTATACTGGTTGAAAAAAAATCTTCCTTTAAGATGGAGCTTTGGGAAAATTGTGGCAGAGACCAAGTTTGTCTTGGGCACCCTCATACTCCCCTTATTCGTCTATCCCTGCTCCTCTTCTTCTCGCACATTCTGTTCCACCACAGTGCCTGTTCCTGGGCCTCAGAGACCTGCCCTCCTCCCCCACAGACAGACCTGTCTGCTGTAAGCCTCTTTCTTTCCTCTCCTCCTAGCCAGGCTTCCTGTTCCTCTTCGTGCTTCTCCAGAGCTTCTATCTTAGTCAGACATTCAATACTCAGTACATTTCTCTTCTGGGGGTTGGGGGTTATCATTTCATTATGAAAGAATTTCTGGGGATGACACATGACAACCCAACAGAGCGCATCGTTCCAGTGGACCTTTGCTCTCTGGAAGAGCTAGACCCCTTCCAGGTTCTAAGGAGTTGATCATGAACCGAACACAAAATCTCTAAGCAAGTAGTTGACTAGGTAATGCATCATAGAGTAGTAAGTGCTACAAAGAGGTAAAGTAGGGTTCATGGATGAAGTGTGCCCTTGCATCTTTCTGTGCAGTAGTCCAGGGGGGCCTTTCTCTTAAGGTGATGTGGGAGTCCATTGGAGAGATGCTGAAGTGGGGGCTGCTTCCTAGGAATATCTAGATAGGGTGTTCGAGGTGAGGGAGCTACTGGTACAAAGGCCCAGGTGCGTTCGATGGTGTGTTTGAGGAACTGGGAGGAAGTGAATGTGAACGTAGTGAGGGAAAAATAGCTCAGTCATGTGGGGTGTTGTAAACCCTGCCATGGACTTTGGTATTAGTCTCAGCAATGCAGGAAGCCATTGGGTAGTTCAGAGTAGAGATCCCGTCATTTACAATGACCTCCCTTACTGTGGTTGGAAAGCAGGCTGTATTGAGTGAGGGTGGTGGTGGAGGGGACAGGGTAAGTGGGGAGATGGTGAACAACTGGAGTTGGGCTTATTTTGAAGGTAAAACTGACAGGGTTTGCTGATGGATTGGGTGTGGGGGTAAACGTGAAGTAGGGGAAGATGTTAAGGTTTCCGTCCTGAGACAGTAGAAGGATGGAGCTGCCATCAGTTGAAGATGGCAGTGGAACAGGTTTTGTGGAGGAGATGAGGAGTTCAGTTTGGAGCATATATGAGGAGATCATATATGAGATACTGAATATGGAAGGGACCTGGGATGCGGATACTGCCAGAATTGGGACCACAGCCTTAGGTATCAGATTGCCCAGCCTCCTCTAAGAATACACAGCCTCTCACTCAATGGGCCCCAAACCCTGGAATGTCAGATTCTAGGAAGCCCAACACTTTCTCAGCCACAGAGGCCTTGCACATGCTTTCCCTCCTACTGAGACCATCCCTGCCTAGACAAACCATCCCTGCATCTCCCTGATTCTAATCTAAATTAGGTCCTCCTCTACAAACCACTAAGAAAAGCAGTTTTTCTTTATAGCATTGAAATTGACAATTTGAAATGTCGAAACTTGGAAAAGAAAAAGAATTAAAAGCTTATGTGAACTTCTCAATCAAAATTCTCCCACCTTCTAGGAAAGGATGGGGCCTGGTGTGAGTCTGAGCTGGCTGATGACCTCCTTTCTTGTTCTATGACAGGTCTGTTGCCTCCAGCCTTATCCTGGGAGATTATAGGAAGTGATGGCTGAGGGAAGAGATTTTATTTACCAAGAAAGGGCTGTTAGCTCATGGAAGAGCTCTAGGCCTCTGTCTTTGGCAGAGTAGAACTGTAAGAAAAACAGAATGAAAGTAGGGAATGACTTGTCTACTGTCTTTGGAAAAGCTAGAGTGGGATTTCAGAATGCCTATGTTCTTTGAGAAACTTACTTGTTCCTCAAAAACATATTACATATGTATGTAGAGATTGATGGTTGATTGATTGATTGATACATAAACATGTATCAATTGGGGGAATTTCATACACAAGACCCCCTCTTTTTAGATAACACTTTTTGGGAGGCATTCACTCAACAAATATGTATCGAGTGTTTACAGAACTCCATATGGAGATAGGCACCTGGAAGCAGAGAGAAGTCCCTTGCTCTCATGGAATTTATGAAATTCCTTCACCGGTAAAATGGAGATTATAATAATCCCTACTTCCATAGTTGTTTTCAGGGGGAATCAGTGACCATGAATTTGAAAACACCAGTTGGGTTTTAAAATGCTATCTAAATTATGAACAGCTTTTATGATTGATGTACTGAATATTGCTATTATTCTCATTGAGAATAAATCTTGAGTAATTATTTCTAATTCTGAATATCTTCAATTCATATACTTCCTAAGACATTCCCCTTAAAATTTAGGGAGTTGAGTTTCCATTCACTCTAACTCTAACAAAAAAAGAAAAGAAAATTTCAAGTATATAGTTTGGGTTATAGGTGATTGTATTAGTTAGCTATAGCTGTGTAACAAGTTACTTCCCCCTGTCCCACATGTTATCTCAGACTTTCTGTAGGTCATGAGTCTGGGTGTGGCTCTGTTGGGTTCTCTTATCAGGGTCTCTCCCAGAGCTGTAATGCAGATGTGTGCAAGGATTGCAAGGCATTTCAGCCTCATCTGGGGGAAGATCTACTTCCTGATTCACATGAATGTTGCATACTTTAGGTTCTGCTGGATGTTGGTGTGACGTTAGCTCTCCTTTGCTGGTTTCTTCATAGGGGGACTTACAACATGGCATCTGGCTTCCTCAAAAGTAAGCAAAGTCTCCAAGAAGGAGAAAGTGAGAGATGGAAATCTCAGTTTTTTTTCTATAATCCAATCTCAGAAATGTCATCCCATCCCATTTGCCTTTTTTATGCATTAGAGGCAAGTTGCTAGGTCTAGCCTGTACTCTGGGGGAGATTATGCAGCTGATTATGCAGGGATCCTTAGTATCTGCAAGTCACAATAGTGCTTGTGAATAACATCATGAGTTAATGCTGTATCCATGGCACTAATAATGTGACAATGTTTGAAATGAAAGAAATAAGAGAAGTGAGCACCATTGTTTCTTGAAGACACAACAGTGGGAATGGGCAAGGAAAATTGCTGTTCAAGCCTTCTAGATTTAGAGTTGGAACCAGTAAAGAATCCTGATTCCTTCTTTAACTCACTCTTGTTTGAATATTTATAACCTCTCCACTGAACAGGTAAGTTACCTTTCAAATATTGAAGGTAAACAAAGGTTAATGTTTCCTGAGCCATAGTAGTAAAATTAAAAATACGTTAATTTGCCAGGAGCGGTGGCACAGGCCTGTAATCTTAGTGGCTTGGGAAGCTGAAGCAGGAGGATGGTGAGTTCAAAGCCAGCCTCAGCAATGGCAAGGTGCTAAGCAACTCAGTGAGACCCTGTCTCTAAATAAAATGCAAAATAGGGCTGGGGATATGGCTCAGTGGTTGAGTACCCCTGAGTTCAATCCCAAGTACCTCCACTCTCAAATGTTTATTTAAATTTGCTAGTTCAGATTGGTATCTCATCCATTTCACTTCATTACTTTTGATCCACACTTGAAAACCAAGCCAACACTGTGGATTGAACTCTTCCAGGTATAGAAGAGTCCTAGTGCTATGCAAATAAGCTCTTTTTTTTTTCCACAGTAGTTTTGAAAAAGAACAAAGGGCAACCTGGAAAAATATTCAGTTATGTGAGGTGGGGTGAGCCAGGTCAGGTGTGTAGTTTTAAATCTAAATGCAGTCCTACAAATCATTGTAGGATTTGCAGGATTTGGGGTGGCTGCAAACAGCTATGATCATTTTGTTGCTGTTGTGGTTCTGATTGCCTTAGCCATATCACATCAAGCTGTTTTTGGAAAGAGATTCTGACAACTATTAGCCAAAAGCCATGTTTGGGCAAACATAATATGAGTGCTGAAACTTCCTAATTGAATGTTATAATTATGTCATGTGTAACACGCAGAGTTGAAGGGTTGTGTATTTTGACCCACCAATGGCTAAGGCAATGTGGCAGAGGCATTTGGAACGAGGTCCTCACGTCCCAGGGATTCCTAGTATTAACACTAGTTTCATGTGATGGAACTTACAAGAAATTCATTCAGAAAAACACCCAGTGTAGGAGTCACTTGGCATATCCTGTGCATATCTTCTGGAACAAGAAGCAATCATTTTTTGGTTGTGTCATTTATGTGCCTGCTGCCTTGCAAAAAAAGGCACAGGCAAACCGGCCATTTGGCAGGGGTCATCTTGGGGTTTTAAAACGAGAGCACTTTATTTAAAATAGTGGTCTTGGTAACTTACCTTTCCTCCAGATTTCCCCCTGAAGCTGACCTTGTGAGAAAACTGCCCTGAAAAAAAAAAAATGGGCATCTCTTTTTCTTGAAAGAGTAACTGGGGATGGTTTTAACATGAAAACGGAAAGTTTTAACACTGGGAATGAATCAATGCAGTTCCCAGATGGACTGGCTGAGTCAAGATGAATGCTAGCTGTCTCGAACCAAAATGGGGACAAAAATGAGAACTTTGTCTCAAGTTCAGAGATTCCTTGCTTTCTTTTTAAATTTTGAAGGTAAATGTACTATTTTCTGATTTAAAAATACTCTTCCAAATGCAGAAAAATATAAAGACAAGTCTAACCAAAGATAGTCACTGTTGGTGATTTGGATGTTCATCCTTAGGTGTAACCTGTTCTTACACATCCATATCATCCAGTTACAGTTCTGAGAGTATTTGCAGTTTTGTCTTTGGATTTGTTTTTTTTTTTTTTGCTTAACCTAAAATTTGTGAACTTTTCCTCAAGGTCATAATTTCTGTTTTGAAAACATGACTTTAATGGCTGCCTAATCTTTTATATGTCATAATTTACCTAGACCAATTTGTTTATTGGATGCATAATTTATTTTGAATTTTTCCCTGACAATAAATAATATTTCCAGGGACCTTCTTGCTCATAACCCTTCAACAGTATCTCTTATTTTTCCAAAGGAATTATTCCAACAAGTTTACGGTATTGATATAGTTTGCTAAACTGTTTTCAAAACAGCTTATACCTGTTGCTTCTTTGACATCAAGGCTATGTGACATTGCCTCTTGCACCTGATCTCCAGCCAAGATTTAGGTATCATTATTATTTTTTTTCCAATTTATTAGGTCAAAATTGTTTTTTTTTTTAAATTTGTCAGTTGTAGATGGACACAATATCTTTATTTTGTCTATTTATTTTTATGTGGTGCTGGGGATCAAACTCAGTGCCTCCCATGTGCAAGGCAAGCATTCTATCACTAAGCCACCACCCAGCTCCTCAAAATTGTTTTAATTTGCTTTTATTTAACTAAAAGAGACATTGAGTATTTTTTTCCATTTATTTGCTGGCAATTTGAATGGTCCTTTCATGTGTCTCTGTATCTTTTGGCCATTTTTTTTCTCTCAGTATTCACATTTTGCTTATGGAAATTTATCTTTTTTATACATGGAAAGGATATGTTTCTTAATCTTCAAAATCTAGAAGCACAAATAGAACCATATACTTTTTTCAAAAAAAATATAATTTTAATTATAGATGGACACACTACCTTTATTTTATTTATTCATTCTTACGTGGTGCTGAGGATCAAACCCAGTGCCTCACATGTGCGCGGCAAGTGCTCTACCACTGAACTATGGCCCCAGCCCCCCATATACTTTTGATATCAAAGTATTTTTTTTTTGTGTGTGTGTGTGTGTGTGTTTTAATTCCTGTTGTAGGGGTTTATTTCACAGTGTGTCAACATGCATATGCAGCCTGCTTTCAGAATAGTGCCATTTCTGCCTGCTTCAGCTCGGCTGATCTTCCTTCTATTTTTCTATTTCCCTCTTCCTCCTACTGTCATAAAATTTTTAAAAGATCCAGACTTCTACTATTTATCTCACTTCACTCAACTACACTTTTTGGTGGCAGCCTGCCAAGGAAACCACAGTCTGAAGAGACTCTCATATGAGAAGTGGAGAGGGTCAGTAACACCAGTTGAGAGGAATAGTTGACAGAGAAAACAGCCAGCTTCTTGTTTATGCCATTTCACGAATGACCTTCCCCACGACAGACAGCTCTGAGGGAGCCTGCTGATGTGTTTGCTGGGAGGCCACAGTGAGGATCAGGAATCCCAGGTGGCCAGAGGCAACTCGGTTCATCTGGGCTCCATCTCCTCTGCCTCATTTTATGATGGAGATAATAATACCTCGAAGGTATGCTCTAATTAATTATTCTTAGAAACTCAAAATATAATGGCTAATTATTATAATCATTACATCATTAATTTTTTCATTCCTTTTCTAGAATTTTTATCAAATGCCAAAATTCAACACCCAGATCCAGTTATTTGTAGACTTTTAAAAATCTATTATCTTCCTAGCTTCATTGTAATGTTTATTTTACCCCATATTAAGTGAATTCCTTAAAATACAGAAATTTGGGGCTGGGGTTGTGACTCAGCAGCAGAGCGCTCGCGTAGCATGTGTAAAGGTGCTGGGTTCAATCCTCAGCACCGCATATCAATAAATAAAATAAAGGCATTGTGTCCAACTACAACTAAAAAAAATTTTTTTAAATACAGAAATTTGAAAATTTGTGGTAAGTATTTAGAAAGATTTTGGAGTTCTAAGTTTGTTGTTTTGCAAAACAACAACAACAACAACAAAACAAATGTTTTTTTTTTTACATTTTTTACATTTTGGATAACCACAGATCATTGTAACTCAATAATAAAAGTGAAATATTTCAGGCTGTTGATTTTTAAGCCACATTAACTTCTTTTTCTTTCATTGTGAGTCATCTAATCTGGGGTGGTTAGTTTGCTGGTAAATAATTATACCTAAGACTATTATAGTTTACCTAGATATTCAGCAGAAAAGTTATATGAATATAAACAATTTAAGGAATGACAAGTTCTGAACAGTAGCCCTGGCTCTTATGTATGATTTTAAGTTAGAAACTGTGTATTAATTTCTTAAGAATCTTTTTTGTGGTTCTAAAAATTCATACAATTACTGTGGCTCTGAGGGAATGAGAGTTAAAACAGTGTATATTTAGCATCAGGGATTTTTTCCGCCTTGGATGGTGCTGTTTAATGTTGTCTAATTTAGCACAGGAATATCTTATTTTTCTCATTAGAGCACACGCACCTTGAGGGTAGGGGCCATGTGTTACAATTCCTTTAAAAGCAGAGGTTGAATGAATGTTAGAAGTATCACCCAGACTGCCTGGCTTTTATTTATTTATTTTTAAAAAACGTATTCAACCTATAACTAGCTGTGAGTCTCTAACCCTTAGGTAGCCGTGTGCTGCCTCAGTTTCCCAGTCCATAAAGGGGAAAAAAACCTTCCTTAATTTATCAGGTTGTCTCTGAAGCTCAAATGAAGGGAACTTCCTAGGAGGGAGTAGGGAGTTAAAAGCTTTGTGTGGGCTAGTAAAAATTCAGTGTCATTTTGCAGGATTGCTTTATTTCCAGATGTAGGATTGCCGGTGGAGATGTGTGTTTGGACCTTCTCCCCTCCATTTTTGCCAGGGAGATTTTGCATACTGCTAAAAGCTGAGAGTTGATTTAGCAGCATTATTATGGGATGCTTCCAGCTCTAGGGACCTCCAGCTTCTCCTGGCCCTAATATAAATGAGGGACATATAACCATCCTCTTAAATTTAAGTGTTAGCTATATCATCTTCATCAGAAGAAAAAAAAATTCAAACATTTATTTTCCATGCAAAGGGCAAGTTTTAGTGGTGAGTCAATTTATTTCTGAAAGGATCTCATTTACCTGAATGAGGAGCACGTATTTATTTTCAGGGTAAGTGGTGGGGTCGTATAATTCTCGTGTGACAGATGAACCAAACACTCAGCTGTAAATTACATGCGACTCGACAAGGATGCTCTGGTTTGCTGCTATGTTGCTGCTGCTGCTTGCTCCTCTTGGGTTGAGCTTGAGAGTGGAAGATTAGTGACTCTTGGATTTACCTAGAAAATAAAAAAATATTCTTGATAGAAACCAGAAAGGGATGAGTGATACCATAGAGGTGTATTTATACATAAAAAAAAACCAAGGTGATGATACGACCCGGATCTAATATTTCTCGAGCCAGGAGACTAAAAGGGTCACAGAACATGACAGAGTGGCTTGTAGCATTACTGTTTATTTCCAAAGACCTTTTGATAACACCATCAAGTTATTTTCCCTTTGTTTTGTTTTAAAGTGGCCCTTCACTGACTTCATTAATGTGTCACAAAGTCAGATTTTTTTTGTTTGTTTTTGTGAGCATTTAGTCTCATAAAAATTAAATGTGTGCATTCTTGTAACTTGATCTGCCCCCTCCAGTAAAAATCAATGCTCTTGCCCTTGCTGCTCAAGCCATAGAGGTCTTATGTAGCCTACGCCGTGCACATTTGTGCCTGTGCCCTCTCGTTACCCAGGTTTTCCAATGTTTCTTAAACATATCTGAGATCTGGACCTCAGCCACAAACAATCTATTGACTCGTTTATCCTCATAGTGTGTTTGCTAGAAAGCCACCAAGGGTTCCCCCAACTCCTTGTCCAATGGAGTGGGTCCAGAATGGGGCCAGTTTATTACTTGTAGATTTTACAGTTTAGATGTGGGTGTTCCCCAAAAGCTCACATGTGAGACAATGCAAGAAGGTTTGGAGGAGAAAGGATTGGGTTATAGCCTTAACCTAATTGGTGAATTAATCCTTGATGGGATTAACTGAGTGGTAGCTGGAGGCAGGTGGGGTGTGGCTGGAGGAAGTGGTTGGGGTCTTTATTTGTATCTGGAAAGTGGAGTTTTTCTCTCTCTCTCTCTGCTTCCCTCTGCCACACTCTTCCTCCATGATGTTCTGCTTCACCTCAAGCCCTGAGGAATGGAGCTGGCTGTCTGTGGACTGAGACCTCTGAAATCTCGAGCCCCTAAATAAACTTTTCTTCCTTTACCATTGTTCTGGTTGGGTATTTTACTCACAGCAGCAAATAAGCTGACTAAAACATGAATGTATTTATTATTCTTTTGATTGGGTAAAAAGAACATTTGAAGAAGATAGATTTCTAAAGGGGTATTTGGTTCCTTGTCAGAACTGAATTATGCCATTTTAAATATGCCAAGTATGAAGATTCTGAGATTTGTTATTAAAAATGATTCTCCTGAGCTCAGATATGATTATCCCCCCCTCCCCACAACACATGGAATTTCCATGGCATTTTTTTTCTAGGAAACAATCAAATATTGATTTTTTAAGATTAAGTTCCAGAGTAGAGAAAGGTCTCTGAGCTTTTCTGAGATTCCCTTTAGACTAATCATTGCTTCTGATACAGGAAACCAGCTCAGCCTTTCACAGCCTTTGGTAGTGAGATTTAAGGACTCGTTACCACTGTGATGGCAACTGGGGGGACAGGTTGCATTTATTACATAAAATTCCCCCAATAAAATTGTGCACTGTGCTCTTGCAGAAACTCACGGGTTGTAAAAAGTGAGTTGTCTCTAACTGTCCTTTACCCGGTTTTAGGACAGTAGGCATCCAAAGGTCTTCATCTTGGTGCCATCCAGTCATGATTTTGTTCCCACTTTGGTCTGAGCACCCCCTGAAGAGAACTACGATCTTGCTACCTGAAAAGGACTCTCCCAACCTGCAGTGACACAGGGAAGCACCTGTTAAGCATTGTGGAACACCTGTTAAGGGGTGTGGTTAAGGATTTTCTACTACTGCTTATGCCTGTTGAGAAAATAATTATATTAGTGCCTACTTAACTGTGTGCCATGTGCTGCGTTAAGCACTTTTGATGTTTTATTTAGTAGGTATTATTGTCTCTGTACTGATGAGAAAACTGAAGTTCAGAGAGGCTGAATATTTCACTGGAGATCATGTGATTCTTAAGAGCAGGGCCAGGATTGCCTTCTATTCCTGGTGCTTCCCTTGTAGCCCTGGTCACTCTGCTGCAGTCATAATTTGATAAGCTTGCCAAGAGAGACCACCATTCCATCTTCTCCAGATGGAGCTATCTGTATGCACAAATACTACTGAAGTCTTAGTTCCTTAGACCTTCCTTCTGCACCTTCACTAATATAAGATGCCTGTGAGTTCAATCTGTTGCCAGGTATTTTACTAAGTACCTACAAAACCCTAATTCTGGTAACCACTGATTTCAAGAAATACAATAAAAGCACAGTTCATTTCACTTTAATCAGGACACTGGTACTCTAATCTAAATAAATTGCTGAGGCTGGCTTTGAACTCTCGATCCTCTTGCCTCAGCCTCCCAAGCCTCTGGGATTATAGGCATGTGCCACTGTGCCCGGCCAACTCTAATCTAAAATAGAACTGTAACTGATGTTATTCTCAGTACTCCTATTATTAATGACTGATTTAAAAATACAGTTCCACTATCTCTAAACAATGGCATATCATCCTATGTCTCAAATACAGTCACTCAAAAAGATGAACATTTTCTCTATTCTTTGTATGACTTTTTGAAGTTATCTGTTCTAGAATAGAAAAGAAAATAGACATGTAGGAGATGAAAATCTGATGACTCTTAGGCTCGAACACTAGTCATCCTTCCTCACAGCAGATTTTCCAGTTATCTAAAGAGGCTTTAATCCAGGAGCCATTTGTGGTGGGGTGGCAGTGTGGTACATCATCTATGCAGTGCCTTAAGTGTTTACTAGGGCACAGGGGTCCTGGCGAGAGACTCAGCTGACTGGAGGCCCATTTGTGTTATGTAATAGGGTTTTGTCCAAGAGTAGATACTGCTTACCTCATTTTTTTTTTTTTTTGAGATCTTCTAAAGTTTAGAGTTTCCCTTAACAGGTAGATAACCTCAAAATACTCATGTATTTTCATTTCCAATAGATATTCACAATGAAAGTTCTAATGCACACACTAAAAATGGGCAGCGGGTGGATGGGAATGAGGTCATTGACCCTGTTGGTAAGTTACTGTGGGGAGGGGGCAGCCAGGTTGCTGAGGATCCACCAGAGATCACCTGTCCCCACCTCTACACCACAAAAGTCCTTTTGGTTTTTTCCTTACTTCTATATTTGTTTTTCTGTTTGACAAATTTTAATTAACTCATCTTCTTTTTAAATTAATGACATTTATCATCACCGATAAATAAGAAGTTGTGATAAACACGAGATGGCTGATGTTTCCATGCTGAATCCAAATAACTGTAGCCGAGACTAAAGAAAGTTGACATTCAGCTTGGCATGTGAAGCGTGTGTGTGTGTGTGTGTGTGTGTGTGTGTGTGTAATGACTGTTTAAATACATATTAAGCTTTTGGAAATACTGAAAATAGAGCTGATCTCGATTATTACTTTCACAGACTTCCTAGGAATCCAGAGACCCCCAGGTGGGGAGCGACTGGATTTAGCAATCGCTATAAATTCCCTTCTACTTCTAACATTCTGTGATTTGTGAACACCATTAAAACTAATAAAAGTGAGTAGTTACAAATGTACTCCCAACAGCGAGTTTTGGAGTTTTGAAATCTAGGTCCAACATTTTGTAGGGTGGGAAGAGAGGCAAGCAGATTCCCCCCCAAGATTTGGAGAGCAGGATGAGGATTGTGAATAGCTATACTTTGACATGTGACACAGGTTTCCTTGATAAACAACCCAAAGTAAACAAAATTTACTTTGTTACCCTTTGTTATACAGACAAGCATACCTATCTGTGATTAAAAAAAATGAACAAGAAGGTGTAAAAACAGACCCTTCGTTTGATGCTTTTTCTCCACATCCTGAGTGGATCTGATGCCATCCTCTGGAGCCCAGCTCCACACTGCAGGCAGAAGGAGCTGAAAATCCAAAGCTAACTTTATCACACCTCTGCTGGATCTCAATTGCCTATGGGATAAAATTCAACCTTCTTGGATTGATGTGCAGTTTTTCAGAATGGGACCCTATCTATACCTGATTCCTCTTCATGTATACATTATGAAACTGCTAGAATGAATTTTTCATTATACTTGCAAACTGCCACCCCATTCATAAACCCTTGCCTTTGCATATGCTGCTGTGCTAACTGGAATATTCTCTCTGGTCATTAGATAAGTTCCTGTAATATCCAGTTAAGATGATCACACTTATTATGCATCAGACTTTCATTGAATCTTTATATGGAGGTACCATTATCAGTCCCATTTGCAGAGGAGGAACCTGGCTCAGCGAGGTTCAATGGCGAAGTTCACATGGCCAGTAATCCTGGAGCCAGAATTAGAACCTAATTACTTCAGGACCCAGACTCCAGCCTTTATGCCATATCCTCCAAAAGCAGCTTTCCAAAGTGCTTCAAGTGGAGTCAGCTTCTCAAAGTGCTTCCAAAAGCATTTTTGAAATAGAATTTAGCAAGTTGCATTGTGACCTCTCTTTTTGTGTCTGTGTGATTTGTGAGTAATTTCAAGTATCATTCAGCTTGGCATGCCCAGGGCCCAGCAAAAGGCCTGCCACCTGATAAACAGATATTTCTTGAATGACTGAATGAATAAGAGAGACAGTGAACAAACACAGAAGCACTTGTCTGTACTTTGGTGGGACATCTTTCCTTCTGTGACACGCTCCTGGGACACCAGTTGACAAACACTTCCTTCCAGTAGACTTTACCTGTCTCAGGGGTGCAAAACATTCCAACAGGAAAACTTAGAACTCTCACTTGTCATCTCCACGTGACAGTAAATCATTGCCAAATCTTGCAAAGATGCCCGTGAATTCTGCTGAGTATCCATGTAGCGCTCCAGTCCGACAACGTTGATTTATTTAAGTATAGGTTTGGCGCTCTCTGAAAGCTCACCATCTGCGTAAGTTGTGTTTACTTTAAGTACCAGTCAGCGTTTTCCTGATGAGTTATAGAAAAATGGTAGTTCAACTTAATTTTTAAGCGAGGCCTGTTTAAGAATAATTTGTTAATTACTAGTTGGTTGATTCCGCTTCCTTAAATTAAGGGCTTCGGTTAATATCACATGCTCATTGCCAGCTTGCTGGGATCCGCTGCAGGGGTGTGCACAGTTGTGTGATATATTGTAGCCCTGTTCTCCTAGGCCAGTCCCTGCCCCGGCTTTTAAATTCATCTTTAGCTAATTTCACAAGCCTGGAAAGTAACTTGATGGTTTACTAGCTTGAGGACTGCAAGTTGGAGGCTTAATTTAATAGCCACTTAGAAAACCATTTGGGCAGACATCAGATCTTATGCCTTCAGTCTGATGGGCCGCACAGAGGCATTTGATCAAGGCTACTGCTTGGAAATTCAGGAGGATTGAAGCCCACGATTTGGGCTGAAGGTGTTTCATCAACTGCACACGAGACAGGATCCAAACGGCAGTGGGAGGGCTTGGAGTCCAGTGTTTCTTTTGGCAAGAAAGAAAATATTTGGCAGCCTATTATTGGGGAGGCCCATGGAGATTGGCCATGGCTGGCAGAAGAGAGCACACTGGGGTTGGGTGCATTGGGATATGTAATGGCTCTGTAAATGTTTTGGTTTCAATAAAATCCCAAATGTATTTTATCAATGCATTTTCCCCTTAATTTTTAGACCCTTGTGTATTTCAAGGGAAATTTAGTCCATATGTTTTTGATTCATTTATACTTAACTCATCAAAATGTTGTTTTCTAAGAGTTATTTGATGTCCACGAAGACTTTAGAGTTTGATTTAAATCCCTTCCAAAGTGCTTTCTCCCCTCCTTTTTAAAAATAGAAAGCCATCTACTCTTGGCAAAACCTAAATGCACACACACCAAAAGTTTGCATTTGGTTGAAAAGCTCCAAGCCCGTAAGGCTGGTGAACTGAGCCAAATGCATTCTGCAGCTCCTGGTCATGTGTGAGTTGTTACTCAAAAGCACAGAGAGATCTTTACCTTTCCACAGTCTCTGGTGGCTGTCCACATGGAAAGAAGCTTTAAGAAATAAAATGTCTGCCATGTGCGAGATCTTTGATCTTGGGAAAACCACTTCACTTACCTTTGCTTTCCCATCTGTAAAGCTGGGCTCATGTTGATCTTGCCTATCTCCCTGAATTATTGACAGGATTGAAGAGCTATTGTGAGAATACTTTGGGAAATACAAATACCATCACAACTCTTTCCTTGAGATTATTTTGCTTTGGCTAAAATAATAAGCATCCAATAATAAAAATCCAATCCAATGTTTATCATGTGTCATGCATTGCATTAGACACTTTGCAAGTTACTGCAATGTTTAATCCTCAAGGTACCAGGCAAAGAGTAGATATTTGAATTTCTGCATTTTGGAAGATAAAACCCTGTGTAATTTGCCCAAGGTCTTACAGTTGGTGGATAGGAAAACTGGAGTAAGAATCCTGTCCTCTATGGATTTTGGCTACTGAGTTGTAGAGTAGGTTGAAGTCATATTAATCACTAATGTGACTCAACATTAGAGTTTATCTTGAGTCAGTTTCACTCTAACTGTCTCTCTCTATATCATCAAGATCACTTAGTCATATTTTCTATTATATTTCTTATAGAGGAATGAGAATGCAATGCATCTTATAAACATATGCTGTTTGAATATATACAGATTAAAAGATTATTCATTACAGAGAACAGCAAAAGAAACTAATTTTAATTGAGTACCTACTTTGGACCAGACACTGCAGAACTATTTATCGATATACTGTATGTCATTTAGTACACTCAGCAATATTATGTGGTAGAGACTGTTATTGTCAGGACAGGTGAAGATTTTCACCCTCCTTTCAAGCTCATGAGCCTGCCTGCTTCATGGATGCTGGCAGAAGATGAGAGACTCCTGGGTCAGAGACAAAGTTCTATGTTACACATGGTGAGCTGTCAGTGTCAGCTTCACATTCACATCAGTTTCTGTTCCTAGTTTCTATGAGGCTGGTGTGGTGTGGCCCAGGTCTATCTTGAGCACACAGTGAATTTGCATTGCAGCCAAGGCACTCTGAGCCTAGAAGTCATGCTGTCTTTTAATGTGGTAAGCAGTCTTGCCTGACCTTTGCTCCAGAGGGAGACATTATCTTTATTATACAGGACAGTAAGCAAACCTGCCCTCTGCTCTGAAGGGACAGACTAAGTCTGTCTTCTCAGAGTACTACACAAGTATGTTTGTAAAGATTCCAAAACAGAGGCCACCAGTGTGTCTAAGACAAACATAATGGTGATGGAGCCTTGGCAGATTGTGCTCCATTTTACAGAGGATCTGGGCTGAGAGAGATGAAGTCATTCATTCATTCATTCATTTATTCATTCCAGAAATATTTATTGAGCATGTATGTGTTCAGGTCACACAGCTAATAATAGAAGCAGTGGAGTCTCAGCTATTAACTTGTCCCCTTACCCACCTAACCCCCTTACTTCCTTAGGCACCAACTCATCTTGCTTCCCAACCTAATGACTAATCATGTAAAACAGTAATCTACTTAAGATGATAATGACCCTTTGAGATAAGTGTTTCTCCAGCCATCAAGTTCTCTCTCTGCAGTTTGACCCAGTCCTAGATGCCCAAATTCTAGGAGGCGTTTGCCTGAGATGTGGTCATTTTGCTGGTAGATCCTGATGACATCAGAATGGTGTGTTGAAGGACTCTTTAGCAGTACATGTAAGAGAGTGGTGCTAAGAGATTTGAAAGTTAGGTTAAACATGAATAATTCTGTTATGGGAAATTTAGTTTTTGTTATGGTTTAGATGTGGTGTCCCCCAAAAGCTCACATGTGAGACAATGCAAAAAGGTTTGGAGAAGAAATGATTAAGTTAACCTAACCAGTGAATTAATCCCTGATGGGCTTACCTGAGTGGTAACTGGAGGCAGGTGGGGTGTGGCTGGAGGAAGTGGTTCATGGGGGTGTGGCTATGGGGTGTGTATATATATATATATATATATATATTTGTATCTGGCAGGTGGAGATCTCTCTGTGTGCTTCCCTCTGCCACACTCTTCCTCACCTTGAGCCTTGAGGAATGGAGTCTTCTGTCTATGGATTGAGACCTCTGAAACCATGAACCTCTAAATAAACTTCTCCTTCTCTATAGTTGTTCTGGTCAGGTCCTTTAGTCACAGTAGTGAAAAAGTTGACTAAAACAGTTTTGTAAGTTGGGCATCAATGTTCATGCAATATTCAGGAGAGTTTTTTTTCCTGTTGCCTTTCCACCCATTTCACCTATACTCATTTAAGCTTATATAATAGTACCATTAAATGGGGTTCTGAAGATTTGGTGGTGCCCATGCTCCCTTGGGGGCAGCCCCTTGCTATGTGTCTGAATCAGTCAGTTGTAAAACATTAAGTGATTATGAAGTTGAAATCTGGGATGCAGAGGAAGGTCTTGGCAGCACTATAACTAGAAACACCTTTTCCAAACAATGAGGCCTCTACCCCATGGAAAGGCCTCCCAAGCTGCCAGGAATCCTCTCTCAACACAGGCCCACTGGAGGCATGTCTTCTGCTATGAACTGTTTTCCTGGGAACATAATCAAGGTGGAGATGAGCTACTGAGGAGGGTGGGTGGCTAGAAACACAGGGAAACTTAGCTGGTCAACCATCACTCCTGTCAGCCAAGTCACTGCAAAGGTAGATGTCTTCCACTGGCCTCTCTCCATTAGAGGAGAAGCTGTCTAAAAACAAAAACAAAAAAATCAAGGAAGGCAGTCTGGCTGGATGTACTTACCCCTGCCACTGAATGCTTTGGTTAGGATAACACAGGGAGAGAGTCTGCCCTGCTGGCATGCCCACCACCACACCACACACCTGAAGCTATTAGCCCTGTTTCCTGAGCTCATTTCAACTCCCCCTGATGCCAGAAAAAAGTCTAATTAGTAAAGAATTTGAAGAAAAGAATTTGAAAGAGAACTCTGTCACCCACAAACCAGTGCTCGCTGGGGATGTGACTCCTCCAGGTGGGGCTATAACTGTCCATGGTTCCTTCCTAGTCTTCAATGTTGCACAAGAAGTTTACACATACACTTTGCAACAGAGTTGCCTCTTACAGGGCAGGTGATTCTGGATGATCCTAGAGCCATTGATCTTGCAAAAGAGTTCTTTCTTCATGTGGGCTCTATCTAGCTGCTTATAGACTAAGCTGCTGAAAGAGGAAATTTCTTTGTGGCCCTTTACAGAGAAGTCAGGTGGAGAACGTAAATAAGAATCTTAGGAGCAGTGTTTTACTTAATAGTGAAAGAGGGTCCCCTAATCCCAAGAGAATGACAGAATGATTGCTGCTAAGCTCAGGATGTCCAACCTGTTCCTGACAATGGTAAAACCACTGTGTTGAACAAAACCAGACAAAACCCAATAACTATGTGTGGAGCATTACCTCCATGATCCCTAGGTTCTGGTCCTTTCCCCAGTAGAAGCCCTTGCATCAGCCAGGGCACATCTCCTGCTGTGAACTGTAAAAGATACCCATAGGCGTGTGTGGCTCGAAGGAACCTTCCGGCAGACGTCTCTCCCTCCTGCTTTGTTTCTATGGATGGTGCCTCCCAGTGTGTCCTCTGTGTGTTGGGTTGGTCTGCTTGTCTCAGGTCCTCCCTCCCCTCATCTCCAGCCCCAGGAAGCTGTGCACAGACTAGAGCATTTGGGGCTAACTTGGCAGCATGATGTGGCCTCTGTCAGCTTCCAAAACATGACACCAGTGAAAATATGAACCAAATGTTCCTCATATGCAAGGGTGTGAAGTCTTCTTCATCCTTCTCTCTGAGAGCAGACAGCAGGAAAAAAGTGGTTGGTTTGGGGTTTCAGTCCTGATTCTATCTCTTAAGAGCTGGATAACATCTTCCCAACCCAATTCTCGATAAAATTACAATCTTTTTGCCCCAGGTGCCATTGGGGTTAAACAAAGTCATTTGGTGAGTACCTGCGACATGCTAGGTAGTGTGTGTAAAAGTAGCTGTTCTCCTGAGCCGTGAGCACCTGACAAAGCCATTTCTTATTCCTCCTGAGCCAGGCAGAGGGACCTGTCCATCTGGGCTTGTGTCTTGACTCTGTCCTTTGCTCACTCTGTGACTGTCATGGTTTGTCTGTGAGGTGTCCCCCAAAAGCTCATATGTGAGACAATGCAAGAGGGTTCAGAGGGGAAATGATTGTGAGAGCTTTAACCCAATCAGTAGATCACTCCCTGATGGGATTAACTGAATGGTAACTGGAGGCAGGTGGGATGTGGCTGGAGAAAGTGGTTCATTGGGGGCGTGGCTGTAGGGTATATATTTTGTATCTAGAGAGTGGAGTCTCTCTCTGCTTCCTGATCATTCATGTGAGCTGCTTCCCTCAGCCATACTATCCCACCATGATGTTCAGCCTCACCTTGAGCCCCAAAGAATGGAGTTGGTTGTTGATGAACTGAGACCTTGAAAACCATGAGCCTCCCCCAAAATTTTTCCTCCCCTAAAATTAACTTTTAGTCACAACAGCAGAAAAGATGACTAAAACAGTTATCTTGTTCTTTGTCTTTTTTTTTTCTGGTTCTTGGATTCTTTTTTTTAATTGATTTTATTTTTTTTAAATACATGCCAGCAGAATGCATTACAATTCTTATTACACATTTAGAGCGTAATTTTTCATATCTTTGTATATAAAGTATGTTCATGCCAATTCATGCCTTCACACATGTACTTTTTTTGCACTACAATTCTTATTACACATATATATCTCTGTTTGTATATAAAGTATGTTGACACCCATTTCGTGTCTTCATACATGTACTTTGGATGATCTTGTTCTTTTAATAGCTACAAGTCCACAAAGGGAGAAATTTGGACCAACTCATTCAGTGTCATAGGGCATTGGTCTCTTTAACCCTTGGCTTCAGGGGAGCCTGACCTTGCTGATGCTTCACCTTGGAGGGGTGGAGGGAAGCTGGGAGGGGCAGTCCATTCTTCACAGGAGTGCTGCTGGGGAGGGGTCTGGGTGGTGTTTGTCTGTGTGTATTTGGGGGTGGGGTGGACATGGCTGGAGAAACAAGATAAATAATGTGGTGACTCAAGGGTCTTTTATTTTACATGGCATTTCCAAAAGGGGGCCTCCGATGACATGATTATCCCTCATTCCTTGGCCATTTCAGGTAAACCTCAGGCTTTCCCTTCTTCCCACTGGCTTCTCCTTTGACTTGGAGCAGATGTTTATAAAGATTGGAATCTACTAAAGAAAGAGACGAGAAGCAGCAAGAAATTACTCGTGAGAGAACCATTGGGGGGGGAAGGTCATAAGTGTGGCTATTTTTTTTTTATTGCTTCCAACTTTTTCTAGATCTGCTTTTTTTTTTTTTTTTTTTTAAAGATTTTTTCTTAGATTTCAGATATCTCAGTTTGTTTGGCCCTGACAAGATACTCAGACTCGTGGTTCTCTGGGCTCTGCATTTCCCTTCTGGTCCCAGGATTCTGGGGTTGGCGGGCCAGAGCTGGTGGGTTTGTCCTCTGGAGGACTCCCCAGATACTGAAGTGAGTCTTTAACCTCCTAAATTCTTCCAAGGGCTTGGCTGGTCACCAGCTGTGACTTCAAGAATGTGGGGGCTCTAAATCCTATAGTCTCTGGAGGTTGTACATTGAGCCCCAGGAAGGGGAATTGATAAGCTAGCAAGGTTTTAAGGATTTGAGGGCAAACCCAGGAACATGGTTCCTGGGACCAGGTGTTGTTAGAGCTGATTTAGTCTGATCTTTTTAATTTTATAAATGTGGAAACTAAGGCCCAGAGGAGTTCGATGTCCTTCTCATGGTCACACCACCAGGAGCAGAGTGATGGCTGGGGTATAGGCCTTGTGACATCTTCTCCTTCAGGGTTTTTTTGCATTATTCTCAGCTCATACACCTAGCCTTGACTCTGGTAAAAAGGAGACTCTCTTCTTAACTAGGTCTGAACCACTTCTCACCACTCATATCTTCTTTTAAAATGGCATTTTCCTGTTCTGCATTTTGGCCAAATCTTTTCATCTTTCCTTCTCTTCTTCCTTATCATAGGTGTGCAGAGGGGTGAAGTACATCACATGCAAAAAGTTTTAGTTAAAAATCATCTCTTCCTGTGACCACTCACCATCAGAGGTGATCTTTTCTAAATTTTTTTTTTTTTCGGGGGGGTGGGTGGGTGGGGAGGGTAGAGTCTGGAAGCTACTGTTCAATTTCAAATAATATGATTAAACTGTTTATCATCTTTTTACATTTTGGGGTCTCATTGCTAAGATGTAGATATGGTTTGTCCCCACCCAAACTCATGTTGAAACTTTCTCCCCCGTGTAATGGTATTGAAAGGAAGGGGACTAAGAAGAGATGGGCCCTGCCGGAAAGCACCTGGCTCATGACTGCCCTGGGAAGGGATTCATGCTGGTCTCATGGAGTGGAGTGGTTAGGTCTTGCAGGACGGGATTGCTTGCCCTGGGTGTGGACTTTTGCAAAAAAAAGTTTGGCTTTCCTTCTTGCTTCCTTGCTCCCCATGTGATCGCTCTCTGTCTTGAGGTCCTTGCCAGAAGCCAATGTTGGTGCCATGCCCTTGGACCTCCAGAACTGTGAGCTAAATAAACTTTTACTTTGTAAAGTACCTGGTCGCCATTATTTTTGTTATAGCAACATAAAATGGACTAAGACACTCGTTGACTTTAAATCCTATTGCTTAAGATGGAGCCCTCAGACCTCCTAGGATAATCTCCTTGTCCTGCTCCCTGTTCCCACATACCTGCTTCTGACAACTCCCTGGCCACTTTTACACTGCTCAGGTGCTCTGCCTTCACATTTTGTCTCACATCCATAACTAGGTTTTCTGTGTTTTTTTGTTGACTCTAATAGTTGAAAACTAATAAATAGCATTTGTGCTAGAACTCTGTAATTGTTGTTTGGCCAAATATTGTATTAGGATCCTTCTCTAAGGGACCTGATGTCCTCACTGGGGGGGCCTCTTAAAGAGGACTACTCCTAACATCAAGGTCAAATTGAAGAACTTTCAAAAAACTTCATTGGGGGGCTGGAGATGTGGCTCAAGTGGTAGCACGCTTGCCTGGCATGCGTGAGGCACTGGGTTCAATCCTCAGCACCACATAAAAATAAATAAGTGAAATAAAGGTATTGTGTTCAACTACAACTAAAAAATAAATTATATTTTTTTAAAACTTCATTGGTTGCTTAAAATCATTTGACCAAGGTTGATAACTATCAGTTTCTCCTAAAACAGTCCCTGTCAGCCTTTCCTCTAACTTTTTTCCTGCCTCTTTCTCTGTCTCCTTTGCACCCTTCACTTCACAGAGAAAACAAGCATTGTTGCTATTTTCTTAGACTTTGGGGCTGCCTGAACTGAAAGATCTGGATTGTGAGGTGAGTTGAGTCAATGACGAGATTGAATCTTTGGACTTCCTTTGGACAGCAGGAATGAAATTATACATTCCTGATGAGAAGAAGAGGAACTGTTATTTTGGAGAATAAATTGATATTGATGATAAGTTTTAATTTTGTCTTTTTTTTTTTTTTGGTCTGTTCTTCCCAAAGGACGATGTCAGTATAATAGAAATCATTTGTTTGATGGAGCCTGTTGGGATTTATAATAATGATTCAAATGCCTTCTGTTGGACCAAGATAATAAAGAGCACAAGAGTATTTATAATATGCAAGCTGGGTTTTAAATCAATTAGTGGGTATCTGAGTGCCTTATATAATATGTCACTGGGAACAGCGACTGAAGGAAGAGCGCAGAAAATCTTAAACATTATCTCAGTTCAAAAGCGTGATACCTGCTGTTCTAAATTGCCATTCTGATTCTTGATTTGTATATCAAGTGAAATATTGAAGAACATAATTTACCAAGCTTGCAATTTCTCATGCTGGAGAAAATATGCAATTAGGAAATGCCCAGCATAGATTCAGGAAAGGGTATTCTAAGCAACTCAAAAGGCTGAATGTTAAACCATAATTTTCTGCAGATAACGTATCCACTTGGCTAGATGCTCCACCTCGTCACAGCTTTGCACAACTTCCTTTCTGTTCAAATGTGGATTTTGAACAGGCAAAGAGAAACATGGGGTAGAGAAGATGAACACTGTGTCTCTAAATTTTTTAAAAAATTATTAATTTTTTTATTCATACATTTTAGTTACACAAGATATTGGGGTTCATTTTCATATAATTGTACAAGCATGGACTCGAATTTAGTCTCAAATACTTTTCCTTTCCCTTCCTCCCTCCCTCCCTCCCCCATCTTATTCTCATTCCTTTCTTTTACTAATATTTCTTCTATTTATTCATAGTTGTTTTTTAAAGTGAGTGCATTATAGATATACACAAAGGTGAATTTCATTTGGTATATTTGTACATGTACATAGAATAGTTTGGGTCAATTCCACGCTACCAGCCTTTGTCCTGTCCTTCCTCTTTTCCCCTTCCTCTACCACACTCATCCCCCCACCACCTTTTTATCCTTATTTTGCTCTAGCTTTTGAATATGAGAGTAAATATTCAACCCTTGACTTTCTGCGTCTGGCTCATTTCACATGGTGGATGTTCTTCAATTCCATCCATTGATCAGCAAATGCCATAAAGAAATGGTAATTTGCTTTCTGATGTAATGGGGTGTTTGGAGTCATTGATGATGTAGGGGATGTGTCTCCCTGTGGCGTTATAAAGTTGGGAGCAGAGAAACCTCTGCTATGTGGCAAGTATGATTTACAGGTCTGTAAGGTTTCCAAGGTTTGTCAGGGTGAATCAAGCTCTTCATACCTCTAGTCAAGGTGATGTGGGCAAAAAACGTTGATTTTTCTGTTATGTTCCTAACACTGGCTGTGACCTGGAAAACCTCAGAGGGGTTTGTGGTGTGAGTATGGAGTGAGTATGGGTGCAGAAAGGGAAGCAGAAGTAAACATCCTTATTGAAGGTGGGGTCTGCAATGCCCCTGGTGGATAGGAACTCTCCCTGAATTTGTGTATTCATTACAATAACTTTATTGGAAAGTGGCAATTCTACATTGTGGCTGGTATTTAACATTTCTCAGACCCAAAGTTACACCAGCTGTGTTGGGCTTGCTGTAGGTCTTTCTGTGGTTTGGGCGTAAACAAGTAAGGTCCAGGCTGTTCCAATCTTTTATAATTGATCTGGATTCTAGCCACTTTTCTGGGATGCCCTCTGTCCTTTTGCCAAAACATGCTTGTGTGTGTGCATGTGTATTCCCCTCTCCCCTGGAAAACTAGCCCTGGGCAAATCTAGTTTGTGGAGCTGTAACTTCCAAACAGCGTGATCTGAGTCTGTCTAGGTACTGCATAGCATATGTGTGTGTATATGTGTGTGTATACACACATTCATGCAAAATACGTGTTGTGGATGTGCAGTGGAGGTGAGACAAGGTTGCTCAGAGTTTTGTATGCAGAGTATGTCAGTCTACACAGTATGTGGGTGCCCCTCTGTAGACAGTGTTGCTAACTTGATGTTTCCATCCCGAGGTTCTGGAAACCTGATGTAAATATGGGCTCCCTGTCATATTTCTTGAGGATCCCTGAACTCAAGTTCTTGAATAAGCTCCACAGGGTTTCCCAAATAGAAGATGTACTTTAAAGTCTATGCACAGATAGTGCATGTATATTTACAGCAGCCTGAGTGGCACGAAGGTGTCCCTGCTGTGTGGTTCTGCTCTTAGTTTCCAGCTCCTAAGGGCAAGGGAAACAGGTCCCTGACCTGAATCTGTTCTCTCCCACATCATCTGCTGGTCCACTTCTGAGCCTCCCCAGCCCAGCTCAGATAGGTGATTCTGTCATGAATCTTGGCCTCACTGCGGAACCTCAGCTCTCTGCCTACAGTGGCTCAAAATGATGTTTCCCAAACTAGGTCTTCCTGTTCTCTGGCCTCATCAGATTTAAATGAGCCTTCTTTATGACAAATAGTTGATAAAAATGGTTATGATTTTGTAACGAATTTTACAGATTGAAAGACTATCCTACCCACATAATTGAAAGAAGCCCTAAATATAATAAAGAAATAAAAGGAATGTAATTTAAATAAAATGATGTGTTCAGTCAGCCTTCTGTACCTACCAGTTGTGTGTCTGCAGGTTCCATCAACTGCAGATAGAAAATATTTGGGAAAAAATTTGCATCTGTATGGAAAACATATGGATTTTTTTCCTCCTCATTCTCCCCTAAATGATATGTCAAACAACAATTTATACATGATTTACATTGTATAAGTACAGTAAGAAATCTAGAGATGATTTCAAGTATCTGAGAGGAAGTGCATAGCTTCCATGCAAATATTGCACCATTTTACATAAGGGACTTGAGCATATCTATAGAGGCTCCTAAAACCAATCCTCTGTATATATCGAGGAATACTGAATGCATATCAGTCAGAATCCTGAAAAGAAACAGCACAGTAAAAATTGTTTAGCCAAAATTTCTTGAGTGAAGGTGAGAGCAGGGTTCTGGAACCAACCAAGGATAGGAAGGGTCCCAGGCATGAGCTCACACACCCCTAGGCCTGTTTGAACACAAGGGTTGTTTGAACACAAGCACTGAGATACTGTGAGAGTCGACCTGACGACCAGAATGGCTGTAAGTGATTAACAGGAGGGTAGTGTATACAGTGTGGATGGACTAAACAGAGATTATAATTCACATCCCACAAAGGATACAGTGGATATCAAGATATTTCATTGTGCTACCCAGAATGATTCATGATTTAAAATTTAATGAATTATTGACTTCTAGAATTTTTCATTGAACATTTTCAGACCGTGGTTAACTGTGGGTAACCAAAACTGTGGAAAGAAAAATCAAAGATAAGGGGGAATAACTGTATTTCAGTTTACAAATGCTGGATACTACTATGTTGGAAGAGTAAATGAAGGATGAAGTTATTGTATTTTAGTTGAAGATCACCCCATGAATACGGGAAGTTGGCAGTTACAAATGTGTAGTCCCATATGGATGCCTTGTGTCAGCAACTCTAACTTTCCCAAATTATGAACGACTCTCAGGAAAGTTCCAAATTAAACCAAATGTAATCTTCTCTTAATTTCCAGGTTGCATTTCTGAATATTTCAGCACATATTAAAATCATGCAAAATGTGTTTTAATTTATACATATAACATTGAGTTAGCTTTTCATGTAATTTTTCTCCTACATGAATGAATGGCAGTTGAGAGTTGGTGGGTGGATGCTGGACAAGTATCTGTTGAGTGGGAGTGTATTGTCTATGACAAGATAATTGGCATCCCTGGGTCTCACCCACTGAATGCCCATAGTACCTTGCAGTCATGCTAAAAAATGAAGCACCCCAACCACTTTGCACATGCCCTCAGATTTGGGCCTGCTGTGCCTTAGACTTCAGATGCTCTAGTTATGGCTGGTGACATTGAACATCTCCAATGGAATTGCTAGAGGTGTGATTCCTCCAGTGCAGTTGTGATAAAACAAAAGAAAATCTCTGCGTATTAAAATGTTTTCTGCTCTGCCTTATTGGGGCCAAAGGGGTTTTATAAACCTCCTTGCTGAAAATGGATCAGATCTTGAGTCAATTGTTCTTTGAAAGAGACTCTCCTCTCTTATTCCTGTTAAGCTTCCTCTCTCTTAATGTGTTTCCCTCCAGCACATCCTCCTTTAAAATTAGTGGCAGCTGTCATTAAAATGACCCAAGCATCGTCACTGGGTGTCAGATTGGCCTGAACATGAGCTCCAGGGACCCTGTGGTCACAGTGGGCAGAGGCTGACTCCCTGCCGCTCCTCCATGCTGCCAGCACTCCTGTTCTCCCAGGACTTCTCTTTTCCAGGTTTCCTCTCCTCCTTGGTGGCCAGTTTGTCCCCTAGTGCTACCTTAGAGTAACTGTGGACACCATAGATATTGGGACAGATGGCCAGTTATGTCATGATGGGATCTACCTTTGCCTCCGCCTTCCCTTCCCTTCCACTGTGCTTGTTTGTGGGTGGAGACAGCTATTGGAGCTAAGGAACGCCCTTGTCCCAGGGCACCAGATCCCACTGGGATGCACATTATTCCTAGGGATGCTGTAAGCACATAGAGTGTCTTTCCAAAGAACTGTAGTGCCAGTATGCAAATGGCATTTCATATATGAATAAGTTGATGGGCCACCTCCAAGGGATCTTTGTAACTTGGGAGACCTGGCTTATTGTTTTAGTCAGCTTTTTCACTGCTGTGACTAAAAGACTCAACCAGAACAATTCTAGGGGAGGGGAAGTTTCCTGGGGGCTCACAGTTTCAAAGGTCTCAGTCAGTAGGCAGCGGGCTCCATTCCTCAGGGTTCAAGGTGAGGCAGAACAACATGATAGAAAGTATGGTGGAGGGAAGCAGCTCACATGATGATCAGAAAACAGAGAGAGACACCCACCACTCTCCAGATGCAAAATATATACCCCAAAGTCACGGCCCCCATACACCCAACTTCTCTAGCCACACCCTACCCATCTTTAGTTACCTCTTAGTTAATCCCATCAGATGATTAATTCACTAATCAGGTTTAGACTCTCATAACCTGATCATTTCTCCTCTAAACCTTCTTGCTTTGCCTCACACATGAGCTTTTGGGGGACACCGCATATCCAAACCATAACACTTATTATAATGGAATACGTTTTGACCTGGGGCTGCTGAGCCGCGGAGGACAGAGTGTAGTTGTCCCCACTTCCACAGGGATACCAAAGTGGTGAACTTACAATGACCTCAGCATGCCATCTCACTTGTCCTCAAATGGTACTTCCCCTGTAACTGCAGACTGGGATCTGACCATCTCCCCAAGGTATATTAAGACAGGACCCCTACCAACTTCAATTCTTTCAGTCACATAGTGAGCAGAGGTTTTCAGCATGGCATTTGACAAAAGATGCAGGATGAGGCTAAAGTCACACATAAAACCTGCTTCAAGTACTCAGCCAAGGCTTGCTCTTGAGGCATTGAAATAGTTCACTTACCAGTAGATATATGTCAATTCCCAGGCACATTTTACAATGTTTAACACATAGAACCTTCTGGGCTAAATTCCAGGACCTGTGAGATGGGCGAGGTAGAAAGAGCATATTACTTACCGGAGCCAGACACAAACAGAAAAGCGCATTGTGATTTGGGAGTGGAACAACAGGTGGGAAGAGGGGATCAGAAATTTCCTTTTGGTAGCATTTGAATCAAGTCTTGAAGTAACAAGATTTTAATAAATATAGAAGGGAGAAAGGGAACTGCTGACTAGTAAAAGAAAAATACGATTTGTAAATTAAATGCCAAAGGTGTGTGGTGGGCTATAGTCAGAACAATCGCTGCTAAGTAAAGCTTTCATTGAAATTGTGGCAAAAGAGTCAGGATGCCAGGTATGTAGGAATGTGCATTGCAGCCTGGCAGGGGTTAGAAGGCGGAGCTGCATTACAGAGTGCCTTGACTTTCCTGCTAAGTAGTGAAGAATGCTTTGGGGCTTTAATGCTTCAGATGGGGACTGAGAGGGAGGTAAAATAGCAACACCAGGATTTTAAGAAGATCACCTTGGGCACAGTGTGAAGGAGGGATTGGCTAGATGAGCAGCCAGGAAGGGGGATTGTTAGCAGCCTACTGTCAGGGCTTTGGCAAAATGATCAGGCTGAAGGTGTGCACATATGTCTGTTACAGGTGGGAGCCATGTGCAATGTATACTCCTCCATGATGATGGAGACTGGTACCTCTGTTTCTCCTTTCTTCTTATGATAAAGGGTGTTGCTGACCTGGCCAACTCTAACTCCTTTAGTCTCACCAAGGCCAGGCCACAGAGGAGACCACCCCATCTCCCCTGTGCCCTCACTGGTGTTGGGGAAGAGAAAGCACTATAATCTGTTAGAGTGAAATCATACACGGACTCTAGATCATTCTTCGGCAGGCTGCTGACTTAATTTTCCTAAGCTATAGCTAGAGTTTACATACTCATCTCAAGAAGAAAAAAAATGTTCCCTCTAAAGCATGTACTAAAGAGAAAGGCTGAGAGGATTGATTTTTTTCCCCCAAAGAATCCATAAATATTTACATAAGTGCAAGTTACAAATCTGTGGCTTTGAGATTATCGAATTTCACTGCTTTTACACTCGTGGCATATAAATTTCCAGCAGGCATTTGCTGGTTGTGAATGTTCAGTCTTTGGAGAATTGTCTCCTAGTTTGTTTCCTTTGCTTTTGGAAAACAAATCTGTCTTGTGCTGTTTTGAATGGGCTTGTTCCTCCTTATGGCTTGGTCATTGGCAGCCTGTGACAATGGTTTTTAGCTGAGGGGGGTTCATGGTGATGGACTGCCTGCTCAGAGGGCACTAATGCCCCAGCCAAAAGGCTTTTTTAAAGGACTTTTTAAAAAACACAATCATTCTCTCCAGAAGGGAGCCCTAATTGGGTGTAGTTCCAAGGTCTTTGTGGAGTTCTTAGGTAAATGGAAAAACCTCTTTAAAGATTGAGTCCCTTTAGCACAAAAGCAGGTAAGCAGATCTTCTTTAAATATGGGTGTTGCATGTGCCCTTGCACATGGGGCATATGGACAGACCTCCCCTGTTCTATTCTTGCCTTAATGTTACATATCTGTGCTTAGATGCTTGTATTAGTCAATTTTTCATCGCTATAATGAAATACTTGACACAGGCTACTTATGAAGAAGAGAATTATTTAGCCCACAGTTTGGGAGGTGAAAGGGAATGGCACTGGTGTCAGCCCAGTTCTTTGCTGTGTCATATCATGGCAGCTAGCAATGGTGGGCATGCATTTGGGAGCAAGCAAATCAGGATCAGAGAGAGAGACTGGGTCCCACAACCCCTTCCAAGGGCAAGGCCCCAGTGACCTAAGGGTCTCCCATTAGGCTCCACCTTCCAAAAGTTCTACCACTGTTCAGGAGCAAGCACCACCCTGTATACCAAGCCTCAATCAGAAAGGACTCTTGAAGGACATTCAAGCTACTCACAAGCCAGGCAGCGCTCCTCCTGCTGGTCTGGCTATAGTCAAAACAATCGTTGCTAAGTAAAGCTTTCATTGAAATTGTGAATTTTGCCATTGCTAGATTTTGGACTCACCTGCTAATCTCAGGGACCTAAATCTGTATATGCTAAATATCTTAAATAAACATAGGGACAAGGTCTTCCCTTGTGGCAGGCAGTAAATACACATTTGTGGATTTAGGGTGTTGCTGATCTAAAAGTACCTCTCATCTATCTGTCTTCTGCCAAAATAATTTGAACATCTGTTTTTAAATTTGAGGAGTTGCTATATAAAAAAAGGAAAGAAATGAACTTAATATTTCTGACAGTGAACAATGCCAGGGATTTGATGTTAAATCGATAGGCTTGGGTATATAAAATTCATTAGGAAAAGTTTGTAAAAGACTGGCTTTCAGAGAAACAGAGGAGCCATTTCTGTTTTCTCCTGGGACTCAGCTCGTTTTGACCTTGCCACTTGCAGAGGTAGGGCTGGTGGGTGGTGGGCTTAGAGCTAGGTTTGCCTCCAGCCTCAGAACAGAATCTCAAGGCAGCCTGTTAGAGTAAAGGTTTACCTTGGCACTGTGGTCTTAATGGTTACAGTCCTGTCCAGAGATATGCACTGAATGTTCAATGTGGGGGGTGGAGAGTGAAGGGGAGGGGTAATTTCCCATCAGATTTCTTGCCACAGGGTAGGACTCCAGGTCTGGAAAGAGAGTTGGAAAAACACAGCATGACCCTAGCACCCCTAATTGGGATCTGTCTGACTGATTGGGTGACTTGAACAGATAATCAGGAATAGGTACCAAGACAGAAACCTGGAGCAGAATCCTAGAGTTGGAGACAGGCTTGGTTTGGGGTCTTGTGGGGAGGCCTGAGGCTGTGTCTTATATATATTATATCTTCCAGTGTTTAGCAAGATATTTGACAATGTAGTGAATATATGTTGAGTAAGCGAATTGGGAGGGTTGCAGTAGGAATGGTAGGAAGGTATCAGTTGACATGAATCTGATACCTTCATGGGTAGGAAAAGACTGCGTCCACACAGGGATCTTGGGGTTTCTCTACAGGCCATGTGGTTTGGTGAAATGAAACATGGGCTATTGTTTCAGACAGACCTGGGTTTGAATCCCAGTCTTGCAAACTAACTGTGTGATCATGGCCAATGACTTCACCTCTCTGAGCCCAACTTAAGTCACCAGTAAAATATGGATGAGATTGCATTCTTGGAAGGGGAAGGGATGTTGTGGGAATTAAATGCACGAATATAAATTAAATACCTAGGTGGTGCCTGAGACGCAGTGGGCCATGGGAGTGGCCATTCTCCGAGGAAGAATAGTGAAGGGGAGAAGCATTGGCTCTGAAAGCCTTGCTGTGGGCTGTGCTGACCCTCTTGGGCTCAGCCATCATTGCTCCCCGAGGGATGTGATGGTTGCTGATGTAATGGGCCGGGTCGATGTCGTGCAGATCTGATGACAGGACACCCACACCCTGTCACTCTCCCTGCCAAGACGGAATGCAGCCGTCAGAGCTCTGCTCCTCGCCCCACACCCTCCACATTAACGCCCCAGTGGAACTGGGCCCCGTTCTCATCCTCTGGGAAAAGTCAACATGAGCGCCTCGTGGCCGTCACGTTCTCAGCAAGGGATGTGCATCCTCCCAGCTGGCATTCAGCCGCTGCTGCTCATCCCACGCCTCTCGCCCTTTGTTCGGTTATCCAGGGTTCCTGTCTCAGCAGACAGAGCTTGTGTTTGCATGCTGACAGTCCTTTCTCCTGCTTTGGCAGAGTGGGAGAGCACTGAGGATAAGACCTAGGCAAAGGGGACTTTTTTCCTATTGCAGAAATCCCCTCCCTGCAAGAAAAGTGAGACTAGCTGTAGGATCAGAGACATGTAGTGCTGGTCTTTCTTCATTAGGTCCCAGGGCTCAAGGGGTGGCTTAAGATTCTGGAATCTTATCATTAAGGGTTGCTTTAAATCCCCTTCTCTATTTCCCCCTCCCCCACACTCCCTTCCCTCTGTTTTCTTCCAAGGGAGGCAGAGGGCAGGCATGGGTACACATTTATGGATGGGCTGATTGGCATGTTCTATTGAGAACATGACCTGGGTGTGCTGATGGGATGGTGGGATGAACAGTGGGAAACATATGGTTTAATGTGTCTGGGTTTGTGCCAGCTCAGTGACATTACTCTTATGGGGCCTGTTGTCATTCATTCATGTTTACTAGGTACTTAGTATATTCACTACACTGAACACATGCTATCTAAATGTGTGTATTAACTCATTTAATCCTTGCTACTCTCTTAAAGGGTGATCATTATTCCCTTTTTACAGATGAGGATAATGAGGCTCAGAGAAGTAAATAGGTGCCCAATAGGACTTTGAAACCAATGCTTTTCATGCCACCTCAGTTCCTGTCCCTGCGATGGCATCTTCCATTGCTGTTGTTCACAAAAACCTCATTGCCTGCTAATTTCAATGGCCCACTGTAATCAGGTGACATCTGGTCTCTCTAGACCATGGTTTGTCTTGCCTGCTTTACAGAATTGCTTTGAGGAAGAGGAATTTTGGAAAGAATTACATATTTCACAAATGTAAGAAAATCATATCAATAGAATTAAGTTTAGAAGCAGGAAATGAAATTTTGTAGGAAGAGTAGAGACAGAAATTAGAAAGAAGTCAAGAGAGAAGGTAATGGAAAATATTTATCTATAAACAGGCTTATTGTAACTGATTGCTTCACATGTGTTACTTTTATTTAAACTTCAGAGAAGCTCAACAAAGCACGCATTGGTAGTATCATTTCCCTTACATTACAGATGAGGAAACTGAGGTGCCAAAAGGTGCAGTACATGCACATGCCTGGCAAACGGCAGAGCTGGAAGTGAACCTGTCATTTTAATTCTGACTATATGAGGTGTTGCCTTCTATGGACTTTCAGGGGGGAGGAGAAAGCGTCATGGGAAGCCAAGAGAGGGGCTCCTAACTCATTTTTCAGGTGAGATGTCTTATCAAGATGGTGACAGCTGAGATGTTTTCTAAAAGACAAAGGAACTGGCAATACATAAGACAGGAGGGTTCAGGGCATCATGAGGAAGGACCTTGTCAGAGATTTCACACTTTACCTGAGAGGACAATGAAGGATGGCAGGTGGGGGTGGCGGTGAAGTCCATGGCCAGCTTTGAGTGTCATCAGTGTCCCTGTGGCAGCCCTGGAGGCCCTGTGGCAGGACCAGGTATAAGATGGTTGGATGGTGAATGTCTTGGAGTCCTGCAGACCCAACACTCAGGTCTAGAGGACCATGACTTTGCCTGACTGAGTCTTGATTTCCCTGTTTTACAAAGAATAATGACCATACTCTCCTGATAGGGTTGTGGCCCAGATGAAGTGAAATCTGTTTGTCCCAGTAAGTGCTTCCTAAAGGTGGGCTCTCTGCTGCCCTGTCCAGTGCAGGCAGCTGAACTAAGGTCACTCGTTTGGAAAGAATTACATGATGTCACAGAAGAAAACGCAGACACAATTTACCTTGACAAAAGCTTCAGGACGGCTTTCCTTGGCTCTCTCCAAAAGGGAGAGCAAGAGAAAGTCATGAGAGGCTGACGAGAGAGAGGGAAGCACATTCAGAAGTGACACTGTTCTTAACAAGTTCTATCCATAAAAGGGCAGAAGGGGAGCAGGTAAGAGTAAGTGAACCCCAGCGGGACGCCTACACCTGAAGACCCACCTGGCTATCTGAGCTGGGAGAACGCCCAAGTCGCTGTGAAATGTAGTGATTGGTCCGAGCCTCCTGCTTCAGAACTGGAAGGCGTGGTCATTCAGAGAAGGGGGGAGCAGCTCCCCACAGCTCTCCATATGGGCAGCTGCTCTAGAATGCAGTTAAGCTGAGGGTGGCTTAATCCACTTTCTGTCTCTGTGGATTTGCTCATTCTGGAGATTTCATGTCACTGGGATCACATAAGAGGCTGTTGGTAGTCATTGAGAAAAGGGGACAGATTGAAGAGGAGTAGAATTGAGAGGATATACCATTGTCCATGTGTGGGAGGTGGTGGGGGCAGCATTGGGAGGGGGAGGAGCCACAGAAAAAGAAGAAGAAAGGAGAGGGTATCAAAGAGATGTAGACCCTCTAAAAATCCTCAGTGGTAGCACAATTCTAATCATAGGAGACACTGTACAAAGAAAAACAAGAAGAAAGACTTAGGGTTCCATGAGCCAAAGATCCTCATGAGCGGTGTTCAGCAAATAAATGTTCATGGTGCATGTAATATGTCCCTATTACACACACAACTGCAAGGTGAGGGTTTCTGCTTCCTGCATTTTGGAGGGTATTTTTTTCTAGCATTTGTGCTTGTTACACGATGACACTCTAAGTTTAAGGAGAACATGGATGAGAGTTATTTTCCTGCATAAGAGCCTATTGGTAGTTACAATTTTCCATTAACTCATCATGACTAGGGTCTAGAAATGAGGGTGTGATTTTTTTGAGTAATGAAATATGTATGTTTGATGTGAACTGATGGCTGACGTATGTGAGGCCATACCTCTAGGATTTTCTGTGACAGCTACAATTTCATGTCCTCATAATACTTTCCTAACAGATGGTTTGTAAAATAGTTTAATGAATGTGATTGGGTGTGTAGACTTTGTAATTTAAATAAATGAAAAAGTGGAAAACTCCCATGTTGGAATGTGTCCTGATTTTGTTTCAGAAGAGATGGGCTTTATAGCCTTAGAGAATTTAGCATGTAAACCCGCTACCATTTTTTTTTTCTAAATGGGGTAAAATTTAGGAAACCAGCTTGTAGGTATGTCTACATATCTACCAATGGAGATATCAGCTTTATTAAGATATGATTCATATACCATGAACTCCCCCTTTTAAGGTTTTAAGGTTAAGTCATTTTCCTAATGACTCTTTTAGTATAGACTTAGAATTGTGCAACTATCACCACTGTCTAATGTTAGAACATTTTCGTGGCTCTGTTATTTCTTTCCTGATAATCAGTAGCAATCATTGATCTACTTTCTGTCATTGTGGATTTTCTCATTCTGGAGATTTCATGTCACTGGGATTTGACAGAACCTGTTGGTCATAGTTATAGGATCACATAATATGTGGCCTTTTGTGTCTTTGTTCTTTTTTTTAATATTTTTTTAAGTTGTCAGTGGACCCTTATTTTACTTATTTATATTCTCACAGATGCTAGGCAAGCGCTCTACCACTGTAGCCCTTTTTGTTCTTTTATTTAGCATAATATTTTCAAGGTTCATCCACATGGTAGCATGTCTTATCATTTCATCCTTGTTATAGCTGAATAATGTGCAAGTGTATGTTTATACCACATTTTGTTAATCCACTCATTAGTTGATGGGCATTTGGGTTATTTCTACTTTTTATTATTATGAATAATGCTGCCATGAATATTCATATACAAGTTAACAGGTTTTTGTGTGGATCTGTGTTTTAGATTCTTTCTGGTGTATTACCAGGATAAGAATTGTGGAGTCATCTGGTAATTCTGTTGAACTTGGTCTCTCACTGTGCTTTTGGTTTGCATTTTCCTAATGACTCAAGATGTTGAACATTTTACATGCTTATTGATTATTTGCATGTCTTCTTTAGAAAAATGTCTATTTGAATAATATATCCCTATTTTTTCCTTTTTTTGATGAATGCCAAGAGTTCTTTATATATTCTATATACTAGACCCTTATCAGATATGTTTTGCAAATACCTTCTTCCATTCTGTGGATAGTCTTTTCACTTTCCTGATGGCTTTCTTTGAAAAACAAAGGCTTTAATAAATTCAGTTTAGCTATGTTTTCCTTTATAGGTGGTGCTTTTAATGTTACATCTAAGAATTTATTGCCCAACCCAAGGTCATAAAGATTTATGCTTATGATTTCTTCTAGTTCTATAGTTTTACTTCTTGTATTTATTTCCGTGTTTGATTTTAGGTTGATTTTTGTGTATGTTGTGAAGTAGAGATCTCACTGTATTATTTCACTGGCTATCCAGTTGTCCAGGCACTATTTGCTATAAAGATCCTTTTCCCCCTCAATTGAACGATCTTGGCATCTTTCTTGAAAATTATCTGTTGATAAATGCAATGGTTTGTTTCTGGACTCTTAATTCTACTCCAGGAGCTCTGTCCTACACCAGTAGCCAATATTGCACTGTCTTGATTACTGTTGCTTTAGAGTGAGTTTTGAAAGCAGAGAAGGTGATTCTTCCAACTTTATTCTTTATTAAGATTGTTTTGGCTATTCTGGGTCCTTGCATTTCCATATGAATTTTAGGAGCAGCTTGCTAACTTCTGCAAAAAGAACAGGTGAGATTTTGATTGGGATTACAATGAATCTGTAAATCAATTGGGGAAGTGTTGCCATTTTAACAGTAGTAAGTCTTCCAATTTGTCAATGTCTTGGCATGAATTTAGGTATTCTTTAATTTCTTTGAATGATGTTTTGTTGTTCAGGATACAATATACATACTTTTTTTGTTAATATTGGGCCCAAGTATTTTATTATTTTGATGCTTATCACAAATGAAATTGTTTTCTTAATTTCATTTACTAGTCTCAGGAAGTAGTTGAATTTTGTAGATTAAGTTGTAATCCACAAAGCTGATGAACACTTTATTAGTCCTAATAGTTTCTCTTTTTCATTGTTGATTCCTTAATATTTCTTTCATTTACAGGATTCTGTCATCTGTGAATAGAGATAATTTTACTTGATCCTTGACAATCTGAAAATCTTTATTTTTTTTATTCTTGTTGAATTGCCCTGGTTAAAACCTCTGCTGAAATAGAAACAATGTGGATTGGTATCTTTTGTGGTTGCTGATCCCAGGGGTAAAGCATATAGTCTTTTACTATAAGTTGTTAGCTGTAGGTTTTGTTTTGGTGTTTGTAGATGCTTTCATCAGTTAGAGGAAATTCCCTTGTATTCCTAGTTTTTCCAGTGATTTGTAATGAAAGGCTATTGGATTTTGTCAGTGTATTTTCTGTGTCTAAGGAGTTCATGGTGTGTTTTTTGAGCCTTTTTCTATTAATGTGGTATAACTTATTTATTGATTGATTTTCAGATGTTAAACCAACTTTGCATTCCTGGGATCAGTCCTATTTAATCATGCTCTAAATTCCTTTTTATGTTTTGGATATGGGTTGCTAGTATTTTGTTGAAATTTTTGTGTCTTTATTCAAAACAAATACTGGTGTGTTGTCACAATATTTGTGTGATGTTCTTGGCTTTGTTATCAGGGCACTGATAGCTTCCTAAAATACGTTGGGAAATGTTCTCCCCTTTTGACTTTTTAGAAGAGTTTGTGAATTATTTGTGTTAATTCTCCTGAAATGTTTGGTAGCATTCAGCAGTGAATACTAGACCAGTGTCTTGGCGTGAGGTATTCTTGGTTGGGAAGTGTGTGTGTGTGTGTGTGTGTGTGTGTGTGTGTGTGTCTGTGTGTCTGTGTGTGACTAATTCAAACTAGTTGTTATAGACTTATTTAACTTTTAAATATTTTTCCTGAGTCTTTGGTAGTTTGTAGTTTTCTAGGAATTTTCCCATTTCATGTAGATTATCTAACTTTGTTCACATACAGTGATCCATGCCATATGCACTTTTGTTTCAAATTATTATACAGAAAAGAGTGTTTTACTTTTTGAAAATACTATTATGCAGGCTTCTGTAAGACACAGCTATATAATTTTGAAGTATAGGCCCAGTGAAATGAATAAGTATTATAGAGTAATGAGTAAGCGTTGGCTAGTTTGCTAAATACTCTGCATATGCAGTTTTTTTCTTTTGAGGTAGTTTCTGTATTTTTTGAGAAATGTGATACAATGGTTACAATTGTATATGATGTGGCTGGAATAGGCTGGACTCTTAGAGTAGATCCATTAATCCCGTCCTCTCTAGGTCTTATTTGGGAGAGAAATTGCCTCTTTATTCCTGAATGTCAGTAGGCTCTGCAGACAGGAAGTTAAATTAAAGATGTCAGGACCCCTATACCTTCAGGAGAGCTCCAGGGACCATGAGATTATAGTGGTTACTGCTGAAGAAGAGAAGAGGACACAAGGAATTTGGAATTTCTTTAAATTTTCCCTAGAGGCTCTGTCAAGCTGAGACACAGGGGGATTTTTGGGATATTGAATCAAGAATGCAGCACAGAGCATTTTGCAACTTGACCTGGGGCAGCAGGAAAGAAGCTTGATGCTGTTTCTCCAGCCTCCAAGGCAAGAGGACAGCCTGCATCCTGTCATCTAGGAAAATGGCCCCTAGGACCCATAGTCTTCTAGAATAGCATCCATGTATTTGCATCATAAAAGTATTGTCAGGATTCAAGGCACTTAGATTAATTCTAGCCAGTACAGAAACATCCCAAAGCATTAGGAAATGGATTGCTTTGCTGTTCTAAGAATCTCCTAGTATGTAGGGGCAGAGGGACTGAATTCAAGTCACAGATCTGCCTTTTACTGGTAGTGTGACTTCAGCCATATTACTTTCCCTCTCTAAATCTCAAGATTCATCATCTGCAAAATAAGAAAAAAAAATACAACCATTCCATAAATCATTCTAGGAACCAAATTAAATTAATGTATGGAAAATGGCTTTATAAACTGTTAAAACTCTACAAAGGTTCACTAATGGCTATTTCTTTCCCATATGGAAAAGCCACTGAATGAATAATCTTTTGCCTGAGTGTCCGTTTATGTCAGCCTGCTGAGGTCATGCGGTGTGGCTTTGAAGTGTAGAAGGTGTGACTGTCAGGTTTTAAAAAGGAAGCAGGAGGACTGGATTTCTCTTGCTTTTCTGCAGGAGCAAGCGCAGCTGCGAGGTAGTGATTTCACAGAACCCACGGCACCTCCTGGGGTAGAAATAAGAAATAAGGGCAACAGAGAAGCCAGATCCAGGCAAACTGAAGAAATGAAATAAAAACAGGCCCAAAGGGCATAATAGTCCCTTCATTTAGAAAAAAAAAAGAGTGTTATTAACATAAGTAAATTCTAATGTTTTTCTTGTGGTCTTTCTAATGAATTCCCTCTTCTTGTTACCTGATCACTTTTATCTTAAACATATGATGGTGGCGGTGGGTGGGGGGAGTTTTCAAGCTTTTAGCTTGTTAATTCATAAGAGTTGGGAATGGTGATGGTTCCCAATGTGGTGAATTTCCAGTGACTGTTTTAGGAAAGTTTCAGTCTTGATAGAACAAGGTATTTAGGGTAGTGGAACCCCTGTAGGCATCAGAGTTGCTGTTTTGGGTTCCTGGCTCCTTCTTTCTAGCTGGGTCCCTGGGGAGCTTGCTTACCTCAGATTTTCTCATTTATATATTGGGGGTAATACCATACGTTTTCTATAGGGTTGCGGTGAGTAGTAGGTAAACAGCAAGTCTTCTTTGTCAACTTTTCATCATGTGACAAATACCTGAGAAAAACAACTTAGAGGAAGAAAGATTTAACTGTTGGGCTCACCCAGTTGCAGAGGCTTCAATCCACGGTCAGCTGGAGCCACTGCTCTGGGCCTGAGTGGGCCAGACATCATGGCGGAATGGCACGGTGGAGGAAAGGTGCTCAGCTCATAACAGCTGGGAAGCAGAGAGGGGCTGGGGGAAGGGGCTCAGGCCCTTCCTGTTGATAAATAGAAAGGTTGAAATAGTCCTGAGACACAGACCACTGTATCAACCATGGTCCCCCAAAGAAGACACGATGCCCTCAAAGGGGTAGTCAAAGAAAACGTAATGAAGGGTCTAGGTCCAGAATTGTGGGCAGGCTAACTAGGGACTCACTAGAGCAAATTCCAAAACCAATCCCTGGACCTGGAGGAGCAAGGGAAGAGCCTACCAGGGAGGGCAGTACCTGTGGGTGTGGGGGGTGCATGTCATGTTTGGAGACACAATCTGCAGGTACTGTGACTTCTCCAGCCTGTGATCCTCCAGTGGAGGGAGTCTGGGGAGGGCAGCTTCCTAGGGCACCAAGCAGGCAGAGGGGAGTACGGAGTAGATCTGGAAGGCCCTCCAGCAGAACAGTTCTCTTGGTTATGGAGGGTCATTAGGACTGGCTGTGGCACGACGTAGTTACCCCAGTTGCTAGAACTACTGTCACAATCCTTTCTTCCAGCTCTTTGTTCCATCCTTTTGGACATCTGAAAAGAAAAAGGTGCAATTTTTCACAGATTTAGTTCTCAGGAGTCTTATCTGCCATTGGCTGTGCATTCTTGGGTGCACCTTGGAAAATGCATATTTCAAACATAGCATCTGGGTCACAGACCCTGTTGAGGACTTACAGAAAGGGGTCACTTTTTCCAGTGATGTTTGTAGTTCTTAATTTTCCTTCTATATGCAGAACGTAAAGTTCCTCTTGTGGGGTGAGGTGATACGAGGTGTGTAGGAGTTACCTGGGGTCACATCAACGTGCCCATTTGTCAGGATTTCCCACATTGCTCATTTCTAGGAGCTACTATATTAAAGCTAAGAGGCAAATGCAATTTTTTTTTTTTTGGCCCAGAACACAGAAAAAGCCACCAGCATCCTAACATTTCTACCAAGTTGACCAGGACAGCATCCTTGGAAAAAAGTGAGATAAAGGTAGACCATCCCAAGAGAAAGTGCAGGAGGAACTGGGAGATATTTGGCCTAAGAGAAAATAGTGGAGTCTGGTGGTTGAGGGATGCCTGGAAATATTAGAAACTCTGCTGTGTTAAACAAAGATTATGCTTCTTAAGGCTGGCCCCTAGGATGGAATGAGCCCAATGGCTGCAAATTATAGAGGTGAGTTTTGGTTTCCTCTGAGGAGCAAGATACTGTAAGAGCAAATGACAATAGGCAAGTGACTTTAGCTGGTCAGTACATACTTCTGTATAATCCAGGGGTCAGCACTCAAGAAACTGTGGCCAACAGCAAATCCAGGACAGGCAGATGGGCTCAGAGAATGAGGCAGTGCCCAGTGTTCTGGACAGAGGTCACGAGTAGGAGAACCCATCAATGGAACAGAAATAAGGCTTGTGAATTGACAAACCATGAGCATGAAGTGCTGGGCTCGTTGTGGGGATGGTGCTGACCTGGCTCAGGCTGCTTCCAAAGGCCTGGCCCAGGTGTTGTCAGGGCTGCTGAGCTGCTCAAGACCAGTATCCAGTCTTTCAAAGGGCCAAGTTCACCGTCACTGCAGGCCGCCGGCTGCACCTGGATGGTGAGTTCTTTGGGATGTTGTTCAATGGACTCATGCCTCGGATGTGTGGTTCAAGATAACCTTGATGATCCCAGCTGACAAGGATTAAGATGAGCTCTGATTGGGTCTTGGACTAGAGACAGGGAGCATATGGTCTTAGTGATCAAGACAGGGGCAGATCAGCTCAACCAACCAAGGCTCACGGGCAATGGGTTGGGCAGACGACAGTGGGGAACAGAGGATAGAGTCACTCTCTCTCTCTGTGCTCTCTTAGTCTCCCTTGACACTTGATCTCACTTTTCTCAGAGACTATAGTCATCAGCTTGTGACTGCCACCCTTCAAGGCCATATAACAATTGTTACTATGTTGAGAGCTTACCTTGTGCCAAATGCTTTCCAGGTAACTTCTTAGTCAGGCTTCACAAGAAACCCATGAGGTAGTTATTATTCTTATTCCTGTTTTGTAGACTAGGGAACTGAAGTTCAGAGAAGGTGAGTAGCTTGTACAAGGACACACAGGTCTTCATGTTAGAGAGCAGAGGGATGGAGTGAAGGGTCACACTTAGTTCTAAGTTACTCCAAAGCCTTTGCTCTTGACTACCAAGTTATCTCTTGGAGCCTGTGTCTTTTCTTTCATCTACCTCTCTCCAACGTCTAGCATGGTTCCAAGCAAGATAGGCCTCCAGTAAAACTTGTATTTAATAAACATGTGGGACCACCTTGGACCCTGCACAAATGCACAGCCTAGGAATGTGCATGCAGTCTTTCTGAATTCTGTTGCATGCTGGGGAGCAACGTAGAGGCAATGGAAAGAGAATGTTCATTGGAGAAGTTTGCTCAGGCAATTAGGAGTTTGCTGAGCTTATGTTTAAATGTATGGAAACAAATTTTAAAAAAAAAATTGAATCTGAACTTTTTTTTTGGCCACATAAACATCACAAGTTTATACTGGAATAAAAATGAAAGTCTTTGCCAATGAGTGACACTAAAATGCTGTGCTATTCTTGCTTGTTATTTTTTGTCACCAAAATAGACCACATTTCCACAATTATAGAACCATATGCTTTTCAGAAGGTTTCGATTCAGATTTCATAAGAGCAATAAGTGCTGGCAGCAACATAGCACTTACCATGTGCCAAGCACTGTCCTAAATTGTTTACATATGCTAACTCCTTTAATCCATATACTAATAACCCAAGTGAGGTACTATCAATATGAGATGTAAGGAAATAGAGGCACAGAGAGGTTAAATGAATTATCCAAAATCACACAGCTAATTGTTGAAAGAACCCAAATTTGTAGTCTTAAAGACTATGCAGTACTGTATAGGTATTATTGAGTGTTCACTACATGGCTCATTCAATCTATCACAATCCTGTGTGGGAAGAAATGTGCTGTGCATTTCACAATTGAGGACACTAAAATTCAAAGATGTCTAGATATTTGTCCAAGAGAGAATAGATAATTAACTGCAAATTGCAGAGCAGGCCCTATAAACTCTAATAGTGTCCTTGCAGATATAGTTATTTTATCCTACATTGAATTTTTAAATTGTTTTATATACAGTCAACCAAAGCTTACAACAGAAAAATTAGAAAATATAAATGCACAAAAATGCATACTCGCAATGCCCAGCTATACCCTGTTAATCTATTAATCTTTTCATTTCCTAGCATCTGTTATTTATGATGTCTCATATGGGATAATACATGATTTATCAATTAGTTTTGATGACCAGCGTTCAATGGATACACCAAGTCAATACTTTAAAAAAAATTATAGTTATGTAAAAACCAAACCAAAGCCAAAACAAATTTAGCCTACCAAGGGATAAAAATTATATTTGATATACTTTCCATCCCAACAAAAATATTCTTTTAACCACAAAATTTAGAATATGGCATTTAATAGTCAAAGCAAAAAAAAAAAAATAGCAGCTGAGGTTGTCCTAAATTTGGTAATATTGGATGGAAAAGGCTTCATCATTCTATTTAAAAGGTAAACCAGTGTGTTTTTTGATGGAAAAAACATTATAACTAATATGTACTGTATATTCACAGTATACCAGAAATTACTCTCTGCTCTGTTGGGATACTTGTGCACGTACACACATTTATTTCTCAAAATAAGCCTTTGGAATAGGAATTATTGTTTCCATTTATAGATAAGGAAATAGTCACAGAGAAGTTAAATTACCTTCCCAAGGTCACACAGCCATGGTTTGAATCCAAGCAGTATAACCTCAAGTCATGGCTACAGAGGCATCTTTCCTTTGGGCTCCTATGGGTAGCCATGCCTGCTGGGCCCCAGGAACTGTTTACTCTTCTCTGTTTCCTGCCTACCCTCACCCCAGGACAGCAGTCTTCCTTTTGGAGGAAGTCTAAATCTTTGTTTATGCAGGAGATGAGCTGTATCCTCAGTTTATGAAAAGAAGGCAAGAGGCTGCTCCTTGTCACCCTCTGCCCCGGTCCCAGGATGCCTGTTACCCTCACAACAGCATGGAGGTGGAGTTCCTAAGGTGCTCACATTTCAACTGGGGACAGAGAGCCTCTGATGAGCCGCTCAAGGCCCTCTGTAGCCAGGGATGGCGGGGCTTCTATGTACCCTCAGGACCCTTGGAGGACTTGAGCCTGCCTGCCTTCCCTCTGTCGCCGGCCGCCCCCTGCAGCCTGGCCAGCTCTGCTTCAGCCCCAAGGGGAGCTCTTTGCTTTTACAGCCCCACCTGGACACCCTCACCTGCCCCTTCTCCAGTGGCTCATTCGCCTTCTGCAGACCTCGCTCAGACATGGCACTCTCAGAGGCCAGCCTGACCTCCTTCCCAGGGCTTCCTGCCACCTAGTCCCCTTTCTCATTATCCTGGCACCCTCCTGGTCTCTCCTTTTGCAACCTGCACTTGCTTTCCCAGGTCACTCCTTGATTTGTGCTTGCGATTTTGATTGTTTGGCTTTTATTCTTTCCCTGGTGAGCTGGGCCCTTCGGAACGGAGCCCTCAGCTCTGTCCTTGGATGCTCTTTGCCCACATCTAATGTGGTGCTGGCCCTGGTAGAGCCTCCGGAGAGGTTTGCTGGAAGACGGACATATCCCCTGCAGGAAGACAGGGGAAAGCAGGGGAGGACAGGACGGTGGCTCTGCCAGCTGTCTTGAAAGCATGAACCCAGCTCTGGGCTAACAGGTCTGTGCTCTGAGGTCCGCCCAGAGCAGCAGGGGTCGGGGATGGGTCTAAGGTTGGCTGATGAGTGAGGGCAAAGGTTGCTGCCTGGCTCTGCAAAGTCCCCATTCCCGGGTTTATTTGGCCAGATGTTCTTGGGAGTGTCTCATTGTCATCTTTGGGTCCATGACCCTGGCCCGTGGCTAGAGAGCCTCCTCTGCACTTTGAAGATTTCCAACAAGTGCTGGGGGTGTCCCTTTCAGTGACTTTTATACACCATGGAATTTAACTCCTGGCAGTCTCATTTTTAAGGGACTCTCTGAAGTGTGCCTGGGTTGCTTGTTTTTACTTTCTCTTTCCTGCCTCAGCTCACTGACTCGCCTATTTCAGAAACATCTAGAGGTCGACCCACGCTGACTCACGGCCCAACACTGATACTGAGCCGTTTCTCCTTCTGAGTAGTCCACCGGGTGTTAGGTGGCTGGGGATGAGGCTTTGTGGAGAGGGGAGCGTTCTTTGCTGCTGCTCTTTCTGGGGCTCTCTGAGTGTTCTTAGTAGGAGAGGGACTGCAGGAATGGTGTATGATGTGACATGGGCCTGTGCAGAGAAGCTCGCAAATCCACGAGCTGAGCTTAGATTTCAGGGGTGCAATGGAGGATCCTGACCTCAGTTTCCGCAGCGTTAACTGGTAACTACTGGTTTCAAATGAGAGATGGGAGTCTTCATCTCACCCTGTGTGGGATGTGCCCTGTGCGGCTGTGTTTTGTAGGCAGTGAAGTTAAGGCTTGCCCAGAAAAATAACATGTTTTCCCTGCCCAGTGCTTGAGCTGTTTGCCTGGTGACTGGCTGATTGGCGGTTTGGGAAGAAAAGAGACATTGGTTCACTTGGGTGTCCGGAGGATTTTTTTTGTGTGTGTTTGTATAAGTGGTTGTTTCTGTCTCTTTGGAAACAGTAGAGGACAGATGAGGAAATAACGATGATACTACTACTTAACGGCTTGGATTCAAGGTCTGTGGAGCATGTTACCAACATGAAGTTGAAATTCTTATTTCAGTGGTCCTACCTCTTGGAGAGTACAAGAAATCCTTTGGTGCCTAGGAAAATGGAGGCCTTTGGAAATAATTGGGACTATTGCTTCCTTAACTTGCATTCGACTGTTTCACTCCGCGGTGTTCCCTGCACAGGCACTTAGTGGAGAAGATAAATCAAAGCTGTAACCAATCAAGGCTTTCTTTCAGCCTTGATGGAAAATGCTTTTCTGGGATTAAAAATACCTGACATATAGGACGTGGTGTAACGTAGAAGTCATGTTTTCATTAAATAAAATTTTGACTACTCCCAAGTGTTAAAAAACATAAAATCTATTAGCCTTTCCACACATATAGATCTTTCCGCGCTGGGAGGTGACCTGCTTTTAGGGACAGAGGTCTGGGATTATTCATCTTTAACTTCCCAGTGCCCTGGGTTAGGAAATGTTGCTATTACTGAGACGTCATCTCTCAAGAGGTGAAGATGAACAGTGTATTGATTATGCTCCGACTGCCTTATTTTTTTCCACAGTTACTCTTTGTGCCTTATTCAGAAGTATTTTTTAAATTAAATATGACCAGAGACATTTGAGGAATAAAAGGGACAGGAAAAGAAAAGAGTAGAAAGAGCAAGAATAGAATAAGCATTGCGATGATAAAAGGAAATATAGTTTGCTGAAGAGAATGTAAGAAAGAACAAAAAACAGATTCGATTTCTGGAAAGGAAGAAAGTGGCATTGTCTATAGTCATCGTATTTTTAATGCTTTCATGGAAGCCTGAAGCACCTGCTGGTTGCAAGGCGTGGGGTTTTTCAGGTTAGCCCAGAACCTTTCTGGACCCCACTCTCTCTGCCTCCATGTGACTTGCCAGGGGCTAGGACTGAGGGGCAGGGCGGCTGCTGTGTCGTGAGGGCAGGGGTTTGTGGGTGCAGCACCCGACCTGCATTTCTGTGGTCTGGAGCAGCAGGAAGGGAGCAGGTATGTGCTGCCCCAGCACTGGCCCCTTCCAGCCCAGGACAACGTGTCCCAGGCTCCTTGGTTTGCTCGGTTAGCGATAGCTACATGCTATCCCTGGCTCAAGTGACCAAGAAACCCATTTGTAGACTGACCATCATTTCCTTTTTATAACAACTGTGAAAAGTGAGCATTACTGTCATCATTCTAAAATAGTCCAGTGGAATGAACATCTAGCCAGGTGCACAGGTTGGCTGGTATGACCTCGAGTAGGACACTGGAAGATAAGGATTGACTTGATAATGCTGGGTTCAAAGCATCCTAGAAGATCAGGATCTCTGGAGAGATTGCCCAACATTTTTTTTTTTTTTTTTGGAATCTTGAGTCTCTCTGCACGTACATCAGACACCTTGGCAACTTCATGTGCTGCAAGTTGACAGTGTTATGAGCACAGTCATCCACATTTATAATGCTCCCGAATATCATCCCATTTGGTTCTCTGTGAGTCAGAATTTATGCCAATGATGTCTATTATTTGAGAATGATAACGTTCAGAGATTTAAGTAACTTGCCCAAGTTCACACAGCTAGTGGCAAAGGGGGCTGAGATTTAACTGTTGATTTCTAACAGAAAATCGGGGCCCCTGGACAGATTAAGCTTACTATAAATAATGCAGTCTTACTTATCAGGGTGAAAAGGAAAATAGAGCCTCAATTAAAACAAACAAAAAAGACATAAAGACCCTTACGTCCAATTCAGTGAAAAGATTGCTGCAGGGTGTGAGTGTGAATGTGTGTGGAGGGGTGTGTGGAAGGGTGTGTGGAGGGGTGTGAGGCTCCCTCGTGTCTCCAGCATGACGCTCACGCATGACAGGTGCTCAGTGACTCTGTGAGGAAAGAGTGAGTGAATGAGACCAGTGTCCTTCCCAGCCTGCCCCTAGGCAGAGAGGCTGAATCCCACTTGAACAAGTTAGCTGTTAGGTGATTGATCACTGTCCACAGGCCACTCTCCGGGAAGCAGCTTGTGGACAAAGCCCCGGGAGGAGTCCTTGAATCCTCTCATCAAGCTTCACAGTTCCCCGTGGGCATCTGGGGGCTGGCTTCTTCTCTTCCCTTGTATTCAGCCGTCCAACAGAGGTCTGCTGGGCCTCTCCACGTCCCTTCTTGGGTCATGCGATGGGCTTTCTCCTTTTTTTTCTTTCTGCCTCCGAAGAATCCAGGTTCAGGGTCTTTCCTAGGGTCTGACCTCTACCCTTTGAGCAAAGAGACCACATTCATGCCTAGGGAAGCTTCCTAGCTTTTGGAGAGCAGGGGCATTTAAAAAAAACATATCCTCTTTTCTTTCCATGCTGATTTGGAGTGTGGTCTCCAAAATGGTGCTGTTGTTTGGGGCTCTGAGCCCTGGGGGACTGAGGAAGGAGGCTGCGCGTTTGTTTGTTAATAGCTTAGGCCTTTGGATGAATTAGAGTCTGGTACTGTGTTCACCTCTTGTGGGTGGGTGGGGGGGGGATTATAGGAAAGGGCCTTTTCTTTCCATGTCCTTTTCCAGGGTGTTGTACTGGCGGCTTTAGTCAGTGGCTCTTTTGTTCAATAGGAACTTGAGAAAAAGATATGGAAGGACTTTTCTAGTTCGTGGAAAGGATCTAGCAGTACTCAAAAACACAGCTTCGTTCTGCACTTTAAGAATATAAGTCTACCAGTTCCTAACTGAATCTTGTGCAGAGAGGTGGACCCAAATTTTCTTACTCTGCCTCCTTGTGAGGTCAGTATCCTCTTCATGTTCCATGGAGAACTAGACGGGAGTTTAGAGTCTTGACTTACTTCATGGGGATGAAGTGATCTCTATTAAGGTATTTGAATATATTTTCTGTATATCAAATATATATATATATATATGGGAATATTAACTTTTCAGTAAGAAAACTGGACTGGCTAGAAGAGATTATATATAAATATATATAATAAATAAAAGTATATATATTACATATTCAAGCATATATGGACATGTAGTACTAGATTATAATACATAATATAATCATATCATGTATTAAACTTTTTTATTGAGACGCTGGTTAGGAGGGAGATGTTCCCCTAATAACTATGAACTAATGTCCATAATAACATTAAAACAGAGCTTAGAAGTTTGTGGTGGTTTCTGTTTAAGTAAATAAGGAGAAGAAAGAATGCATGCTCTAGGTGGTGAGCCACCCTCTCAGTAATAATACGAAGCGAACATGCAGTTATCACGACTGGCAAGACGCCGGCAGGGCACCGCACGCGGCTCAGCCGGGGCCAGTGGTTTTCTGCTCCTGTTGGCTCAGCACTGCTCACAATGGAGTGGTGAGGTATTAGGACAGTCGGGGCTGAAGGTAGCCAAAACAGATAACTTATTTTAAAAGAAATCCAGTCTCGTTTATACCAGCTCACTCATCTGTCTACAGGATAGAACCGGAAAGGGTTTGCTCATGTGTAGCTGAAATATTGGCAAGAGACCCCCAGGCTTACCTCACACCAAGAGGGAATGACGATTTCACATGCTGTTTTGAATGTTCATAAAGTTTTAATTGGCATCTAATCTAACCACTTGGTAGGCTTAACTTTGTCTAGCATGAGTTTTTCACAGCTTTTTGAAAAGTATATCAAGTGTAATGGGCATTTAGTTCTTTAATTTCCTCTCCTATATGCTGCCTTTTTTTTTTTATTGTTTTACTCTTCCAACTGCCTTATTCTTATCTGCCTTTTACCTTAAGCTAGATGGTGTGGGCCAGTGGGTGCTCATACCATTATTATCTTTGCAAAAGTTGCACACAAGACTCTAGTGATGCACAGGACCACACCTGACAGTGTATTCCATGTCCCTGCCCCACTTGCTAAATGCCCCCCAGCAAGTAGCAAATAAAAATCGTCTTCACATATTTCTGAAACCTTGGCTATGGAAGAAAATGAAACCTTCTCTTGGAAATCTGAAAAAAAATGTCTTTTGCAAATATTTAGAAAGGGACCTTGTTAGATGATTACAGAATCTTTGGATCACATGAGATTTTTGCCTTAACATGGCCTTTAAGTGACCTGCTGGCACATCAGTTGTTCACATGGTTGACATATGAGGCAAAGTGCATTAGGAGTCTGGATGAAGTCTCCAGGTATTCAAACTGCAGGCTTCTTCAGAACAACTTGGGAATGCTTGGATTTCTGCTGGGGCCAAGGGCAAAAAGCACCCATTTTGATAGAACCATCCTCAAGTGTCTTTTAATCATAGATTGGGTAATAATTGACAAATTTAATAGTGAGATGAAATAGTTTCTTACTAGCCCTGCCAAAAGCAAGGGCAGGGGGCATAATCACAGTCTCACATTTTGTAGCTCAGATTCAGGTACAGGAAGAAAAATTTTCAGATGTTTGATTTATTATTTCAGCCTATACAGTAGATTAACCAAACATACCTTCTTGCTGGCGGTGCAAGGATACTTATTTAGAATATAGAAAGAAACAATTCTATCCCTCAAATTTGCATGTATGAAAAGAAAAGCAAGATGAAAAAAGTTGTGACTTCTCAGAATATTTTAAAATATTAATTTTACCTAAAAATGCCTTAAAAACCAAACACACCAAAAACATATTAAATATTACCTGGAGGCAGAATAGTCCTGTTTGAGAATGTGTTATAATCTAAGAAGTAAATTTTACTATCATAGTAAAAAAGACAAGAAAGAAAGAAAGGAAGAAAGAAAGAAAGAGAATGCTGTCTCCTGTATTTTCTGTAAAGCAGGCTTCTTTTGACCTGTATGAAGAGCATACCGGGTTTTGCATTTAATTCCTTTGCTCTCATAGTTTTTCCTTCAGGACTTCCCGGGGCAGTTATTTTGTATGGCAATGCAGGACTCACTGGAAAGGTACAGATGACAATATTAACTCAAAACCCTGATCACTTCTTGTTCCAGTTTTCATCCTTTTTCTTTTCTTTCCTTTATTTCATAATGAGAGCAGGTAGAAAGGAAAAGAGGTTGCCCCCTTCTCTGCGCGTCTTCTGAGTTTGTATTCAGTCTCCTTAGCAACAAGCCAAGCAATTGGGTTCCATTCAGCATTTCCTTCAAAACCAGAGGATCTCTACGCTAATGTTTTGTTAACCACACACACGTCAAATATGCTTTTCTTAGAAATGGGATGTGTGCTGTAAATTCAAGGAAGTACAGGAACACGGACCTAAATGCACACACTCAGGCATAGACGGCACAGTCGGGGACTTGGTCAATGTCACGCATCAAATGCCTCTGCTCAGTGAGTGTGTTCTGAACTATTGAACCCCCAGATAGGAAAGTTATAAGACAGGATTATGTAGAACAAAGGTTGAAATTAGCTTGTTACTTTGAAAAAAAAAAGCCTCATATCTAAAGAAACATATGGAAAACTTAAAAAAAAAAAAAAAGAGGAATCTAACATATGAAAATCCAATCCCCCTGGAATGCTTTCCCATATACAGCATAAACGCCACATATATAAAACCCCAGGTCCCTGCAGAAGTCAGGACGAGGATATGAGCCCCAGCACTTTTCTGGTAGGGCCTCCTTTGGGGAGTAAGATCCAGGTCAGTTTCCAGAGATGAAAGCTATTTCAAAATCCTTCCTTCTGGGAACCATGGGTCCCGTGCAAAGGGAAATTTTGACAGTCTGTGCACATGATAGAGTGTGTGACACAATCCTAAAGAGGTCTCTGGTTCAGGTTGTAGGAATCTGAGCTTTGGGGGTGCTAGAGGATGGAGGGTACTTCTGCAGATAGGGGGTCTCTCTTGTTTAAATGGACCAGTGGTATCCCACTACAGGGTTACAGGGAAAGCTCAGCACTTCCGGGGCAACGTTCTGGCTGTAATTTGCACAGGGACACATCCCATTCATACCAAATTCAGGTGAAATTTTCACTTAGGAGGTACAGTCTCAATCTTGGTCTTGTTCCTTGTATAAATCTCTGGCTTGGAAACTTTGCAGCAGTCAGGCGTTTTGAGCTTGAGGGCTGAAATGTCACTTTTAAAGCAGGGTTAAAAAGGTCACACAGCTGCAAATAATAATAGCCCAATGAAATTCAGATTCTAACTGCAGCCCACTTCAAGAATAACACTGAAACAGGAAACAAGCCTACCCGATCTTTTTACCAGTAAAGCTAGTAAGAACATTACTGATAAAGTAGTGTGTGTGTGTGTGTGTGTGAGAGAGAGAGAGTGTGTGTGTGAGTGTGTGTGTGGGGGGGGAATAAAGAGACAGACACACAAAGAAACAGAGAAACACATACATAGCAAGACAAAGGCATTAAAGAAGTAGACATTACAAAGAGAATTTCAGAGAAGACACACAGACACACAGGGGAAGGCAAAACTATACTCACAAAAGAATTTATTTTCTTGGATTGAAATGCAAGAGTACTTATTTTTCGATATTCAGATTTGAAGGATAAAGATATATTTGAAGTACAAAGTGTTTTCTCTTTTTCTGCAATTAGCTTCCATTAGTTATCTCTTCAAATAACACCTCTTTGCATGGTCCTATTTTACTACAATGGTCATCTGTTTTACAGATGAGGAAATAAAATAATTAAAGATACAGTATCTCTCCCAAAGAAATTCTTAATTCCAAATTGAATATATAATTCTTTTCTAACAGTCAGCCAATGTGGGAGGAGAATCATCCTGTATTCTTGCTGTGAAAGTAGAATCAGGCATTGTATTATTTATACATATATATATGTATATATATATATATTAATTAATTAATTAGTTTGTTTTGTGGAGCTATGGATTGAAGCCAGAGCCTGCATGCTAAGCAGGTGCTTTACCACTGAGCTCTCTTCGAATAAAATAGAAGTAGAGTTGTGTTTTTGGTGGATGTGTGTTGGGTTATTTTTGTGTGTGGTTCCTTGTCTCCCTGACCAATTTCTCAGAAACACAAAGTGTAAACACAATTGGCTATGCCCTTAACAATTTTAATTAATTAAATAACCTTTGTTTCCAGAAGGAAAGCATGTTTGATCTGGAGTGTCATCCGCAGACTGACTCGAGCAGCTCCTATTTGTCAGCTGTCCCAGACACTTTAGGGAGGATCAGTTTCCTTCTCTGGAGCCCTTTTGGTGGTTTAGTAGGCTCAGTAAGGTAGCAAAGGGTCGTTTCTGATGAGTCTTGCCAAGGAGACTCATTCCATATCCATCGAGGGGCAATAAAAGCTGACAAAGGTTTTAACATCACTATTAAAATTCAAGCCCTTCTTTCACATCTAGAATGCATTCATAACAAAGTTAATACTACCAGAGCTAAGGAGAACATATCAACACATTAGTGCTCATGGATACTTCACATTTTGGTTTGAAGTTTTCCTAACTTTCAGTAATGGTAAGTACACATGCCAGCTTTCAGATTGAAACAGTCTTTTTAGTGTGTTACTATTCCCAAGCCCATATCACTGAATGGCTCTGCCTGATGTTATTGGGGAAATTTGTGCTCTTCTATTAAGACTGGAGGTTGATGTTAACTGAGGATTGGTTACGGCCACCTGTGATTTAGACAGGCATCACTCTTGGCTAACTAGAGCAAACCAGGTGATGTGGCATTTCCCTCCCTCTGGGCCCAATTGCAACCTGTAAATTTAAAATACATATTTCCACTATTTCATGTAAAATATCCAAGTTTTTAGTACTATTTGCTTTTTGCAGTGATTGCCTTTCCTGAAATGATCATTCCCAGTGTATCCCTACATGGCTAGCAAAGCATTTGAATGGATTGCATCAGCCATTGTGGACAGATTTCCCATTTTAGACCAGGAATTTGTGGGGTCAAACCCTGAACAATGGAAGAGATTCTTGCTCCCTTGAGGCCAGAGGAATCCAGTGGCATTGAGGGTTTGAATTGTAAATCAAGCCTGTCATCTCCTTGTCAGCTATGGAAATTGCAATTGACTTTGTGTACTATTAGGGTTTATTTTTAGAATTTTTTGTTGTTTTCCAAAAAAATTTGATGGAAAATAAGGCTCCGTGAACCCTTTGCTCTTGTTGAGCAAATAAAGCTGAATTTGGAATTTTGAGAATTTTAGTACTATTTAAAAGCTTTTAAATGATGAGAGTGTCCACCTCAATTATGACTAGTTCTAACCAAAGCTCTGAGATGTGTTTTTCAGACAGCTCTCTGCTGGGGTCATACATGGCACACAGCAAACAGACTAGACTTTAGTGGTTTCCATGTCTATGGCAACATTAATGGGTTAAACTTATAATGAGTTAATACATTTTCATAGAGGATTTTATGAAAACTAGCTTTACCCCACGGTGTTCACCAAAAGCAAGCATCTCTGACTTTTTTCCATGAAGTCTGGGGACTTCAAAGGTCAAAAGTGGGCACAGGTGGAATGGAGGGTCACACACAAGCTCTTGCCTCATTGAAAATTTGGTTTGGGGACCAAAAAAAGTAAAAAAAATAAAAATAAAATAAAACAAAATAAAAAAAAAAAACCACTGCCACAAGAGTAGGGAACAGGCAAGCTGTTTGGGGTGGTTTATTATGATGATTCAGGATTCGTTATCCATTCCACAAATATTTATTGAACGCCTACTATGGAAGCTTTAGGCAGTGGTGCCCAGGGTATGGTGATTGCCAAGTAAAACTTGGTTTATTAAAAAATCCCAGCTAGTAAAATAACTGAATGGGAAATGAGAAGATGAGGCCTGACTTCTGAGAACCAAATGTGGAACAACCTGGTGAAAATCATGTCTGAGTAATTTGCCCCCACTTGATGGATGATAAAAGAATCTATGCAAGGCTTTAGCAGGAGTCTGTTTGAGAAAATAATTACTGCAATATGCGCTAGAAAAGAACCATAATAATAGACCATAAAAAATAAACCATGGCTCTTGACTAATACAGCAGACCAGATCATAACTGGGTTGACAAAAGTAATGAAGCCTACAGGGTAGAGTGGCACCATTTAGTGGAACCATTGCCAACGCCTACACAGAAAGGAATTAGCAAGGGAGTGCTGTTTGCAGAGACCAAATGTGGGAACTGCAGAGCATCAAAATAAAGCAGTTGAGGTTTATATACCACTATAGATACACCCACTCACCTCAGACTTAAACTTAATTTATATCAGCAACTGCCATTTTACCTTAACACTTTTATTCCAGTGTTATATTGCTGAACATATCTGGTCCGTATTTATTCCTTAGCATGTACTAAATTGATACAGATTCTTTTATGTTTAAAAAGTAAATAATAAGGGCTGGCGCTGAGGCTGGGGCTCAGTGGTAGAGTGCTTGCCTAGCTGATGTGAGGCACTGGGTTTGATCCTCAGCACCACATAAAAATAAACAAATAAAACAAAGGCATCCTGTCCATCTAAAACTACAAAATATATAATAAAAAAAAGGAAATAATAAAATGACCGTAGTCACTCAGAATAGTCAACAATAGTGGTGACTAAACTCTATAAACGATTTGAAGACAGACTCTGTATTTATCCAGCGGTACTTTCTGAGGCAGAGTTCTTCTCCTGACCCAGCTCAGTGGATATCAAATTCTATTGATCATAACATCCACATCTTGAAGGTGCCATGAGATGAGTCCCAGCTACATGCCTGAGCCTTGTTAGGTCACCAGGCAGCAGCATCAGAATATAATTCCAGGGTATTTTCTGTGACTCATAGGCAAACTGTAACCAATAGTTAAGATGGGTCACCAATTCTGATGTTAAACAGAGTTACTAGGTGTGAGTATCATAGCCCCAAGCTTATTGGGGAAGGTTGGCATTTGGGTAGGTCAAGGTTTGGGATGTGGTTGTATCCTTAGTGGAAAACCGCTTTCTTCTTATCTTTAAGTGCCTGAGCTCGGTCAGCTCTTCCTTCACTTTGGGTCATTAATGAATCTCTTTCAACTTTCAGCAGAACTTCCACTCTTGACCACTTCTGTTGCGTGGATATTAATTTAAGTATAACCATTAATTACTACTTTCAGATGTAGGCCCTAAGTGTGGGCATTTAGCACTTTCCCATCTTACTGTCATGTAATCCTAATGTTAGTTGGTGAAAGAGGCTTTTCTTCATTACATTAGCAAATAAAGTGCTCCATGGTATCCAAGAAAGATTTACCTAGGCAAATAAGGGAATAATTTATAATTTTATAAATAGGAAATGTTTGCTCTTTGAGGATTCAGTACCACCTGTTCACAAATGTCTCCCACACCTAAGCGCACACACACAAGATAACCCAGCCCTTTTGCCATAACTTAAAAATGAATTACAAGTTCTCAACCATGCAGTAAGACTCAAGAATAAGAGGCCTGAAGATTCATGTCTTATAAAGGAGGGCATATTGAGGCATGAAGCAGATCTGGTGGTCCTCAAGCTGACAGACAGGAAGGTTCCAGGAAAGCGTTTTTAAAATTTTACTAGAAAAACAGATATATTTATTTAGAGTTTAATCCAGTTACTCTGTTCATTCTACCTTTGGTCAAAATCATTTTATCAACTTTAAAGTCACTCTTAGAGACTAGAAGGAAGTTGTGGGGAGGAGGAAGTTGGTCGTGGGGAGGAGGAAGGCTCTGTGATCAGTGATGGCAAGATCAAATGAATAATGAGACATGAGAAGTTGATTTCATTGCTTGTGACTTTCCTCACACAAAGACAGGCAGAAAGATCCCAAAAGTATCTGTGGTTTTTCTTCTTTCTTTTTTTTTTTTTTTTGGATATAAATCAGCAGTGTGACTCTGTAAAGATTTATCATATATGTTATGTAGAACTAGAACACAAGAGTTGGAAGGGTGCAGATACTAAAAAATGATAAATATCTAAGGAGATGGAAACGCTAATTACCCTCATTTGATCACTGCACTTTGTATATGTGCTATTGAATCATCACACTGTACCCCATTCATATACACAATTATTATATGTCACAATTTTTAAATTAAAAAATGACTCCTTTCAATAAGCAAAACATATGTATTATAGAATACAGCAAAAGAACTTATATAATAACGCTCGATACAGAAAATCTGTAAAATTATGGATATTACTATCTTAGTCGGCATCCTTTGGAAGCCTTTCCAAATGAAGAGTGAAAAGGACATTGCTCTGTGAAAACTGCATGGGGGTAAGGAAGCATGGTTTAAAGGGTTTGAATTTTTTAAATTTTTTAATATCTTCCTAAAAGTGCTACCTAAGGCAAGCCTTCTCTCTTTGTGTTTTAGAAAAGTAAAAGTATGCACATATTTTCCTAAAGAATACACATCAAATACAGTAGTGTTTGGTGGAAGAAACACTACTGTATATATATAGATATAAGCAGAGCTTATATCTTATATATAGATATAAGCGGAGCTCCTTATTCCAAAGGTCAAGGGACCTTGGGAGTCCCTTTGGAATCACTCACAAGTAGCATTTATTTTAATTTTTTTATTTAAAAATTATTATTATTAATTATTTGGTACTGGAGATTTAACCCCAGGGACATTTTACAACTGAGTTATATCTTCAGCCCTATTTGTTTTTATTTTAAGATGGGGTCTCACTAAGTTGCTTAGGGCCTCAGCTAAGTCGCGGAGACTGGTCTTGAACTTGTGATCCTCTTGTCTCAGGCTCCTGAGCTGCTGGGATTACAGGCATGCACCACTGAGCCTGGCTTTTTTTTGAGACAGGGTCTTTCTAAGTTGCCCAGACTGACTTTGAACTTGTAGTCCCCCTGCCTCAGCTTCATGAATAGCTGGTATTATAAGTATGTACCACTGCAAAAGTAGCATTTTAAAAATTCAAATTGCTTCCTGTGCACAAAGTAAAAGCAATAGGTTCTAATTTAGTAATAGAGCATATACCACTAAACTGCCCATGTAACTTATGTACACTTAACTCTAAAATTGGTTGAAAAAATAGAAAACTACTCAAATTGTGTAACAAATTTGTGTAAAAAAAATTTTTTTTGTCCTGTGAAAATTTTTTTTGAAAATTTTGTTGCTTTGTGGATTGTTAACCACAAAAACCATATATATGTACTGTGCTGCCTTTGGGGAGGATTTGCAAAAGTAATTTTGACTACACTGAATTTTTGCCTAAAGAAAACACTTAGGACTGAAAATTTACCTAAGAAAAGATCATAGTATTATTTAATGTATTTTGGATTATAAGATTTTTCTCCTTAAAATTACTTCATTCCAGCTTATTTATCTAGATCAGTAAGTCAGCAGATTCAGTCCTGTATTAATTTCAAATCAGCTTATAAAACCAAATTATCAAAATATCTGGAGTGCCTTTGCTGACTTATATTTACTTCTCTTTCCTTACAATATGGGTAATTTCTGTTGAAGCTTCATCAGACACCTGAGCTAAAAGGGAATTTGGGACCATGACTTACCAGCAGAACAATCTGATACACTGATTCCAGGGTTACTTTTGGAACACTGCAGCTTGCTGGGGTGATCACGGGTATCACTTAACATTGTTTAGGGTCGGCCCTCCTCACACTGAGGACTGATTACCAAGGGGGCTGTCATGTCTCCTGCTGTCCTAAGTAGTCAGTCCCAGAAACATTCAGCAGGGCTGAGTCAGCCATTAGCCTCAGAATCTTCCTGTGCAGTTGGGTCTTACCTGGTGGTAACACCCACAGGTAGTTTTCCAGAGGCAGGATTTCGACTGTGACATCTTGTTGGCATTTTTTTCCATTTTGTACTTAGGAAGGCACAGAGCCAAGGAACTTCAGCAAAGCAGGACCTGAGTTCACTTATGTCAGTGTTTGCCTCCTTGAATTTGGGAATCGGGTGCAGAAAAGGGGCTCTGAGTGACTGTCTTTCTCATGAGTCTCAGGCAGAAGCAGGAGATATTCATGAATTTCTGTTTTCCTTCCTCCCTCTCCCTCTGACCCTTCAGATTTATGAGGAATCCAAGATGAATTTGGAGCAGGAGAGGCCGTTTGTCTGCAGTGCCCCAGGCTGCTCCCAGGTGAGTGTGCAGATCCTCAGTGCTCCCTCCGGCTTGCAGCAAATGCACCTGCCCTCCGACAGAAAAGCTCCCACTGGGCGACCATGCCTGCCCTGAGCTTTCCTTCTTTACCAAGATACTGTCAAAGTCTGCCTCTCCTCCTCATCCTCATCATCTTCACCCTCACTATATTCCTCTTCGAATAGTTTGAAATACTCCTCTCTTACCTCTGAAGTACAGTGGTGTTGAACATTTCTGCCCATTACATCCCCCTAGAGGTGAACCAGATGCATCCTGCCCATTAGATATGAAGGGCTGTCATTTCAGAAAGGGAGCCACTTGAATACTATCTGGGCCTCTGGATGACTGGTGAAATGCCTTACTATCATAGCTTAAATTCTGTTTTGTTTTATTACCCCCCTTTGAGTCAAAGAAACCCTCTATAACTTTACTTTTTAGCACCTATGGTTTCCCTATGTATCTAAATCTCAAGAAGGAAAGATTCCTGCTGTACTGGGTGGAATCTCTCGGCTTCTGAGGACTCTTTATCAAGTAGAAATGGTGTGGGGATCCGATGAGATGCTACCTGGGGATTATCATGGGACCTGTATACAATAAGTACTCAGTTAACACCCTGTCTCCTTATCACGACTGCTGCTAGGATTATTATACTGCAACCTGCCTTTTTGAAAGAAATTAGAAATGTCCATCACCTAAGGTCAGAGTTTTCCGTTTCTCTTTGGAACTTGGTAGTGACTTTTCCTACTTTTGACCCTTTGCATAGCTCCCAGTTCTAATCATTTCCATTTGTGGGAAATGATCACACCTGCTTGCTTTCCTGCTGAGATCTTCATTTTATGGGATATAACACAAGTTTAGAACTCAAAGCATAGGCATCTTCCTAGTGTGGTAATTAGTCACACCCTTTCCCTAAACTGGACCCAAGCTGCTCTCCCTGCCTATCTGGTTGGTGGGGTTGGCAGTACTGGGCAGAGCAGTGCCTAGGAGAGCTGTTGAGGACCATTGTAATTTATGTCCCCAGGGAATATGTGGAGATTTTGGGGAGGCTTCCAGAGGGAAGAAGCCAGAGAAACACAAAGATGTTTCTGGTGTTATGAGTTGGTGTTGTCAGCTGTGAACTGAGCGAGCGACAGTCCCGTGCTCAGGTCCTGGAAGTTTCACCAGGAGATTTTGTGCCAATGTTTATTTCCGAAGTGTAAATAAGGAAAGCAGTAGAGAAAATTATTTTGAAGCAAACTGGTTTTGAAGGTCATTCTGAAGTAGGAAGCACTAGGAAAACACAGATAGGTTGATAAGTAACTGAAGAAAATCCTGCTAGACCAGGACTCTCCATGGTGAGTACAAAATATCATCTTACTGACTAGGTAAAAACTTGATCCCCTAACTGAGGTGAAACTGATTCTCAGTAGTTTTTTTTTTTTTTTTTCAAACCAGAAATCTTGATAGCCCAAGAGAATCAAATAATCTGAGCAGTTTCCTTTGCTTTGGGTGTGACAATGAGACATTAAGCTTTATTCAAGTTACTCAGCACATTTTTGTGGAGCCTAGGAGGTGCCAGGCACTCTGGGTGCCCTGGGGAAACAGCACTGCACAAAACAGGGTCCCTACCCTCACAGAGCTTCTAATCTACACATCAAATCTATAACCACATGATCTGATGCAGTTTTGAATAAAGACCATGGGCCACGAAGTATAAAGCAGGGAAACTGACTTTACCTGGGAAGGTAAATGGGAAGCTCTTTTAGAGAAAGGTATTTAATAGAAGGGGATCAATAGAAACCTAGCAAAGGCAAAAAAGAGAATTGGGGGCAAGCTGAGATTCCTAGTAACGTCTAGGATTATGCATGGCCACCTGATAATTAGACAAATCAGGGAGAATAGAGCTACACATAAGTCCTTGAAGTATATGGCAGAATTTACCAAGCTTGGCACTGTTAACATTTAGGGGTGAATAATTTTTTGATGTGGGGCTGTGCATCCCTGACCTGTATCCACCAGATCCCTGGTCACACTCCACCATTGTAACAACCCCAGACATTGAGACATTTTTGCCAGATGCCCCTTCGGGGCAGGGGCGAAGTTGCCCCTGCTTGAGAGTGACTGCGTATGGTTTGCATTTTGGGTTTAGCCTTGCTTTTAAAATTTTTTTTTCTTTTTATCTTTCTAGCTTTAAACTCCCTTCTTTGAATGGTCTACCTACTTCTAATCGCTGCTGTCCCATTATTTTATGAATTACTGTATGCTACCTTTCCTCCTTTTGGGAGTCAGGCAGGGTATAAATAAATCAATGCCACAGATGTGTGGTCACTGGTGTCAGATGCTGCTAGAGCAGGGATAGTTGGAGAACCTCGCCGGGCTGTTGCATTTGGCAGATACGTTGCCCAGTGCCACCGACCCGGGAGAAGAGAAAGGCGGAGGCCAGATGGAAGGATTAATGAGAGAGTGGGTGGTGAGGAAGCGGAGGTGGCAAACATAGAGGACTCTTTCAGGAGCACTAGGCAGTGACGGGAAGCAGTGTGATATAATGGTAGCCTGAGAGGGAGGTAGCTTTTTTAAAATTAAAGGATAGCCAAGCTGAATTTAGTCAAGGGCAAGAAACCAGCGAGAGAGGAGGAGGGGACATGCTGATTCCCCAGGTCAGGGCCCAGAGGCACCCAAGCGGGAATGGGCATGCTCCTTCCTCTGAGCCAGGTGGAGATGAAGGAGAATCTATGTAGTCACATGCAAATCCTGGGAGGTGACAATAAAGGTTGAACTGAGTCCGTTTTAAAATTTAATTTTGGGGAGGAGTTTCTGGGGACAGAACCCAGGTCAATGAATATGCTAGGCAAGTTCTAACATGGATCCATACCTCCAGCCCTTACATAGGCTCTGTGAATGACCTTGAGCATCTTGGTGAAGGAGGGGGTCGTTTCCTTGAGCACACTGAGTAGACTGAGTAAAAACTTGGACAAATGTGGGAAATAAGGATTTTACAGTTTCTTGATTTTAGATGACAATTCTAAGCCTCCTTCCCACCTTGATGCATCTAAGACTCAATGTCCCCGTTTACTGTGGAAGCATTTCTTTTTTCTTGACCAGCTCTCGTAACAAGATGCCCATCTTTCAATTGAGGAGGACTTAGAGTTAAGAAAATATCATTGTCACCCAGCAGTTCCAAGTGTCTCCTGGTAGGATATTAGGAACTCCCAGTCAGGCTAATCTTTATCATCAGGACATTTACTTTAGGCACATTCATGGCCTGGGAATCTGCAGGGAGGGAGTGCAGGCTGGGATTGGAAAAGGAGAAAGTGAATTATCAGGATTTGATTGTGGGGGAGGTGGAAGGATTTTTCTTCCCTTTTCTCCTTGGAAAGAAATTTGGCTTTATTAGGCATGGCCTGCGATAACCTGTGAGATCTTCTAAGTTACAAATCCTTAGACGGGAGGAGAGACACATTTCTCTTGTTCTTTGAAATCTCATGGTCCATTGTTACTTTCACTCTCCCTTTGCCCTCTGCGTTAACCACGTTTTGAGTAACTCTCAGCTCTGCATCTGTCGCAGACTGTACATTTTGATTATTTACAATTTGCTGCTATTTTCCTACCTGATTTTTAAAAATTACAGTTGTCTTATAGTGTCTCCTTTTGAAAGTAATGATAGTTAATATGAACCAGTATGGGAATTATTAAGAAGAAGTAGTCTAACATCCTAACATTAGGCTATTATTTTACAGAAAAAAAAATGTCTGGTCAATATGAAATGAGGGATATGAGCATGTTGATTATATATGTATGTATATCATGAAAATTATGTTTTTGACAGGAAGACAAAAAAATTTAACCCCTGTCTCTAAGTCACATGTGGTAGTGTTGCATATTGAGTGCAATCATATATGATGTTATAAAGACGAGAGATGAAACAGAGGCAAAGAATTATCACGTCACATAAGACAAACTTCTATCTATTCAGAAATTGGCATAATTGCCATGCATTTCCAATTCTATGCTCTCCAATTTTTACTTATAATGAAAAGTAAATAATTGTTGTTTATGCAAAGAACTACTTTTAGAATATTTCGTGGCATTCAGTCCAGGGAATTCCCTTGTTCTCATGAATACAAATCTATAGTCTTTTTCTACTGCAGTATACCAAGGTAATTAAAATGTATATTGTCTATTTTGTGGAACCAGGAAGCTCTGAATGGATTTTTAAAAAAATTGTCAAAAAATGGAAATGTTCAGCAGAATTCATTGTCTTTTCTTATATTTTTATTTGACTTTGATAAAGCAGATACTCTATTAAGTTTAATTATTACAACACACCAATCTAAGTCAGAATAGGCTAGGATCTATTACAATAACAAAATCACCCCAAAACTTCTATGGCTTAAAACAAAAAAAAAACTTATTTCTATTATAGATTGGCAGGAAGCGCTTCAAAATTCTTTAGAATTCAGAAGTGTTTTTCATAACCCTTCAGAGATTTAGGATTTTTGAGTGACTATTATTTCCAAGTATTGCAAGTCACCATGATACACTATTAAAAAGGTGAGGGGAATAACAGAGGGTCTTACACTATTAATTCCATGCTTGCCTCTGAGTGACAGGTCACTTTCATTCATGACTAAATGTGCAGAGCTAGTCACATGACTCCATCCAACAGAATAGGGCCAGAAAATCTAGTCCCACCTCATGACCAGAAATCAGATAGCCAAAAATATTTGGAAGCAGCATTTTTTGAGAGGGTTAAATCAGTTTTGGTTTTTTTTTTTTAGTTATACATGATAGTAGAGTATATTTTGACGTAGTTATATAAACATGGAATATATCTTATCCTAATTAGGATCCCAGTCTTGTGTATGTACATGATGTGGTTATTCACTGTTGGGAGAAGCATTTTTGATAATGATAATATCATTCCCTGAAAATTAAAAATAAATAAGCATTTACTACGCAGAGAATAGAATACTAAAAATAAGCTGTCATGTTACTATAAAATTGTATGTCTACTTATAAAAAACAGATAATGGATGGATCAGGGCTTCATAAACAGAAACATACTATACAGATGTCATGGTGTACATTTGTAGTATATATGTCAAGCATGGCATATAATTCTTTCCCAAAGTCTGACATGAATCAAAATTCTTTTCTATGTCATGCATTTCTCCTACTTTGGGTTAATCTATAGATAAATGTCTAGCATACTTGTCATGCTTTAGACTTAATTTTACACTATTATGTAAAACAGTAACCACTACAGAAAAGTTCCATATGGTTTTGCAAAATTCCAGTTCCTCACAGATCTAAATCCAGTTTCTTATTTTGGTTATGGTCTTCTTATGTTTATAAGAAGAAATGGGAAACTTTTAATTTTGTCATGCTGCCATTAGTAGTTAATTTTTTGTGAACATAATAAACATTAATTTAAATGCTATTTCTTTTTTAAAAAGAAAGCTGCCAGCATCAGGCAGCTATTAGGGCATGACACATTTTTGAAATATATGTATATATAATCATGTAATGATTATATATATATATATATTTATACATATATATATATATATAACTTTAATTTACCTCTTTCTGTTTTATCCTTTAGTAAAACACAAAATTTTAAAGCCTACCCTCAGATAAAACCTTCTAGTTCCTAAAGAAAAATATAATGTACTAATTAATCAATGCAGTTGGTTAGATCCAGGGAATAGAAGTAGAGGCCTTTTAAAAAGTTCCCAGGGAAGGTGTGGGGACTCAGAGAATGATTGATAGCAAAGATCTCTTATTCATTATCAGCACTCAGCCAGACTCTGCAATATAGTTAACCCTTTGGTAAACTAATGGGAATCATGATGCATATATTTGAGTATACATGAAAGAAATATCTCAGCACATTTGCTTGCATAGAATAGTTTGTAACTTTACTCATGATTTCAATCTTTATTCAGAACTGATTGTTTTGCTTTTGCAAGTCACATTCACAATGTTAAATAAATCTTTTTCTCTCTGATGACAAATATGTGCTACAAAGCTGACTATCTCCCCTTTCCATCTTTTTTTTTTTTCTATTTGTGCCGCAGCGCTTCCCAACAGAGGACCATCTGATGATTCATAGGCACAAGCATGAGATGACTTTGAAGTTTCCCTCAATAAAAACTGACAATATGTTATCAGGTAAGGGGCCATCAGCAAAGAAGATTTGGATGGTCAGATCAGTTCCATACAAGAATTTTATTCTCCTTTGGGTGGGCTGATTACCCCTGGCCCATTCTGTACTTTGAAAATATACATGTCTAAGGTAGAGCAGAAATGCAATCAGCTAATGTAGTGTTCACTCAAATAATTGAAGAGCTGAGGCTTCTCATTTTCTGGAATGTGAAATACTTATTACTATGAAACTTAGTTCCATGTAAGTTTTTCTTTTTCTTTTTCTTTTTTTTTTAAATCACATACCTCTAATCATGCAACCAGTATTAGGCTTTGATAGTGCACACAGTACTGTTCTGAGTGCCTTGGGAGATGCACAGATTGATATATTTCCTACCCTCAAGGACATCATGATAGAGCATACATGGGAAAACTTAGCTAAAATGAAGGATCATACACAATATATCAGATGAGTATTGTAAGAGGAAAACATTGTGCAGCTTTAGTGGAAGGAGCTCTTTTTAGGCTGAGGTGGTCAGCAAAGCTTTCCATAGGAAACAGTACCTGCTTTGAAGTGGGAGATTAAATGAGATAATGCATGGAAACACAGCAAGTGCTCAGCAAATGTGAGCAGAAATAAATAATGCAAATAATTACTTTAGGCCATTCCTTCCCATTTTGAGTGGCAGGGCCACTCAGGAATAGGAGTGAGGAACCTGAACTCTAGCCTGGATTCTGTCTCATTTGGCTATATGATCTTGAACAAGTAGTTGAACTTTTCTGGGCCTTGGTTTCTTTCTCCCTAAAATGGGAACAATTGCATCTGCCCAGGCTTACTGTGAAGATCCAACCGAAAAATTCCAGAGAGAATGTTTCATAAACCCTGGCAAGGGAGTCACATAATCTCCTGTGACCCTTCTCAGGATAGAAATATGTTATCTGAACCCTGGACTCGCTGGCATCATGAAAGATATAACACATCTATGAACATGTTTTAATTGATATCAGCAGAGAAACCAACTGCTCTGGCAGACCTGGCTCATATATTTAGTGTTTCTATGGCACTTTCATTTTCCAAGTATTTTATCATCTCAGTTATTTGTAAATCTTCGGAGAGTCGTCAGACAGGTTATTACCAGGAAGCACTCAAGGAGTGGAGCAGCTTTTCTGGGCCCACTGAACAGGGCAGGGTTGAGGGTCCTTGATTCCTGATGTGAACTCTGTGATAGTGCCAGTTTAGACACAAGTTCAGATATTCCCCGTGTCAGAGCTGTCCACACAGCTTCCAAACCTGACGGTGATAGTACAGATGTGCTGTGATTTGAAAAACCATAGAGCTTCCCTGCCCCTCTCCTCTCTCTCCTCCCTCTCTCTCAGCCCCTCTATGTTTTGTTTTGAGTGAGTTGGTTCTTGAGAGACAGCTTCAACTTTCCCTACAAAGGGGCAGAAACTCCAATTTGTAAGAGTTATAATAGCCTAGAGAGGGTTAGGGAACATGGCCTGGCCTTTAGCTTTCACCATTTATGATGTTCTATGGAGTCACACAGAGTATGACTTCATACTCATGTACATATGCAGGTATCAAGGCTGTAGACTGTGCAGTTCCCAATTTTTAAAACCTTAAGTTCTTCCTGTATTTTCCCCATATTGAATCCCTGATATAGACTGCCTGATGGTAGAGGATTTGGAGGTGAATATCAGGGAGTGGCAGGTGTGTAGGGAGATCTCTGCTTTAGTGGTAGGAACCAGTGTAGTACCTTTCAGGAAGGCTGCTAACTGGTCCTATAAGGAACGCCACCTGATGATCCAAGAAAAAGCAGCCAAAGATATGTGAACAATGGTATGAAGCATTCTTCTATATATTGCCTGAAATAGGAAATAGGGTTTTGATTAATCTCTTGCAGCCTTTCAATATTTTTTTTTTACCATATCCTTATTAGTTTGTGTGGCTGTTGCCGCCAATCATAGGCAGTGTCAGGTGGAAAATCATGGGAAGAAAAGTAACTTTAATTTTCATGATGTCAAATTTAAAATGAGAAAATGAAGGAAGAAGTAAACATGAGGAAAAAACCAGTAAGAATAATGTAGTGGTTTATTTTCTTTTGCTTTCTCAAGTTTGCTGTTGGAGTGGTATGAGACCATTTCATACTCCAAATGAAATCGAGTACTAAATTTGAAAACTTGCTGCTCACTTTGCATGTTCGTCATCTCATAAGGATTTTCTTACTAGAAGGGAATGCAAAAATATTCAGTTCAGCTCCATTTCCTTGCACTTGGAGAACTGAAGTCTACTCTGTGTAATATACTGGTGGTGTCCACACTGAGTTATAATAGACTGTCTACTTGAGTGTTTTACTTTGCTATTTTTTCCCTAGGAAATACTTCAGTGTTTACTTATCTCAAACTTCATTTTTCATAATGATAGTTTTAACATACTAGATTGTCATTGTAAATTTGACTGTTGGGTTTATTTGTATCTATTTTGAATTTTAATTTGTTAAAAACTTTGGAATCTACTTTAATTAAAAACACATTCATTAAAATGTATTTACTTCAAGTCCTGTCTTGTGAATAGATGAGTGAAAACAAATGGTTTTATATAGCTTAAAATGTAAAATCAAGAATAAAAATCAAACTTAAAATGAACAGCACAGCAAAACTTTAAAGACCCTCTTGGACCATATTTTTCCCAAGCAATACTCAATTACATAAAATTGCATTTCAGATGAATTGGTAAAATGTAGTAGGCATATTTATGGCTACTACATTTGCCATTTTGTTGATCTTCATCTTGAACATCACTTTAACTTTCATTAGTTACAAGTGTAACAGTTAGTGATGGTGTTGAAATGTCATAGATGTAGCATTCAAGAATAAGTTTCCAAGTAGCTCAATGGTAGAGCATTTGCCTAGCATGCATGAAGCTCTGAATTAATTCCTAGGACTGCCCCCGCTCAAAAGAAAGAAGAAGAAATCAAAGAGAAGTTTCCAAAGATCTGAAATACTTTCATAGATTTATTGGAAGACCCATTTTACCATTTTATTTATTCCAAGTAGAGTTTGCTACTCAAAAATGACTATTACTGATCTTTATCAGTAATATTTATCACTAATAATTATCACAGGGTAGGATAGTAAAAGCAGAAGCCATGATATTTTATCGAAATGAGGCTGTTCTTCTGGATAGACAATAAACAAACTTCTTATTCTAAAGGGACAGAGTAAGGACACAAATGGGGATGGTGGTGTTGAGTTCAGGAGGCAAAGGCTTGGACAACCCTTCCTACCTTGGTCCTATCCTTTTGAATTGGTCTGCGTGATACTGTGCCAGCATCCTGATATGATGGTTCTGTATCCTTCCCTTCAACTGTAGTTTAAAAACTTCTGATGAGAGGAAATGTCATGGTGAGGGAAGTTGGGCTCTTGAGGGTTTTAAGTGCCAAATTTGAAATAGGACTCTGAAGAGGACAATGTACTTCCTCACATAAGTTGCAAAATTACGAGCTATTACGTGACAGATCCATCAATTTGAAAACCATTGTCAAATTTTAGTATAGAAATAAAGATGATGGTGTTTGAGTTTATTTTAATGGTATAATAATTAGGTACACAGGAATTCCCAAATTTTGACCCACTTCTACCTTTTTTTTTTTTTTTTTTTTTAAACAGGATCATTAGGTTTTATACAGGAAAACAAAAAACAGAATGAGAATCTGTTCTTGGGTTAGGTACAGAATTTGTACCTAAACAAGCAAATTATATTCCAAATGAAAATACAAATTGTAAAAAAAAAAAAAAAAATGAAGCACACAGCCCCTCTTTCTTATTTCTTGCCATACGTTTTGGGACCAGTGAGTTCCATCTTTCCTGTGGAGAGAGTGAGATGGGCATCCCTCAGGGTAGAGATATACATGATTGAGAGTGTGTGTGTGTGTGTGTGTGTGTGTGTGTGTGTGTGTGTGTGTGTGTGACTTAGAAGGTGATTGATTTCACTGCATGGGGAAAAAGATAAAGTTCAAAAGTGCTGAGGACTTTTCCCAAAAGGTAAAACCCAATCAACATCTCAGGTGGGAAGCCTAAGAAAGAGACGCATTGGACAAGGCCTTTAAATGCCTGTTAATGTTGCAGGAAATAGATCTGTCCTTGGAGGGAAGTTGGGGCAGGCACCAGCCCAGGAGCAGAGAGAGGAGCTGAAGTTGTGCCTCTATAATGTCTACATATTATTTAACAAACATTTATTGAGAGCCCACAGAGGTCATCATGGGTGTACTGCACTGGACAAGATACCTAAGATCCCTCTTATCATGGAACACACAGTAGTAGAATGTGGAAGAAGAGAGACAATAAACAACCACAAGACAACCCAGATAAGTGAATAAGGAGATGTTACTAGTGACACATACCATGAAGATAAAGCTTGACAATGTGACAGCAAGTAGCCAGCAGGCCACCTCAAATCTGGTGATCAGGAAAATCTCTCTGCATTTGTGCAAAGATCTGATGTGCAGCACTGAAATCAGGGTTCCTTTCTCCCTGACTTCTGCATATAGTGAGATTGGATGGAGCAGCCCTGCAAGACCAGATGTGGTACAGCTGGCTGTCTCTTAAGATTGCATACACAGGAGAGTCCAAAGACTGTTTCTTCCTACCATTTTCCTTCCCAATTTCTCAGCACTTACCATCTGGCGCAAGTGATGATACCATCCTTCAGAGCCCAACTCTGTCCCCAGGCTAGGTCTAGAATCAGGGCCCATCTCTAGTTCCAGGCTCTAAAGCTAATTCTCACCATGGAGAAAGCGGGAATATGATTTAATGAAGTGGAGCATTTGTCTCCAAGAGACTAGTCATGATCACCCCAACAGCCCAAATCCATTGGTCATGGCCCTTTGCTACAAACCCTATTAATAATTCATGGGCATTTTAAGGGAGGAACCAGAGGGAAGGTGCCTATGTAACTCCAAATTCTTTTTAGAATGAACTGGGATATTTTTTAAAAAAGGGATTGAGGAAATAAATAATAAATAATAAATATTACACTCTCTCTCTCTTTCTCTCTCAGACACACACACACACACACACACACACACACACACACATACACACACACACACACAGCCCATGAGCCCATGAGCCCATACTTACCTCCTCTTCTTGACAATTCCACTGTAAAGGTATATGGTTACTTCCCAATGTTTAAATCATTTGCACTTTTATGTAACAGAGGGTGGTAGAGGTGGCTTGCACCAGAGGGCAGCATGATAACTGTAATGGCTGCCATTTATAGTTTTACCTTATGCCTGTAATTGTGCCCTGTACTTTACATACACACATTATTTAATCCTCAGCACATTTTTTTTCCATATGAGGAAGTAAGATGGAGAGAATAAGTAGTTTGTCCAAAGACCATATGTGTCTATGATTTTATTACTATGTACTTAGATTTGTTGAGACATACTAAGAACATATTTTGGTTTTTGATTTGTTTGGATTTAAATATATGAATATATTTTTATATACTTTTTAAAATTGTATGGAGATTAAACCTGGGTCATGTTACCACTTAGCTACATCTCCAGTCCTTTTAATTTAAGTTACTTAGGTCCTTGTTGAGTTGTGATCAGCTTTTTCTTAGATTATTCAATAGTCTTCAAATGGAGCAAACAGTCAAAAGTCTTTAGGAGGAGATTCTGACACATCAGCAAGAAAGAAAGAGTTATTTTCCAGCCAGATTGCCTCATCTTTTGTGGCTAATAGAAAACAGTTGGCTGTTGGCCTTTATGGGAGTTGTCCATTTCTTATCCACGTTTCTAACTGGTCAAGCAACATAGATTTTTGAACAATTCACCTGACTACATTGGAGGCCTTGCTTTGCAATATTTTTTTATATATGAAAAATTGGCCTACAGTCTCTATTGCACTTGGAAACTAGTCCCTCTTGACAAAGACTGTAGGAGAACTCAGGCAATCAGGAACTAAGAGGAAAACTTTAGCTTTAGCTTCCACTATTCAGGGCAGATCTTACCTTGGGTCCCTTGGTTCACTTGGTGAGCATGATATCTTGGGTTAATAATCCTTACCAGCTCAGTCTCTCTAAAGTAAATTGAAATCCTGGCTTCATTGCTATTGGAACATACCAGGTAGCTCATGGCTGACAGTAGGCCTGGATTACACGTGGGCCTGTGCTATAGGAAATGCCCTTCTCTGTGCATTTTCTTTTCTTTTTTCCCTTCCTTCCTTCCTTCCTTCCTTCCTTCCTTCCTTCCTTCCTTCCTTCCTTCCTTCCTTCCTTCCTTCCTTTAACATTTTTAGTTGTAGATGGACACAATACCTTTATTTAATTTATTTATTTTTAAGTGGTGCTGAGGATTGAACCCAGTGCCTCACACATGCTAAGCAAGTGCTGTTGCACTAAGCTACAGCCCCAGCCCTCCATGCATTTTCTAATTGACTCAAAATTAGAAAATTGTAAGGGCATTTAGCCCACCATTTCTCCATGTTCACAATAAATGGATTCCAGTTTACAATTCAAGAGTGTGTGTGTGTGTGTGTGTGTGTGTGTGTGTGTGTGTGTGAATCTCTCCACTGGATCACCCTAACCAGGGTGGTTTTTAAGTACCACACAGCTATTGTTTAAAAGCATATCACCTTGGTTTGCCTCATGGTAGCATTGGCTCATGGGATAGATGCAGGGGAGTGGTGATATCAGTGTTATTAAGGGAATCCTATTGCTTCCTTTGTACATTCACACTCAATAAAAGGCAGCTTTATCTCAAAGAAGAAGCCTTTCTAAAATTCTGTGGAATTCTCTAAATTTTTACTGATTAAGAGTACTTACAAAGGATTATGTGTTTAAAAATTCATCTAATATCAACTACCTTGCTTAGGAATTGATTAAAATTCAGATAGGAACTAAATATTTAAAATACTTCTTAAAAGGCATTTGCTAAAAATTTACAGAGATAAATATAACTTTAAAAACAATATAAAAGTACCTAAGTTTTTTTTTAAATTTAACATCAGTATTTTCTGAGAACAATAACTCTTAATTATTAAAATTTACTAAAGTTGTTCCAATTCTTTTCACTATTGATTTGAGCCACTCTCTTGAGGAGTTCCATTTAACCATATTTTGTTGGTCAAAGCTGCGTCATGTAAATAATAAAAATGCCTTGAAACTATCCTGTAATTAGAATGGTCATGAACGCAAACTGGCCTTTATTATAATTGGTCTGAATTAGTGAGACTTTTGTACTATTTCTAGCCACTATTAATTAAATATCAAAAGACATAAAATTACTTGGCATAGTTCTGATACCATAGTTGAGACCGTCAGAAAAATAAGAAAGAAAATTTTGCTTAGAAAGTTAACATTGTTCTCTAGTATATGAAGGGGTTCCTTCCACCATGTCCCCCCCACCAAATTGATGACTTGCTATCTAGCCTTTATTACTATGAGGAAAAGGAAACAGAAAATATAACTCAAATGTAGTTCTGAAACCAAATAAATAGTGATTTTTATTAAATGTAGAGTATATCAAACTTTTTTTTAAAATCAGAATTTAGCCTCATGCTATACTACATTATAATAATGATACTTGCTGGGCTGAAGCAGTTGATAACTGAAAGTTATTAACTTTCAGGCATAGTTTGAGATTCGGAGTTATCCCTTTCTCTTGCAGCAAATGCTACAAAAGTATGCCACAAATCATGACTTCAACTTCTCCAGTTTTCTAAGTAGTAAAAATTTTAATGTCCCTTTCCCATAATTTTACTTTGTAGCTTCCATAGCTACTATGAGCTGATGGAAATCTTTGAAAGCTGCTTTTTTCTTTTTTAAAGTAGTTTTAGCCATGCGATGTCTGTTGTACTGATAATGTGTCAAAACTTATTAACTTTCAGGCATAGTTTGAGATTTGGAGTTATCCCTTTCTCTTACTGAGATATTCCTTGCTGAAATGGAAGTGCGCGCGCACACACACACACACACACACACACAAACACACACACACACACACACACAAAGGTGAAGGTGCAGAGTTTCCTACCCTGTACCTGGTGGGTGAATTTCTAAATCATAAAGCCAGGTTTGTGGCCCTCTTCTGGATAGATACGCAAGTAGGGGCAACATGGCAAGTGTTCTTTCCTTAGCTCTTCTAGTACCAGAGCTTCTAAGAAAAGACATTCCTTTTTGCATTTCAAGAAATAGACCCAGCAAGGAACCAATACTGGAATATGACAAACTTTGTAAAGACATTTTTTAAATTCTGTTTTTTTTTGCAGGGGTGGGGGTGGGGAGTGTACTGGGGATTGAACTCAGGGACACTCAACTACTAAGCCACACTCTCAGCCCTATTTTGTATTTTATTTAGAGATAGGGTCTCACTGATTTGCTTAGTGCCTCACTGTTGCTGAGGCTGGTTTTGAACTTGGGATCCTTCTGTCTCAGCTTCCAGAGCTACTGGGATTATAGGCATGTGCCACCATGCCCATCTTAAAATCCCTTTTAAGGCTTATCTTTTTTAAAATTAACTTTTTGTTTTTAATTGACACATAATAATCTTACATATTTATGGAGTACAGTGTGGTATTTCAATTCATGTAGTACATGTGATGATCAGATTAGGGTAACTGGCATGTCCATCATATCAAACATGTTTCACTTATTTGTGTTGGAAACATTCAAAGTCCTCTCTACTAGGTCTTTGGAGATACACAACAAATTGTTGTCACCCATAGTTATCCTATTGTGCTATAGAACATTAGGAGTTACTCCCTCTATCCAACTGTACCCCCATCCTGTTAACCATTCTTTTTACCACCCAACCTTCCCATGTTCTCTTCCTACTTCTGTGAGTTGAACTTTCCAGTTTCTCTATATAAAAGAAAACATGCAGAGTTTGATTTTCCATTCCTGACTTATTTCACTTTGCATAATGTTCTCCAGCTTCATCCATGTTGCAGCAAATACCAGGATTTTACCCTCTTTTATTTGGTACCAATCATTCTTGTCCAATTCATAAGGGACTCCTGCAGGACCACCAGGTATAGGAAGAGAAGTGGGTAAGGTTTTCTGCTGGCTCTTACACCAGGTGCTCAGGTCTCCTGGGAACCCAGTGTGCTATTTTCGAACTCTCTAGGAGAGCAGGGGGATGTGCAGGTGTTTAGGCAGCATCAGTTCAGGTATATGAAACCTTTCGAGTCAGGTGAAGTTCAAATTCAAAAGTTATTAACTTTGAGGTTAGTTTGAGATTCGGAGTTATCCCTTTCTCTTATTCAGATATTCCTCCCTGAAATGGAAGCACTAAAAAAAAAAAAAAAAAAAAAAAAAAGAGGTGAGCATAAAACCTTAATCAATCATCTCAGCTTGGAATTCCTATTGAAACCAGTTCCGTAAGACCTGGGAGTATCTTTTATCTCTACTGAATGAACACTCCTTACTACAAAAGCATAAGCTATTATTATTCAGCATATAGAAATTTATGATGCCAGAGTGCTCTTGGAACTCAATAAGATAACTTTTGCAAGCATTTTGGTTTGTAAACATGGATTTTAACCACTAACTTCAGGTCTAGTTCCAGTAGGAGCAATTATTTCATATAGGTATTCATGGGACTGAGAAATTCCACCACTTTATTTAAGCCATGGGATAGATTGAGCTGTCTTCCTCTTTGAACATTTGTACATTTCCTGGCTTGCTTGGAGCTGGTACCAGGTGAGATCAAAGACAACTACAGATCCTGTATTGAATTCTAATATATGTTAAAAGCTAAGCTCTCATGGTTCCTGTTGTAACTAGAAAGGAGAGCTCATTCACAAGAAGAAGATGAATTAAAAATTAGGAAGAGCCAAATATGGATATAGATATGGACTTTTTTTTTTTAATATGCCGCAGCAAAGAAAATCACATTTGGTGACAATCCTAGGACCACCTTCTGGGCTTTCTGCTCTGGAGGTGGAAGCAACTGTCTTTGCAACCCAGGACCACCCTCACTCCATGGCTTTTGTTTCCTGTTACTGAAGAGGCCCAAGATGATGGGCAATGTCCTCCAAATCCCTGAACCACCATCCAACTCCTTTGTTTGTGTATGTAGGTTTTTGTGCTGGTTTCTGGGAATAATTTTGCTTTGGAGCAGATGAGACACTCCCCTCAGCTGCGTACAGCTTGGCCCCTCACCTGCTGTCCTTCGTTTAATTTCATGGACCGTCTCCTGACTCCTCTCAGAGTTCAGGAGTCTCATGGAGGCTGCTGGAGTGATTTTTCTCTCTGCCTTGAATCATGGCCTGTAAGTGCTCAGTCTCTACCAAAGATGCATAGAGGAACAAAAACCTGTATGCTAAATTCCTACTGATGACAAGTGGCCTCATATTTCAGTTCTGTTTTGAGGTGTCTTCTCAGAAATATTCTTGGGAGATACTAGAGAATTGGGAGGCTTATCGTGCAGCTCTATTGTGTGGAGGATATAAATGGTTTCCAAGAATGGTTCTATTTCAGAAAAACCATGAGATATTAGGTTAACCAATTAATGATAAAATTATGTCTGTCTCTCTCTCTGTCTCTCACACACACCTTTTATTTCTATTCTGTGTTTGCCTTACACCTTCTAGTCAGAAAACTCTGCATATCTAAGCTTTACTTCTGACTTTATCACTAGTTCCCACACCATTACTGATGTTCTCATTTGATGTCCTTTTAATAGTTAGGTATTTCTTGGCCTATGGACAGTGATTTTTGAAGCTAACCCACGAGAGGGGTGACTTTAGAATTTATAGAATCTGAAAACTTTAGAACATTCTTTGAGAGATAAGAAATACAAAGGACAGGAAATATGAGCAACTTCTCCAGAATCATGCTGTTTTCAAATATAGGTAACTGGATTGTCAAAATTGTCTGTTACACACATACATTAGAACCTCTTGGACCCCAGAGGGCAAAGAGCACAGAATTTAGATTGAAAAGGAATTGTGTCTGACAGTAAGCAATCACTTAGTGATAAGATGGCTACAAGTTGTGAGACCTTCTGTGAGGAAGCTTATTTTTCAATTTTAAAAATATCATTCACCCTATTTACTTTATAGAAGTTCAAGGATTCTACAGAGTATGAGTGATTGCTTACTGTCACTACAAAGTCCTGCACAAATATTAATTTTGACTTCCATAAGCATGCAATAGTTTTATATATAAATATATAATGCATAGATTTATATGTATACATCTTAATAAGTTAATTAATGTGCTAATAAAATAATTCTCAACAAAACCCGATCTTTTCCATATCTCATAAATGCCCAATTTATGATCATCTGTGGTTGGCTTTCTGCAGACTAACAAGACAGCTTCATATCTTGGAGATCAGGTTAAGAATGGGGAAGAATACAGATGGGATTTTGCTGTTCTGGAATCCAAGTCAACCTTTTGGAATTTTAATATCCCTTTCTCATAGGGAATGAAGAGCTGATTCAGTGGAGATATCCAACCATATTCTGCTTCACGGATATTAATATAGTCTTTGAAGCTCTATGGATATTTACCGATTTACTGGGATTAACTATTCCACATAATTTAGAGAAGTAAATATAGTTCTAATTTATCGTAATATAGACATTTACAGAGGGTAGGAATGGCAGATTTGTTTCAAATTAGGGGTACTCATCAGTTGCCTGGTGGTGAAGGCTTAGACAACTGTGTAGAAGGAGATGCTGAGACTACATGTAGGTCTGGTGGACAAATGCCACCATCAATCTGGCAGTGTCCATCAGAAGCTTAGGTAGAGAAAACACATGTAACAATGGAAATAACACTGAGGCTTTGGTTGTAATCCTGGTGTCGCCATCATTTACCCAGGAGAACTGAAGCAAGACCCTCAATCACTCTGCATCTCAATTTTCCTTATTTTGGAAAAAAATTATATGACTATGCTTCCCTCCATGAACTTTAACTCTTCTTACAAAGGCAGTTCACACGTTGTCATTCTTGTCAACTCAAGAACATTTCAGTAGGCAGATGACTGTCCTTAGTGATTATAAAGGTGCCATTCCACCTTACCTACCACCTAGGATCTTATGAGATTAGATTCCAGAAAATGCACATGAAAATATTTTATGAACAGCAAATGCTACAAAAATATGCCACAAATCATGATTTCAACTTCCCAGTTTTCTAAGTAGTAAGCTCTCTAGAAAGTCAAGAATATGAAAGAAATTCTTTTCCTTTTAAAGAACATTCTCAGAACATTCTTTTGGCTACAGCAAAGGAAAATAAAATTAATAATGATATTTTTAAATGATGGAAACTGAATGTGCTTGACTTGGAACCTTTTATCATCCTTCTATGATTCTCAGAATGAGAGAGAATTGCTGAAGTTTTTTCCCATTAAGAAAAAGGAACTATCATGATTGTTTGTTTCTTTTTGTTTGCTGTAAAACTCTTTAGAAAGCCTTTTTTGTTTTCTTTCTGCCCCCTCTGAAGTCAGGCTTAACATTGGCACAGAAGATTTTTGGACTGATTTTAGCTAAATCATTTTCTTTCAGTTAGAAGAAAGAAAGAAAAAAAGACAAAGTTACACAGTTGTAATGCATAATCAAGTGATAAGAACTTCAGTCAAGGGGAGGGCAGCAAGGCCTTGTAAAGTTGTCCAGAGGGAGATGTGGGGGGGGTCCCCAAGTACCACAGTCTTCCATCCATTGTATCCCTACTTTGGAGTTGATGGTTTTCTTTGCTTGTCCGCTATCATTTCATTTAAAGGGCTGGGAGGTTGTGGATGAATGGCAGGCATCTTAGTAAGCCAAGGGGAGGGTGTTCATGGATTTAGTTCAGGCTTCCACTGGCTTTTGAGAAAGAGCTCCATTTATGATCACTGGGCCTCTGTTTTCAGATCAGACTCCGACCCCAACGAGATTCCTGAAGAACTGCGAAGAGGTGGGCCTCTTCAGCGAGCTGGACTGCTCCTTTGAGCACGAGTTCAGGAAGGCTCAGGAGGAGGAGAGCAGCAAGCGGGTAGGTTTGCTGAGGAGGATACCTGGAGAGGTGCTTCCCTAACACTGGCTAGAAACTTCCATACGGAAAGCAAGTGACACCACAGAGTCCATTGAAGTTGCTTGAAATAATACTTCATGTCTTTGCAAGTGTTTGAATCCCTGATGGAGGGTAGGATCCAAAGCTTGGATAAATCATGAGAAAATAAATGTATCAAATATTAAATTAAAGCAAAAAAAAAAAAGTTACCTGATTCTTGAAGCTGTGTGGATAAACTCACTATTTTGATTTTCAACCAGTAGTTTTATTTTGCTAAATATTTAGCATTAGCCTTACATGGGTGGTGAGCACAGAAGACAAGAATCAAAGGGTAAGAGAACAGCTGAATCACAGCCGCAGGAGAGGGGAGTTCATCTGGTTTGGGCCCAGCTTATCACTGTGTGTGTTTCATAATCTTCCACAGATTCAGAATTACTTCCTGTTTATGTTACCTGGTCAGATTATTGAACACCTCTTCTTGGTGAAATAAATACTTTTTTTTGTTGTTGTTCTTAAAAATGTAAGAAATTGGGCTGGGGTTTTGGCTCAACTGTAGAGCACTTGCCTAACTTGTGAGGCCCTGGGCTCGGTCCTCAGCACCACATAAAAGTAAATAAATAAGGTATTATGATCATCTACAGCTAAAAAACATTTTTTTTTTAAAAAAAGCATATCTTTTAAAAATGTAAGAAAATCAGGCTGGGGCTATGGTTCAGCGGTAGAGCACTCACTTAGCAGCACATGCAAGGCCCTGGGTTCCATCCTCAGCACCACATAAAAATAAATAAATAAATAAAGGTATTGTGTCCAACTACAACTCAAAATAAATAAATAAATGAATAAATAAATATATGCAAATGTAAGAAATTCACTTTATGAAATCCTTTAGAGTATATTCTATTTTTATCTTAACACTGTGTGGGAATTATAAAATCACTTTACACGATGAAATAAAGAAGATGGGGTCACAAATAAAGGTGACAAGGATGCTTTTTAGTATTTTTTTTTTGTCACTGTCATAGAGCATTACTAATGTCCACAGCCTACTGAAAAACAAATTAGACACAGTCCATGAACAGAAAGTTAAAACGTGAAAGATGATTGAAAGGAAGGGCTAGCTAGGTACTCATGAATTCCAAAGTTCCAGCTGTTCCAACTGGAGAGGAAATTTTAAAAGACTGACATTTCTCTGAGTGTTTCAAAGTCTTTGAATCTTCCTCTCTGTGAAATTACAATAATCCCCCTCCACCAGATTTTTCATGTCACATTCTTACATCATGATAGGCCAGGGCTTGTATTCAGTTTGTACAGCTTTAGGGGGGAAAAATCAGAAAAAGAATTGATATAAATATAAGAGGGGTACAAAATCTCAATTCATTTTATTTATTTATAATTACTTTCTTATTTATATTTGACACTCTTGTCCACTACCCAGCTAAATGACATAGAGTGCCTTTTTCTTGTTTGAAAGCAAATACTTATATAATAAGTACCATTTACTAGGCAAATAATAAAATTATGAGCACTTAAAAAAATTAACTCAATAAAAATACAAGGTATAATTCTATATCTCATTGCAATGTAAATATATTATGAAAATAGCAAAGGACAAGTAGGAAGTCTCATCTAGTAAATTTCCTCTGGTTGAATAATCAATTTAGTTCCTTTGGTAAGTTCGCTGATGTAGAAGACTGTTAGAGGAATTAAATTTGGTCATTTCTTGAGATAATCAAAGTTGGCTTCTTAGATAAACTGAGCCATCGAAAGATGTCTGCTTGGCCCATGATGTCTTCATGTGTGGTAGAATGGTTTTAATGCTCTTGCTTTTCCTAAAGACATTTCACCAAGAATGGTTTTGTGAAGCTCACGGTAGGGGTGTGGTTTTCGATATTCTCCATTGCATTATACATGATTTCCTATACGAAGCCAATGTGAGGAATTCTTGCAGAACTGAATTCCAGGAAATGATTTGCTTCCCCCAAAGAACTGAAATATTTTCTCTTCCTGGACATGAGAATCATGTAACTGGTTGTTTCTCTTTTCGCTTTGACTGCTAGGTGAACAAAAAGCCAAATTTATTGCTTAACTTGGAGAACTTTTTAGAACACTATGATGAGCCATATTTTACTTCCTCCATGTACTAGACTTTCAGTTCTAGTTCATATTTTCTCTGGTCCTGATTTTTAATTAAAAAAAATTTTTTTTTGCTAACCATGTTTGGTGAGTTGCTGTAAATGCCTTGTGGGTTGGGAAGAAGTACAAATCATTAAAAAATTAAAATAATTAGGTAAGCAACATTGAGAAAGAACTATTGCAACTGTAGAACTATGTGTTTTCTTTCTTTTAAATGCTTCTCATAGTCTGTGGGGATGATTCATGATGGGTCTGTGGGTGGCGATCCTGCAGCCAGCATGCCCTGTGGTTTGCCTCTTAGGACGCCACAGTTTCATGCCCCAGCCTCACTTGCATGCACTAGAAGCTGGTCCGCATTTGGGCTGTTGGGGCTTCCTCTTTCTTTGTCTCATTTACTCAGGTGGCCATCACTACACTAGAGGGTATCCTCTGGAGGCCTAAAGCACAGAACTCATCCAACAGCCAAATGAACTGTTGGTGGATTCTACCGAGTGTTTCTTTGGAAGCTGGAGGGTGTGCAGAAATAAAGAGTAGAAGGGATGCTCCCCAATCTGACAATACCCTTTTACCTATTCCCTGGACCATTTCTCCAGATGTGGACATCTCTGGCACACTGCCACCTCCACATACTACTTCATTTATTCTTTTGCCTCTTGAAAAAGTAGAGACACGAAATCCTTATTCAACACATAGCTTATTAGCTACCCTGGAGTGTTATCTGCTCTTTTCCTTCTTCTCTGCTCTCAGATGGTTATTTCCTTTTAATCTGACATCTCCAGTTCTTCTGGTTTTTCTTTTTTTGCCTCTGAGCCCTTTAACAAAAGACTCGCATTGGTTCATGAGCACTTTTTTTGTAAAGTGGAAGATGGATTAATTTATCTGGAGAGTTTGTTTAAAAGCGTTCTTGTTTGAAATCTCTAAGTACTTTATACACAAATATGGGGAGGATTAGAAGAAAATCCTGTTAAAGAGAAAATAGAGAATTTATCCTTGTTTAAGCCATCTAACTGCCGATTGGAGAAAATTCTGTTCTACACATTCTATAGATTATCCTGAAACCCTTTGCCCCAAACATCCCAATATATTAAGGACAGGCTATCAGCAGGGCAAAAAGTCCCAATATCTGTATCGATGTTACACATAGCAGATAACATATTCCATAATTGCCTCAAAGTTTTATGTGGATGTAAACTCATAGCCTCATAACTCTTTAATAAGATCCGCCCCCCCCCAAAAAAGCATGTTGTAACTCACTAGCAGACATCACAAATCTCAGCTTGCCTGTGGCTAAGAACTCAGGATAGTCCGTGTCCTGAAACACACAGTATAACTTTGTTCACTAATTTTTCTTTCAAGAAATATTTTCAGATGTCCACCATATGCCAGGCACTGTCCAAGGCATTTGATGAGCATACCACTGAATAAAGATGATAAACAATACAAAGAGTAAAGAAGTGAAGAATCTGTCTAACATTTCAGATGATGATAAGTGCTATATGCAGCAGGGTGGGGCCCTGGGAGGCTGAGAGCCTGAGAGGGCATTTCTCACTGATGGACATGTAAGCAGAGATGCAGAGGAGAAGGCTGAGCCAGGTGCCTACTGGGGAGAAGAGTGTTAGGAGTTGAGAGAACATAAATGCAAAATCCTGAGCTGGATGACATGCTGCATATTGTAGGCATTGCAAAGGGGCTTATTTGAGGGGGGAGATGCAGATAAAGCCAAGATCTGATCCAGGAGGGCCTTGCAGGTTGTTTAAAGGGCTTTGGCTTTTACTCCAAGTGAGATGGGAAGCCACAGCACAATTCTAAGCGGAGGAGTGATGGGATCTGCCTGAGTGTTTTAGAAAGATCACGTTGACTGTTGAATTGAAAGTAAGTTGTTGGAGGGCAGTGGCAGAGACAACAGTTAAGAAGATAGTAAAAGAATCTAGATTGAAGATGAGAGCAGATTATCCCACAGTAGAGATGGAGGGGTTGTTAGATTCTGGATGCATTATGAAGATAAAGGCAGCAGGATTTGCTGGGGATGGATTAGACTGGGGAGTAATAGGAAGAGTAGAATCAAGAATGAAACCAGAATTTTGGCTTGTACAACCAGAAGGATGGAGTGGTCTATGGGAGGAGCAGGTTGGGCACGGGGCGGAATTGGGAGTTTTGTTTTTAAACTAAAGTGGAGATAGTGGATCAGCAGATGGACGTACAAGTCTGGAATTCAGGGGGAAGAGAGACTAGCTAGTGTAGTAATTCCACAAGAATGGGAAGGACTTTTCTGGGCCAGAAGTAAAGGGAGTAGAGAGTTCTAAGCATAGAGATGGACAGAATCTTCCAGAATCCTCCAAGACAGAGACTTCAGTGCTCTTCAGTGTCCAGAGATGATGCAGAAGACTGTAAAGCTTGAAGAATCAAGTCAAGAAGAGAACCCTAGCTCTTACAGAAACACTGAGTAGACAATCTGTTCTGATTCTGTGTTCCATATTAGAGGAGAGAAAAACAGAGGATTTTAATAAGAGAAAAAGAAAAAGAAGGGTGAATCAACCTTTTATATTTATTTATTTACCTTTTTTTTAAAAAAAGAGATTGAATAATATACATCTAGAAAGCAGGAGATAACTTCAACATATAAGAAATGTTGTGTGTTTGTGAGGAAGGAAGGGCAATTGAAGGGACAACAAATGAACTCTTTTGTCTTGCCGAGAGAAATATAACATTACAGCCTAACATGGTTAAAGACCTGAGATGAAAAGCATGCTGTATAAGTGCTAAGTGTTGCTATTCTCCCATAGGACCTGAATATGACTCATTATGCTGATGCAGAAATAGCAAATTAGGACATTTCCATGCTCTAGAATTCCTGCCCAAATGATGAAAAGTGCAGTCTTTTCCCCAGAGGGTGTCGGCTGTTTAGCACATGGGAGCAAGGGACAAGCTCCAATCCTAAGATCTTGAATCCCAACTCAATAGGAGTCACAGAAGAGGGCCTGGCCAGGTCAGCCTTGGTTCAGAAAGTAGGCTGTTCAATCTGATTCCATTCTGAACCTAGAAACCCTGTTACCTGATGTCACCAGTCCCTTGGAGAGAGAGGGTGCAGAGAGGGAGCCCCTTTGCCTTCTCACCAGCCTTGCTCCTGTGAGCCACCAGTCAGCCTGGCCATGCTGTGGGGCAGGGATGAGTGGTACTGGATGGGAAATAAGACGCCAAGTTGAGCAAACTTGCAACAGCTGCATGTTTCCGGTTGTGTGAGCATGTTGCTTCTAAGATACTTGTGTAAAACAATCCCTTCCTCCCTCAGAACTCTAGAGAAAAAGAATATTCTGAAACTTAAACTTGGTTTTATCCAGGTTTTGAGAAGTCACTGTGTTTGCTTAATCCTAGTCGATGAGACTGTTTTTGATCTTTTCCATTTTTTATCAGCATGACTGAAAGAAAATACCCCTCGACGGTGATATTGGAGATGACAACCTATTTCTTTCCCACCCCACTGGCTGGAATACTCACGGCTTGTGTTAGAAGGATTCCTCTTATCCTCCCATTTCAGCACACTGTAGATGTGAATAGCATTCATCTTCCTCCTATAGGTTAGAATTCTGTCCTCATCTTAGGTGGAATTTGATGTTGAAAGAGAATCTGGCTTGATCTTTGCATCCTACTCAGGGGAATGACTAAACCAGTGGATAAATGGGAAGCTATTTCATATGTTTTAGGTCACTGGGATTTAGAAATAATGAGTACAATCCTACCAGGGATTATTAAAGACGGTTATCCACTGCCACATATGTGGGTGAACTAGGGTGTGATCTTAAGTTCTGCCTCAACTTTAAATTAGAGTGGCCAATAAAAAAAAAAAAAACTCACAGGACTTTGTATTTGTTTGTTTGGGGTGGAAAGTTAGGGTTTCCTAAAGCTGCAAAATGCATACTGTATCATCTTTCAAAGAGTGACCACTTGATATCAAATGAGTTTGTTGAGGGGTGCCCACAGCTTGAAGGAAGACTGATGAAGTGGATACCAGGTATTGGTCTATCATCTCCCTCTGAGAGTTGTATATTTGGATAATTTGGACCTTAACAGATGAATCCTTATCAACTGACTTTCACAGTAAAGAATTATCTTACCTCCTGAGACTGAGGACTTCCCTTCTAGGCCTAAGTTTGGAAGTTTGAAGCTCTGCCTTCAAGCCAGCCTTATAAGGCAAATCAAAAGGGGAAGGTCACGGTAGCAGTAACCGTAGATGAATATCTCCTCACCTGTGGCAGCTTTGCTTGTTCTCGGAGTTTAGCATGAACCTTGTTTAAATTATTTAATCCCATGCTTTATTTATATTTTCTATCATATGGAGGATAATGGGGTAAGATAGCGGGAGGTCTCTACTGGATGTCCTTTTGAGAACTGACCCAGAGTTTCCAGAGGCTTTGGTCAGAATTGAAAAGTTTGTGCATTCCTGTGCCCAATGATGGGGGTTCTCCCCTGAGGTGCCCCTCAGTTGACTCCTGTTTTTACTTTATGCTACAGAGTAGAAGAGCTGGGGAGAGGGGTTGGATCCAGTCTAATAGATACCATAATACTAGAGAAATCTGGTCATTCCTTTGGGAATCTCTCCTTGACTTGCATCAGTGTTTCCTGCTCACTTGTGACTGGGTATGGTAATGACCAAAGCATTTCCATATTCATGAAGCATATTCAGGTCCACATAGGACATTTAAAACATGTTATTAATGATAATTTGATTTTGGTCCCCTTAATTAACTGAGAATAATGACAGACAGTTATACTAGTAATATTTCCCCCATTTGAAAAAAACAAAGAAACACAGGAGAGACAGAGGAGAGTGGGTGGGTGGTAGGCATGACTTGCTCTGGCTTTTCTCCTACCTCTGTGAAGGTCCCGTCTCTGCCTCCTTGGTTTTTTGGATGTATTCAGTCTCAGGTGGTTTCTATTTACACTTTCTCTCTAGAAAACCTGCAATTCTGGCAGCTTAGCACTGAACTCCACCCAGACAATTCCTTTATACATTTAGCCCTCACCTTGGACCCAGATATTAGCCTCAACCTCCAGTAGCACTGGACTGGTGTTCCTCCTTGCATACACCCTGCTGTTCCTGACCAAGCTGCTTGGAGGGCTAAGCCCACAGACCCCACCATGTCTGACTCCCCTGGGTATTGTCAGAGGCAGATTTTACTCACTCCCTACAGGACTCAACTTTGCTTTGTCACCCTCCTTTCCTTGCCTTCATGTGCTCAGGAAAGAGGCCACAGATCTTCCCTTTATTTTCCATTCTTGTTACCTCATGCTCAATCATCACTGCTTCCTGCTGGGGTTATTGCTGAAGGATTCAAGAAAGATACTTGGTCTTATTTTTGGTGGTGGTAAGGTACTGTGAATTGAACTCAGGGGCACTCAACCACTGATCCACACCCTCAACCCTATTTCGTATTTTATTTAGAGACAGGATCTCACTGAGTTGCTCAGTGCCTTGCTTTTGCTGAGGCTGGCTTTGAACTCGTGATCCTCCTGCCTTAGCCTCCTGGGCCGCTGAGATTACAGGCCTGTGCCACCACGCCCGGCCAAGATACTTGGTCTTTAGGGTAACTTTCAAGACCTAGCATTATTGTCAAATAGGATGCATTTTAATCAAAAAGAAACCCACTAAAATGTTGAAAAGTAACAAAAACAACAAAATACAACTTTTTTCTTGAAGCTGCTTTTCCTTTCTCTCTTGTGGTTCAGTGGAAAGCCCATTGTTAAAAGGTAGAGGAGTTGGTGTGGATGTGCACTGGAAGCTTGATCAACATAGCATCTGCTATATTTTACTACATACTACATCATCATGTGGTCACCCAGGTCCTGTTTCTAGAACATTCTATTCATGAAACATATCTTAAAAGATCAAAGGTCAGGGATTGGCTAAAAAAAAAAGCAACCAGGGGGGAAAAAAGTAGCCCAAAACTCAGCAGAACCCTGGAGCTCCACAGGCAACATGGTCAGCTCAGAGCAGCCTGCAGTGCCTGCTCACTGGCTCTACCCTGCCTTCCCATCAGGCGGCCTGACTGTAGCTGAAAATTAGTGCAATTGAATTATTTGGCTGGAATGATCCTCACTAAAACAATTATGAAGCTTGGCTTTAGGGGCTATGAAAAAGGCAGCTTTTCCCAGCAGGAGATGTTCTCATCAAGGTGATCTTTCTATTCCAGGCTGGGTTGGGTCCTCGGCTTGCTTAAATCCCTTCTTACCTATCTGGAGGCAGGCAAGCCAGAAAAGGATTTCAAGGTATTAACCCAAATGGAATCACACCCTCAAATGGACACTCTCCTCTGAAGGCACCAATTTCCCCAGCTGTGAGTAATTCAGGATTTCCAACACACCAGACAGGCCCTCAAAGGCAGCTGCATACCTGGGCACAGGAGGCCTCTGCATATGCAGAGGAAGCTCCTGCTGTTCTCCACGGGCCTTGCATCAGCGCTCCCAAAGGCAAGCAGGAAAACAGATCTGCTTTCTGGGCCAGATTCAAATAAAATGACTAAGAGATGAAGCTTCCGTTCCAGGCAGAAAAACAGCACTCACATTTGAAAGATCAGACCAAAAATTGGGCTCTGGGAGCATCTGTCGCAAGGTTACTTACCTGGGCCCCTCACAGAGATGTGAGAAGAAATTGACACTGTAAAAAGAGGAAAGGAAAAATGGTATAATAGTTGCAAGAAATCGTCCGTGCCGCCATCATCTCATAAATCCAGGTGAACGTTAAGTGTGGGTAGGGGCAGGAATGGGAATGATTTACTCTGGGAACCTTGCTTAACATTTGTGTGTTGTTAAGTTATTTCCATACTGATAAGTCTGAGGCCAGGAACTGGAATTCCGGGCATTCCTCCTGTCCATATTTCTCGCACGTTGACCTTCAACTCCAACCTGTGGTGCAATCGCTGACTTTCCTATCAGAGCCGTGTAGGACACTTTCCTGGTTCTTCACCCATCTCCCACCAAAGTCCAAAAACCTAGGAAAATTGATAGCAAAAGGGTGGATTTCCTCCCCTGAATGACCTGTGTCCGCAGTCCTCACTTCTTAGGATTGGCTATTCTGGCCAACCAGAGGGGCTTACAGGTTGGCAGGGTTAAAGCTTAGGTCAGAATGAGTCCCTTGGGTAGGCACGCATTGTGACACCTTCCTCCTGCTCAGTGGGTCACCTGATGCAGGCTTCACCTCCCTGGTTTTCCCTTTGTTCTTTGCTTTCTGGAGTCTTAAAGGCTATCACTTAGTCTGTTAGCGCCTGCGACTCTGTTCTATCTGATGGGTCCCGATGTCTTTTCTGGCTCTTGAGTGAAGTGAAATTTCAAAAGGATTTTACTCTCAGCATCTCCTCTAAGCATGTCTTTTCTGAATAAATTCATGACTGGCAAGATGCAACCAGAGTGTAAGATGACATTTTGGTCTTCAACTAGAAGGCACAAGTACATCATTGTATTTGTTCTAGAGCGAGAAGGGGGAATGTCCCACGGGCAGGCTTGCGCTTCATTTGTTGGCACTGAGGGTACTCCCATCTTCTCTCTGAAGTGAGAGCTTCCCATTTTGGATTTGGTGTGGCTGCAGCCACAGGCGTCCCTGAGATCTGAGTTGTGTGCGGAATACACCATCTGTTATATGAAAACGTTGACAGTTGACTTCAGTGCTGACCGATTCTGTCCTGCGCTGGTGCTGGGAGCAGCCTTTTTCTGTGGCTTGTTTTTTATGTTACAAGCAGCCATCTCCCCAAAGAAGAAAAGTAGTTGTTTTTGGTGTGACTCTCAGGTTGATTGACTGCAGATGATGCAGTACCGGTCCCACTGAATCACAACCACTAGCAGAAAAGTCACCTCCTTCCTGGCTTTCCCGCTATGATTTGTTATGCACAAAGTTTGGGAACTTTCCCAGGGGATTTATGAATGCAAGGCTATGGCTGGATTTGTGGGCACGTTGAGCCAGGCATTCCTGTTCATTGCTCTCTAACCAGAGCTTAGGGAAAGGAAGTTTCAGTGCTCCAGAATGTAAAGTGCTTGACAGCCCTACCTTGGAGCCCCACCAGTTGCTCAAAGAGAATACTCAAGATGGTTCAGAATTCTGGGGGCCTCTTTTGCAGTACGATGTGTGGAAGGCTCTTTTCCATGTTGCTGGTCCACCCAGTGACAGCCTGGAATGTTTCCTGCACTGTTCCCACCAGCCCAGGTGTGGAACAAACAGCAGTGATGCGGAGGGGGGTCTGAGTTCTGCTTGAGGACAAGGAATCTGAATTCTGTTCCGTCGTTCTCTAAGTCACACGTGTTTTCAAATGATTTAAAATGGCTTTTCAAAAATCTAAAAATTATAAATACAAGTATTTTGGATAAATATACTGAGATCTGAAGGAAGTCAGAGCTGATCCCCAGGTAGGGAGTGTTAGTTTCATACACCCATGCAACATCTCACCTAAAATGTCTTTTCAGACATTTTGTGGATATGGACCACAAGAAGTGTCCCAAAGGGATTCCAGGAACAGAAATCCAAACACCACATTTTCAGAGACAATAACACAATGTGATGTCATGCTTGAAAGGAGTGTCTTCCCCATACATCAGGATAGGGAAATACCTCTTTGTCCCTGATCTCTGCTGGAGGTTTTTTTTTTTTTTTTTTGTGTGTGTGTGTGTGTGTGTTATAAGAATGTACACATTAATGCGTATGTTTTAGTCAAAGTAGGAAATCTGGGCTTTATGAGTAACTCCTTGACCATTTCTTGGAAGTTCTAGTAGGCATTCTGATCATGACCTAGAATTGCCTTCAGTGCCCAGTTTAGTACCAGCACTTACAGACATTTGCCATCCAAATACAGCTCTGTGAAGATGGCATGACAGATTGTTTCATCAGCAAAGTGAGAACTTGGACTTGCTCTACCATTAGTGGTTGTAGTTTGTACAGATCCAAACACACATGCCTTCCCACAGACCCCCTTGTGAACAGAGGCACATATTGCAAGACAGCTGGCCAGGGCCAGGGGTGTAGTCTGTGACCACTGGAGACAGAAGCTACTTTGACCTCATTATGATAGTTCTCCTAATTGAATGCAATAGTCACAGACCACAACTACCCCCATGCTGCACCCCTAATAAAATGTGCTGGTATTATTTTCTCTTCTGAGATTTTACATATTTCCCTTCTTAAATCTAATTGCCTTTTGACAAAATCTCACAATGCCATAGCAGACGTCTAAATCATGTAACAGTGGTTTGTAGTAAAAAAGTACTGAGAGCTTGTGTTTCTGCTTAAATCAAACTGAAGATATTCGTAAGGAAAGATGTTCAAGAAGCTCACGCAGGACGCAGGAAGGTCTCTGACCTTTGCGAATGGGTGGGCGATGAGGAGAGAGGAGCAATGGTGCTCTGGTGTGTGCTAGGAATGGCTTACCTGTGAAAATGAGTTGTGGTTGTTTCCTGGGATTTATGCAGCTCATCCCTCTGGACTTACTGACTTTTTAAAATCAAAGGGTAAGAATGATTTCAACAGAGCCTCATCCCTCCGTATGAACTAGTTGACGCAGGCCATTTTTAAGCAACTTAGTGAACTCACACTTGTTTACCAGGTTCCTCCCCCTTTATTTCCGAGTCATAGCACTTACTTCCTCATCCTCAAGCCCCAGTCTTTTGCAAGGCTCCTTCCTTTCATATTGATCACTGTGACCATTTGACGTATTGGCCAGACAGAGAAGGAGGTCCAAACAAGGAGGATTACTAATATTTGCATTCCCTTTTCCTTTTTATAGAAAAGAGGAAAGAGACCACGTCTGATTTTTTTTAAAAAAATGATCCCCACTTCCTACAACCCCCTGGCAGGGGTAACCTGCTCCCAGTGCCAGATCCCTTTCTTAACAGCTGTTTGGTGATTCTGTGTCACTGGGTGGACTGTAAAATCAAGCATATCCTTTTAATTACCTGTTCATATTTCAGCAGTCCTGAGCTCCATGGCGGAGGGAAAGGGGATAAGCCTTCATTGTAATGGACTTTTAGTAAGACTATCTCTGAGATAAGAGTCCTAAATCTTGGCAGTGTCTCTCGAGCACACACTTTGTGATTGCACACAAATTCTTGTCTCCCCAGAGCCACATTGTAAATGGAGCACAGTGTGCTGGGCTGGGTAATAAGATCCTGCAGATACGTTTTAGAGCAAGGTGCACTTTTGCTTTATTTATGAAGATAGACATGCTGGTTGAGGGCTTAATCACAGCTGATAAATCATTTTAAGAAAGCCTATTAGAACCATATGTTGATTTTTTTGCATTAATACAGTGTGTCTGTTTCCAGTCTAATAAGACAGGGTTTTTCCTCATATGCTCTGTGTCTTTCCAGTGTGGACTATTTATCTGTTTAAGTGATATCACTTGTGTGGGAGCATTTATCTCTTTAAGAGGTACCATTAATAAAAGAAGGTGAAAGGAAAGGGGGAAGGAAAAATAGTGAAGGCGCCCACTGCACAGTGTCTGCACGTACCTGAGGGTGCCTGTGAGTGTGTGTGTGTGCATGTGTGTGTGTGTGTGTGTGTGTGTGTGTGTTTATGGTATTACAAAGGAAAGAGTCTAAAAGCTGAGAACAGGAAACATCTCAATTAGAGTTTCGGAAGGCCGTGGATTGGTCTTCACTTGGCATAAGGTAGTCATTTCAGCCCAGGTGGTTATAATACTGTAGTAAAAGATTATCTGAAGTTTGTGGGGAGGGGAGGGCTGTGCAATGACATTTTGGTTACCTCACTTCTCCCCAAGCTAGCGGACGTTGGCCCCAGGAACAGGTCCCAAGGCTCTTTAATGAGAGCCATATTGGGCCTCCAACTCTGAGCCAAGTTCTGTTTATCACTAATTGCAGGGGTGCCTTGCAGATCTTTTCTATTATTTCCTGATTATACCCTTGCTCTTTTTATTATCTTGCCAAAATTCAAACAGTAATAATTGCATGATTTATTGTTTATTTATAACCCTTCTACTGCTTCAATCCCTGTATTTAGTAGATTTTAAAATGGTAATAGCTTTGACCAAAGGACTGGATTTTTTTTTTTTTTTTTAACCTTCCACAGAGAAGTCATGTATTTGGGAATCTCTCTTGGCTTTCTTCAGAACCCCCTCCATGGTCCCCCTTCTCCAGAAGGTTCTGTCTCTGACTATATACATAGGGCTGTTTTTAGTGTGCAGAGAGAGTTCTTTGTGCCAAGAGAACATTCTAGGAAAGGATATTAATTTATCCTTTCGGATTACATCCAGGTTGGGATATATGACTCTGAAGTTTCTTTCCAACTCACAGTTTCCAAGATGGAGATAAGTGAAAAGCCTATTTTACACACATTTAGACAGTGTGGGGAAATAGGAGACTAAATTATTAGACATTGAAATTAGAAACTGGGGAGAATGAAATTCACTTTCATTCACTGGGCTTCTACTCTTTGTGAGGCAGTGTTCTCCAAGTTTTGTTTATATTATTCCCCGATCATCACAGCAGCTCTGTGAGATAGGTGTTTTTTGTTTTCATTTTACATAATGAGCAGTTAAAACTGAAAAGTTTAAAGACTCAGTTGAAAGTCACAAAGCAAGGAAGTTGCAGAGCCAGTATTTGTAATATGGGGCTTTCTACTAGAAAATTCCTGGGTTTCCCACTATTTCAGACTGCTCCTTCTTCTATTTTTGTATGGTCCATGTGTGTTTTAATATAATTCACTTAAAAATTGTATCTTATAGAAGCTTTGCAAAAAAAACCATCAAGCCATAGTTGACCTCCACAAATAACATGAAAATATCTCGACTGTACCCACTCTGTCCTGGGCGTTTAATAGTCCTCCCTCAGACTTCCATAGAATCTCCCATCTCAGCTCCGGATTATTCTGTGTTCTGCAGACATGGCTGCAGTTAGTTTGGCTTGCCCCAGAACCTCAGAATGAAAGGCAGCTGGATGTCAAAATATATTTTATAATGCCACCAAAGACAGGTGATCCACCATGTCTGTCCTGCTCACCCGTTGCATGCTTGTAGTTCCAAACCAGGCATGGGACAATCCTCCCATCTCTAGCATTCTGTGAGTGACATCCTCCCGCTGGGAGACATTTCCTCCCACACCTAGATGTGGTGACTGCAACCTTCCTGGAGTCAAATGAACATCTGTGGAGTGAGAATGTATTTGGAGCTGACATTAGACTCCAGTACAGGAATACCTGTTGGACAGCTGCCTTGAAGAGGGCCCACTGGTGAGGCCAGTGCTGTGGACTAACCTTGGAACTCAAGAAATTGCTGCCCCACTATTTCTGGGTGTCACGGGAGTTTTGGCGGAAGGACAGATTGGTCACTGGTATACAGGCTGTCATGACTATTATTTGTTTAAATATTGGATCTTTAAGGAAAGCTTGGCCATAAACCCTCCTTCTACCCCCAGCTTCCACCACTGGGAATGTTTCCATGATGTCTTCCCAATTCAATCCAACAAATGTTTATGTCAGGCTTAATGTGTCCCAGGTGCTGTGCTGGGTGGGCCAGGTGCCAAGGCTGCATTCTAGTGAGGGAACTGCTGGTCCTATGGGGAAAGTTAGGCTTCCTTGATGGGTCCTAAGCTCTTTTGGGATCAAGTACACGGTAGAAATAGCCACGGGGGTGGCTACTCAACATTAGCTGCGTATTCCTCATGATCTGACCCCAGATTAATTTTCCAGTTTTCTCTTGTCCTTCATGACTTTCCTGCTCTAGGAAAATAGAATATGCCCTCCTGCCCTAAACCCATTCATAGCTTCACCTCCTCACTGTGCCGGCTCAGACAGCCATCTCCTCTTGCAAAGTGTTCCGGCTTCCCTCAGCCTCGATGGAATCTATTTAAGCCATTCATGAAAGCCCATGTCCAACACCAGCTCCTCGAACCTTCTCTGGTGCCCTTCACTGATGCAGTCTTAGCTCCCCCCCAACCCCCAAATGCTGTGATGCTTTTCAGTCCTTCTCATGGCCCTTTCAACTTCCTGTCTCATGTTTTGATATGTACTGCATCTGTCCCTGGGATGATGAGCCATGTTATATCACAGGGCTCTGCCAGCCCCACCAGTCATTCTCAACCCCGCTGCCTTATGCACGGAAGAAGCTCCATGAAGAATTATTGGAATGAGCGGCAGAATGTCCTTACCCAGCAAGATGGCACTACTTGGTTGAGCGGAGGCAAGGAGAACCCAAGTGCCTCTACCTCTGAGGTGAGAAGGGTCTTCAGAGAGTTTCAATGGCCTTTTTTATTCTTCAGAAACTTTCAAATTCATGAAGGAGGCAGGATGACTGAAGATAAACCATACCCAGCACATAGGTATTGGTCACTAGGCATAAGCGTCATTGGGATACAAAAGCCATCACTCAGAAAACACAGGTTCTTATCATAAAGTATGATAAGTGTTTTTCACCCTAACACAAGCAGGTGTGTTGTGTGTGTGGCAGGAGACTGGGAGTATCAGTGGTGTTTTTGATGAAGTCACCTAGCATTATGAGCCTCAGACTTCTCATCTGTAAAATGCAATGGTAACCGCTTACGTCAGAAGATGTCACTGACGGCATGAAAATGCGTATGTAAAGTGCTCATAGAGCTTGAATGCAGTGGTTCTCATTCTTTTTCTCATTCCCTTCACTACAAATATGCCCAAGAAACAGAGGCTGCTGGGATTTCAGTGCCAAATCTGGGATGGGAAATTAAGCCAATTCTGGATGATTATAATTTTTCCTGGACTTCAGGCAGCAGTCCCTATCGTGGCTACAGTGTGCCCAGAGACTAACACCTTCAAAGGCTTTAGTCAAAATGCCGAGGTGGATTTCGGGACTACGATCTGTACTGAGTAGGAGATAATCTTTCTGTTGTTACAGGTGATTATTGCATAAATCAAAAGTCTGAGGGCTTTCCCAAAGTTTCCCTTCACAACTCAGGTAATGGAATATACATGATATTTATTTTTAGGAAGATGTTAGCTAGGCTGGCTTCCAGGTCAGAAAAAGTATTCAAGGATGATTTGTTCAGAATATTATAATGAAAGTGTCCTCAGGACCAATCAAAATAAAATATTAACATCTTTAGAAGATATTCACCTATTCCTCAGTTACTTACCTGTGGAAGTATTTATCCTACTTCTGCTAATTCTCTTTGCCTTCTTTGGCATTTGAGCAACTTCTGGGAAAAGACATGCCTCATACTGGATTACCAGAATTTTGGTTAACACAAAGTATTGTTGGGAAAGAAATATAAACTCTGCTTTGGACAGATTTACCATCAAAGCAGAGCTCATGGTTTGGGCGAATTTGGCCATGTTCACTGGTCACATTGGCTGTGTGGACAGCTGAGGCCAGTTGTGCACAAAATAGTGCTGCTTAGTTGCCGGTGAGTCATGGTCCCTCTGAGAAAGTGGTCAGGGGACAATCTGGTCCATGCACAGGATCAACCAGTGGGACCATGCAGCTCCTGGACCATAAAGTTTATCCATTCTTCCCTCCCTCCCTCCCCCTCCCCTTCTTCTTCCTTCCTTTTCTTTTCTTTTCCTTTCCTTTCTTCCCTCCCTTCCCCCTGTTGTCTTTCTTTCTTTCCTCTCACAAATGTTACAGACCTAGTCAGGTCCTCTATTCTGTTCTTGTGGCATTTAATTCATCCATATTTCATTAGTTCTGTGACAATAGATGCCTAACACCTGATCACCTTCTTTGCACCCCTTACCAAAAAGAAAGAAAGAAAGAAAGAGAAAGAAAGAAAGAAACAAAGAGAAAGAAAGAAAGAAAGAAGAAATAAATAAATAAATAAATAAATAAATAAATACAGGGAAATCTGTGAAATAGTAAATCACCAGTGGTTGGTAGGATCTTGATTTTTCCACCAGGTGCCAGAGGAAGGGCTACACATCAGAGAATCAGAGCTGAGGTATTACACCCTGGCCTTTTTTGTGAAAATTTGATTAGTTGCAGTGAGGCAGTCATAAATGGGTTTCTCCAACTTCTGAGAAGCAGTTTGGATCCATCATAACCACAATTAACATCACCCTTTCCTAAGTGGAAAACCAGCTGCCTCAGGAAGAGCCTACCCTCCTGATTTTTCTTTTGTTTCTGGAACCAAATACCCTAAGGTCAGTGCCACGCAGCCACTTCTATTTCAGTGTTTACCAAAGTGGCTTCTCTGTTAGAAATAGGTGGCCTCAGAAACACCAGCATCACGTGGTCCTCATCAAAGATTCATGTTTTGGGCCCCTCCCTCCACTGACTCGCACAAGCCTGATGTGTGGCAAGTTCCCAGGTGAAGCTGACGCTTTGGGTCTAGGGACCACACTTTGAAACACCATTATTGTTTTTTTTTAAATCACTGTGCTAAGTACTCCCTTGTCAAATATGTTCACTATTTGTTTAATATCATCCCTCTGGTGGAGAGTTGCCATGTGCATTGGCATTTCAGAGAGTTCAAGAAATGCTACATGAGAGAAACTTGTTCAAGCCAGCCTGAGCATTCCACAGAACAAGGATCCCACAGAACCTAGGAGGCTCTACTGGACTGGCAAGAGTTTGAGATATCCAGACCCACTGGCCATGTGTCCTCACCAAATCAGTGTTTTAGGCCTCCGTTTTTATCAACCTTGCAGTTAAATCAGACCTACGCTGACATGTGCTCCAAAGACACTTTGAACATGTTCACAGTTTTCTTGAAACTTGGCGCCTGTAGCTTCTCCCTGTCTGTAAGTGAGCAGGTCTTCAAGTCCACATTGATGCTTCTATAATCAAGGGTAATAGTTCATGAAGAAGAAAAACAACCAGCAGGATAGTTTTGGGGAATCCTGTGACAGTAGGAATGCTCAACATTTCAATTCTAAGTTATGTGAAAGCACTTTAAAGCTTTAACATGTTGTCAATTTTTTTTTTTTTTAAAGATAATCTTGCCATTGCAGAATAGGTGTGCTTCTTGCTGTTTTCAAAGACTATGATTCTGGATTCCCTCTTGGCCATCCTCTGAACATGATGTCAGAATCTCTTTTTTTTGTCCTCCACAACTTTAGGGATGTTCTGATCCTCACTCTTTAAAGGTTCAACCTCTGAGGCAATGAGAGGGCAGAACATTGGTGACTTTGCAATAAGACCTCATAACCAAGGGAACACCCCAGTCCTTCAGAGGCCACAGGCTTGGAAGCCAGAGCCTGATTTTATGAAGAAAAGCAGCAGATTCCAGGTTCTTCTACAGGAGCCGGAAGCTCCGTGGTCTGGAGCTCAGCGCTGGTTTCCTCTGTCGTGTGTTTCTGTGGCTTCCTGGGCTAAGTCCACAGGAGCCAGGCTCCAGCTTTTCCACCAGAGGATGCAGGGAAGAGGTCACTGACTGTGCAGCTGAGTTGGTGGCCTGCTGGGGCAGTGCCCCGGGCTGAGGAGGAGATGCTGAGGGTGGAAGGGAACTTTCTGCAGGGCTCCCGCAGAGGGCCCTGCTGGCAGGCAGAGAAGGGTGGGTCAGGAAAGGAGGGAAGGAGTGAGGCAAGGGGAAAAAAAAAATCACAGATGTCCTGAGTCTCCACAATTTTATCAAAACTTTTTTTCCATGACTCATCTTGTGACTTCTCCTCAAATTTAACATGATAAAACCACTGGTCTAAGTATAATTAAACTGCAATTACCCAAGAGTACAAGGGCAGTGCATTTTAATCAACCCATTTGCCTACCCACCCCCCATCATAGTCCAAGGTGGGAAAATAAAAGAACAAAAATTCTGCTTCATTCCCTTGCTCCATGGCCCTCTGAAGGTGTGGGTGGGGGGTGGGGTGGGGGAGGGGAACTGAGCAAAAGGCATTCCAGAATGATTTCCTCCCACTCAAAATTAGCCCAAGCTCCACAGAGAGGACAGGGAGACTGTCATTGATTTGTTGTTTTTTGCTTGTTGGTTTGTTATTCAACCCAACTGCAAGATGTGGTCCGTTCCAACACACTTTACTTGATCTTTCCATATGTTCGTCTGCCAGGAGAGATTCTTTATGGTGTGTGGGCCTTTGGAAGACCTGATAATAACATTAGCTATCATTTATTGAGCATCTACTACTTGCCATGGGGTCCTCAAAATAGCTGCCTCACGAGGCAGGTTTCATCAGCTACCGTTTTACTGCTAAGAAATGCAGCTCCTTGCTCTCCGTCGTCACTCAGTGGCAGAGAGGGGGATTTTTCACTCAATACTGTCTCATTCCCATCGTCCACTCTGATGTTGGAAGGAACAGTGGCAAAAATTGAGAGGACCCACCACAATTTCGAGTGGCTGTGCTTGCTTTTGAATTCCCATGAACTGGAACAGGCTCCCAATCACCCGACCCCCGGGCTTTCTCCACCACATCAGATAAGAAGGGTCACGCTTGACCTGGAAGGTGATGAAAGACTTGCCACTGCACGCTGCTCACGGAAGGGGACAGGGTTCGCCCTGGCTGTGACCTGGGAAGGTGCTGTGGTCCAGCTGGACCCCAGTCCAGCCACTCAGGGGCGGGCTCGGCTGGGCTGCTGTCCAGAGTGCTCCAAGTCCTAGCCAATGTCAAGGGCTCCTAGCGTCCAAGCAGGAAACTGCGACCAAGAAGCTGAAAAAACATATGATCCCAGAAAAAGCCGCCTCTGGGGAAACAAGCCATTAGTCAGCCTTATTTATTTATTTTTCCTTCTTGCTGCAAAGTTCAATACATCGGAAGGGGCTGTGATTAGCATATAAAAGGCCATGCAAAATGGCTCCCCTTGTAAGCTGCTGAAGAAAACTTTACTCTGGCCCTTTGCCATCGGTTCGCTTTGTTTGTGTTCTTCAGATTCTGTGTCCTTTGACCACAGTTGCAATGGTCCAAGTCGAAGCGCAAGTGTATCTCAAAATAAACAAGCGGAGCCGAAACTCTCTGGTGTCCCCTCTCATCTCCACCCACATTCCCATCTTTTATCCTGTCGGATGGCGGAGGCCAGTGGACAGGGATGGCGGTGGCCTTTAAGACAAGACCTTCTGCAGGAAAAAAAGGAAAATGTGCTTCATGAGCTTAGGAAATACCTTGTGGTCATGAAAAGAAATGAAATTTCCTCTTTTCTTTGGTGAGATCAGGAAACCTTGAGTGTCCATTCCGTGGTTTTGGCAGTTTTGCTTGGGAATGTGCTGTTTGGAAGGTCCGATGCTTTTTGTTTGCTTGGACGTTTTAATGGATGGCAGGAAAAGAGGTCAGAAGTATCTTTTGAGGAAAGCTCCAAGGTCAGTCCCTGGAGCTCAGACAGCCATGGCTCCTGGTCCTTGGAGTCGGTCGGTCTGTAGCTTTCTCTCTGTGTTAGGCTCCTGTCGTAAAGCGCTAGAAATGAGGTGTGACCTAGAACAACAAAAATGTTTTACCTTTCAGTTCTGGAAGCTGAAGTCCAAGATCAAGTTGGTGAGATTGATTTCTTCGGAGAGCTGTGAGGGACAATCTGTTCTATGCCTCTCTCCTGGTTTCTGGTGTCTTGCTGGCCATCTTCAGTGTTTCTTGGTTCACAGAAGCATCCATTGCCCTGATTTCTGCCTTCATGTGACGATGGCATTCTTCCTGTGTGTTTCTGTGTCCAAATTTCCCCCTTTTTTATAAGGAGACTACTCTCATTGGATGGGGGGCCTTCCCTCCTTCAGTATGACCTCCCCTTAACTAGTTACATCTATGATGACCTCATTTCCAAATAAGGTCACTAGCTAGCTGGTGGTTAGAGCTCAGTTCAACCCACAGTGCCATCTCTCAGCTATTTCCAGGTCTTCTTTTACATAGAAACTCTGAAAATAGTCTAGCAAAAAAGGCCAGCGAAGACCCTAACTAAAAACTTAGGTTAAAACTTAACCAGCGGAAAATTATCGTTTCAATTTGAGAATTCTACATGTGTTTATTCACTGGGGTTTGGGGGATTGGGGGAAGCCAGAATCATGTCATGAGGACACTGAAGCAGCCTATGGAAAGAAAGGTCCATGTGGCCAGGAACTGAAGCCTTCCACCAGAATAGCTAGAGGAGTGTACCGTCTTGGAAGCAGGTCTTCCAGCCCAGTGAAACCTCTAGATGGTCATTTGGTTTGGTTTTGGCGGTGTTAGGGATGGAACCCAGGGCCTCAGGCATGCTAGGCAGGTGCTCTACCACTGAACTACACCACCAACCCTCAACTTTGAGATTAATCCCCAGAGGGCATCTTGACTACAACCCCTCAAGAGAGACCCTGAGGCAGAACCACCCAACTGAGCCATGATTGAATTCCTGGCTAGGAGAAACTGTGTTTTAAGTTGTTTTAAGGCACTAGGTTTTGCAATGATTTATTATGCAGCAGTAGAGAGCTAATACAGCTCTGGTCATTCCAACCCTGGAAAAGCAAATCAACATCTACTTTGTGAACAGTATTATCTTAATGACATCACAGAGTCTCAGACCAGTAGTGCCTGGGACCTCACTGATCCGAAGCGTTTCCATTTTTTTGTTAATTTTTTAAGAGAATGGAGAAAAATAAATGTGCAAAGTGTTTGGAAATAGGTCTATTTTACTGATTACGAAAACATTAAAGTAACAACTTGGTCCCTTGAACCGTAGAATAGCATAAGGGAAAAAAACACAGAATTCTGAGCCAAGCTGTCTGTTTATATCCCAGGTTTTACTTGTGTACAATCTTGGGGGGGGGGAATTTCTGTTCTTCTCCACCTTAGCTTTTTCATCTGTAAAATGGGATACATGACATTGATCCACCTCAAAGAGAGGAGTTCACGTAGTTAATACTTTAGAACTGTGTGTGGCACATAGTTGATTGATTTCCTTTTCTGAGAACAAAAACAAAACAACCACCATCTGGCGATTCACTTTGGACTTAAAATATCCATGGAGGAATCACAGTGCCTATGGAAAGAGTCAACCTTTACAGCTTGCATGATGAAGGCTTAATGCTTTCCAACCTAGCTTCCTCCAACCTTTGCAAAAACATGGATGCAGTAACTTTATGGAGGAAGAGGGATCATTCCAAGTTACAGAAGGGACACTGAGACCAAGTGACTTGTTCAGGGCCATCAGATGTGTGGACACCGTGGCCACCCCATCAGCTCCCTCATGGCTGCCTACATTCTCGGTTTCACTTTTTCCTGTCCTTTACACGGAGATGATGAATTCAGTGTCACCATCACTGAGTCTCATGAGAGAGTACTGCCGGACTTCCCCCAAAAAACATAATGTTTAAAGAATGTCCTTGAAAAGGACTGCATTCAGAATTCCTAAAGGGCTAAGGGGTATTTTCATACATTTTTGAATTCTCTATTCTACATGACACTCTCTAAGGTCTTCAGTGGCCTTACTGTTAGGCAGAGCCTGCCTCCTCTTCTATTCTAAAGGATCATGAATTTCCTGTGCCTTTATTTACTTCTTGGCACTAAAACCAAATATGAACATATCCTGGGGTTCCCATGTGGAGCCAATGCCCTGAGAGGTTGCTCCCTATTCTTCTCTTCCTCCTCCACATCATCCTCCTTCTCCTAACGGATGGGTCCACATCACTATTTTGTTTTGATTTTTTTTGGGGGGGGGTGGTAGGTACTAGGGATTGAACTCAGGGGCACTAGGACACTGAGCCTCATCCCCATCCCTAATTTGTGTATTATTTAGAGACAGGGTCTCACTGAGTTGCTTAGTGCCTCGCTGTTGCTGAGGCTGGCTTTGAACTTGCCCTCCTCCTGCCTCGGCCTCCCAAGCCCCTGGGATTATAGGCATGTACCACCTCACCTGGATTTGTTTTGATATTTTCAAGTAAACCCAAGTAGAAACATCCCTGAGTCAAAATGGCAGGTCAATATGGAGCTCCCACATTGACTTTTGACACCAGGAGTTCATTTTTCAGTTTCTTTCTAGGGCTACCCCAACCCCAGCAGAGTGACTCTGTATCTGCTTTAGGAGAAGTATTACCCTATGACATTGGGCCAGACAACTCTCAGACCAACAGTGCCTTGGGGCCTCAGGGATAGGAATTTCTTGAAGAAAAGTAGGGGACACTTTGATCCCATTGGCTCCTGATTGCGTTTCCTTGCCCAGTTTGCTAGAGTGCCACTGCCTCTTGGCTCCTGGGGCTGCCTGTCAGAGATGAGTGTGCATGCAGAAAGGGAGGCCCTGCCTTCTAGGAAGGACAGAGGGAAGCCCTGGCCTCAGTGTCTAAGCCTGGCCTAGTGTCCTCGCCCAGAGCCCCGTGGGGCTTGTCTCCTCCCTCTCCCAGGGGAAGAGGAAGGCTGCAGGGCCCTTCACTTAGGGTGAGGGGAAAACAGGGTTGTAAACCGTGTAGCAATTCAGGTAGGCCCTACCTGATTGGGCACCACAGAGGGCAGCACCATAGGGCTGCAAGGTGACACTCTCACAGGCATCCCAGGTGCCCTCCTTCCCCTTCCTTTCTCCAAACAGTAGAATTTTCAAACTGGAGTAGAAATCTCAGCTTTTCCCTTCTCTTCCTCTCTACTTACTTTTTTTTTTTATTGGTTGTTCACAACATTACAAAGCTCTTGACATATTTCATACATTAGATTCAAGTGGGTTATGAACTCCTATTTTTACCCCAAATACAGATTGCAGAATCACATCGGTTACACATCCACATTTTTACATAATGCCCTATTAGTAACTGTTGTATTCTGCTGCCTTTCCTATCCCCCTCCCCTCCCCTCCCATCTTCTCTCTCTACCCCATCTACTGTAATTCATTTCTCTCCTTGTTTATTTTCCCATTCCCCTCACCTCCTCTTATATGTAATTTTGTATAATAATGAGGGTCTCCCTTCATTGCCATGCAATTTCCCTTTTCTCTCCCTTTCCCTCCCACCTTATATTTCTGTTTAATGTTAATCTTTTCCTCCTGCTCTTCCTCCCTGCTCTGTTCTTAGTTGCTCTCATTATATCAAAGAAGATATTTGACATTTGTTTTTTAGGGATTGGCTAGCTTCACTTAGCATAATCTGCTCTAGTGCCATCCATTTCCCTGCAAATTCCATGATTTTGTCATTTTTTAGTGCTGCGTAATACTCCATGGTGTATAAATGCCACATTTTTTTTAATCCATTCATCTATTGAAGGGCATCTGGGTTGGTTCCACAGTCTAGCTATTGTGAATTGTGCTGCTATGAACATCGATGTGGCAGTATCCCTGTAGTACGCTCTTTTAAGGACTTCAGGGAATAGTCTGAGAAGGGCAATAGCTGGGTCAAATGGTGGTTCCATTCCCAGTTTTCCCAGGAATCTCCATACTGCTTTCCAGGTTGGCCGCACCAATTTGCAGTCCCACCAGCAATGTACAAGAGTACCCTTTTCCCCACAACCTCGTCAGCACTTGTTGTTGTTTGACTTCATAATGGCTGCCAATCTTACTGGAGTGAGATGGTATCTTAGGGTGGTTTTGATTTGCATTTCTCTGACTGCTAGAGATGGTGAGCATTTTTTCATGTACTTGTTGATTGATTGTATGTCCTCCTCTGAGAAGTGTCTGTTCAGGTCCTTGGCCCATTTGTTGATTGGGTTATTTGTTATCTTATTGTCTAATTTTTTGAGTTCTTTGTATACTCTGGATATTAGGGCTCTATCTGAAGTGTGAGGAGTAAAAATTTGTTCCCAGGATGTAGGCTCCCTGTTTACCTCTCTTATTGTTTCTCTTGCTGAGAAAAAACTGTTTAGTTTGAGTAAGTCCCATTTGTTGATTCTAGTTATTAACTCTTGTGCTATGGGTGTCCTATTGAAGAATTTGGAGCCCACCCCCACAGTATGTAGATCGTAGCCAACTTTTTCTTGTATCAGACGCCGTGTCTCTGATTTGATATCAAGCTCCTTGATCCATTTTGAGTTAACTTTTGTGCATGGCAAGAGGAGGGGATTCAGTTTCATTTTGTTGCATATGGATTTCCAGTTTTCCCAACACCATTTGTTGAAGATGCTATCCTTCCTCCATTGCATGCTTTTAGCCCCCCATTCACAATATCCTCAAAAAAAAAAATACTTGGGAATCAACCTAACAAAAGAGGTGAAAGATTTATACAATGAAAACTACAGAACCCTAAAGAGAGAAATAGAAGAAGACCTTAGAAGATGGAAAAATATACCCTGTTCATGGATAGGCAGAACTAACATCATCAAAATGGCGATATTACCAAAAGTTCTCTATAGGTTTAATGCAATGCCAATCAAAATCCCAATGGCATTTCTTGTAGAAATAGATAAAGCAATCATGAAATTCATATGGAAAAATAAAAGACCCAGAATAGCAAAAGCAACTCTAAGCAGGAAGTATGAATCAGGTGGGATAGCGATACCAGAGTTCAAACTGTACTACAGACCAATAGTAACAAAAACAGCGTGGTACTGTTACCAAAACAGGCGGGTGGACCAATGGTACAGAATAGAGGACACAGAGACTAATCCACAAAGTTACAACTAGGTCTTATATTCTCTACTTACTTTTTCATTGATCTCACTTGTTTTCATTTACATTTGTTGAATAAGGACTGGAGTTTCCGATGCCTTCTCATCACCATAAAAATATTTACGTATTCCTTAGGTATATTCATTCATTTAATCCTCACAACAAGCCTCTGAAAGGGGCACCATTATTTCCTCCAGTCTGGAGACCAGAAAACAGAGGTACAGAGAGTTGAAGTAAGTTTCTCAGGTCACACGCCTCCTAAGGGGCCAAGCCCAGATTTGGCCCCGCTCATCTGACCCTGAGTCTGTATTCCTGAACCCCTGAGGTTCCACATCACTTCCGCCTTGGTACTTATACATTTTTAAAACTCTGTGCTTTTTTTTTTTTTTCTAGGAATTTGTTTTTTTAGCACAGGGCTGATGTAATGCTGTTCCCCTTGCAGGCTCCTCCCAGTCCTGGGTGAATTACTCAGTGAGATAAGGTGGGGTGCTTTGCCGGCACATGATCCCCGCCCCCCAGATGTTCTGCTTAACTAAGACGCAGCAGGGTCATGCAAGGGCAGTCCTGCGGGCTGTGCTGGGTTGGGTGGGATCTGATGACCAATTCAGGTCTGTCTGCTGGAACCCTCACTCTCGTGGACTGAAGGAGGAAGGTTTTCCCCCTCTTGATGGCAGATATCTTAAATTCAAGGTGATTAAGCCATTTTCCTTAGACAAAGAGGCAAGAGGAAAGAAGGGGGGGAGAGAGAGAGGAAGGAAGGAAGGAAAGAAAAAAAGGAAGGCAGGGAGAGAGAAGGAGGAAAAGAAGAGGAAAGGAAGGAGGAAGGAAGAAAAAGGAGAGGAAATCACGAAAAGGGGGAAACAGGAGGAAAGAAGGAGTGGCATCTCATTGGCGTGAGTTTCCTAGGGAAGCGGTTCCTTCTGCCCTCCTGTCTTTGGCTGCTGGCTCATGCCAACTTCTGTCCCAATGAGATCCTACATTTTGAAGCCGGGTTCTGTTCAGGTTTCTTATCTAAAAAGAGGAAATGAGCAAAAGTACGTTGTGATCCCACCGAAAGGCCTCAGATCCCATCACGGAGCTGTGAGTGGATGACCTCAGGGTTTTCTTGCCATCTCCTCACTCCTCACAGGGTGTCTTGATGCCCTTCCCAAGCAGAGCAGGGAAGACCTGCCCCCTACCTGCAGAGCCCACAGTGAGAAACCAAGCACCTCAAAGCCTGGGAGGCACAGGAGAGAGACTCTGTCATGACCTCTTTTTTTTTTGTTTCAATGACAAAAATTGATTGCAAAATGCATGCCTTAATCTGAGGGTCAATGGATGGAGCTGGAGACTGTCATGCTAAGTGAAATCAGGCAAATCCCCCAAAACCAAAGGCAGAAGTTCTCTCTGATATGCAGATGCTGACTCACAATAAGGCAAAAGGTGGGGGAGTGGGGGGGGGAAATAGAAGTACTTTGGATTAGACAAAGGGGAATGAAGGGAAGGGAGGGGGGATGGGGATAGGAAAGATAGTAGAGTGAATCAGGCTTCACTATCCTAGGTGCATATGTGATCACATGATGGATGTAACTCTATATCATGTACAACCAGAAGAATGAAGAGTTACACTCTATGCATGTATGATATGTCAGAATGCACTCTACTGTCTTGTATAACTAACTAGAATAAATTAAAAAAAAATTTTTAAATAAAAAAAAAAGAAATTCCCGAACGTTTCTCTAAGAACTAGGTCCTTCCTCTTCCCATCTAGAAAAGTTGAGACCCTTTCTAATCATACTTTTCATTCACAAGTTTTAAAAATTTCGGAGGGTCGATCTCAAGCTAAAAGTTACTGCGATCAATCAATTCCAAAATAAGAAAGTAAAACAAAATCTCTCTCTTGCAAAAGAAAAAAAAAATCTAATAAAACGCACGCCTTATCCTCTGTGGCTCGGTACCACCTCTGTGTTTTGATCCCTCTCGAGGATCTGCTTCGTCTGTTTGCTTCTTTTCTTCTACTCTATCATGAGAAGTGTGTTCCTCTGGAATGTTCTTTGCCCCCTGCCTGCCTACTGCTTTATTCTCTTCAGGCTCTGATTCTTCTAGTGGTGGGAACTCTATTCCTGCTCTTTCTTGGCCTGACCCAGCTCAGATCTCAAGTTCTTTGCCTCAGGACTTGCTTGGTAGCCTCCCGAGGCAGTATTGGGAGGGCTTCATCAGCCCATGGCTATGGGACTCAATGAATAAAGTCTTCCTCCTGCCTCCCAGCCCAGAGTCAGTGATCAGTATTAAATTATCGATATGATTAATAGTACTAGTGCTTTTTAAACGATCTGTCACTCTTTACTGAACATATAAATATTGCTTGCGTTACATGTTGCCTGTCAAAATTATCTAGATGTACAGTCTTATTTTGTTTTACTTAGTCCTCAAAATGTGGCCCTTTAATGATCATTTTACAGATGAAGAGATGGAGCCCGTGGTACTTAAGGAACTTGTCTAAGGTCACTTTACCAGTAAGTGGAAAAGCCCGGAGTTGAACTAACCCTGTTTGTTTTTCTCTAAAACCTGTTTTACTACCTACTCATGGCTACTGCTTAACCTTGTCTCACTCCTCTACTACTCTTTACTGCAGTATACTCAGCTCTTTTTTACATTTTATTTTGAGACAGTGTCTCACTGAGTTGATTATAGCCTCACTAAACTGCTGAGGCTGGCTTTGACTTCTTGATCCTCCTGCCTCAGCCTCCCAAGCCACTGGGATTACAGATGTGCAGTAGGGCACCCAGCTGTATATTTGTTTCTTACTTCATTGATTTCTGCTTTATTGTCATAAGTTCTTCTTTCTCTGGATGCAATTTGCCCTTCTTTTTGTAACTTCTTAAGATGAAAACTGAGATCATTGCTTTCCAGCTCTCTTCCTTTCCAAACTGTGCATGTAAAGCTGTCTTCTCTCTTCCAAGCACAGCTTCCACAGCATCCCATAATCTGCATGTTCAGTGCTGGGGATTAAACCCCGGCCCTCACTCTTATGAGGCGAGTGCTCTACTCCTGAGCTACATTCCCAGTGCTTTTTATTTTATCTTGAGACAGGGTCGTGCTCAGTTTCCCAGGCTGCCCTCAAACTCTGGATGAGCTGGAATCACAGGCGTGCACCACTGTGGCCATGCCCACAGCTCACAAATATATTTTTTTTATTATCATTCAATTAAAAATTATTTCCCAATTTTTACTGTGACTTCATCTTTAACCCATGGTTTATTTAGAAGCATTTTGTTTCAATTCCAAACATTCAGGAATCTTCTAGGTATCTTCCTCTTATTGATTCCAGCTTAATTCCATTATGATCCGAGTGTACGTGGCATAATTTTAATTCTTTGAAATTTGCTGAGTATAAAGTATATACAAGAGGTAAGTAATTTATGGCTTGAAACGAATATCCTGCTCTTGTATTTTTTCAAAATAGTTTTCCTCCAGCATTTTTCAGTTCACCTACCGGAAAAGTTATTGTATATATCACCAGCAAGTTGCTTGAACTTGGTACCTCTGTTTCCTTCTGTATAAAATTTTCCGCTTACTGGTAAAGTGACCTTAGACAAGTTCCTTAACCACCCCGGGCTCCATCTCTTCGTCTGTAAAATGGTCATTAAAGGGCTACATTTTGAGGACTAAATAAAACGAAATAAGACTGTACATCTAGATAATATTGACAGGCAACATTTTTTTTCTACAAGGAGGTCTTATGAGCATTCAATTTGGTAACACATCAAAAGGTTTGAGCATGGTACCTAGTACATAGTAAGTACTGAGTAAATGTGAGTTTTATGAATTGATGAGTTAACTAACACTGTTAATTTGGTTAACAGCTAACTTTGGTTATGCTGCTAGATAGTATAAATATCCTCTGGCTGTTGCTAGCCCAACTTACATAACAGCTCTCATTTGCTGCTACATTGTAAGCCTGTGTCTTAAGCCTCATTGAAGCCCCACAGCATTCCCAAGAAATAGGGACTATTCAGTGTGGGAGTTAAGGCACAAAGTAGGTAAGAAACTTAAAGGAAAAACTCTGTTTCTTAAGATATTATCAATAGCCCATTCTCTAATTCACATTATATTCCTGGCTTTTTTTTTTTTTGGTCATACAAATAAAAGAAGCAATAATTCTGCCATTAAGTGATATCAGGTGTTCCCTGTGGACTTCTATGTTATTCAGGCCAGGAGAAGGTTCGTTCCCTCCCTGGGAGGGTAGCTGATCTTAGTCACTCCATTTCAGTCTGAGTAAAGACAGGGTCCCTTGAAGCTGAAAAGAAGCCAATGTTCCCAGCCTTTCACATCCTTCAAGGACAAAATCCACCATCATCATTTTGTGGGAACTTAATAAATGGGGGTTGATGGATCGTCATGGTGTCAGTTCTGAAAATAAGCACAGACATTTTTGGTTTCCAGCCCGCCGTCACCCAAGTCGTAAAGCAAGTGAAATCGACATTCTTTCCCATTCATTAAGCATAAACTGTTATGGCTGTTTCCAAGGATGCGTGGTGCACGTGTCAGGCGGGGGTCTTTCGGGGAGATCTGACATAGAGCCTAGAGTCTTGAGAGACCAGTTTATATTTTCAAGGAACATTGAAGACTTCAACATATTTTATAAAGGGCATTCCCAAAACTAACACTGATGCTGGCTTCTCAATCTACTTTATAGTATGGAGTGCCCAGTCTACAGCTTAGTATGATATTAGGAGGTTAGTACCATTTCTCTGAGCATCCTAAACCTCCTTGGATGCCCTATAATCCCACAGTTTGAACTTTATTCTTTTCGTTTGTCACTTTGATATTTTATTTATTGGTTTTAATATATAATCCCTCAGGGGAAATATCATTAAGTCTTATTGTCACACTGTGGTGAACGAATTTATGAGATGGGCCCCTAAGAACATGTTTTGGTTCTGATTGAGGAGGAGCGACAAGAAGGCAGGGAATATAGTTGTGATCTTCCTCTGTGTTTGCAAGTGCTGAGTGAAAGAGCCCCCATCTTTGTCTGGGTGACATTGCTGGAGGAGGCTTCCTGTTTTGCCTGGGGCTGCCTCTGCCCACATCTTCTTACAGCACAGCCCAAAGATTCTCCTACACTGTTAATTAGATAATTGTTTTTAGGTTCTAGCAGCAACACTATCACTGCCATGTCACCAAAGTCTGTGCTTATATTAAAAATCGCTCTTGTTTTTCTGCTCCTTCAACTATACACGTTGTTATTCCTTTCTGATCTTAGTTTTGGGGTCTTTTGAATTTTGGTGTTAATGGCAAGGGAGAGAGTTAAGAAGGGGAAAGTCAGGTGGGATTTTAAGAACATCAGGAGCTCTTAAAGTAGAAGACAGCAGGGCTCCTTCAGCCCAGTTACCTCCCTCTGCCATGGTACCCTTGGGCACCTGGGGAGCTTTCCTTTTGTAGACTCCTGCTGAGCCCACCTGCTGGAGCAACTGGTGCTCTTCATTCTCTCTTTAAAATATGACTGCTGAGCTGAGCACAGTGGTGCAAACCTATAATCCCAGCAGCTCAGGAGGCTGAGGCAGGAGGATCACAAGTTCAAGTCCAGCCTTGACAACTTTTTGAGGCCCTAAGCAATTTAGTGAGACTATGTCTTAAATTTAAAAAAAAATTAATAATAAAAGTGGGGCTGGTGGAAGTGACTCAGTGGCTCAGCACCCCTGGGTTCAATCACCAGTACTAAATATACACACACACACACATATATATATGTGTATATGTATATGTACACACACACACACACACACACACACACATCTATGTATCGCTGCCGATGCCCTAACACCTCAAGTTCTTGCTACTACCTGTCCTTTGGGGTCATTACCAAACATCAGTTATATTTCCAAATGGTCAATGCAAGTTGTACTTATTCTTGCAATTCTATAGCTTGATGAAATACTGTGTAAGTGAATAAAATAGGAGCCTGGACAGAAAGACCTCATTTGAATGCTTGCAAAGATTTAAAATGAGGATCTCTTGGAAATGCTATAAAATTAACTATATGAATTAATACAAGTTTGCCAAAGTATTTATGAAAACACATCCAGGTTTTGCATTCAAGTTGCTTCTCAATAGTCATCAAGCCCTTGCTCTCCTGTCAAAAATCTAAAGCTAGAAGTCATCAACTGTGTATTGGAGTAGCTTATGCAAGAGAGAACATGTAGACCTCAGTCAGCAGACCCTAGGAGAAAAGATGTGAGCCATATTTCAGAAGGTTGGCAATTGCTTGTGTTTATATATTTTAGGTAATAAACTTATGGAAAATATACACCTATTGTTTTTATGCTCCTTCACTTTTATCCATCTTTTTTATTCATAAATTAACTACTTCACCTTAGTGGATTCTGGATTCTACTTGTAGTTAAAATAGTCGCAGTTGTTCTCTTTTGTGTGGAACTCAAAGGTTAGAGCTCTCTTGATTGTTCCTTTAACTAAGAATCCTATTATGGATCCATGATTCTAAATTTATTCATGTCACAACTATTTATAGCTTTACCCTATGTTATCAAATATACTTAGTACTAAATAAAGAAAATAATAACGCTATTGATGCTCTAATAGCAGGTAACCTTTGATAAAGGCTTACTTTTTATCTGGACTCTGAGCTGAGCATTGAACTGATATTATCTCACTTAATCCCCATAACTCCCAGGGGAGTAACTTCCATTATGATCTCTATTTTACAGGCAACTGGGGCATTGAAAGGGACAGCGAGCTGACCAAAGCAATAGTTAGTCGATGGTGGAGACGGATTCCAACCTGGATGGAATCCAGACCCTGGGCTCCTAACCAGTGTGCTATTTATTTTTAAATACCTTCATTCATTTTTCCTGCTTATTATGTTTATGCCTTTTTTTTTTTTAATTAGAGGAAGAGAAATCGATTAATTACCTGCCAGTGTCCCTTTATGTCCAGAAGGTGGCAAAAACAACTGGTGGTTTCAGACACTGAGTTATCTGTGAACAGTTCTGCTAAATCTTGCGAGGGAGACAACAAAAAGAATGTAGCACTTTGCACCTCGAACCAATAATGAATAATGCGCGGGGTCATGAATGTGCTGCGTGTCTGCGTGTGTGTGTGTGAGTGCGCACGTGTGTGTATGTGTCCCCATTCCCTGCTGCTCACTAATAGGGAGCTGGTATTTTAGTGCCCTTTTGTGCCACTGTGCTTTTAACTGCTGTTAAGATAAGGAGTAATGTCCCTCCAGCTGTGCATAATAGTGTTGTAATTCCATCAAGGGGCTTTGATAACTTCATAAACCCTGACAGAGAAGCTTGAGTGGATTTTCATGTCACCATAACACCAAGATGGAATTACAGCTTTAATTTACTGGGTGTACATTTTGGGGGGTACATTACTTAATGTTAAATCCTGTTAAAAACAAATCAGCCCGTGCCATCTGGCTGTTTCCATCTCGAGGTGGCCTCTGAACCTCCCCGGCATTTTGGATCTTTGAACTCCGCTTCACTCTGTTGCCTCTGATTATTATTTCCTTCATCATCCTAATTACGCTGACCACCATCTTCACAAGCCTAATGTCCACGCAACTTTTATTTTTTTGCCTCCAGAGTGTTTTCTCTTGCACGATCCTGTGAGCCTCGTAAGGAGTTCAGTGCTTGCTCTTTTTTCCTATCCTCTGGAACATCTGAAATTTGGTTACTTGTGTTATATGGAACAAATGTCTGTTGCCTGTTTCTTAAGCATCAAAGCAACGTGTACACCCTGAGAGCTCTCGGTGCAGGAAGGCGTAAAACAAAAGAAGACCGCTTCCTCTCCTTCTGCCTCCCAAAGTGCCTTTCCCCACTTGGGAACCCCATTAAAAGTTTCTTTTATGTCATTCCAAAAATTTGTATTCATATACCATAATTTACAGCATTCCAGAAGAAAGGCTATACATTTGCGTTTGCCTGACTTTCCATTTATCTCTCCACCTCTTCTTTCCCACTTATCCACATGATATTATCTACCCTATGTCTTTAAAAATTGCTTCATTATATATCCTAGGCATCTTTCTGTGTTCTTACAAGTAGTTTTCTGTTATTCTTTGCAGCCACTGCTTAACAATGCCTAACATCTAAAAGCCTCTTCTCCAAATATTATTTTAGATCATAGAACTGTGTGAGTTAAGGATACCTTGGGTTGAAGAGACGGACTTGTATTGGTTAGATCTCATCACAACAGATCTCAGTCCAGTCTGTGGGAGAAAAAGAGGAAGTTAAATTTTGTTTTGAATATGAGTTTCCATATCCTGTGTTTAATATAAAAATAAGGCATTCTGAAAATGTCACTGAAATGTCATATTCCTGTGAGCCTGGCTGGAGCCCAGGTGGAGTGGATGTAGGGTTGAGGTGGGTGCCTTGGACCAGGTTCCTGGAGACAGTCACATAACATCAATTCACCATGCTATTTAACACACCTGAGCTTGGTTTTCCCACCTGTAAAGTGAAGTTAATCATATATTAAATGAGCACTGTGGTCATTAAATGCCATGATTTTTCTTGACTTGGTAAGTGATGGGTTTTATGAATATTCTGAGGTCCTTTGCAGTCTATAGCTGATAAAGGACAGATTTTGGGGAGGGGGTACCAGGGATTGAACTCAAGGCCAGTTTACCACTGAGCTGCATCCCCAGCCCGATTTTGTATTGTATTTAGAGATAGGGGGCTCACTGAATTGCTTAGCACCTTGCTTTTGCTGATGCTGGCTTTGAACTCACGATTCTCCTGCCTCAGCTTCCTGAGACGTTGGGATTATAGGCATGTGCTACCACACCCAGGACAGATTTTTGATGGCAGTTCTTTCTGTAATAGCATTTATTGTTGTCCCCTAGATTGCATACTTCTAATGTAATGAAGCTGACTTTGAGATGTGACACGTAGATGCTGGTATCATTGCTTTCTAGTTTTACGTGTTGTTTATTATTTTCTCTCTCAGAGCCGGGCACATGGGTGGTTCTTTGTAAATTCTGGCTGATGCAGAGTTACAAGAACTTTGGATATTGTGTTGGAACGTAGCTGTCAATGAATTATCAAGTTTCGAAGAAAGGCCTGTACTCTCAACAGTGTGTTCCAGTGTGCTTTCCAAAGCTCTAGCACTATCTCTTTTTAATTAGAACAGCCTAGCATAGGTCTCCTAGTACGCATGATGTTTTAATTTAACTTTTGTGCTAATAGACCTCCTTTGGGGTGATGTGAGCGCCATAAAACACAGGCACTTCAGCAGCAGGCTGACATACATGCTCTGTGCTTTGCAGTACGTTAAGGGATGGGGGCAATATATTTTCTTAGGAAAACAAAGTTTCCCCAGAGGACAGGGCTCCTTCGATTAATAGAGCATTTGAGGAGAATATAGGATAATGCCCAGGCTCACCTTTGAGTAGATCTGAGCAGGCAGAATGGTCTGTTAGAAAGTAGGAAGTACACTGTTGACTCTGAAAGATAAGATCTGCATCTATGGCGTAGGAGCCGAGAGAGGAGGGCAAAGGGAGTGGGGAGAATGATCTATGAAGCCAGTTGGTGTGCAGAAGAGGCCAGAGACCACATGAAGCTAGAGCTGCTCTGTGCTGAATGCCCCTGCAGGAGTGAGGAGTAACAGAACAATCAGCATAATGTAACTGGCTGGTGGGGTCAGCCCCTCTCCAGGAGCGTTAGCCAGTGGGGCGGTAGCAAGAGGCAGATAAAGAACTGGAGGCCAGCATTTGGCCTGTCACTGTGAAGGAGTGTGCATTTCAGCACTGCATAGATCAACATTACAGTCCTGGAGACAGCCCTCTTGATGTTAGCAAAGTTTCTTATTTTTAAAAAAATTCTTCCTTAAAAATAAAATCTAAGGAAACTACTTCAATCCCACTGCCCACACAAAAGGCAAACCAAAACCAAACCAAATGCAACCATATACATCTGCCTACCTACCCTCTCCACCCCATCTGGAAGCTCTTCCTGGCACCCTGGATGGTGTCTTATCTTTTCCTGGTAGGTCTCAGGGTGATTAATGTATATGAAGTTCTCCACTAGTTGCCCACTTATTGTTCAAGCAGCACCTTATCCCTTCCAAGGGAAGCTGAGATATATGTCTTTGGTTTTGACCTGAGCATTACATTAGCCTGTACAGAAGCAGATGTACATGCTTTCTCGCTCTTATGTGGGTTACGTGTTTTATTGCTCAGACCATTAAAAGAAATGTAGATCAGTCACTGTTGCAGTTTCCTTAAGAAACAATAAATACATTTATTTTTTAAAAAAGTTTCCTATACTTACCTTTGTTCATTTTGCTTTTAAATCTCAAGTGCACAGCATTGGATTAATCACTAACTTCTCGGATTCCAGTACATTGTCATCACTGGTCAGAGAAAATTCACATTCTTACTCTATTTCCTGCCCCCCCCATCTTTAGTTGTCCACCCGTTTCGTTTCCCTCTCTTCCCGTAGGCATGCATTCTAATACATTTATTTTATGTTCTGAGATCTGCATGCAACCCTGTAAATTATGTAGTTACTTGGCGTGTAAGTTGAATGGTGATGTGCTGTAAGTTGTGGAGAAATCAACAACTTTCTTCAAAAGCTAATAACTTTTAAATTGTTTTGGAGCCAGGAGAAAACAATGGTTTCAGTAAATGTTGTTAGCATTAACTTAAAAAAAAGAAGACACTCTTACATCTATGTGAGAGAAATATGTGGCAAATCATCTCCGACATAAATCCTATGGAAAAAAGTTATGACTTTTTTTTTCTTGCAACACTTTTAAAGCTCTCTGCTTCTTGCACACTTCTTCATTGTTTCTAGCTGCTATAGAGCTAGCATTCTGTGGTAGGAATGGACTTATTTTATTTATCCATTACCACAATCAATTTTAAAACAGTTTCATCATTCCAGAAAGAAACCTCATACCCATCAGGTGTCACTTTTTAATCCCCCATATCTTCAGTCCTAGGCACCCAGAATTTTTCTGTCTCTATGGATTTGCCTATTCTGAACATTTCCTATAGATGAAATCATACCATATATGACCTGCTGTGACTTCCATTGAGCATAATGTTTTCAATATTCATTCATGTCCTAGTGTGTGTAGAATTTCATTTCTTTTAATGGCTCAGTACTATTCCATTGTATGGATGTACTACATTTTTTTTTTAATCCTTAGAGACTGGAACTGAGAATTGCTAATTTAAACCTGGCCTTCCAGCCCATTATTAATATTTGCCAAAGTAGGTGGTAGAATATATTTGTTACTCAGTTGGTCACTTTAAACAATTTAGTCATGGGCCATGTGAGCATCCATTTGTCTTTGTGCCTTAGGTCCCATAAATTGGAGGGGACTTTGTCATGATCATCATTCTTGTATGGACCTGTATGAAAATATACATGTTTATTTTTCCTAAGTCCATCCAAATTATTCCCAGGATGATCATATAAATTTACATTATGATGAGATATAGTTCCCAGATTCCTGTATCACCACCAAAATTTCTAGTTGATTATTCACTTTACTGTTCTTATTTTAGGTTGCATTTCTCTGATTACTAGTAAGTTGGAACATCTCTTTATGAACCTTTGGACAGTAGGCTTTCTCTTTTTTTTTGGATTTCTATTCATAGTTCTCAGTCATTTTCTGTTGAGTTTTCCTGGCATGTCCAGGGTGCTTGGTTTCAATCCCCAGCACCTCAACAATTTCTATAGGAAATTCTTGGTGGGAATTTTAGTTGGATCAATTTTTTTTGTCCAGACAAACATTTCAAGTCCCATCTCTGGCTTGGACGTGAGCTTGAACTCTGAGATACTGGCACATGAGTCTGATGCTGCTCTTTTGGTCTTTTTCATGTCGGAAGCATTTGGCCATTGGTGGGACATTTTGAAGGTTCCTGTTGATACATGCAGCTCCAACTTTTTAGCTTCCTAATTCATACACTTTGTAATTAAATGTAGAGCGCCTTCATTAAACTCTGGGGTGTTGGGCCCCAAGTTCAGTAAGCTCTACTAGACCTTGGCCCTGTGGTTTTCTAAGCCATCAATGAAATGTCCCTTAAGATGTTCTAAACCATCTCAAGCTTACCCAATAAATGGTCAGTGACAAAAAAATAGTGACAGATGATATTCATGGAACCACCCTCAAAGAAAAGACTGTATTGCAGTAAGATAATTAAACGCTAGGGTATTGCGGGGGCCAGATAAATGTGAAGAAAGTTAAATATGCAGAAATATCTGGCTCTTGGTCTTACATGCCCTGGGAACTTTCCAAAATTCAGAGCATAGAAATTCCCATGATGTTAGTTCAGTAAATTTCCAGACCATCTGAACCTCCACTGGCCTTTGGAAAACATAGCAGGTTATTCCTGTATCCACATGCCCAACTGTCCTAGGGGCTAATTAACCTACATTATGTATTTTCCTAATTACTTTTATTTTTTCAGTACTGGGGATTGAACCTAGGACCCTGGGCTTGCTAGGCCAGCACTCTATCACTGAGCTATCTCTCTAGCCCTTTTTAGACAGGATCTTGCCAAATTGTCCAGGCTGGCCTCAAATTTGTAATCCCTACCTCAGCTTCCTCAGTAACTGGCATTATAGGTGTGTGTCACTGTACCTGGCTTCCTAATTACTCCTTTTGTTAAATAGTGCCACAAGTCATTTTCTCTATCAGTTTTCCCTAGGCCAGAGGTTATCAAATTTTTCAGTTCCAGACACCCTCAGTATTTCAATAATTTTTTTCTGGCATGCCTAGGCCAAAAGAAATTCTGTACCACTCTGCTTATTAAGTAGTTAAGTCCAAACAACTTAATAGCTATGCACGCATCTTAGTAGCAATTTGAAATAAATAATGCACAGATATTAAAAGAATAAGAATGATGCTTTTATTTCCACGATTACTTCCTAATGGGGTGTGTGTCCCTGTTGGACTATGGGCAACACCTCAAATCGTAGATTTGGGTTGGATGCCACCACCTTCATTTTCTGTCCCCCGTTGATTTTTGTGTGGTATTCACTTTTTATCACAACAACCACCACAAATCCAGCCTCCCGAAGATGAGATCTCATCTAAAGGCATGAAGTATGATGTAATTCTGAAACACTGACAAAACTAAGTTTGCACATTGTCTAACAGATGTCAAAAACTGTTGCGTGTCCTTCAGATATTTAAATGTTCTGTGGTGTCCCTGTGAGTTCATGCACGCCCCTGGTGCACATTGGCACACAGTTTGGGAACTGTAACCCTGGACATTAAATCAGAATTCCTAGGCCTGACATTAATATCTGTCAAATCCAAGAGGAATTACTGAGTTTTCATTAAGATTGAAGTTCTTGTTCATGATCCCATTCTGAGATTCAGTACCTACTCACCTAGCTGCTCTTCATGCTGCTGCTAGGAAACTGTGCTTAGGGTCCAGATCCCCTTTTCCCCTCCTGCAATTCTCTACCTTTTGAATCACGTACAATCTGCTGTTTCCTTCCCTAACCTCTTGTTAAGATCACGTTAGCCAAAACAGCCTGGTGAGCAATGTGGTTTATTTCATTGCGTGCCTGTTTTCTTAAACTTCCTGTTTTATTTTGATGATTAATGACTATTAAGTAGCCTGAGTGAGAAATCTGGGCCAGAACCTAATTGGTGGAGGAGGGATGCTGTTTTCTCCTGGTCATCGCACTGGTCATTTCTGAGGATTTGCCTCCAACCCTCAACTGTTTGTGAGCCAGCAGATGTCACATGAACTAAGACCCCAGAGCACAGCAACCACTTGGTTGGTTTCACAGGCTTGTTTCCTCGCTTCTTTGGTGGATTTTTAATACCTTGGCCTTTGGCTGCTTTTCTAAAGGAGTCATATGACATCACTAAACTTCAGGCTCAAAGATATTTTATCCTTGTTTTATGTCTCTCTTTATTCTGATAAAGACTGGGCAGTTGCTGCGGCTATTGCTCTTTGCATCCCCCCTCCCTCCTTCTTTTCTTCCTCTTGCTCTTCCTCCTCCTCTTCTCTGCTTATCTGGTTGCTGCTGCTGCTTTTCCTCCTCCTGCTCCTTCTTCCTGTTCTTCCCATTATCATTTCCATTGTTTTCCTCGGAGTATTTCAGCCCTGAAGAGCTAAACGCTCCACATCAAGCCCATTTCAAGAGTGGCTAAAGTAGCTGAAGGTCAATGCCATGCCCTAGATACTTGGGATCCAGGACATCTTTCTAAAGGGCAAGGAGACCAGGAACTGACTACCTGGTTGGTTGTGGGGTTAGCCAAGAGAAATTGAAATCCCAGTGACCAAGCCTGGTACTTCCTGTGCTCTCCATTTAATCAGTAGCTCCTGAGACCTTGTCCTGCTGTCCTCAGGCCCATGTCTTCCCTGACTTTTCTCCCCCTGGACTCTCCTCCTCCATCTCCCTCGATCAGCCCCTACCTTCCTCAAGTTCTCTGCACACATTTTGCACTCCACCTTTGACTCCCGCCTGTAAAATATCCTTGCAGCTGTCCCCGGTCAGGTGGATGCTGCCGTAACTCCTGCATGATATCAATAACCCATGTTAGTGAAGCCAATGAGGTAATTTTCCCTGAAGCTCTAAATATAATTTAACAACTTAAACACTGTAACATTGTGGTGAAGGCGCTATTAAGGGACTGTAAATTGCTTACATAGCATCAATAAACACAGTGCCCTAGAGCGAGGGGCTGTTAAGAGTTTATAATCTAAAGCAGCAGTTGGAGTATCACCCCAAGGCTCCAGCTTCGAGTCAGATAAAAACAAAGTGGCTGAAGGCTTTAGTTGAAGCCAAATGTACATAGGAACACCATGAGCTTTAGGGGGTAATTACTTTCTGAAGGCTTGATGTGGATTTGCTGAGAAACGCATCTGTTATCCAATTTGCCAGTGATTAATCTGATTCTTCCAATTCCACAGAAAGCTAGGGAAGTGAAGCTGATGGTTTCCCTTGGCACATAGCCCCCCCCCCCCAACAGACTCATGTTGTATTATTTCCCTGGCGTCAAAACGAAAAGCTCTGTATCATCTACTTTCACACATTGATATATACCTTGTAGGAGTATATGCAGAGAAAAAAATTTTATATAATTCAATTATCTGGTATTATGAAAAAGGAGGAAAACTTTTGGAAGTCAGTGGCCTTTTTTCTTTTTTTTTCTTTTTTGGAAGCAAAATAATCTGTGTTTTAGATTTTGCAAGCCCCCAAAGCTTCCTTTCCCTTCTTTTCCCTTCCCCCGATGTCCACCCACCCTCTGGTCAGATCCTTCCACAGGACACACACCCCTCTGCAATTCCTTCCCAGGGTCATACTCTCAGCCAACTTGTGACTAACTCCTTTTTGCTTTTTTAACTGTTATCCAGAGTATTTGGTCTGAAGCATTTGTATTTGAGCTGGAAACCTTTTAGCATTTTACAAATGTTACCTCATTCATCATCAGGGCCATCAGACTGACAGAGTTTGCCATAAATTTAAAAGTGGAGGAGAAAAAGCAAGCTCAGAGGGGGCCAGAGACCTGAGTGAGGTTGCCTGGTGAAGAGTGGCAGAAGGAGGGAACTTGGCTTCCAAGGCACTATTCCACCCTCCCTGCCCCCACCCCACCCCACGACTTCATACCTGCCAAGCCGAACACCTTAGGGTCTGTGGATCTCTGGTGATCTCTGAGTGTTTTTTTCCTGTATTTCTAACTAGCTAGCTCAGTTATATTTTAAGCCTGAACAGAAGCTCCTGAGTAGGATAAAAGATACCTTTCCTTTCGTTATCCTCAGAGTCATCCTGAGATCATGGAAGCTTTCCTCGGGTGTCCCTGGTTGCTGGCACCCAATGCCTGTGCCCCTGATGACAGGGTAGTAAGTGTGAGACAAAGGCACATCGTTGGGGTTCAAAACAAGAAGCAAAAGTTTCGCTGTTCCTAGGTGACCGGCAGCAGACAGCAACTCTGCTCTTCCCTGAGCAGTCTTGACCTTGTCCCATCCTTCTGTCTGCACGTCATGTGGCTTGTGACTTGGCACATCAGAATGATGTCAGGGTTCATGCTACCTGGTTTTGTCCACAGAAAGGTTTTCGAAGGTGAGCGAAGGAGGGAGAGGGTGATATAGGATCTGGTCTGGGGCTCATGGTCCACTGGGGACGGCTTTGGTTCCAGAGCTGAGTTGGAGTTCATTCTCTGTGGTGAAGTGTGAAGTAGGCAATTGCTAGAGACACTTCTGACACATTTGACCACTAAAACTGCTTGCAGCTGGTCTAGGCATCCGAGTGAGGCCACTCTCCAGGAGACCATTCCACCACCGAGGCCAGTCAGCCAGACTGGAGATCTTTTGAACATGGTGAGCCTGATTTAGTTTTCTCTCCCAGTGTTCTCCATGCAAGTGAGATAACACTCAAGGTAAGTTTATTGGGTCTCGATGATAAATTAAAAGACATTAAGATCAAAGCACTTTCTAAGTGAGAATAAATTCATCTTACTTTTAAGCAGCTTCCGTTCATTTTCAAATTCTCTAACATCACTGGACTTCCCTTCCCCACTCACCCCTAATTCATTTCATAAAACACAACCCAAATATAACATGGGAGATGAGATGCACAATAGCTTTTTCTTTCTTTCAAGTAATGCATTTTTGTGTAAACATGTTGTTTATGAAAGAGCCTTTCACGGATGCTTTGTGTTGCTTTTGCACAAGAAAATACATTTGAAAAGAATTCTCCCCAGCCTGGCATGTAATGTTTCATTAGCCAGCCTAACCTTGTTTATTTGCTTTTTAAAATTTTATTTGGGAAAGGAAATCAATTTGCACCCCTGACATGCTGCCAGGTTCCTGTTTATAAGCACACAATAGGCAGCTTGGAGGGGGTCAAAATATATAGTTTATGATTTCAGCATTAAGTATGACACAATCTGTATATGAAACCATAGAGGCGGTGGTGTTTTCCTGTCCCCACAGCCACACTCTGCAGTTTAAAGTTTTTTTATCAGAGCATTATCCAGCGTGCAAGGAGTAAATGGCCCTAATTGTGCTGAACACTTTAAGCGCCAGGGAGAATTGTCAGAGCGAAAGCAGCACTTTGCTATTTTTTTGGCTTTGTTTTGTTTTTGAGAAAATATCGTGACTAGGAGTCCATGTTATAACTGTGCTGTGTTGGGAGGAAGCTCAGTGTCCTTCCTGTGGAATTGAGTGTCCTCAGGCCTGGTGTTCTCCAGAGACTCAAATCAGCTGGACCTGAAGGTCAGTGTGTCCATCTGAGAGAATCCTTTTCCTGCTCCTGTAGCCCCCAAGTAGTGATGCCAGGTAGAGGCTCATCTGCTGAACTTGACCTTAACTCCTGCCTCCTTCAAGGGCCCCTTAGTTTTTCTTTTCCACAAGATGAAATAATTATCTTATTGGTCCAACTTATTAAGGTCCAAAAATGAACATGAGATAAGGTTGATTTCCCCTCCAACCCACAAACACACTTCTCAGAAATAAAATTCTAAAACCACCCAACTTTGGCAGAAAGAGCCCTGGATGAAGAGTCCAGAGACCTAGATTCTTGTCTGGTCTCTGCCTCTGAGCTCAGTTTTTCCCTCTGTCAAGTCAAGGAGTTGAATTCGAGTCTCTTTATGGCATTGTTCAAGTGTAATGTTCTGAGAGCAGGTGCTTGGGGGTTTCCTAACAGAATCTTTACCTCCCACTTGGAATTCCTTCCCTCCTGTGGTCCCAGCCTGTGCTCATGCTCCATCTCCTGTTTTGTGGTTTATCCTTTTCCCGTCCTGTCACTATTCCTGCTAATCACGTCTCTCCTCTTTTTCTTTTCTCAGCTTCTTCCATGTTAGTAATTGTTTGAATGTCCATCGATCTTATTTTTTTTTTTCTGGTTCCTTTTCATTTTTCTAAGTTGTAGCAGAAACCCAACAATTAAATCCCGCATATGAAAGGGGTTGTTACTCTGCAAGCCAGCACCCCTTTGGTCACAGACACTCCTGCCTGGAATTGGGATGAGATCCCTTTCCATCCACCCTGTTATTCACGTGGTCAACTGTTGGCCACAGCCTCTCCTGGAAGGCCCAGAGGGCTTTCCCAGATTTTTTTCCTTTCTTTCTGTGATCCTTTATTTAGCTGAGCATGTCACAAGCTCCAGGTATATTGTGTATGTGAATGTGGAATGTGTATATGGGATAGCCAAGGAGGGAGGCCGACTTGGGGGGAGAGCTGGAACACAAGGCGGATTTCATGGATGCTAGTAATTAGAGGGCATTGTTGAATAGATCTAATTGGATCATGTCACAAAAATTAAGACAAAAGCCCATAGTCTCTCCCCGCCCCCTGCCGAGCATTCTGCTCAACTCCTTGGTTTTCCCCAAGTCTTGTTTGGGAGGGCTTCCTGCACTAGCAGCCTGTCTGTGGTCTGGGAACTGCATCCAGCATCATAGCTTGGGCATGTGTACAGAAAGCTTCCTGCAGATGTGCTCCCCTAAACCTTCAGAGTGTTGGCATAAATGGAAAGGATGTCGGGGTAAATGGAGCCACGTACAAGACAAGGCATTCAGGAGGCCCCCAGGCTCTGAGGACTGGTTTCTCTTCCTTTGCCAGCAGATGGGAGATGAGATTTTTATCTCTAAACATTGTCCTTGTGCCATGAAAAGGGGATGGAGTTGAGAGAGAGAGAGAGAGAGAGAGAGAGAGAGTCAGTCAGCTACCTGGAGAAAATAGGACTGGGTTTAACTACATAACAGGCTTGTGGGTCAAGCTGCTACACTGGGGTGAAGATAACAAGAAACGCAAACACTTTATGGTTCATCTCGTGCCCCGAACACATCTTTTACTGAAGGATAGACACTTTCACAAAGGCTCTTGGCTTTTAGAACTGAGATTCTGTTTGACCTATTAGGGCAGGTTTAACTTTCTAAGTTCATCTATAAGGGTCTGAAAACCATTTCATAAAGTGACTAGTAAACTGGATAGATGGAAAGAGATGTCTGAAAAACGTATTTCTGTATGCATAGGCCTATCATTGGGTTTTTCAAAAATGATCAGACAATGCTCAAATATTTTTTTAAGAATGTTGATCTGTGCAGCCAATAAGTGCCCCCCCCCTGCCTCCCCCCACACACCTCCATTATCAGTTTGAAAACACGAACATCCATGCAATGGGGGAGCGATAGGCTTTTCCTCCATGACTCAGTGAACGTTCTGGAAATGCTGATAGGATTCTTGTGTGGGTCCCTCCATCCCCAGAGACATCATTTTTAAGCTTGTAAATATTCTGTCTTTGTTTATCAAATAATCAGCAATTTTGCAGCACCTTGAAGCTGTCCCTAAAGCACAACATAATGAAAATGAACTCAAGAATGTTCCAGTGGCTGAAGATCAGGGACCTATGGACTTGGTGCGGTAACACAAGAATGGAAGGCTGCTGGGGGAGGGCACCTGGACAAAAATATTTCACGGTATTAGTGCTTCTGCTTAGCAAGTCTACCCATATAAATCCTGGCTGTCCAGGGTAGAAAAATGCAGCTTCTAAATGTACCCACTTTCCTCCTGCCCAGTAACTGGCGGAGAGAGCAGAGTTGAGCTTAGCAATGTAATGGCTTTATGGTCCATAAACACCAGGTGCCAGATTCTTCCTTCTGTGACTCCCACATATAAAGCCCTTCTTATTCCAAGCCCAATTGTTTCACCAGGAGGAATGTAGACAAATAGGAAGCTCTGGCCTTAAAGTGAGACCTCGTCTTCAGGGTGTGTAACTGGGTTCAGAGGAGCCGTGCTTGTCTGGGCTCATCTTTGCTGGGTGGAGCTGGGTGACTTGGGCATGCCATGGGATAGGCATGTCTTAGCTCTGCCTTCTATTGTTTTTATCAGTCCAATCATGATTTTTGAATGCATGGGTAAATGCAGAGCAAGTTTATTTAGTGACAGTCTGAACTTAGATGGTTTAAAATCAAGAAAAAGGAAATAAAGTTAAATAACCTGCTTTTTTTTTTTTAAAGTCATAGTCAATGAGATGAAGTGAAAAAGGTATCAGTGGGACTGTGGAGGCTTAGTGGTAGAGCGCTTGCCTAGCATGTGTGATGCCCTAGGTTCGATTCTCAGCACCACATACAAATAAATAAAAAAAAATTCATCAACAACTAATAAAAATATTTTTAAAAAAAGGTATCAATCAGTCAGACTGAGGTTTATGATCTTTCGGGTCACTTACACACAAACAAACACATACCACATATATGTAAAATAATAGATAAAATATATTTTATAATACATATATATGCAATATCTGGAGAGAGAGTAAAATTTTTTTTTCTACATGTTAAGGTGTGATGGATGATTTTTTTCTCCTTCCCATTCATTTTCTTTCCTTGTACAAATTTTATCTGAACAGATATATTACAAATATGTTGCTTGTGAAATAAAAGTAATGCAAGTTTATGAACATGCAACTGTACTGGGTATTTTGTTTGCTTCTCTAAGTCCATTTCTACTCTGCTCTCTGCCCTGAAAGAGCACCTTGAACTTGTTTTCGCACTGATTTGGGGTCAGTGGCCATACAGGCCCCACAGCATGCTACAGATAGGGGTGAGACAAGGTCTGGATATCTACTCTCCTGACTCCTTCAGTCAGTTGCCTTCTTTAAAGAGCACAGCTCTTGCCAAGTGCCCTTTCTAAGCAGCTGTCTCTCCCCTGTGCCCTGGCAGTCTCTCCTTCCTCTTCCTCCCTAACCCTAAGGATCCCTGTGGAAACCAGCCCCAGGGCACTGAACTCTGTGACTTCTTGGCACTGGGCACTCTGCTCACACAACTGCAACAGCCCCTTTATCAAATGCTCCTTGAAATACCCAATTTGAGTGTGCCACCTGGGTTCTGTTGGTATCCCAAGTGATATAGTAGGTAAACTCTCCAATCGAAAGTTTATGTTTGCCTGCAGCAAGTTTGCCTGGGCTAACGGATGCCTCCCATTCTTTGTCTTTGACTAGAATTTTGCCAACCCTGTAAAACACTGTGGAACCTGATGGTGAAATGAAGTGAGATTTTAGAAATTAAAGATTGTGATAGTGTCACAAGACAGGGAAATGTTATCAATGGGAAAGGGTAGGTTAAAGGAGGAGAAAAAGAAATGAAAGAGACTGAGTTGTAATTTCCAGGTGGTCAGGCCTCACATAGGAGCCTCATTAGAAGGTAGCATGGGAACAGATGCATGGAAGAGGGGAACGGGGGGTGGGGGGTGGGGGGGGGGAGCTGGGTATGCCTATGGGGAGAATCCTTTTGGTCTGGGTACTCAGACTCCTGGATGTTAGCAGAGCATCAAGGAGCACAGCACAAATCTGGAAAAAAGTGAAGAAGATAAAAAAGTAGTAAGGAATGAGATGGGAGTGGTAACCAGTGACACAGGACAGGTTTTCGTAGTACCTTACCCAAAGAAAGAAAGAAATACAAGACTATCTCATTGACTCTTATTGCACTTTTCTAGAACCCTGAGGACCCAGAGAAGTTGCTGCTAGTAGAAAAATTTTAAATCTGCTCTATTCATACAGGATATCCAGAAGCTGCTTTGGGGACTGTTGTGTCCGATTGTGACCAATATTCCTGTGCTGTTAGATTTGCTACTCTCAAGAGAAAGGTGGTTTTTCTTTATACTAGGGTGCCATCAACTCTGCAAACCACGCTTCTCACTGGCTTCCTCTGTCCCATTGCGTACTTCCGGTTTCACACTGAGATTGAACCAATACCAGTCACGTTGCTTCAGTTAATCGGAAGCTATGGCAATTCCAAGGTCCTTGTCCTCCAGTAAAACAATCACTTCCCAGAATAGAAAGAGCTCCTGAATTTATAGCGATCAACAGAACAGTGTAGCAGCAACCTAACATCGATGAGGTACGAAACAACCTACAAAGCCAGGCCTTTCGTGGAGAGACACCTGTTGGGTTCTGCCAGAAGCAAAATGAAGTGTGAGCTCTCATTCTCTATTGTTTTGGAGGAGGAAGTCAATCTTGGCGCACATTTTTCCTCCCACCGAAGATAGCATTTCTAGTTTATGGTAGGAGCCTGGCATTGCCAAATATTCAGGAAGACAGATCCCCAACCAAGACTCCAGACAAGGGAGTTTTCTAGCGATTCCATGTCAGTGGGCCAGCCCTCCCCTCCAGCTCTTTTGGCCAGGAAAGATCTGGAGCTGAGAAAGGGGGGCCAAGGGGGCAGAGAGAGGCAAAGGGGAGCCTGCTCAGGTCTGCAGTGTGTCATTAGCCACTTCCGCGTGAGCGCCATGTTTATGTTTCTGGTCATTAAGTTTTGTATTCTTTTGAAACGCTGAAGCAACAGACCTGTCAGCATCCCTGTGGTAGTTTTATAAGTGCTCTTGTTTTTGGTAACTTGATAAAGTTCTGGTAAGGATGGGAGGGAAATTTGTTTAGTAATTCTAGAATGGGCCTTTGGCCTCCGGCCCACCGGCCCAGGTTGTCTGTGACTTCTCAGCCATTCGCTGTACGCTAAGTGCCCCTCTCTTGATTTTAAATACCCTTTCTTCCCCTAAGCCACACAGGTGTGAGATCCTGGCCTGTCATTATTGCCACTGGTCTCTTTTCCCTGCACCTGCCTCAGGACCCGGATTCCTTGTTTGTTTGTAATCACTTCACTTCTGCATTTCCTGTCTGTCCTCCAGTTGCCCAGAAGGCTGGTCCTGATTGATTTCAGTGCTCTGGTTTGAGCTGAGTGGACATCTGGCCATTTGAGGAGGCTGGAGCTGTGTGCTACTGCCTCTGCGTGTTGATATGACTTATGAGGACCCCAAGCTGCAAACATTATCTCTTTATGTTCAGATCCCAGGCTTAAGATGACTGTGTGCCCAACGTCAACGAGAGGAAATTGTGTACTGGTTACTCTACATTCTCATATCATCACCTTAGAAATCACAGCTCATTTGCCCATTCACCCAAACGTCATCTAGTTCTGTGCCAGGCATGGAGCTAGGTGCCAGTGATGAAGGAGCAAACAAGACAAGTACTGTCCCTTCCCTCCTGGGATTTATAGCCCAGCAACCTGGAAATAATAGTGCTAACAAGTGAACATTGTGTGAAGCATGCTTTAAAGGAAAGTTATGGCATGCTGAGGTAGGAAATAACAGGGGGTAGCTTCAGTGAGGGAGGTGACACTGAGAAAGTGACATTTAAGATGATCCTGAAAAGGAGAGAGGAAGGGAGTGATTCTATGAATGAGAGGGTGTCATTCATAGAATGAATGACAGAGGAAAGAACAGCAGGATTGTAAAATACTATGTGTGTGTAAAAGTCTAAAGAGCTAAACTCTTTCAAACCGATGGCATCTTAACTTTATAGTCAAAGGAAGCAAGGGCTGACTGTCCTCATTTTGCACTTGAGAAAACGTTGATCACTCAACAGATTGAGGTGTGGAGAATAGGATTTAGAATAGGTGGAGAAGGAAAGAGGAAATTCCAGGGATGGGGAGGTGCAGGCAAAGGTGTGGAAGTGAGAATCTGCATTTGAGAGGCCTATGGTGAACCAGCCAGTGAAGCTGCCGTGCAGGGTTTGCTGAGGGTAGAGTAACAGGGGATGGGGCTGGACATAGAGGGTCTTGAAGTAAGGCTAACTGTGGATTTCTTTCTTTTACAGAGATATACATTTTTAATAATTGTTCAGTGTTACATGGGGATGAACCACTGTGGGTTTTAAATATGAGGACTAGGGAGCTATAGCAGGCTTTTGAGTTGAAAAGTGGTGAGTGGGAGGAAAGTGCCGAGTTGCATCAACTAATTGCACAGTGGGTCTAGAGTGGTCTCAGAGGGACCAGAAGGATTGGAAGACAGAGGAACAGTAGGAAGAAATTGCATGATCACCATAGGAGGCAAAAAATCTCTGGAACTAGTGAGATAGCCAAGAAAAGATGACAGATTGTGGAACCCCTGAAGGCAAGATTGACAGACTGGAGCAGTTAAGCAAAATCATGTGCTAGATGGTGGAGTTCGGAGGAAAAGGCAGACCTGTTCACTATCCCTTTGCCCTTCAGAAACTGTGCAGTCCGCTCTGGGCTCTGGATGAAGCATTTGTTTCCTGTGTGTGTGTGTGTGTGTGTGTGTGTGTGTGTGAGAGAGAGAGAGAGAGAGAGAGAGAGAGAGAGAGAGAGAGAGAGAAGGTGTTTGTCAGGGTCCCACGTTTTCCATCTCCTTCTTTCTCTGACTTTCTGTATTCCCTTTAAACTCTGGGTAACTGCAGTAAGGAGAGTGTTGACTATTTCTGTCTTTTCTTTCCACGACACTATTTGCTGTTTTCTATATATTCACTCAGCAAACATGTATGGCACTGGCCTTGTATTAAGCCCTGAAGACAATGATATGAAGTCATACCCCGTCCCTGTCATCAAAGCTTTCACAGCAGAGAGGAGCAAGACTGGCCTTCAATACACACACACACACACACACAGCGTGGTCTAAGAGCTTTGAAAGAAGGATGACAATATCCAGTGGAGGACAGAGGAGGGGTGAATTGATTCCACCCAGTGGAGAGCTGGCATTAGCACTGGGAGTGATGATGATAAGAAAAATAGGGCTGTAATAATGGCTACCAGTATTTAATGGACACTTAATGTCTCCAACATTGTGTTAAGTGTTGTAATACCTAATTTCATCTTTACACAGGCCTTGAAGGATAGAGTTGTCTCTGTTCAACAAATGAGAAAACTGAAACAGAGAGAAACTATACATTTGCTTAGGATTGCATACCACTCACTCAGTCGCTGAGTGATTGACCCCGTCACATACCCTCCAAGGGCATGGTACAGAGGCAGGTGCTGGCTGCGTTAGGTGACCTCAGTACACTCTTTCTGGAAGGAAGTGCTCATGGAGATAAGTCAGGCTCTTACAGAGGTATAGACAGGTTGGGTGGGAGCCCAGAGCAGGAAAAGATGAAGTAGGCCAGAAAGAGTGGCAGAAGGTTCTGCAGAAGAGAGGGTATGGGAGCTGGTTCTTGAGAATGAATTGACGGGGAATATGAACTATTGTGTGCAAAGGTGAAATGGAGGCATAATTTTGGGGAGCCATGAAGACCTCTGTGTGTGACTGGTATGAGGAGGGGACAGGGATTGCCAGATGACATTGCAGAGGTTGGTGGGGACCGGCTTGTGAAAGGCTTGGGGACATTAGTAGGAGATAGTGGGTGGGAAGAACTGTTTCAGGAGATGGGTGCCATGATGGAATCTACAGCCTTCTGGAGGACTTGAGAAATGAGGGAGCTTACCAGTGAGAGTGAGTGCGGTAAAATCATTTCCAGTGGATGAGACGAATCTCTAAGGTCCAGGGTATCTGTAGAGACACCAGCCACACATTGACTCACCTTGAATTCTAGTAACCTGAAGACAGTGTAGTCATTTCTTTCCTTTTAACCATATGTCCTTGTCCCCCACTCAGTCCCCTTTTTTTAATGTGAATAATACACCACCACAGACTGCTAAGTTATATGAAAAAAAAAAAAGGTTTATTTGGGCTCATGTTTCCAGAGGTTCAAGGTCAAAAGGCTGCTTCTGGTGAGGGCTTTTTGCTGACAGAGTCTAGAGGTGGTGCAGGGTACTATGGGCTGAGAGTCAGGGAGTGTGTGTGCCTAGATCCTCTGCTCTCTCTCCCTTATGAAGGCACCGGGAATTCAATCACGAGACCCCACCCTGATGATCTTAGCAAATCCTAATCACCTCTCAAAGGCCCCACGTCTAAACACCATAGTGGATTAGGTTTTCACCTTTTCAACACCTCACAATGGGGATTGAATTTCAACCTGTGAAACTCCTGGGGGACACACTCCAACCATATCTCAACTGTAACACCCTGTGATTCTATCCAGCAGAAGCAACTCAGACAATAAAGGGGGAGATGAGGACAGAAACATGGACCGTCCCAGGCATTGAGCATCTGAAAGGGAAGGGGCAAGATCTTTGAGAGCCACCTGGAAACTGTTTCTCACAGTTGAGGGTGGCACCTGAAAAGACATTTATTGTCCTGAGTATTTTACAACAGTATTAAATGAGTGGCTATAAAATGCTCACAGGATGCTTTCGGGGCTCTGCAGCCTCCACCCTGGTATTAGAAAAGATGACACAGGTTCAAGGATTGGAGGAGAACACAAGCCAATGGATGGATCTGCTGGTGAGTGTCTGACAGATTTCAGGCTGACTCCCCCCTCCCCCCCCCCGTGGGGGCTGTCTGCTTCCGGCAGTGGGCCAGTGTGTGAGGCCACTGAGGGTCACTTCAGTGGTGTGCAAGCCACCCTTCACCCACTGCAGCACCTTCCTCTACCTAGGAGGAATCACCTTTGCAGACAACCTGCAGAACAGCCCTCAGCCATTCGGAAATGAATGAATGGTATACACTCAGGCTTTTCCAGGTGCGAAGGTGGTAGCAATGACTCTGAGTGATATTAGTGGTGTGGCAGATCTGCTGAAAGAGCCAGGATCATGCACCAGCATTAATGGATTGCTTCTTTCAATGTCTGTTGTATGACTTGCAGGCAGACTTAATTTTTTTTTTTTTGCCATGTTGCCTTCTGTAAGGAAATATTTTTGCCTCAAGACTGTTTATGCAGTTATAGCTTCATGGTTATGGAAGCTGGTTAAGAGCTCTGAAGCCAAATTGCCTGCATCTGAATTATTCTACTTATTGGCTGTGTGACTATGAGAAAAGTCACTTAACCTCTCTGTGAATCATCTGTAAAATGGGAATAACCACCCTCCCTATGTCTTAGACCAACAATAAGATTTAAATGAGTTTTCTGATATGCAGTAAGGTTGCTTAAGTCAGCCATTACTAATATTTTTTTTTCTACTCATTTTTCTTGGGAAATAGCCACCAGAATGTACTTTCCTCTTATAGCTTCACATTCTGAACTTTACTAAAAGGAAAGATGTGCATATTTGCTGTCAAATCCTGGGCAGGAACATCTGTCATCTCACATGAACCTGACCACAATCCTGTCCTTTAGATGATTATCTCTGATTGGGAGATGAGGAAGGTATGGCTCGGAGAACTTCAATAACATGCTCCAGATGATATAGAGCTGATGTGAAATTGAACCTCCATCTGCAGATTCCAGTGCCCATGTTTTCCTCTTGTGCCATGGTCCCTCTTAGAATTCTCCAGGAATAAATCACAAATTCTGAAAAAGCAAAACTTATATGCATGTAATCAATGCTGGAATTTTCTCCGTACCCTGTGCTCTCTGCCTGGTCCTTCAGAGGTTGCCTGAGATGACTTTGTACCATGTGCCATTTATCTTGTCCCATGTGACTTGCTGAGGGGGACACTGTAGAAATAGCAAAGTGTCCTGCATCACCTGTGACACCTCACTATACTGCTGGTTATGAGCACTCTGCCCTCTTTGTAAGACCCCAAATACCTTCACTGCTCCTGAGAGCTCCAAAAGGAAGAGTCAAGACGCTTTAGCATGCTCCCTGCACCCCCTGAAAGCCCAGCACTTCCTGGGGGGTTAGAACCTTTGCCATTCTGCTAATGGCTTTCGTGTCTTTTGGATGCAGTTCGTGGGTGTTTACATCCGAGAGAAGTTCTAAAAGTCTTCCTACCTTCCTCGGGCACCATTAAGATGCAGACGACTCTGAGATTGCACAACTCCACTTGTAAACGTGTGTGTCGGGATGACCCTGGCTTTTTATGGAGAAACCCATAAAGTCTCCACCCCCGGCAGTTGGATGGAATATAGATTTGAAGATAACATTTTGGGAACTTATGGGAATCAACCTCCTTTTGCCTATATGCTCACTTTCAATTGTGGGCCACTTCCCTGGTCCTTCATTACTACACCCCGAAATTATAGTTATTTTTGAGAACACGGATGTACATTCACTTATACTGCGTTGTATTTTTGCATATTGTATTCCAAGCCCATGCATGCAGAGAGACAATTACACTCCACCTGAAGCTCACTGAGCATGCAATCAAGACTCATTATTCTCCTGGTTCTCGTCCCATTCACACCCTTTATGTCTCAGAACAGACCAAGGGAGAGCAAAGTACCACCGCATGTTAAGGGAGGAAGTCAAAGGATGTGCTAAGGAATTTCAAACAAAGAGGGAGAGGTTCAGGTGAAGATCATTTCCTTTGGAGTACCTTTGATGGCTGGTGGATTATACTTTTGGTTAGAGCCTTTTTGTGAATTGAATCGGAAACCCTTGGGCCTGGTGAAAGCTATAATTTTCAGAAGGCTCCCTTCTACAAAATCTTATGGCTGTAGAGAAAAAAAATCAAAGTTTGTAGGCCCATGAATCACAGTCTAAAAAGTGTGTTTGGATGTTTAATGTCTCATAAAATGTAACAGAGGAGACTTATGTATTTGAGCCGGAAAATATCATGGAGACCACGTGGTCCACATCCTCCTTTTTAATGATGAGGTTACGGAGCTTGGGAAGCTTGAGTGATTGACCCAGATTCCATGCCTACCAGGAGGGGAAGAGAGACTGGACTAGAAGAGACCTCCTAACTCCCAGGCTAGTATATTTTCAAAATTGTTACACATTACCAATCATTTGGAAACACTTGAGCCATGGTATGAAGTATGCATCATAAATGAGAGACTTGTAGCCACAGAAGAGACCTTGGAGATCACGTGGTGCCATCTTCCTTCCGTTGCAATGTCCCATTGGTGACATTCCTGACAGATGGCCACTAGTCCTGGGTTCACTCCTGTGCCAGGATGAAATCTTATTTCATCTTTGGATATCTCTACATGCTAATAAATGTATTCTGGAAGAAGGTCAAATTTGAGTCTTTGAAACATTGTCTCATAAGGAGTGAAGGTGGCCAGAGGTGAGTGGCCTGGTATTGGTGATGGTGAGGAGTTTACTCTTCAAATGAAGACAATAATGCCTATCTCATAGCACCATTGTGAAGATGAGAGGTGCAGCTTATAGAGCATCTATCCTAGTGCCTGATTCAAAATAGGTACTCAAATTGCAGTTATTATTGACTTTTATCATCATGATTCTACTTTGTGAAATTATGCCCTCTGGAGCAACATAGACTGTGTCTAATCCCACAAATATTTGAAGGCTTTTAGCATGACCCTCAGAATCTTCTCTTCAGACTAAATATTCCCTGATCCTTCTACCATTCTTCCTAGGATGCATTTTGGATGCCTTATTTGCTTTCGTTACCTCCCCCTCACCCCCTGCATTTGTCAATTTCCCCCTTAAAATGTGGTGGCCAAATGTGGTCAGCCCAATGTACTCTACAGTGGAATAATTACTTCCCTTGATCTGGACATTTCAGTTTCTTCTAAAACAACCTTAGATTTATGTTAGCATTTTTAGAGGCCAGATCACACGGTTGGCTCGAGGAAAACCTGATTCTGCTCTCCAGAACATTAGCCATGCTTCCCAACTTTGTGTCAACTGCAGATTTGACAAGCATGATTTTTCACATCTTCATCCAAACTGTTGATAAAAGTGTCGAACAAGAAAAGGCCAAAGGCTGAGCTTGGAGGAGCACCTTGGATCCTCCTCTGCATGTGGACATCTACCCAGTGTCATCTACTCGGTGACATCATTTCACCAGCTTCAATCTACCCACCTGCACTATCAAAAATGACTCCGAAAGACATACTTATTGCTTGTGTTTTTCACAACTTAACCAGAGGTGAAAATGCTATTGTTCTATCAATGAGACAGGTTTTGAATTGATAATTGGGACAATGTAAACTCAGAAAATAATGTCATGCTTGAGTTACTATGTAATGCTTAAACAATAAAATCACCTTCTCTAAACATGGAATGATAATGCTTTTGCCAGATTATTTTTTCCAAAATGTTTTGGAATTGCTTTCTGGGTCTGAGGAAAGAAGGCTGAAGAATATGCAAGTTTTCTGTGTGAGGAAGAGAGATTATTGAAGGGTTAGAACATGACTTTCAGGAGCTTTTTCAGAGACAAAGAGATTATCTGAAACGTTGGTGGGGAGGTTGAATTTGATCAGTGTACACTATCCACATGGACCATTGGTATGTGTTCAGATATTTTTTATTAAGAAATGGTGGGTGTGAATGTGAGATATATTACTCAGCAGTAATTCTTATTCTTTTCAGTGAATCTTAGAAAAGATTCTTAAGCTTTTGGGGGAGAAGGGTGTTACTCTTTTATCTGGTTTAGCATGCTTTACTTCAAGGAAATCAAACCAAGTTTGTTTTTTTTTTTAATGTTTTATGTTGTGGTATAAAGCCCGATTTTAAGCAAGGCTTTTTGTGGTGTATGTAAAGCATTGTTGTTGGTAATTTATGTCAAAGTGTTCAAAGACTGGAAACTCACTTCTCAGCATCTTCTTTCAAGGTCTCATTTAATATTTTTCTCAAAGACTTTACTTTCCAACTTTCCAATATACACATTGTATGGTTGTCTTCTTCTCCTTCTCCTCTTCCTTTTTATTTTATATTGGGGAATTAAACCCACAGTTGCTATATCTCTGAGCTATATGCCTAGTCTTTTTTTTTTTTAATTTTGAGACATGGTTTTGCTAAGTTACTGGGGGTCTTCCTAAATTGTGAGACTGGCCTCAAACTTGTGATCCTCCTGCCTCAGCCTCCCGAGTCATTGATATTAAAGGCATGTACTACCAGCCCAGATTGTGTGGCTTTCTTCTTAATCCTGATTTTCTCCATTTCTCCTGACCACAATTGAATAAGTGCCTTAATATCTAAAACTTAGCTTACTTCAGATTACAAGGTGAATAGACAGGATATTCAGCACTCCACAAAATTGTCCTCTTGAGTTTTCCAGGAAGGTTCGTTCATTCATTGCTATGATAAGCCAGGGACTGACGGACGCAATTAGAGACACAAGGGAGATAAATCAGATTCAGTGCCCTGTCCTTAAAGATGAAGAGAGAAATGGCTACTAATCAGATCATCAAAACCCATGGTAAACTTGTAAGGAGTCCTACAAAGGAAGAGGAAGTTGTGCCCCTCAATGGGAGGTCAGGGAAGGCTTCCCTGCATGAGGCTCAGTCTGAGAGTTGAAGGCGGAGTCAGAGAAAGAGCATCTGGGTCAGAAAACAGCCATACTCCAAGACCTTGGGCTGAAATGCAATGAAATCAGGAAGAGGGCAGGAGAAATCCAGGAAGGTCGGATGAATCCCAGGGAGCCAGAGAGAAGGTGGTGTCTGATGAGCTGGGAGGGAGGAAGAGTCCCACACAGGTCCTGGTGGTCACACAAAGAGTGCTGTCTGTACCTTGCCAAAGTCACTGAGGGGCTCAGGGTGAGGGACCCATGGTGGGAGCTGTGTGTGATGTCATCAGTTTTGAGTGTCAGACAGGTCACTGCAGCGGAAGTGTATGAAGGAGAAGGAAGAGAGGCCAGAGGAGTGAGGGAGGCCGGTTCGCCCACTGTCCACCCAGGAAAGGTCAAGTGTAGGTTGGTGGAAGGAGGGATGAAGGATAAAAAGAGATGAGAGATGCTTAGTTCAAAAGTACAGGACTTGGGGGCTCCACATGGGGATGACCTAGAAGAGGGGTCCCTGCTAACTCAAGGAGGTTTCATGCAGATTTCATTCTATTGAGATTTTAAAAATTAAATTGCACAGCTTTATCGATAACCTCTGGTTGCATAGATCAGCAGAAATAATTCTAGAAGGAGACTCAGAGAATCCTTCTAAGTCTCAGAAGTGTTATTGACAATGCAGGTGAAAAAAATTTGAATTTTTTTAAGGATGTTAACAATGGGAAATATGATCCCCGTTGTTGTTTACCTCATCCAGATCTCATTGAGACTGGGGAAACGCATTTGGTAAGGTTCAACTTAAAATATATGTATATATAACCCCACAATTTCCTTTATTATTATTATTTAAAGTCTGATTTTCTAAATCTCTAGATCCTATACAAAGAAATAGAGCATAACTCCTGCCTGCACAGCCACCTCAGCACAAATCACCACTTCCTTTCATCTTACTTTACCCAACCACAGTGTTTGCCCATGTCAGAAAAGCTTTCCAGTATGGAAGAGGTGCCCTTGGACCGTGTGTATGTATAAGCCTTTGGGATCCCGCAACAACACCATCAGCTCACAGTCTGCACCAGGTGCCCAGGTTCCAACTGGACTCTTGACAAACTGTGTGGTCAGGATTTAGAAATCAGAACCTGGGAAAGGTGCCGTGTGATGGACACAACCGCCTCAGTCCCTTATATGTTATCACCATCATTTAACACGTAGTGCAGGAAATCCTGTTCTTTGCAGAAGAACTTCAAAGAACCCCTTCCAGTTCTCTTGGGTAACATTTATTTTTTTTCTTTGCTAACACCAAAGCGTAGACAGATATATATATTTTTCCTCAAGTACATGGCTAGTGACCCTCCATTTCTCACCCCCCTCTTATCCTCAACCCTTTGTCCAGCTGACCTCTGGAATTTCTCTCCCCTTCTAGGCTGCAGGGCTATACCAGGCTGGCCGCAGAGGTCTTCTTATTGCCCTTCCCTGTTATTTTGATTGGCTATGTACTTCACCTTTCTTTAGTGGATTCTGAATTTTTTTCTCACCTTCCAGCTCCTGTCTTTTAAACCCATTTTTACTTTATATATTTTAGTTGAATCTTGAACTTTAACCCCAAACGCCTTCATTTCAGTCATCAGAAATAAATGCATGCTGCTAGACCCCCTTGAGGGACTCAGGTGTGTCATTTGTTCTTTCACTAGTTTATCCTCATGATGTGTGTCTTGAACCCCTGCCATGCTTCAAACACCATGGGATGGAGTTGTGAACACACACTTCCTACATTCTAGAGGAAAAGACAGTGATCAAGTAAAGACACAAGCAGTCACTATTCTCCATTCTGGCGTTCCATACAATGGTTGGAGGTTGAGTTGATGGAGGTAAAGAATGCTGTGACTGTGACTCTTGTCAGGGATCCCTGATGCCCTGTCGGCTATTCGAATCATCCATCTTCATTCTACTGATTGTTGAGTACTCCGATAAGGATTTGGAAAAGTTATCGTTTCCTGGAAAGGAAAAAAAAAAATCGAGTTGGCCACTCTTCTAGGACTGAAAGCCAAGAAATAAGGCAGTGTGCTTGTCATTCAAAGTAGGATGCAGAACCAAATTCGCTAAATCATGTATTATGCACTTACCGCAGAATGGCTTTCAAGTGCAGCGTATATCATACAGAGTCAGAGAGGGTAAGCACTAAATATCCCTGATGTAAACCTCGCATCAGGATGGCGGCAGAGTGATAAGCCAACTTCGGGGCATTTCCCTTTGTGCTCTACTCTCAGACTGAGTAGTTATTTTTCATCTCCTCGTAGCTGTAAGTTATTACAAGATGAATGGGCCCAAGGCTTGCCAGAAGCCGTAACTCTCTATTTAGTTGACATGACCAGATTCCCAATTTTGGCCTTTGAGAGCTTGGGAGTAGAAAGAAACATCGCCTCCCTCTGACCTTTCTCCTCTGTCTTCTCTGGGCAGAATATTCCGATGCACAATACAGTCGGTGGGGCCATGACGGGGCCCGGAGCTCACCAGCTTGGCAGTACCCGGATGCCCAACCATGACACCAGCGTTGTGATTCAGCAAGCCATGCCATCGCCCCAGTCCAGCTCTGTCATCACACAGGCACCTTCTACCAACCGCCAGATCGGGTAAGGAGACCTCCTAGGCTGTCTCTGGTCCTTGGAATGTTGTGGACTTTCTCCTTAATTCTGGTGCTCAGATTGGTTGGTTTTCCTGGCTGATGTGATACTGCTGAGAATTCACAGTGATGCTTTTGATGAGAAAAGGGAGCCTGTTTGACGGAGGCTGTTTTGATCCTGGATGTTGAGGAGGAAAGCAAGTTGTTCTCTGTCCTCGTTTGTAAACTTGAAAATGGTTGCAGGTACACTTGCTGGTGGTATGGAGACCAGAGCAGAGTGCTCCAGACAAGTGCCGGATGATGGTGGAGGGAAGTCCCCTGTCCAGCCTCTTCCCAGCAGAGTGCACCCCTCCCTTCCTGGACACTTGTGCTGCTTGGCTGTTCCCACAGTCCTCCTTCCCCTGATCCTTCTTCCCTACCTCTCTTCCTTGTTAATACCACCTTATTAGCTCTTCCTCCTCTACACTGGCCTCATGCTCATTTCCAGAATAGACAAACCAAGGCATGCCCTCTTCCTCTCATTTATGTAAAAAGACAACACTGAGCCATTGAGGAAAAAATGGTAGACATGTCCCATCATCGAATCCCAGACACCTCTTGCCATGTGACACAAACTGCTCTCAGTTCTCAGTATCACCATCCAGTTCCAACTCTTGCTTGCTACACCGCATGGTCTGATGATCAGCATCCTGGGCATTACCCTGCAGCTTCTTAGAAATGCAGAATCTCTGGCCCAGCTTCCTTATCTCCAGAATGAGGATGGAGTTTGTTATTTCCAACCTCATAAGAGTAAAGATGAAATAGAAGATTTAAGAGCACATTGGGTTCTTAGGAAAAAAAGGTAATAACTTAAGCCAAAGAGCTATGATAAATGTGTATTGCTCGATGCTGACAACTGGTTGCTCTATGTTCCCAGAAGTGTCTACTTAGAACAGGAAGAGGAGCTTTCTCTGTGGGTACATGCATCAGTATTCAGTTTGAATTTTCTGTTGATGAATAGATATGGTGATTTTTGAAAAAATTTAGAAGTTTCCCCCCAATTTGTCAATGTGACACCTCTGCCCCTGACACTTTTTAAATGTTGTAGTAGATCCCAGATCATGTGAGCACGGAGGATAGCACTGGCCCACTCCTCTCAGAATACTCTAGAATTGGGTGCCTTGGCACTCACATTTCTGGGCATATCAGGATGCATTCCGACACCTTCTGTGAGTTTGCCATGGGCACATTTGGTTTCCCATTGAAGAAAGGGAAAATCAATCTGGCCCTTTGGATCCTTGGCTTTGTTTAAAGATGCCAATGCTAAATGAGCAAGTTATCTGTTAAAGATTTCTTGTTTGTTTGGTTTTTTTTCCCTCAATGACTATGGGAGAAAAATATTGTCGTTATCTAATGCGAGAATCCATCATGTACTAAGAGGGTGGAGCCAATTCATTAACAACAGCATCCAAATCTCAAGGGACACCTGCACTTTAGGGGGTCTGGGTCTGGGCAGACAATTTACTGTTAGGCCAGCTAATTATAATTATTTTATTTTTCTTTCAAGGGGGAAAAAAAACATAAAATGTGGTGGAGTTTACTAGCAGTTTTACAGCATTCCTTCCCCCCTGGAGCTCTCCTGCCTGCCCGCCTCTGCCCTCACCAACTACCCTCTTGGAGGCCCTTAGTGTTCCGCCATTGTTAGTACAGCAAGGGTTTTTATGAAACAGTCTTTTTAAGGGTTAGCACTAAATTTTTAGGTGGGTGTTGACTCTGTCAATAATGTACCCAGCTGGCCCAGGACTGTACATTTGGGTGACATTCATAGACTGTGTCACTCTGCCTGGATAGATGGGGGTGTCTCTCTGGTACGGGTGACCTCCTGACGCACTCCCTCTTCCCATTTAATCCCCGTCTTGGGGTTTCATGTATCTCTCCTGGTGTGTTCTAGGGGATAATTGTCACTTTTAGGACTCTGTCTCATTGCCAAGGCTGGAGGGAGGCTATTTCTTTTCTTCGGATTCTTCCCTGTTGTGCTTACTATGTTGATTCAACCCACACATCCTGTCATTTCCATTTTCCTTCATGTGACCCATCCAAAACCTTGCCCGGATGATCGTGGGGGCTCATGGAGAAACAGCCCAGCCCATCTCACCAGTGGGTTCAGTATGAAACTCTAGGTGGTAACATTTGGAGTTGGTTGGCTCTTTTATTTCTCTCAGCAAAGAGGAAATGAGTACTTATTTTAAAACATGAGTTCCCTCTGGAGACTCTGTCTTTAAATGAGCATTTGAAATTGTAGATAGCTTTTTTTTATTCTTCTCTCTGTGTGTGTATGTGTGTGTGTGTGTGTGCGCGTGCACACGCGCATGTGTGTGGCTGCACAGAACCATATTGTAGTAATATTCTGATTTTTATCACAACCTCAAATATTTAAGTGTCAAAATCTGGCCAAGCCACCTGCAAATGTTTGCCATGGCTACTGGCCAACAAAAACAGCAAACAGCAATGAAAGTCTTCATTCAGGCTCAGTGCGTAAGCTGCATCCAGCCAGAGTGGCTGGGACCCACCTGTGCCCTCGCACACGGCTCTAGTGCTGTGGCCAGCGGGTGTGTTCATGACTGGAACTTTGTGGGAGGGGGACTGCCTGGCTCCTGGTCCCCCATCTTTCTTTCCCCTACTAGTGCTTGGATTCTACGGCCACCCTACTTTTTCTCTTTTCTTTCTCCCTCTTTGCATGCTATAAAATTTAAGCTTAGAGGCTTGAATGTATCGGGAGTGATATTGACGTAAAGAACTGAAAAATGAACGTGGTGCAAGTTACCAGGGAAAGCTTTGGGGCCCAAGTGTACATGTCCTTGGAAGCTTTTGATTTTTATGCTTTGGGGGAAGGCATTGAGCCAGGGCATGCACACTAAAATGAGTGAAAATGCAAAAAGCCAAATAAATAGTGTTAATAGTAGATAGAAAAAATAAAATATGCTCTTCTATCCCATCCCATGCAACCTTCACTATGCCCTGTACTCCATTCTGTAAAAGTAGTGCTATTATCTCAATAGAAACTGGAGGTAAGTATAAATATCCCAAATTGCACTTGTGTGGTTAGGCAGGCTAGAAAAACACACAGCTCTAGGGAGTGTGGGAGGCATCCCCAAACTAGTGACTACTTGTGCTCAGTCAAACTGGCAGACGCTCTGTCGGGAAGAGTGTCATTGGCTGATTGATGGTAGAATTTTAGAAGATAAGTTTCCCAGACTGGGGGTGGGGGTGGGGGGGGTGGGGGGAGTGAGGCATGGGCTGTGTGGAGACAAGAGAGACAGAAAATAAGCATGTGTTAATAGAGATGAAATCAATTCAGCCTTGAACCAAGTATGTGGCAGATTCCAAACAGTATCTCTCTCCAGTCATTTTTATTAGATATCATGTAACAGGCTCATTAATTCAGGATCAAGTCAGCAGAGCCTGGGAAAAATGGCGGATGAGCAGGTAAGGGTAGTGGAAATTCTTTCTTTGCCTGTCTCTGGATCTTTTATCACATGAGACTTTTTTTTTTTTTTTTTTTTTTTTAGGAGGCAATGATTAGTTGAGTAGGTGGCAACAATCTTAATAGATCCCAGCTTTCCTAAGACAGTCTTTTAATTCATGCTCAGTAATTCTTTAGGAGTACAATGAAGGTAATATGGAGCGTGGAGTTCTACAAGAATGGATAGCAGTATAGCGCTCTGACAGTTATGGGAAGTACGGCCCAAATAGTCTATAACTTTTCTTCCTGCTTTTTAATTCTCTGTAGGGAATTAGGCAAATGCATTAGTTCATTAGATTATTGGCGAGAATTACTTAACAGTGATTGTTTACAGTGAAAGTGTTATGCATCTAACATCAACATACAAGCATGGAATATTCTAGTTGAGCTAGTGACTTAGCCGGCTATATCAGGAAACTTGGAAATATGCATATAGGAAGCCATTTATGTATGAATGCCTCCTTGATTTTACACCAATTCTAATTCTGTTGTATAAGTGTCCGCGAGACATTTAGCTCTTAGACATTTGGTCATAAATCCCATTTGCATGGGGCTGTACTTAGGCAGTATGGATCTAATACTTAGAAACTTCTGTATATGATAATGCTTTAATTAATACTTTAAAATTTTATGTAAAGTATTATGGAAACAAATCTTGTTTTGTGTAAAAATAAAAAGGTTCTGTTGCTCATTAGAAGTGATACCTCCTCTCACACTATGATTCTTTATCCCCTTTCTCTCTGCAACCCTGACACAGTGTGCCAGGCAGATGTGGCCCCGTGGGCACGCCCAAGAAAAACAAATAAACAAACAGAAAACCATTAATAGTAATTAAAAGGAAAGCTTATTACAAGTCAGGACTTGACGTCAAAAGCAGTGCTATTTCTTCAATCAAGGAAGGTCGTAAGGCATCACTGTGTAAATTGATAGGTCGCCCCAAGTGCTATCAAGAAGGAATATTAGTATGTTTAAATGGTTTGTGCCATTGTGTCTCTAAAAAATAAATACATAATAAGGAGACCGGTCAGTAAATGATGAGTCCACCAAAAGGCACAGCTTAAAGATCTAAATAACAGAGCAACTCTGTAAAGATGCATGGGTCTGAATCCATTATTATGAGTTTTCTTCAATGCCTCAAGCCAACTTGAGCACAACTAAGACCACCACTGTCCACCCTAGGCTAATAATGCAGGGGACAGGCAGGCTGGCTTCTTTCCTGCTAGAGGTGCTGAGGGCCAGGTCTCAGGCTGTCCTGCTCCTCCGCCCTTAGCTAGGACAACTTGTAGGCCCCTTTGAGTAATTCAGACCAGAAGCCATTATTTCCTGCTCTGTGTTTTGCTGAATATCACGGCTATGAACATAGCTTTATTGTTAGAAAGTTGCTGGATCTTTCACAGCCCCAAGAACATTTATGAGGGCCCTTCAGGGGGATGCTTTCTGGGAGGGTCGACAGACTTAACCATATGGCTCCCGTTAAATCCCATGCAGAGCTTTGAGAAATTACCTCTGACAAGGGGGCCCGGCAGCCTTCCACTCACAGGGTTTTATGTGTGGAACGAAACATTAAGTACTGATACTTGAGGAAATATAATGTTTCTTAACATTCGAAAGTTGTAACACCACATGGTATTGTGGCCAGATTAAGGGGGCAGAGCCAGAACACAGGAGCATGTGGCTGGGTGTCCCAAGAAGCAGAAAAAACACCCTCACTCTTGTCTCCAAATCATGCTATTACCTCTCACTTCTCAGGCAAGTATTGTGTCTTGGTGCCTTGGCTCTTTACTTGGAACCCAGAAAGGCTGGGCCACTTGGGAAAGAAAATTGAAGATCATTTCTAGATGTGTCTTGTGCTGTCTGTTAGAAAATCCTTTGATTGGCAGACTAATACTGAAGAAAAGAAAGGAAAGTAATCTGTATTCAACACCTACTATGGTTTAGGTCCTGAGCTGTCTTTGCATGTGATTCCCTCTATTCTCCAGTGGCTCAGAGAGGTAGGCATTATTTACTCCACTTTTATGCTCCAAGAAGAGAAGGAACTTGTCCGAAGTTTCTAGCTGTGAGTTCAGCAGAGCTCTGGAAGTAGGTCTGTTGGACTCCAAGCACAGGTTTTCTCCATGCTCCTGACTATGACAACCTCATGTCATGGAAGACAAGTGAGAGTGTGTGAAAGGAGAGAACCATCCATGCATAGGGAGCTGGCTAATGCTCAGTCCATCTGATTGCAGTGTGAAGAGCTTCTTGACATCTGCACACCTGCAGGGTGGCCAAGGAGAGGTGGACACACATTGAGTTGTCAGCAGCTCTTTGATATTTCAGGAGAAATATACTGGAGTTCCTCAGTACTCCTGGAGATCAGAGAATGTCTTGAGTCCATAGAGGCATAGAGTGGGACTGTATCTATAAGACCTTCTAAACAGGTCCCCTCATGGGTAAGAAAACTGAAGTCACATAGAGCAGTGACCGTCCTTGTCTCCAATGCTCAGTTGCTCTGCATTTGGCTTCTTGGCTGGTAGGAAGACCCCATCTCTTGCCGAGGTGCAGGGCCACCACCTCCAGATTCATTCCAGTTTCTGCAGGATAGGTGACTGACTACCTGTGACTTTCTCTTGGAGAGAAGGTTTCATTTCTAGCTCTTACGGGCAGAGTTCCTAGAGCTTATGAAAAAGTGTCTCTATGAGGCTTTTGCCCCTATTTTGGAACAGATAGACATAGATGAGAGCCTGTTTCTAGATGAAATAGCCCAGGATCATCCAGTCTGTGCCGATAGTAAGTCTAGACATTTGTTCTTTCGTGCAGCCTATTGAGAAATTATGACTGGAAAATAGGAGCTTGCTCAGAGCCAAGCCACATCAGGTCAGAGGGGAGTCATGGAAAAGTATTGGTCATGAGTTCAGAGGTCAAGGGTTTCAGTTTAGGCTTTGCCATCTAAAAGTTCTACAGCCTTGGCCAAGTTCCAGCCACCCTGGGCCTATTTTCCTTCATCTACTTAGGAAGGATTGATTCTATTGATTAACGAAGTCAGTCCCAGCTCCAACATGCTCATTCAATGCTTCTTTTCTGTCTCAAATTTATTTTCTCTTTTGGTTTGTTTTCCTTCGGGAGTTTGGTTGAAGCTCTAGATTTTGTGAGCTCCAGAAAATGTTCATGTAACCTAGGGGGTGAGAATAGAATAGAGTGTGTGGATGATTGGAAGAGCAGGCTGCAGGCTCCTGACTTAGGGAGCCAGAAAGGCCCAACTTCTAGGCTCCCCTCCCAGGTAGAACAACAGCTGCCTCCTCTTTTGCAGGTGCTTTATTTACAAAGCACATTTCCCTTTATCACTTACTTATTTAGCACATGTAATTGTTCTCTCACATGGAATTAATATACCCATTTCATATTGGAGTACACTGAGGCTCAAAGATTAACGGACTTTTGCCCCAGGTCCTCCAAACCTAAACTACTACCCATACCACTTATACCACACTGTCCCATGGGTCCAAAGGTACTTGACTTCTCCAGGTTTAAATTTCCTCCCTTACATGTAAAATGGGGAAGTATCACCAGAGTGTCTTCAGAGTCCTTTTTAACACTAAATACTAATGATTTTCATGACAAATTTAATTTTTGAAAATGACTTGGCAAGGTAAGTTCTGTGGGGGCTCAGTGCTATGTGCCCACGACTGTGTGTGGTCTTCTCTCTCAAACTAGTCTCATCAAGCTTTCTTTCATCTTCATTTTGCTCGAAGTGGCTAATTGTATGGCAATAGAACTGGAAAGATACATTAAAAGGGAAAGAAAGAAAACAAGTCTGATGTAAGAGACCTGGACGATAATTTTGCCATACAGCTCAGTTGGAAAATGCAACGCATTGTCCTGTTCCTTTTTTTTTTTTTTTTGGCATTTTTATTTTGGGGATTACCTTATGGCAGACCAGAAATATGGGGCTTTAGCTTCTGTCATTAGTTAGGATATTCCTATATAATGGGTAAACCTTGGATAAGGTACCAATAATTCAATATTTGGGGTTGAGGCTATACACACTGCCATAATGTAAAATATAATGGTAACTGTACTTTCTGTATTTGTCATAGTCCCTTCATCAGGGTTGACTTTTCATTTCCTGTTTGTAGGACTTGAAGCACGGGTGAACACCTAGTATGTCCGAATGGCTCATATGCGTTTAGTCTCATCACTAAGTCTAACCATTGACTGAAGAATCCCAATGGAAATGACTAGTGCTCTGCATATTAGGAATAAAGCCTGAAACAATTGAGTGGGTCCTTTGGGAATGGAAAAACACATTTTTTTTTTAAGATTAAACATGTCCGTTTAACAGGGCTACGAGTCAGCGAATATTTCAGATTATTTGGAAATTTTAATTTTGTAATATTATCTGACTCATAAGGTGTAAATAACTTTTGTCTGAACTGGTTAATAAATAGGTTCTGAGTTAAGAGAGAAGCACTGTTCTAGGGATTTCCACACAGCCTACCCTACCCGTGCACAAACGGTATTTTTATATAATTGGGCATTTGGGAATCCAGAAGATAATTTATTCAATAAGTTCTCGCATATATATTTTTTTCTCTTTCCACATTTTTCAATGATGCATTATAGTTATACAAAATGATGAGATCTCACGTGTATTTTTAATTTGTTATATCAAATGGATTTCTCTCTACCATCATTTTTCATGTCCTTTCTGACAAAGATTTTGTTAAAGATTATACATACCTCATGGATTTTTTTTTGGTGTGTGTGTGATTGAATAAGAATAATACAAAAACATCCAATTTGGATGCAAATGGAATCCTAATTCTTGGTATTAAGATTCAGTTATGGCTAGGGATATAGCTCAGTAGGTAGAGTGCTTGCCTAGAATGCACAAGCCTCTGGGTTCAATATTCATCACCACCACCAAAAAAAAAAAAAAAAAAAAAGAAAAAGATTCAGTTATATTTGGATAAAATTCTGTTTCAACAGACTGGTGCAAAGCCATTACTAGAGGGATTGGAAGCCCTCTCTGCTGGCTCTGACTCTATACTCATAAGCTCTACAAGTTTGAACAGGCCCCTTGACCTTGCTGGGCCCTATTTTTCCATCTTATAAAAAGAAAGAATGAAACTAGATTCTCTAATAAGTAATCTCTTCTAGCCCCAATCCTCAATAATTCTAACACAACTCTCAGAAGTATGTCTTCTTGTTCTGACTCATACATGACAATAACACTGGTTGATATGGGCTATTGAAGAAATTCCATAGGGCAGGTGCATGCACATTTACCAGGTAATCTAATAATCAATTTGCCAAGTATGTTGTGCTTTTGGTAACTATCAACTTAAATTTCCTGTAGAGTAATAAACATTCTTAATGCTACCAGACACATTTAAAAGAACTTGGAGTTTTATAGTTTTCCCCCTTCGGCAAAATGCATTTTGGCTGGTGGTTAAGCCAGTAAAGCCTGCAAGACGATAGGGCCCTTGTGGGCAAGGGGTAGAGACATGCTGGAATGTGCTTGGGTTGCTTTTGCAGGGTCACAGACCTTTGCAAAGAACAGATGGCCCCAGACACCTTCGAAATGCTAGAAATGAGTTCCTCAATAATTACATAGCTATCATATCTTGGTTCAGATATGGCAATTCACAAGCCCAAAGCATCATACTTTATAGCTGACTTCCAATGGATTGTTTTCAGTCCATGAAACCCATAAACATTTCGTACATGAATAATCAGAATGATAACAGCAACAATAAACACCCATCTCCAACTCACCAAGCCATTGAACACTTGTCAGAAGCAGAATGTTCTTCTCAGAATCTGTAAGGGAAGGAGACCAAGCATTTGGCAGACTCTCAGAGATTTCTGCTTATCATGACACTTCTTCACATTTTCCCCCAAAGTCTTGCTCAAATTGGGCACCTGAAGAGATAAGCAGTAAAATGCTAGGTTAGAGAGAATGTGAGTGAGTACAGCCTAATTCTGTTCCAGTGTTGTTTGGGTGGGGGCATTTGGACGAATAAATGCAGTGGAATCAAAGTCTACTTTTAGTCTTTCTCTATCCTGCATTGAGGCAGGGTATATTTTTAGTGACAAAACTAAACAAAAAAAAATTGCAACTTTATACATGCATATTCCAAATCATAGCCTCTCGAAAACATTGAAAGAACAAATTTAAAATAATCCAAACTAACCTGCATCCTGTTAAAGGTGACTGAGGCATTTTACAGTCCAGGTGCACCCAAATGAAAATTGTATGTGTATGTATACGCATTTCATAATATTTTGTTTTACTGGAACATAATTTAGGCTTTTTGGCATGCATATAACCTTATTCCAAACACTTGGAGAATTTTTCCAGGTGCACTCTGTGTATTCTGCATAGCATGGTTTTTCTGAATGCCTCAATGTCCCTGTATAATCTCCTCCTTACAAGACAATAAAATGCACTAGGACCTTAGAAATGCTTTTAAAGAATAGTCACAATAACAGAGAAATGTAATAAGATTAAAAGAAAAAAAACAACTCAGGGGATTCATGTTGGCCCCTTTGCTTAATTTTTAGAAAATGGAAACAATTCCTAATTATCTAGAAAATGACCAATTGGTTGATGGATTATGTTCCCAGGAAGAGCTACATTTTATTTCTCTGACACCTTGACATCATTGGCATGTGGGGTGATACTCAAGTGCTGATGCTAACATCCTAGAGGGTGGTGACAGTCAAATCCTAGACTGAAGGGAGGGACATCTCTTTAGATGGAGCCCCTCCCTGTGAGAGGAGGGTGAAGATTTCACAGGAAATTGGCAGTGGCACTAGCCAGGGCTCAGGGATGTGCCAAGGAGGCTTCAATATCTACTAGAATATTATGACTTATCTGAAGTGGAATAGGGGTGGGGAACACTCCTCCGGAGCCCCTAACTTCTCTCCTCCTTCCTTTCTTTCTATCTCTCCTAGAAAGAAAGAAATACATCAAATTATTCACATCTGCCATTAAACTATGTCTCTGACTGTAAGTCTGAGAGAAAGTTAAAAACTAAAAGGAAAATGAGTGTGTGTGTGTGTGTGTGTGTGTATGTGTGTGTGTTTGGTGTCAATTATTAGATATGTCCCCAAGCCTACTTCTTTGTATGAATAGCTGCTATTTATTTAACTCTGTAATACAGGACTTTGTAGAAAACCAGAAGAGTGAGTTTATCCAGATCTTTTTGGGCAAGTGTGTGTGTGTGTGTGTGTGTGTGTGTGTGTGTGTGTGTGTGTGTGTTTGAAAGAAGGACAGGAGAGAAGAAGACAGAGATTTACAATGAATGTGTGAAACTTTGGCTGCCCCACCTGAGGCCACAGACAACCAACCTGACCTTGGGTCCACTGCATTCCATAATTATTATTGCCATTAGGAATAATTATTATTTGCTTCATTGAGTTGGCAGTTTGGAACCTGCCTGAGACAGAGGCTTCTCATAGGAGCTGTGGAACACAAAGGACCAAGCCGTCACCCACAAGTGCTTCAACATGTTTGGACGATGTCCTTCTCTTGGTTCACTTCATTGGGTTTCATACCCGTTGAGCTTCAAATTGAATTAAAAGTTCATCAGATATGGAACCTGTATGAATGAATGGGCCCCTGGAACACGGAAGCCTCTTTCGATTTGGTGCATGAGTTCTTGGCTTTTCTCAAGTCTGGAGATGAAAGTTAGTTCCTTCGGGCCACCGTGTTTTTTTTGAATTAAAAATAGAAAAATCAATAATAAGATGGATCTTCCGTGAGAGATGAGCCCAGAAGTGGTCTGCAGAGAACGAACGTGTGGGAGCATGGGGGCACCCTGGTAGAAACAGCAAGCCTGGGGAGGAGGCGGAAGACTCACATCCTTGCTGTATTTTTTCCCTCTTTGCACACAAGCTCTCAGGAGTCCAGCTTCTGTCTATTTCCTCCTCCCTTTGCTGTGTGTATCATTTTGGAATAACTGGGCTCTGGATGTCCCCCAAGCCCTCCTGAGGGGCCTCAGGGAAGGGGCAGGCAGGTGTTCTTAACCAGCAGGGTGTTCGCAGCAGCAGAAGCTGCCCTTGGCAAAGAGGCTCACTAAAGAAAAGAGCATGACAAGATGATTCTTCCAGACGTGATTTTCCCGAGACTTCCTTGGTTCCTTGCCAAGGCTGTGCCAGTCGCAGGCAGAGGCCTGTGGACACGGAAGCCTCTCTCCCACTTAACCTCTTCCTCCCCCAGCTCTTGTGTGTAGCTCCAGCTGCTGAATCAGACCCTTCCTTAAAACCACTGAAGCAGAAGTAGAAACAATTAAAAATCCAACAGCCTCTAGCTGGCACCTCAGACGCCGCACAGCTGAGCCAATGCCAGTCTTGTCTCCTCTGCTGCTCAGTTTGTCCAAAGCTGCTGAGATTATTGGCCAGGGTCAGAGAAGACCTGAGCTCAAGAGAGGTGCCATGCCTGTGTCAAAAATACCTGCCAGTCAGTCAAGAAGGGGTCAACCTGTGTCACACCCTATCACAGATGTGCCAGAAGAATGTCCTGTCCTTATCCTGGTGTTCAGATTGGCTTCTTTTGTTGTTCCCCTTCACTAAGCACTTTCCTTGGTTGAATGCCCCTGTGCAAACGAGAGGCAAATGAAAGTTGCACTGTAGTGATTTCCAGGGATTTGTGGCCCTGGATACTATATACAGAAAAAACCGTTTCGTGGTAAAGTATTACAAAGGAGCATTCCCATCTGGGGTTTTCATAAAAGATGTCCAAATAGTGCTGTAAAGAAACAGAAATCCAGTGCTTTCTCCTAGCATTAAAGCCTGTCCTCAGGTAAGATTTCATGGGAGTGTAGAGTTGCCGATTTTTTTTTTTTCATTTTTCATTTATTCTAGGAATTTAAGGATAGGGAATGGCCAAGGGAAATGGCTTCCACTAGCATGGAGTTTAATAACAATGGCACCTTAATTCATTCTTCCCAGGAAGCCACATTTTACAAAGTCAGATGGAGTAGATTGTTTATGTCTGTCCTTAATCAATTTCATTTTGACTCTCCCACCCCTTTCAGTACTGGGGATTGAACTCAGGAAAACTCTACCACTGAACTAAGTCCCCAGTCTTTTTTATTTTTTGGTTTTGAGATAGGATCTCCTTTATTGTTCAGGACCTCGGTAAGTTGCTGAGACTGGTCTTGAACTTGCAATCCTCCTGCCACAGCCCTCAAAAGTCACTAGAATTACGGAATCTGGCCCATGTTGACTTTTTAAATTAAAAACTATGTTGTCTTGAGTGTTTTTTAGTCTTAAGGTAGGAAGTGATTTTATTTTTTAGGTGTTTCTATAGAAAGCATTTGACCCTTCATGTTCTCATGATGGGGTTCTCTGGAAAGCTGGACTTTTTCCAAAGTCTAATTATTATATTGGATTTTATGGTGATGGGTCTGATTCTTCTATAAAACATCGCCTATCCATTAATTGACTTAATTGGAGGTCTTCTCCTCCAGTCAAGCATGAAAATAACTTGCAAATTTTGTTAATTGTTCTGAAATTAGGTGTGTCGTGAGTTTTAGGGGAGAGGACAGACAGAACTGGATAATGTCAGACTTAAGGCAGGTTAGATGGCAGACCCTGAGGGAGAAGAGGTGGGACACAGTCTGACATTTGATGACTCTACGAAAACTCTTGTTTTCTCAGTTGCACAATTTTTTTTCTTTACAAAAATCTCTGGTTAAAAGAAACCTACATCATTTTAATGTGATAGCTACATGCTACAACATAAATATAAGTTATTAGAATATGAGCACCAGAATCCACTAAGCCAGTCTCCAAAGAGGATGAAGGAATATGGAGACCAGCCAGTGGGACAAGACACACCATCTTTCAGGTCACCCCATGGACCATAGAAGTTCCACATTCATTGGTTTCTTTGGGTTTCTATGTAAGTTTTTCTTTGAACACAGGGTTCTGTAGCAAGAAAATAGAAAATCACAAATGTAGGCAATTCTTTCCTTTCTTTCTACTACAAATGAGGAAAAGCAAATTCTTAGATAGTGAAGACCAAGTTTCCTAGAGAAGCAGCAAGGCCCTGGTCCTCGTGGAAAGCCAGTGAGGTCAGAGAAGCAAGCTGTGGTTTCCAAAGTGACTGGCAGTGCCGGTGGGGGTGGGCTGGGAGTCAAGGTTCAAACATGAAAGAACTTTCAGCAACTGGAGGTAAGGGAGGGGAATTGTCAGTAGGAAAACATGAAGATTTCATGGGAATTCGCATTTCCATACCTCAGGAAAAGGTAGAAATGCAAGAACAAAGGACAATATAGCATTTTAGTTCATTCTTGTAGACAGGATACACTGACACTTGTGACCACAGGAGGGACATAGGAGATACCCAGACCCAGGCGAGGCAGAGCAGTAGCCTTTGTGGACTGAGATCATTGGTGTCCCCACCTGCACCTTGAATCTGCAGACCTCCATTCTTTCTCTGTTCTGAGTTAGCCGTCCAGGATTTCACTGTTTTTCCCCTCTTTCTCCACAATTTCACCTCTCCCCTAGTCCAGCCTGCTCTATAGGCGAGTGCATTAGAAATTCACTTCTCTAGGATAGTCCCTTACTTCTTCCTCCTTCCTAGTCACTGTGGGTCCTTATCTCACAGGCAAGACTCAGTTATTTGCTCCTCTGACTATTGTTGTTAAGGGTTGAATTATGACCTTCCAAACAATATGTTAAAGTCCTGACCCCTGGTGTTGTGAATGTGACCTGATTTGGAAATAGAGTCTTTGCAGATTGGATCCAAGTAAAGATGGGGTCATAATGGATTGGATGGCAATTTCTCTGGGTATCTGCATAAGCTTCTGTCATTGGATGTGCCCTAAATCCAATGCCAGATGTACTAACAAGCAGGCCATAAGAAGACACAGGAACTCAGAGACAGGGAGAAGGCCACGTGACCAGAGAGGCAGACGTGGAAGTGATGCAGCTGGGAGCCAAGGAGTGCTCAGGATTGCCAGCAACACCAGAAGCTAGAAGAGAGGCAGGAATAGCTTCTCGCCCAGGGCGTCCTAAAGGAACCAGCTCTGCTGATGTCCTGATCTCAGGCTTCTAACTTCCCAAACTGTGAGAGAATAAATTTCTGTTGCATTCAAACCACCCAGTTTGTGGTAATTTGTTACTGCAGTCCCTAGGAAACTAATACACATGTCTCCATCTCACGGTAGGCCAGTCTGCTTTGTCAATAGAATTGTCATGAAAAAAATCTATCACTCCATTCTCCTTTTATTGAACTGTAACAGATGTGGGGATAACAACATTAGGAATAAAAAGCAAACTAAGAGCAAGAAAAGAAAAAAAACAATTTTCTAGAGCATCTGTTTTGTAATTGCGACCTGTTTGAGATGCTCCTAAGTCTCCATTTGTACAGAAAGGGAACGAGGGGCCCACCCAGATCAAACAGAAGCACCAAGGACATCTTAGGAAAGATGTTAGTCGAGATGCATCTTCCTGGGCCTGCACACTTACACAAAATATACTCTGAGGTTAACAAAAAAGACTGTGGCTTTTTTTCAGCCATGCATGCTCTGGTTGGTAGTACCTGCTGGATGCTGAAATACAGGATTTTTGTTGATTAAGCTGTTTGCCCTATAATTTGCAAGGAGTGGAAGGTCAGCATTGCATGTAGGTATGGAGCTTAAAACTTAGCCTTCTAGAAGTTCCTAGCAGCCTTGAACAACCTTAATGTATAGACAGAACAGAAGAGCACAGGAATGGATCTAAGATGAATAGCACAGGGGATACCTTGTTTCTGTGTGTGTGTGTGTGTGTGTGTGTGTGTGTGTGTGTGTTTAGATCCTGAACTTGGTCATCAAGAGCTTTCTTTTAGTGGAGCCTAATTCCCCACCACCCCCAGCTTGCAGGCTGGTGCTGATTTCCTTGACTGCTCAGGGTTTGAGCGGCTGCGCTCTTTTCCATGCTTTTTAAACAGGAAGAAGTGTATGTGGCAGCATTGTTCTTTTGATCTGTTAACTTTTCCTAGTTCTTTATGAAGCATCCTTTGCTTCCTTCTCAGACTCTTGAGTGATTTAAAGGAAAAATCCTTGCATTTATATGCTCTCAGAAACCTAATGCTCCGAGAAATCCAATAAAGCACCACCACCAGAATTGTATTGGTGGTGAAGGGCATCGTGAGCTGACCACCCAGAGAGAGAACCTGAGGCGGTGGGCATAAAGAGCAAGCCGACATTACCTGGGGTGAGGCTGTCATCGAGTAGGGGTTTGTTAGGTTAAAACTGGTTTGCATATTTGAAAAAGAATATTTGCAATCAGAGGAGTTTGTTTACTCCTGGGTGTAATGAATATAAAGGGCTTTTCTTGCCTTTGCATCTCCCATAGTAACTTTGAATTCTCATATCTTTAGAACCTTGTGGTTTTAGAATCCAGAATGATCCTAGGTTTTCCCTTTGTTGATGTGCTTATCAAATTACTAGGTCACCTTGATTCCAATAATATTTTTAATGAGCCAGAAAATTGAAGCAATTCTCCTAGCCAAACCGCTGAATGGGTCTGTGGTCCTCACCTGCAGTTGTCAGACCTCTGCCTGGGTATTTTCTAAACACTTTTCCTTCAGAGTCCTGATGAAAGACCCCGTGTGGGTGAGATGGTGATTGCTGCAACCAGAGGAGAAGGAGAGGAGGCAGAAAGTTCCCTAGATCAGCTAGGAGCGCAGAGGGATCTGAGATATTCTTTTACTTTGTCTAAAACAACAATTAGCAGAATATAACAAAGAAACTCCCTGCAGCTCAGTCCCAGTCAAAGCACAAGGGTATAGCTGTCCCTGACAGCCCTCTGGACAGTCCTACCGTGTCCCTGCTGAAGTCCTACCACTGGACCCTTTGTATGGCTTTCTCTACTCTTCTGAAGCTTTATAACTTCCACAAGAAGTAGAAAGTTACAAGAGAGAAGGGATCAGGATAAATTTAGTCACTTGCGCCAGCAAGCTGTTTCCATTGGAGTTGTAAAGAGCAGGGGGAAGGCATTTGGATCTCAGGTGTCAGAATCATTTAAAAAAGAATCCCCATCTAAATACAAAACAAGCTTCAATTCAATAAGTCTTGAATAAATGATCTGAGCACAAACTCCAGCTACAGTTGCCTTCTGGCTGGCAGCAACAAGTGGGAAAGAATGGGACACCCCAGCATGGCCTCTGGGCATGTGTGTCTGTCCTATGAAAACACCCTCTGGTTTGGCACCACTTTTCCCACCTGGCAACTGCCTGGCTCCAAAGAGCTGCAGACAGGAGCATCCTGGCAGCATCGCATGGGCATTCTGATGGCAGAGAATCCGAGCTAGGTGGAGAGAGTTAGCCAGCCAGCCATGGCATCCAGAAGGGAAGCAAGATAACACACCTCTGTCTGCAATAACTCTATTGTTATTGTAAAAGCTGAATTGTTGCTTTGTAGGATTCCAAAGAGTTCATTTATTTATCTCTGCTTGACTTCTTTCCAAAAAGTGGTGGTGGCGGTGAGGGGGGTGGTGAGATTTGAAGAGATTTAGAGAAGGATAATACAACAAGAGTAGAACAAAATAGATTTATTGAAGAAAGGAAAGTAGAGCAAGAGAACTGTAAATGAGACTGTGAGGTGCCCAGATGGGCTGCTGCTGATGACATTTGTCCTAATTGCTGTTGTGTTTTGAGTAAAATGAGGGTTGAAGTCTGCCCAGTGCAGAGTGCTTTGTGCTGGGGTCACACACACATTTAGGGGAGAAGTGAGGCATGTCTGTGGCCCTTCAGTGGATCTGGGGGGATAAGCTCAACCTCACCTTACTATTGATGCCATGAGTCATAGTGTACAGTTTTGGAACTTGTGTTAATGAGCACTGAACGGGCAGGCCAAAGGTAGCAAGATTCTTTGGGAGTTAAAAAAAATAATAAGTTTTGTAAAACTAAGCAAGCCATTGTGGAGGTGGACTGGGGTAGGGACCAAGGGGGAGAGCAGACTCATATTAAAATCCTGATATAAAGTTCTAAGCAACGAATAAGAGGCTTAAATACATAAAGAGCAAGGCTAAATTTGGACCAATTTCCTGTGAAATCTCTTGTGTAATATTTTCAATTTGTGCTTGTTTAATGTGGTTTATTTTCCTAAGGTTCACGGTATAGGTTTTAAATTCAGCCTTGACTGCACACATGTGTTGAGAGGTTATAAAACGACAGCCAGCTCAGACCAGTCTCCAACTGGATGCCCTTTAGTGGAAAACATTACCTCCTTTTCAGTGCTTAAAATGTCTTCATAGGCTCAGACTTTGTCCTTTCCTACCCGGCCTCACCAGCACCAGCACATGACCAGTCACATGAGCACATGTAAGGATGCTAGGAGGGGCTTATGACTCCAGATCAAGAGTCCAGGACTATTTTGAACTGGTCTCTTGGCCCCTCTGTAGAAATAGAGGAATCATCTGAGGCCTCTTATCTTTGGCCTCTGATGTCCTGGATCACCTTGTGTCTAAGATGGGGTCATTTCTTAAGTATGGTGTCAATGTTTCCTGTGATCCAGGACCCATATTGTAACAGGATCCTCTTTTAAGAAAATCAGAGGAGATCTCTGTTATTCATGATACCTACTCTTTCAGACCTTGTGTCTCAATGGCTTGGCCTCTACTAAAGCTGTATGTCCTTAAAACAGAGGTTGTGCTTTATTCATTTCTGGGTCTCTGGCCACCATGTGACCTAATAAGAAAGGTGTAAGTGTGCATGCTCAGGTAGGTATAAAAGGGTTGGAAGAAGATATCATGTATGTGCATTCTTCGAATTTAAAAAATAAGAAGAGAACGATAGTTAAGATAATGAGCTTCTTTTTTTCTTTTTTGGTATTCTTCAGTACCTTGATATTCATCCATATATTCATATCAACAAAATATTCATTTTTTATTTATTCATTCAGCAAACATTTGCAAAGGACCTGTTTTTTTCCTAAGGACACACAAGCCTTACAGTCTTCTAAGTCTCTCTTCTAAAATCAAAAAGGACTGTGTGCAATTCAGTAACAGCCTTTCCTAAGATGGTGTGTGGTGATATTGAATTCTGGCATGTTCTACTCACCTCCACTGTATTTTTTTACTTATTCTTTTGCCTTTTATTATATCTTGGCTCTAGAATCTTTCTTGAGATTGTGTATCTGGGGCACAAGTGCTCAAGGAGTTGTTCCCCAAACCGCTATTTTTTTTTTTCCAAAAAGGAAAACATAATTACAGCCGGGTGCTGGCTTTCTCCCCAGCCATATAGTTTCTTCCCACCTGCCCAGCTTTCTAAATAAGTGTTGAGTCAGGAAACTAGAAACCAAGAAATGTAAGATTTGTATTATAGTCACTTTTCCTTTGAAATTCTACAACATGCAAATCTTCAAACATATAGACAAGCTTAAAGCATGGTGTATTTGCCACTGAGCATCTACAATGATCATTTCACTGTTCTTGTTTTGTCATACACTATATGTGTTATCTATCCCTCTAGCCATCCATTGATCCATGATAGTTTTTTGGATGCATTTCAAAGTAAATTGCAGATAGCAGTAACTCTACCTCTAACCACTACAGTAAATGTGTCATTAGAGCTTCATATTTGTTTACGGTTCTTTTTGTTGTTATTGAAGTTTACAAAAAGTGAAATGCAAAAATCTTATTTATGGTCATTTTTAGTGTTTGATGTCATTTTCCTATCCAGCCTTCCTCATATTCAATAACTAATTATAAAGATGGAAATGATTCTGCGATACTAAGGGTTCGCGTGTTGAGATGGTGGGATTCACCTAACTTTTGCCTGCCTGGTGATATTCGTTATAGGCAGGAAGCAGCAGGAAGAGACAGGGCTCCCTGCAGCTTCCATGTTAAAGCCCTCACTTTGCAAACTGCTTCAGCACCTTCCACCATGCCCACATGCCTCTCCTTCGTCTTGTCTTAAATCTCTTGTTGCTGAGACAATAGGAAAGGCAGCATACCTGCTGGTAAAGGACACCAACTTTGGCATCATTGGACCTAAATTCAAATCCAAGTTACATTGACTGAGAAGGTTGTAGCTAATCAGTGTCCCTTGTCCTCATCTATTCAAGTGAAGACAATATGTCCATCTAACGTTGTGATGCTAATTCAAAAAGACACTGTATGAAAATTACCTGGCACATAGTAAGTACTTGATGTCATTAGCTGTCATCCGTGTTGCCACCAAAATATCAGCTCCATTGTGGTGGTTAGAGGTTCATGAACTTGTGTGGATAGTCAGGTTAAAAAGACTTGAACATTTTTCAGATCCTCCAAGGGAATTTTTTGTGCAATCAATGAACTTTTTGAGAGACAGGGAAAATGTCTTTTTCCCACTCTTTGAATGAAAATGAGCATTGTTTAATTGCAAACCAGATGCCTACTGTTACTCCAGATAGAATAGCCATGGATTCTCCTTGTGATGTCTCTGCTTGAGTCCCCCAAGTCGTCTCTTAGCAAGGAAAGAAGAGTGGGCAAAGGACATCCTGTCTCCTCTACCCAGTTCCCAGGTCTGACTTCGACACAGAAAGTCACAGCATAGCTTATTTATCTCTCAAGCAGGATACCAACCCTCAGGTAGCTATGCTTACAACTCAGTAGTCTTCTTTAGCTTTTCTCCTCCCTTGTCCTCCATATTAGATCAGGCGCATGTTCTCTTCCACCCCAGCCTCATGTTTGGGGGGCTTGCATTGTACCTGCTCGTAACACTCAGCAAGTGTCCATGTGCTTAGGTTATGAGACTATTTCTTTGAAACCTACATGGGAGAAGTTTAACTTTTGCCAAGGATAAAACCACCATTGCCTGCCATTTTCGCCCACCTCCAGAAATGGGGAGGGGGCAGTTTAATAAAAGTTAGGAGGTATGGAACCTTGTTCCAGAAGGTGGGCAGGGTCCAGGGAAGACTGGTTGCTAGTGTCATCAGAAGATCAATAAAGGGACAGTCTGAGTCCCCAAAATTTTCTTTTCTATTGAGTCAGAAAATAGACTGACTTATCAGACTATGGGGTATAGAGGGGAGGTAAGAGGCAAAGCTAACTACATGCAATGCTAACATGGTATTGCTAATACTATCTTAGCAGTTTCCCAGCACTGTGTGCACGCGACCAGTGTGTTCTGGGCGAGCCAGACACTTGCTAGCACACAAGTGAAGGAGCACAAAGCTCCTATGCTGCAATTTCCAAATGAGTTGCATTTGGATAGTCATAACTGAGATGGAGCAATAATGCAGCGTTGGCTCTGAAATTAGAGTTGAACCAATTCTGATCCCTCAGTCCCTTTAAGTTCATCTTATCAGATCAGGCCATCATGGAGCAGATAGACAGGTAAGTCCCGGAGACCTCTGAACCCAATTAAAGTTATACCACAAAGAAATCAAACTCATGTGGTTTGCATTTCAGAGAGCTACATTTGGTGGGCTGTTCCTGTTTTAATTCGGTAACCTAATGCAGACCATGTGAACATTTGAAACGCTTTTAACAGTTAAACCAGCTCAAATAACACAAAACCAGAGCAGCAATAAAGAATGAATTAAAGCTGATTGCAACTGTGGCCAACATAATTTTTTTTTTCTTGCAAAGAACTTGGGGGGGATACAATGCAGAACCAGTGGGGGAAGAGACTGATATCTCTATTTTCAATTTTGAGTGAAGCAGGCGGTGCTTTTACTTCTTTGATTTCTTAAGCAAATGTTTGAAACAGATTAATTTAGAAGGTGTACTTAAATCTTGAAGGAATTTTGGATGAGGGGAGTAAAGATGGATGGCGTCCTTTAGAACTGAGAGCTTGAAGCGTGGTAGTTAGTAGCCCTACATCACCTTATGCTGCCTGGATGGTTGGTTAGCTCAGTGGAGAAGGTGCAGTGCTAACTAAGCCTGCAGAGGTCAAGAGTTCAATTCTGCTTGGGTCAATTAGCCGCATTCTGGAGGAGGTGGTGAAGCAAAACCTGTTCAGGTAGCACAGCCTGTACTTCCCAAGTGTCTGCATAAGGATCACCATGGATCATCAGTGGAGATGATGATAGGATTGGTTGACATGTTCTATGTACAAGATGCTCTCATAGATGTGCTCAGTAATAGCTATATAATCCAGTCACCGAACCCCTCTGTGCCTCAGTTTTTTATATGCAATATGCGGATAGCATTATGATCCTTATTTTACAGACAAAGAGATTTAGGCACAGAGAGGTTAAGTTTCTTGCCCAAGGTCACATAAATAATGAATGGCGGAACCAGTACTCAAACCCAAGTAGTCTGGTATGAATGGCTTCGGCGCTGCTGCAGCTACCCTCCTCTAGCAAGCCAACAACTCCAGCAAGACAAATCCAGATGCTAATAATGACAGCAAATGGCGTCAGCCTCAATCTGAGTTACTAGCCTCTGGCCAAGAAAGAAGTGACCATAACAATAGCCACCCTCAGACCTATTACTGTGTGTGATGTGTTACTCCATTTGTGTTGGTTGATTGAATTTCATGCACACATGGAAGATTTTGCCACAGGAATGGTTGGTGGGTGCCATCTCTAAGTGGAGAAATTTCTATGACTAACATCTTAGGAGATGGTGAATGTGCTTTGCATTCATTTCCCTGCAATTCCAGGCATTCAATGGGAGAGCCATGAGTGTGAGGGGAGTTAGCCACGGGCCCAGCCCTGCAAGATGTGCCACAGGTGATAACTAACTGCTTGCCACATTTCCCAGAATGTGCTGACTTTGTCAGAGATCCAAGGGAGGAAGGGAGAAAGGACCCATTAATTTTGGATCCATTAGTGACATAAAGCCTGCCAAGTGGGAAAGAGTAAAACTACAGGAAGAGACTCTATTTGCAAGCTCCTGAGAGGTTAGTCCCAGCCGTAGAGAGCCGAGTATCCACTGGTGGGCAAAGAAGCTGTGCTGAGCCCCTGAATTCAAGTTCCTTCCTGTGCAGTAGAGAGCCAGCTTGTCAATCACTTTTGCAGGCAATGCCAAGTTCATCTGCCTGACTTTAGCAAACACTCCCCCAGCCCCGAACCCCCCCCCCCACTGGATAAGAAATCTGCCTCCTTTCTCATGACAAAATGAAAAACGTGTCCATGTTACCCTTTGGACTCCCTAAACAAGATTTAAAATTATGAACTATAAATAAAAAGGTGAGGCTTATCACTGGATTCTTTTTCTTAGCCTCATAAATGATGTCAAACGGTTAAAGTATCTTAGAATAGGTAACTGCTTTCACAGCTCCATTCTGTTATTAGGGGGTGGAGTGGATTTAAATCCTAGATGAATATGATCTCTGTTCAGCTTAAAAGGAAGGGAAGTCTAGTGACCTCCCTCCTCCACTCTGGTTTCAAGGATTACAACCCACTTAACTCTCTTTAAGGCCTGGATAAATAGAGTCTGCCTCGTCTCCCAAACATTCCTTGAGTTATTGGTCTAGTTGTAGTTAGCTTTTGAGAAAAGTTTTCAAGTCTTCCCAGCCCCCTTAGATTGGCTCTGAACTCATTCTGTGGCACCCCCAGGTGATCCGTCATGAGTGTGCCATATACTAACTGGACTGTGGGCACACCCAGTGCCTGGAGCAGAGTAGACTATAGGTAGATAATTACCAAAGAGCAAACGGGAATGGAGCAAGGTGGAATAGGACCCTGATTGGCATTAAGGATAAAAATCCATGTTATACCTAAAAAAATATTTTTCATATCAAAAGTGTGAGCATCAACTTTCAGAATAAGTTACCTGTAATAGCACCCTTTACATATGTGAGTCCCAGGTAACCAAAGCCCTGGACATCCAAGGAGTTTCCCACTAATTCTTCCTCCTCATTCTCCTAAAATTGTGAATTTCCATCTGGCAGCTCTACAAGCCACTCCAGCTTCACAAGGGCATGAGGTTCTCTGATCTTTATGTGGTTCAAGACCATGAGTTGCCATTAGTCTCCGGACACCCTACTTGGTCCCTGAACATCCCTCAGGTGTTTCTAACTTTAGTTACTTGATAGATATTTCTTGAGCCACCCAGTCCCCATGCCCCCACAATCCAGTGTCAGTGTTCTTTTCTATGCCTGCCACTTAGTATTATAGGACCCCTGCTTAAAGTTAAAATGAGTTTAAGGTAGTTTAGTGATATGCCCAGCTTTTAAAATTTTTCAGAACAATTTTGCCTAACCTTCCTAACCAAGTCATGCTGTACTTCTAGATGCATCTCCTAGTGGGTAATGGTTAGATAGGTATTTGTATGAATATTCAGTTAATATTCATCACCTTCACTAGACTCTTATTCCATGAGCTCAAAGATCAGATCTATTTTTTTCTTTCTACCTTTCCCTTACTTGTTTCCAGAGCTTATCATGTTGTCTGACACATAATAGGCCCTTCATGAATTTTTAGGTATATGAACTATCTATATTATGCATATATACATATTTATAACATGTATATACATATATATGATGAATGATCAATAATATAATTTAAAATTAAGTTTTGAAGAGTCTATCATTTTTTTTTTCTGCTTCTACCTCAATTCCTGTGGTGTACCCATACCATCTTTGGTAGGTTCTGTTTATATCTCACACTTTCTAATGCTGGTATCCAGTTGTGAATCTAAATTGACCTTTTAGGCATAAATAACTCTGGCAGAGTCTGAACAAAAAGAGGCCTCCTCTTTCTACTTCTCAACCCTTTCCACCAGCACAGTCTTAATTTCAAAGCTAGTGATGAAGATTGAACATGGAAAAGGGTCTGGCTTATGGCTTTTTCTTTTGGCAGCAGCGACCTAGGGAATAATTTAGAGATCACATTTCAGACCCATTTTGTGCACCATCAAAGCAAAGTGGATAGGAACCGATGCTTTTGAAATTGGAGGGGCCAGCCAGTTTTCATGACACTCCGGTTGAAGTTCCCTGGCGTCACAAGCTCAGCAGACGGATGTCACGCGCCTACCTCTGGTATGGTGTTCTGGGTTCCTTGGGAAATACGATCCCTGGTCTCTCTTTCATCATGCCTACCACAGTGCTTTAGGCAAAGACCTCCTAAATCACAACATCACACAACCCTGTCTACTCGGTGGACCTCAATGTCGAGATTTCTTTTTCTCTTTTTTTTTTTCCATTGTTGGGAATTGAACCCAGGGACTTGTAGATGCTAGGCAAGCATTCTACCCCTGAGCTATCTTCTCAGCCCCAAAATTGGGATTTCAGTTCCCATTCTGTCTGGCATAATATGGTGCAATTTTTATGAGATTGTGGGGGTGCAAGGCAGCTGCATAGAATGTGGTGAGTGTCTCCCCCCACATCAAACATAAATAGTATCACCCAAAATTATTTTTACTAAATATTCAGGTAACCAAGCAAATGGGGACCGAGACGAAACTGTCACTTCAAAGTCAGTGACCCTCTAACTCACACAAACTTCAACTTTACTCTTTCCAAAGGGCAAAAGAGAGTATTCAGCCATCCTGGATATCTCAGAACTGAATTTCTTGCAGTGCATTGCATATATTACAACAAAAGTATGATCTAAACTGCAACTTATTTCCATAACAGCACGCTGGGATCCAGAAGGAGTGAGTCACAGTTGCTGAGAAGCATCTCAATTGCTCACTTTGAACAGTTTGTATTAAATTATTGAAAGGAGAATACACTAGAATTGTCTCTTCCTATTATTCCATCCAAATAAAACAAGTTTCTTTTGCCATGAGCAAACTCTTTTGTACTGGTTAAGAGCATGAACTCGTGGCCAGAGAGACTGGGGTCCAAGGCCTTGCCCTGCCAATTAACTGCTATGTGACCTTGGACATGCTTAACCTTCTCCATGCCTCAGTTACATCATCCCTAAAGTGTGGATAAGCAATAAAGTTACGTAGCTGTCATCAGAAATAGATGAGACAATACATATGTAAACTATTCAGCATTGTATTCATTATAAGGACACAAAGCATTAGCTATTATTACTATTACTATTGTTATTAACACATGATAGTGATTTTCAATAGTGAGAAGAATTTCAGTTTGTTTAATGACTCAGAGCCAAGATAGTATTGTACAGTGTTGATTCCAACACACTCCCTGCTTAATTTGCCCTGGGACCAAGCCCATGATTTGGTATGAACTCTGAAATGTGTGATGTTCTAGCCTGAATGCAAAAGCGTGGTTAATGGATAGTTAAACCTTCCAGAAGCAAACTCAGAAGTTGCTGGTTCCATTTTCTCTTTGGCAGAATAAGCAGTGTAGTTCTTTTCCTTTCCCAGCTAAAAAATGCCTGTTGACAGGACAATCTTGGAACCCAAGGGTTGGATAAATAGGAGTTGAATGAGATCTTCCATTTGATCCTCTATTATTGTTTTCTGATGAGGTGTAGACATTTGGCCACCAGGAGCAGCATTGTCTCAGGAGCAATACAAGAGAAGAACATACCCTTTTGCAAGTGGAAAGTTGATCTCCTGGTCCTGCTTACTCTACCTCAGTCATTTTCAACTGGCCCTTGGGAACTCTGAAGGATATGTCATTTCCAGTGCATTCTTCACCAATAAAATGTGATAATAGTGCCTTGGGGAATGGCTACAGGGCCAGATCAGAAAAGATCAACAGTGGATCTGGAGGGTCTGGCCTAGGTGCTATTTATATTTTATGCAAGTAATCCTGCAAGGAGCCCAATGTCAGTTTGGAGGTTTCTTTTAATTTGACCTTGAACCAGAATTAGGGGAGTAAGTAATTAGTCCTTAGACCCATCCTAGCACCACATCGGTCTTACTTTTAGAACCTCCTCTCCTGTCTCATGACTTTGGGCCCTTGGAGAGCCATGGCATTGCTCAGAGTCTTTTGGGTTCTGCTTGAGGAGGATTCCCAGCCCATGTGGGAACCGGGATGCTCTCTACAGTGTCAACCCAAGTAATCAACCAAGAGATTCTCTAAAGATAATGGGTTTGAGAAAGGAGAGCGTTGTCCCATGGTAACCAGAGTGTATTCAAGGAGGTTGGCAAAGAGAAGCTTTTAAAGGAAAATGAGGAAGATTACATAAATTACTCCAAAACAGTAATCTCTGTAACAAGGTCCATCAATCCAAGATTTGACAGGCAGCGATCGGTCAGAGGTCCTTATGGGAGTGTTCTTTCTGTGGATTGTAGCGGCCTTCACGCAGAGAGGCCTTTGTGATGGTGCTTGTTGTCAGGCATGTGTGTGTGAGAGCCACTCCTTCATGACCTCCTGGATTTAGTTGATATAATATTTTTGTGAAGGTTGACAGAAGCGACTCCATTTTCCTTCTGAGAGCTTTCACAAAGGTACAGGAGAACAAAATGGAAAAAAAAAGAACACCAGGCTTCATCGGACTTCCTTCCACCGGAGCTAAAAGTGAGAATGCATTTAACTACATTTGAATTCTGAGGAGAAAAATGGACCTGCAATTCTACTTCTTTGGCAAAGAGTTGATTTCCCTTAGTCAGAAAAGGCAGCAAAGGGGCAGAAATTAAGATTATGTATTTATGAACTTAAGCACTTTAACGGGTTATCTCATTTAAGAGAGGATGTGTGAGAGGAAGGCATGACCATTCTGAGGGCGAGAAGGCTCTTTTGTGAGGGGTGTTGGAACATTTTTGAAGCTACCATCAAGAGCATCATCCGGCACTTGATTTGTGAATTATTTCTGTGATCGCTAGACTTCCTTGAAGAATTATAACAATTCCTTGTGACGCATGTGGCCATTTTTTGTGTCCCAGATTAATTAGCGATGGCTGGTCCATTAAGCTAGTGTAATATCACTCACCTCTAACCCAGAACTAGTGATTGAACATCTTGTGGGCCCGACTCCTTCTTTCCTTGACTCTATCCATCATTACTTTATCCCTCTGTTGACTTGGCCTTGCTCAATTTACATTCTGCAGGTTGACCTGACACACGAAGAAGAGCCACACAGATAGAGCTGGGAAGATTCCCCTGCAGAATTTAAAGGGGTCTTGGTTTAAAATAGGGCAGAAATATTTTTATGCTCTATGGTGGATTTTAAGGAGGCTTTCATTATTCATTTTTGATAAAGGCGAAGAAGGGCATCTCGGGCCTTTTGTTTGTTTTTTACTATCTTACATAATATAGAAAAGGCAAAATGAGACTCACAGCTCTTCCAAGTCAGTATGTTCTACACAGAACTTCAACTCTCCTCCTGTTTGGGTGGCTGACAGATTTTGACAAGAATTTTCTGAAGGGAAAGGACGCCTGCTTTTGTGTAGTAAGTTCCACAAGATTAGAAACATTCCCTTTTCTTCAAATCATGTTGGCAATTTGATCTGGAGGATGTGATTGAAGTCCCAGCTTTGAACTAAATTATTTTAGCTTAAGTCTTTCTCTTAAAGTTCCATTTAAGTTCATTTAAAGAATATACAGGATAGATACGAGAGAGAGTTTGAGGACTGAGCAGGAAAAACTCACTCAAACCCAGCGTTCACGTTCAGAGTACTTCTGATTCCCAAAGAGCAACGTTTTATCCACCAGCAAGCAAGCAGTGCTAATATGCTGCACAGTCCTGGATTTTCTTTTTCAAATAATGCTAATTATAAAAGATGTGAAAAGAAGCATTTACACACACACACACACACACACACACACACACACACACACACGACACTTAGGTTTCATCCTTGCCCCACTGATTAAAATTCCATCTAGGAGAGTATCTGGAAGTATTGAATAATTTTATAAGATAACATTAGCAAGCACTTTGGTCAGATATTAACACAGTGTGCACATGGGGTTGGGGTGGGGAGTGATACAGAGGGAAGGTCCTTTACAGACACTTTGTGTAGCTGAGATGGATGCCCCATGCCTCTGGAAATCATGAGCCCCTATGTGAATGATAGACCCACGTAGCTCTGAACATAGCTCTGCACAGCACTGTATTTTATAATCTATTTCTATATGATGAATCAGTAACAGTGAGTCTTAAATTTGGGGGCAAGCCAGAACTAACTAACTCACTCTCTCTCTGTCTCTCTCTGTCTCTCTCTGTCTCTCTCTCTCTGTCTCTCTCTCTCTGTTTCTCTCTCTCTCTCTCTCTCTCTCTCTCTCTCTCTCTCTCTCTCTCTCTCTCCATGTGTGTGTCTTTAGCTTCCCCACCCACTGGTGTATCTTTAGCTGGAACTTTGTCTTCATAAGCAGCCTAACAAGTCAGACACAGACAAAATGATGTGAATCCTTACAGAGTGATCTTTAAGACACTACTCTCCATCCTTTGGCGACATGCCTTGCCTCTGTAGAAAGGCCATCTGTGACTTTATTTCTATTTCTTACAAAGTTCACTGGGTATCAACATGTGAGTGATAAAAGAGATGGTGGCCACACTGTGAGGATGGGGACAGGGACTGTGGTGAGGAGTGGGAGCCTGTGCAGGTGTCGGACGACACTTCCATTACAGGGACTCCCGTCTCCCCTTCCTCCAATCCGACCCTTTGCCCTGCTGTGCCCCCAGATCTTCCTTTCTCCTTGGTTCTCGTAGCTGCTGTTCTCTAACACACCTGCCTCTCTGAGTTCCCTAATGTGCCTTGGTGGTTTGGAGAGAAAATACTATTTGAAGCTGAGATGGCTGAACAGGAAGCGGAAAAGGGATGCACAATGGTCTTGACATCTTGCAGTGTCCAGACCAAGACTGGGCATTAATCAGAGCAGACTGACTGTGTGAAGACCGGGAGTTATTTCATACATGCACAGTCTTTTTCATCATGGCTTTCATGAGAATCCATTTTTGAGAAAACTCACCATAGCAGGCAAATATCTTTGTGTGTTTAATTGTGTGAGAACTAAGAGCAGGAGTAAGTGGATGGGAGAAGTGGAATAGCCAGATAATGCACACTTTATGGACAAGAGCCAAGTTTTGCATGCTGGGCGCCTTGATATACACTTGTAATCCCAGCAGCTCAGGAGGCTGAGGCAGGAGGATCACAAATTCAAACCCAGTCTCAGCAATTTAGCAAGGCTTAAGCAACTCAGGGAAACTCTGTCTCTAAATAAAATACAACAACAAAAATGGGCTAGGGATGTGGCTCAGTGGTTAAGTGCCTGAGGTTCAATCCAGGTACCCCCCCCCCCAAAAAAAAAAGGTTTTGCAGGCCAGACAGTCTTTTGAAACTTTTAGTTTGCTTCAAAATTCAGTGTGAGACAAAGGTATTATTTCTATTCGATTACAAATGAAAGGTAAAATGGGAAAGAGTTATGCCACTAGCCTGTAGCCAAAGGCATGAGGTAACTGGAATTGGAGCCATCAAAAAATATTCTAAATACGTTGCTAAATATGTGTTCATTCCTAAAGGAGAAATAAATAGCTAACCCCAGATTAACACGTTCCTGTCATGACTTACACCAGCTCCTTGTCAGCCTCACTCCCCTAGGGTTTCTGCAAAGCCTCATTTCAACCAATATGGATTTTGTGTTCTTTTTTCTTCCTCTGTCCATTTTCTAGTTGGATGCATTTAATCCAAAATGAGGGAACAAAAGGACCAAACGAGAGCAATAAGTAAAATCTCCCCAAATGGATTTCCTCCCTCTAAATAATTGCCATGCTGGTCTCCCTTTGGGGAAGCTTGGATCTTCTTTCATTTCTTCTTCTTGGAGGGGTGGGTCGGAGGAGGTGATGCCTGGGCTCTACATGGTAAACTTCAGTTAACAAGTGAGCGTGGGGGTGGAAAGAAATTGATCATGAGACACAGAGGGAAAAGCATCCATAAAGACCAGAGCAATGTGAGACAAAGGATTGGAAATACAAAAGGCATTGGCAACTAGGTGAGCGGATGGACTTTTTGTAGGCAGCAGCATGGTGGTTATACAGTGTTGAGGGCACAGGCTCTGGATGGAGCCCCTGTGAGTCTGAGCATACCACCTGGTAGATGTATAACCAGAGAAAAGAGATCTCATGCCCTCCAGGCCTCAATTTCCCCATCTGTGAAATGAAAACAGCAACAGAGGCCTTTTCACAACCACTGGGCACATGGTCATGTGTCTTAAGAGCTATAGAAAGGAAAGACCAAATTTTACTCTTGTACCTTCTTGTTGTGCTGGGAATATTTCAGTGTATGAAATGACTGAAAGACTAAGCAAAGGTGGGTCAGAACTACTCAGTAGATTGCTAATTAAATTCTTCTATGTGGGAAAAAAAATTAGCTGTCTCTTAAAATCCTAGACTCTCTGGAAGCCATTGAAGCTTTACTGTAGTTAAATTGCCAAATTAAAATCTAGGGAAAAAAATGTGAATCTAGGCAGAAATTTTTTGCTAGTTTTTGAAAGTACAATGAAATTAAGTTATATAATTAAGAACTTGATATGGTTACCAAAAGGTATAAAACCCAAAAGGTGAATGTATAATACTTTTTACTCGATCGATTTGTGAATAGATGATGGTGTGGCATGTTTTTATCTGGTAAGGGCACTTCTTTTTACTTCATACTACTAATTTGGGCAGGGTCAGAATTCACAAATCTGGACTATTTTAAAGAGTGCATTTCTAAAGGTGCTTCTATGGGTGAGTGGTTAACCCTGTGTGGTACACTCACACTACGGAGTATCATTCAGCAATAAAGAATAATGAGCTACTGATGTGCACTGTGACCTGGAGAGATCTCAGGGGAATTAAACTTAGTGGAAAAAGCCAATCTCAAAAGGTTAGCTAGTGTGTGATCCTACTTATGTGACATTCTTGGAAAATGACAAAATTATAGAAGAAGTGGAAAGCATTTTAGTGACTGCCAGGAATTGGGGTTGTTGGGGATGCCCTGGCGGTAGGGTATCATGAGGAATCTTGATGGTGATGATGGAACAGTTTTGTGTCTTGATTTGATAATGGTTACCCAGACATACACACATGAGAAAATTTCATGGAACTGATGCACACACATGAGCTCAGGTCATGCAAAACAAGTGAAATCAGAATAACCTTCGTGGATGACACCGATGCCAATTTCTCGCTTTAGTTTTTGCACTATAATGATGCAAGATGATACCATTGGGAGGAAGCTGGGTGAAGGGTACATAGATACATACGTCCTGGTATGTTTTAATGCAACTTCCTGTCAGTCTAAAATTCTTTCTAAACAAAAAGTTAAAGAATTAAGGAGATATTTACTTCTGAGTTGATGGTTAGTGTGTTGATTTCCACAAGTTAACCTGACATGATGAGGTGATTCCCCTACAGGTGCTCATGATCACCACTAACACCACCAGTTGACTGCTCTTTGTGAGCATCTGAGGGTCATCAACTGTGTCCTACCCCCAAATGAATACATGCACTGTATCCCACGGCCTCCAGATGAGTGTTCAGTGACAGAGCTTTTTTTATTTTTTTCTTTTAAAAATATTTATTTTTTAGTTGTAGTCAGACATAATAACTTTATTTTATTTATTTATTTTTATGTGGTCCTGAGGATCAAACCTAGGGCCTTGCACATGGTAGGCGAGCCCTCTACCGCTGAGGCACAACCCCAGCCCAGTGACAGAACTTTTAAGTACAATTAGATGAACACTAAAAAAACCAAGCAGAGTAATTATTTTCCCACAGCCCGGAAGACTTAGCTAATATCATCCACTGAGCTTTCTTTGGATTGAGTCTATCTATTGAGGCCTTTGATCACCTGTAAAGATGTGGGCAGCCATTCCTCAGGATCCTTGTTCCATGTTGTACCAGTTCCCTTATCTGTTTCTGCAGCCTTCCTAACTCAGCCAGATGGCAAGCTGAGAGGTGGTTGCTTTTGGCTTGCAACACTGTTCAGAGCTTGGGCATCCCCACCAGATGGAAGTTGTCTCAGAGTTGGTCTTTGTTGACAGTGGCCTCTAATGAGCTATGACTGCAGTCTGAATGTGTGTGACATCCTGGTATGAAAGTTGATATTTAGCTTGTGGATCTTTCAAGAAACATGATGCTTTTGAGAAATAACTAATTTTTCTGGGACCCTTTTGTGCCCATATTTTGGATTTTGGATTTTTCCCCCCCATTATGGTTCAAAATCTGGTAAGCTTTATGCCCCTACATTTTAGTCATTTAGTTAGAAGTTATGGCCAGTGGTGCTATGAGTTTAGCAAACAGAGGGTGGGATGTTTGCTGTGGATTTAGGAGTCTTTTGGTAACATAACTATATTCACAGAGGTGTAACTCTTATCGATATGAGGAGGAATGTGACCTCAGGGGATCTGTGGCTGAGATCTGGGTTGTCTCACAAGTTTAAGGGCAGTGCTTAAGTAAGAATATGGTTAGTACACAACGTTTAGCAAGATAGTGTGCATAAAAGGATACAGATCCTTGACATTGTGTGGTCCTTGAATGTTTTGAAACCATTTGAGGTAGATCTTTTTGTTTTTCAAAATTCAGGTAAGGGGGGAATAACACTACCCCTCTACTTTGCTCCTTTTCCTTCTCCTTTTTCTTCTTTTTTTGACAAGGGGAAAAGCTAAGAGTAGAAGGATCTTGACTTAATCATTTTAAAATTTTTTTTTGTCATACATGGACACAATACCTTTATTATTTATTTATTTATTTATTTATTTATTTATTTATTTATTTAATGCAGTATTGAGGCTTGAGCCCAATGCCTCACAGATGCTAGGCAACTGCTCTGCCACTGAGCTAGAGCCCCAGCCCCGGGTCTTGATTTATTGAAAGCACCACAGCAGGACATGAGAATGAGGACTAGTGATGCAATTGTCTCCTTACTCTTTTTACTAGATTTCACCATCTCTACCCACAGTCTGTATACCAAAGAAATATGATTAATTCTTTTTCTATCGTATTGAATATAAATGTTGGGCAGATTTTTTTTTTTTTTTTTTTTTGTGGTGCTGGGGATTGAACCCAGGGCCTTGTGCATATGAGGCAAGCCCTCTACCAACGGAGCTATATCCCCAGCCCTGGCAGAATTTATTCTTATGGTGAGATTTTGGGTTATTTTCTGCCATCAGATACACATGAGAATGCAAGGATAGCTTTGATAAATGTCAGTGAATGGGTCCTTTATATGGCCGTTGATCCTTTGAACAGTTAGTTAAGAGGATTGTAAACCTCTTTATCACCGAACTAGAAAATACAAGGCAAGATTTCCCACTGGATAGTTCTTGGTGCCAACCTTCCATTCCGAAGAATCAAACATTTTGTCCTTTAATAGTTATTTCTATATTAGTGGTTCGATTAACCTGCTTGTTGTGTCTTTTATTAGTCAGATAATTTACCCAATTAATGAAGTACCATTCTATCTAGGGCAGTAATCCAGTAGATAATTTCTCACTAAGTAATGCAATATTTATTAAATATATAATAAGATAAAATAATAAGATATAACAAAAGTCAGGAATATGGCCCTCTCTATATTTCTTCTCTGTGTAGAGCATGTTGGTTGTTTTATGTTTTGTATCCTAGGTATATTTTCTTTTGGTGTATTATAATACCATTGATTAAAATAACTATTATTGAGATTGAAATGATTTTTTTTCAAGAGGAAAGATTCTTAATGACAAACATGACTCTTAAATAAATCATTTTAACCAATGTATCCCTTTACTTTATTTTAAAAAATGTAAATTGATTTATTACTGGCATCAGACCCCAGGGACCTGAAAGAATTAGTATTTTCTTCCAGTCACTGTGTGACAACAGCTCAAAGGATACTGGAATCCAAGACTTGACAGTTTATGTGAATGCTTGGATCACATAACAATTTATGTCTTTTCTCATTTAAAAAAAATAAGAAGAAGTCAAGTCAGAGGGAAGTAATGAAAGCCATCAAGAAAGGGAAGAGCCTGATAATTTTGGTAATTTGATTTCTGCTGACCCTAAGGGGGCTTATAAATACAGGACTGAGTCCCCAAAGAACTGGATCCCTTCGTCTGATCCTAACAAGAGAAAGAAAACCGATGGAGTTAAGTGGTGGTAGGGAAGGTTTCAGCTTGTGTGACAGCAGTAGTGGGAGATTCCTTTTGCATTTTGCCTGAGTTCTTTTAGATATTGTGAGAGGACCCGGGTCTTCCCCTGATCTCATCAACGTGCATTTATCTCACATCTGATTCCCAGACAACACTGCAGGCATTTGTGGGAAAGCAAATCCAAAGAATCTTATTTTCTCTTTTTGGCCTTCATGCTTGGAATTCCCTTATTCCAAAAATATCTTTTTGGGGAAACCCAAACAATGTACTAAAATTAATACCCCCAAAAGGAAATGAACTGGCATTGACCTTTATTGCTTCCTGCTCCTTATTTCCTGCTATTTTAGCAACTTTCTAAAAAATGGCACTCATTCATCTTGGGTCTTGTTATCAATGCTGAGGTTGCTCTTCTGGCCATGAGGCATAGGAGTAAAGGGGAATGGGGTTTTGATTAAAATGCCAGGTTTGGCAAAAAGGCCATCAGAGAAGTAAGACACAAGGATTGCATTTGGCATGATATCACTTGCATGAAACAGGCAAACTGTTCTACAGTGACATAAAGCATGTTGGTCTAGAGAGGGAAGCTAATTGCAAAGGGGCATGGGAGAATTTTTTGAGTGACAAAAAATGTCTGCTATTTTTTGTGTATTGGTGGTTACATTGCTGTATGCATTTCCCCAAACTGGACAACTGCATGCTTGAGGTAGACAACTTTTATTACACTTTATCTCAATAAAGTTGTTTTTATAAAACTTGAATTAAAATAAGATTTGGAAAGCTTTACTACCAACTCCCTGCTTGTCTTATAATCTTGTCCTTAATACAGAGGAAATGTGTTTAGGATCATATTTGGATAGCAACCATTACTTTTATATTTTGTAAGACTAAAGCATCCAGGAAAGAGAATTTATTTCACCAAGGAAGGCTCTCCCACCTAATTTGAGATGTTTACATTCTCTTCTTCAAGAAATCCCATGCCTATGATAAAACTATTATTTTAAACTTAAAAAAAATATTAATTTCACTGTTACTTTGTTGTGACACTGTGACACGCGCAGCATCTCCTTGATTCTATCCCACACTTTTATGACCTTCCTGGCACCCACCATGCTATTCCTGCTCAGCTTTTGAGTGAGAACAGCTACCTATCTCTGGAAACAGGGTTCCCTTGAGTAGTAGCAAAGGAATGTGCAGATATGCATCAGGGTCATGAAGAGACTTTTCAGAGGCTGGAAAGCACCAGTGCATGTCTACTGCACCCAATGACAGGAGGATCCATCCGAAATAACAGGCTGGATCTGCTCTGCTGTCATTGGAGAAAATTGCATCTGTTTTGGTATTTGCTTTGTGGATTTGAAAAACTTCCAAACAGGTGGGATTTCAGAGATTAAATGAATAGACACTTTGGGTTTGTTAGAGGACCAAACTCTTCAAGTATGATGCAATGGAAAGAGGTCTCATACTTTTTTTTTCTTTTTTTTTTTAATTTCTAAAACCACAAAATGATGAAGACCACTGACTTTGACCCCAAGGAAGATCAGTGTCCATAGGTTTTTCTTCACCATGTGCATACTCAGAAAAGATATTATTCTAACAAGATAAAAAAGCGAGACTGACTTGGTTTGCTTTTACGGCTCACAGCAGTACAGTTAAACTGAATTCCTCTTCCTCGCTCTGGCTTCCTTTGTTTTCCTCCAGACTTTGCCCTTTGAAATAAACACTGAACAGCACAGGACATGGCATTTCCTGGGTAGTGTCATTGGCTGAGAGCTTTGTTTATTAATCATGACATTAGAGCTCTGAGAGATCTTGTAAGGCTTCTTCTTGTAACACACACACACACACACACACACACACTCACACTCACAAATTCCCTTTGTCCTTCATTTAGGTTTGTGTCTTTTCTTATTTTTAGGAGAAGGCAATACAAAGAGTGTCATGTTCTGGCCCCCAACCCCCACCCCTTATATGCCTTCATGGATCTCGTACTTTTTCCATGTTCTTTTCTGTTGTGATTTTTAGATGCTGCTGTATGGGGTGGTGGTGGGGGGGGGGGACGTAGATGGTAAGGATAGGATATTGGCAGTAAAATATCAGAAAGTAAAATACCTTTTGGGAACTTTGGGGTTTATTTATTTTTTTAAAAAAAAGGGAGGGGGGGTGAGTTGTTAAAGAGGAACTAGTAAGTAGTTGAAACTGCTCTCTAGCCTTTAATCCAAGCCAGGCAGAGTTGGGCTGTTCCAGAAGCTGCTCTGGAACTTAATATTTTGTTCCCACCTCTCTGCCTTCCCTCTTCCGCCCTCCCCACAGCCCAGCACATTAACCAGGCCTAGATCCCAGGCATACAGATATGCATCAACGACCCTAAAATTAGTTTAGAAAAGCAGATTTCCTTGTTCACTCCTCCAGAAGTCATTCACACTTTTTTTTAAAGCCAGGATGCTGAAGTTCATTAGGCGAAGGGGCAACGTGATGGCCTGACATGTGCTGATGTATGAGCAACCCTCGGATCAGTTAAGGTTAATGATAGGGACTATGGGTTATATGTAAGCATAAGTATCACCAGACTCAAATATGAGAAGAATGGGATCTCAATATTTCTTCTTAAATCACCTTAATTTAGCAGAAGAATTTTATCATTATTGGCATAAATATTAATCAATAGCAATTAGTCATCAGTGTTCGTTTATAATCTATGACCTACTTGTATATCATATTATATCTATGGTAGTAATAAGAAAGTCAAATAACTCCTCTTGGAGCTTAAAGTACAATGTCAGGAGTGCAACTTTAAATAGCTTTGCAGATATATTTTCTGAAAATGTAGACCTGAGATATATTTGCAGCCACTGGCAAAAGGATTCAGTAATCATTTGAATTAGCACAGTGGTTCTAGTGTAATAAATTGTGTGTTCAATTAATTCTGGGGAAATGTGTGCTTCTCTGTTGCATCTTATGCCTGGCTTAGTTTCTTTTAGGTAGTGGGTCTGTGGAGCAGTCTATTCTTTGCTACAGTACCATTTGAGCTGTGCTGCCATTTTCCTCTTTGGTTAAATTTCTCTCCTTCTATTTTTTTTTGGAGGGGGTGGAGGTTACTGGGAATTGAACCTAGGGGTGTTCTACCACTAAGCAATATCCCAGCCCTTTTTATTATTATTTTTTTTAATTTTATTTTGAGGCAGGATCATGCTGAATCTGGCCTTGAACTTGCAATCCTCTTGCTTTAACCTACCCGAGTTGCTGGGATTACAGGTGTTCAACTAGCATGCTCAGCCCTATCTTGTTGAATTTCTGAGCCCTGACCTCACTTGCATCCAAATGCAATAGCTTTAGAGCCCGTTTTTTCAGAAGGATTTGCTCTGGGATGTTGGTTGAATCTAGAGCCCCTCTTCTGTCTTTTACATAACACAAGGAAAGGGCTAGACAAGCAAAGGCCCTGGTTCTTTCTATTGCTGTCTTTAGCAAGTGCCTCTTTAAAATGATACTTGTTGAAGAAATGCAATCCTTGCACTGGATAGAATACATTTTTGCTCTCCCTTAGCCTAATGATAAAACAAAAAGAGATAGTTTTAAAGTAGAACAGTTCCCTTGCATATATTTTTGTTTTTATTCATTTTTGGTCACATGGAAATTTTTTTTTCTTCCCTTCAGCCACATTTTGGCTCAGTGGTTCAAATCTGGCCATGAACCATGGCGGTGTGGGAGTATGTTGCACCCCAGTGCCTGGGGGTAGTTTGTCTCCCACGACAACAGTGCTGCCCAGCTGCAGGGCTGGTGGCTTGGTGGTGGAAGCCCACAGCTGTCTTGCACACTGGCCTGGCACAAATGCCAGAGGGAGATGATAGATAGGTGGGCAGCAGGGTCAGAGCAGGAAGGCAAAAAGGTCAGCTGATGACCACAGACTGTCTGAGCTGCCGTGAGCAGGGGACCTTGAGAGCCTGGAATCTATGTCCTGAGTGCCACCCAGTGGGATGTGAATAGCTGTTTCAACGTGGTTCTCAAGCCACGAGTCAGAAGCCTCCTGGGGCCACTAGCAGAGACTTCATAGTTTTGTTGAGCAGCTTCTCTGGCCTCCCAGGCCCTGTGCTCCTGCTCTAGGTCTCTGGCACTCTCTTCCAGTCCCTGGAGCACATCTTTCATGGTCTATGGTTATGCTCCAGCGATGTCTCCTGTTCTTGAGTTTCTTTCTGTGTCCCCTTTGCCAGCTGGGTGATGGGAGTGAGCTGCCAGGAAGGGAAGGGGATGGCGGGAAGGTGGTGAAAGGCATCCTCAGAGGTATCTGGCTTTGGGTTTTTACAGAAGTTGATAGCATTGGGCTTAGTGACCACAATTCAATTATAAGCACCACACAGCCATCCTGAGTGACTAAATTCTTGCCAAAAACTTCTCTGTAAAGGCGGCTGCATTTTTGTTAGCCCTGCCTGATGGATTTTTAAGTATATTAACCACATACATTCACACAAAAGGCAAAATTTACTGCCTAAACAGAGGGCCCTAAATCCCCCAGGCTGAATAAACCCAATGAAAACACAAGAACTGCATTTACAGGCCTCCCGAAGATAAGAATGCAACCTTTAAAAAGGTTTCTTCAAATGAAAAATGGATGGCTGAGCTGCTAATGGCCCAGTAACCGAGGAATTTAACTCTTCTCTAATGTGCAAGGACCTCGGATCAGTTCCAGCTTCTGGGAATGGAGGATTTGCACCACAGGTTTCGGCATGGTGCTGGCCCTGGAGGTCCAGTCAGTGGCTTGGGAGATTTAATGCCACAGTGGAGGACAGACTCACTTGTCCGCTGTTGTGTGCCTGTTTCTTGTGTATGTATGTACATTAGTGTGAGTGTGTGTGCATTAGTGTGTGTGTGTGTGTGTGTGTGTGTGTGTGTGTGTGTGAGAGAGAGAGAGAGAGAGAGAGAGAGGGAGAGAGAGAGAGAGAGAGAGAGCAGGGTGTACCTGGTAGTTGTCTGTTGAGGGGAGATGCATAAGCCAATGAAGGGGTACATGTGTGTCCCCAGGTTTCCCTGGTTTGAATGGGGTGGAGGTAAGAGACTTAAGAAAGTACCTTCCCTTTCAACTTGGTGGAAATACAGGTGTACCTCTTAACCTTGGAAGAAGAGCCAGGAAGTTGAGAATTTACCAGTTGAATTACTCCTACTAGTTCCCTGCAAAAGCAGTTTGCCCATTAGAGTGAAATGGAGGTACTAGGTCTACCCCAAAACAGCCTCAGTCTTTTGGTGGCATTGGGGTCCCCAAAGTTCCACACCAGAAATTCCCACAACGGCAGTAAGGCTAAGTCATGAGGGTGTTCATGAGTCAACCTGCAGGTGAAATCATGTCTCTGTCGTAAATCATCTGAATATTATTTTAAAACAAACATGATGAGTGGGGGAGGAGTTCACTACAAAGGGGGCTGAGGAATTTTTTTCAAGGTGATGAAATCATTCTATATTGTAGTTGAGATGGTAGTTGCATGACCACATACATTTGCCAAATCTTGTAGCACTATATACTAAAAACAGTGAATTTTGCTCTATGTATGTTGTAACAAACCTGACCTCCCTAAAGTTATAAAGAGAGAGAGAGAGAGATATCAAGCATTCCTTCCACTTATCCCTGTACCACTTTGCCAGCCAGCTGGCCCCTTAGATGATGCCCCCTCTCTAAGGAAGGACACCATGAGGAGTCAGCTCCAGCCTCTGAACTCATGATGCCAGGAAAGCTCTTCCAGAAAAAGCAGAGATGGTGTGTGTTTCCTTATGGGGCAGATGACTTAACTCGGCAGGTAGCAATGCCCTTGTATGGTTAGCACAGGTAGGGAAATACCTAGCTTCACGCTGACTCACCAGGAAAAAAAAAATCATTTCTCTGAATGAGTCAGAATTACAAATATGTTCTGAATGGTCCAAGATGTCCTGCATGGGGAGAGCTGGAAGCACCCTCCAGTAGGTCTCACAGGCCCTATATGGACAGCATCCGCAACCTGCTGCCCTCCCACTTCCCAGCATGATCCAGATTAAAATCAAGCCTCCTGGCTCACCTCAGGCATGTACCCACTTAGGCCCAGGAAAAACCTATTTAAATTTATGCCATACAAAGGTTGTTGTTTAGTTAGTCCTAGGTAAACCCAAAATTGGTAAAAATAACACGCTTCCATGTTGAGTATGTTCCTGGACATTGGTAGAAGAGGGGTGTGTGTGTGTGTGTGTGTGTGTGTGTGTGTGTGTGTGCGCGCGCACACCCATATGCAAGTGTGTATAAGGATACAGTTAAAACAGACATGGGTAATGTAAAATACCACAGAAAGTAGGGGTTTCCAAGGAAAACATGGGGGAACTCGGTATGAGAATCTAATGTATGCTGTAGCTTTTAAAAGGAAACATTAATAGTGAAACATGCCCTCAAAGGGCAAGCTGGTAATAAATTTTGTGTCAGAAATTACCTGTCAGTAGGATTATGTTAAATAATGTTGAATTGTTATTAGTCGGAGGGGAAAGAGGAAAGCAACTTTTTCAAAAATTTTCAAAGAGTGTCGTGTTTCACACACAAATCCCATTATTGTTTAACAGGATTTTTGTGCTTAACCCTTCTCAAAGATGTATTGAAAAATTTGGCCAATTTTTTGGTTCATTCCCAAATATAGCCATTATAGGAAAAGAAGCCAGACTCCTTCTATGCAGGAATTTGGAATTACCCAGAGGACTAGCGTGTCTGATTAGATGTCCATTGCAGAAGGTCCTCATGGGTAAATACAGGGCTGCCCACTAGAGCCACAAAAGAAAATAGTTTTCATTTCTAGTCCTCAGCGAGTCATTAATGAAATAGCAGGGGCCCTGGAAGTTCAACTTTTTGAATATTTTGCTTGTTTTGGCCAAATAATAAAAATATATATTTGCCCTTGAAAAAAAAAGGTTTCATTGGAAATATGTGACCGTCTAAGAATTTTTAAGGTTCATTGGTATATGGAATCTGAAGCTGAGTGAGTCAGGGTCCAGACCCTCCCTCAGATGCAATGAGGATGGAAAACTATGGGAGGAGAGAGTATGGACCACAATGAATGCTACCTTATGCCAATGTCGCCCTGTTGGATGCTCTCCTCCTTACAAAGAGCCACTGATGACTCATAGGTGTCAAATCATTAAGTCATTACACCAAGAAGGAAAGATCATTTGGAGTCTATGCAAACTGAATGAAGAATTACGCTATATTGCATTAGAAGTTTGAAGGACAGTGCTAGAGGCAAGCTTTGGGCTTCCTTCACCCACTTTGATTTTACCCATTGATTACTGGGCATTTGCTAACCTGGGTCTCTTTTGGAAATTGTTAATATTTCGTATCTCACATTTGGATCAGATCTTGCCATTGAGTGTCTGAAAAAAATGTCATTAGGCATTTGGGATTGCTAAATCTCAATTTCTGTTTAATAACCCAGCAGCAATTTACAAATGGGCTCAGAGTAACTTATGGTCAAGGATGTTTTTTTCAAAGTGCAAGAGGGAAATCTTTTAGGGGCAACTTGCAATCCAGGTAGGCTTCTTGCCTGTGGATGCATTCAGATCTACTTCAGCAATGTTATATCTTAGAAGTTGGGACAATGATATTTTAAACTTGTTCAGATGGCAGCTATTTATGCTATCCATTGGGGATTTTATCTTGTGGTTATGGAGTGATCTTTCAATTACATTGCAAAATATATAGTTTCAAGATGTCTTGACATTAGTTAGTTTAAGCAGGCAGAGCCATGGCTGCCCTTGTCACCAGTAAGTGGAAAATAAGACCAAGACTAAGTGAGAGCCTTCTCTTTCCCTGGGGACATCAACTTCACTCCCAGTAGGCTCCATGTTCTGGTCTATTCCAGCTTCAAACAGATTCAATACTATGTGTCAATTCCTTCGGAGCAGCTCCTATACCACTGGCTGTAAGAGCCTTGCATTTCCAAAACTTCTGACTTCTACATAAAATTCTTTCCAGGCTTACAGCCTTTTTATTTTATTTTATTTTATTTATTTTAAATTTTAATTCATTTATAGATGACAGTGGAATGCATTACAATTCTTATTACATATACAGAGTGCAATTTTTCATATCTTTGCTTGTATACAAAGTATATTCACACCAATTCATGTTTTCATACATGTACTTTGGATAATAATGTCCATCACATTCCACCATCATAAAGATCCCATCTTTTGATAAAATTGTGAACAAAGTTTCTTAAATTTTCTTCTTATAAAAAATTCAAACTTATTATCAAAATGGAAAGATTAGGATAATGACCCCTCCCTACGGACCCATTTGATCAAGTTAAACCATTACCAATTCACAATTAGCCTGAAGTTCACACAGTTAAGGGAAAGGTTGGGATTCTTAGAAGCCTGTATTAAAATCATCCATGTGAAAGAGTCCCTGTACTCAAAGAGTTCAATTTGGAGTTTTCTCCCTGGAAAGTCTATTTTGCTATATGGAGCCAGCATAGAGGATATTTAACAAAATCTCTGGGAGGGAAAAAAAAAACAATTTAGAAGAACACCTGAAATATTCTTATTAATTATTTATATAATAAAATCTATCTCAAATTGTAAAGGAAAAATATGACTGATAAACCATACTCCTCCTCTCATCTCTTGTATCTCTTTTACCCACACAACTGACAACAAGTCAGAAGCACAGAATCTCGTTTTAAGACAGTCCCAAGTTCCAGATAAGAAATGTGGACTCTGATCTCTCCTTACTGCATCTGATATTCCACCTTGAGTATTTGGATTAAAAGTAGCTCCAGTTGAGGGATGAACAGGAGAGGGAAAGAGAAAATTCGATTCCTAACTCCACCATCTGAATCACACTGGCTTGGGATAGCAGCAGCACAAAAAATAATGTCTGAAGATCTCGCCTCTGAAGCTAGAAGTAAATGGGGGCTTTCCTCCTTCACAGTTTCACCCAGTTCTTAATCGCAGAAGGCACTGCTGATCTCCTGGCACTTAATAATTTAATCATGGGAGTTGGGAGCAGTTCCTGACAGGCAATGTTAGGACACAGCCTTGAAGAGTAATAGCAGGGAAAAGAGCAAAGCTCCATTTACACAATTCAGAGTCTGTCTTGGATGTCACCAGGTTCTCAGTTCAAGTTAATTACCAACAACAAATATTTGTTTATTCACTGGATGAACATCTATTGAGTGACTCCTTTAAGCACATGTGGCCTAGGTGTCAGAGTGACACGGAGATGACAAGAAGCAGTTCCTTATAAGCTAGTAGGACAGAGATGTTTTACAAATTCATTATGAAACCAGGCAAAATTTGATAGCACTGCATTTAAGGTATACAAATATATATATATATATATATATATATATATATATATATATATATATATATATATATATATGTGTGTGTGTGTGTGTGTGTGTGTGTGTGTGTGTGTATATATACACATATATTCTAAGGACAGAGATTACCTCTAGATGGAGCATGAAAGGGCAGCTTAGTGAAGAAGATGGCATTGAAGCTAAGCATGGCATGTTGGGTAGAAGTCCAACCAGAGAAGCCAGCAGAGAGGGAGTAATGAGGACTGAGTATACAGTGAGCCAGGATAGGGCTGGGGGAGCCACATTAGCACCTGTGTCTTCTTTTTAAAGACCATCAGAGCTTGGTGTTTGAGTCACTAGGTAAGATCATGATGCAAACTAGGGCGCTACTGAAGGGAAGGAGACATTTGGAGAGTTTCACTCATGTACCACCTGCACTCATACTGATCCTATCAGAAATGACATATGGAAAAATCATGCTGTTTTTTTTTACCCCAAGTTAAAGTATATGCTTCGCTATCAGATACAGCTCTGACTTCAGGACCAGTACTGCCTTAGGCCTCCCTGAGCAGCCACCCACAGAGTAAACAGTTGTCTCAGTTTTCAGGGTTCCAGGCTGCCTGTTGGCTCTGCCCAAGTAATCCTGCAGGACCCGTAGGCCTCTCAGATTCTAGATCAATATGTAGATACAGTCACAGGCAGCTGGGACATGCCTCCCTTCCCTGCAAGCACAATCTCTGCAGGACTCCCTGGAGATCTATCAGGCCTGGGGTCAACACCAGTCCTGGCTAGACAACACCTCTAAGCCCTTGATCCTTGGATAACAAGCTTTCAGTGGGGTTAGGCTAGATGCAAGTGACTTTCTTTCTTAATTTATGAGAAAGAGGAAACTCCCTCTTGTACAAAGGCAAGTATGTTCAGACACTATAACCTTCTCTCCAAGGTAACACCAGACATTGACTATGTGCCCAGAGCATTTTCTGACTTTCAGAGAACATCCAAAGGCTGAATCCAATCTGATTCTTGGGCTTATAATTCTTACTTTATAAAGAAATAAAGGGGATTGTTCATTCAGATACTTGCTCTCATTGGTACCCTTAGAACTTTACATTTAACTCATTTGTGCCCCTAAATCATCCTATGGGGTAGATACCATCTGTATGGTCTCCCTTTTACTGCTAAAGAAAACAGGCAGGAAGAAGTTGTAGAGCTCATTCAAAAGCCCACAGCTAGGAAATGATAAAGGTGGGATTTGAACTCAACTACCATGGCTCTAAGATTATAGTGGAAGGCCCACAGTGTGGTTCTGGAAAAGAAGGGTTATCCACCTCTGCCCTTCACCCAACAAAGAAGATGCCTGGACATTCCAGGGAATATTCTCCAAAGGCAGAACAGTTCTTCTGAACAAACGCCTTCTCTCTCATTGGCCTACTAATAACAGGGGGAAGTTTGAGAGGCTGTAAAAGAAAACATTGTTTACTACCTGTGTATTTTTCTATATCAAGACAAACTCCATTCTTTTCAGCGAGAAAAATCACACATGTAGACTTGCCTGTTACTCCAACTGGACATGGAGCAGACCCTGGGAACATGAGGATGTTTCCAAGTCTTGTGGAGAGCAAAGGCTCCTGGGAAATAGCACTGAGCACAGGGTCAGAAATCCTGGATCCTGCTCACGTGCTAAAAGTGAGATGGTAGGTCAGTTATTTTACTTTTCTGAGCCTCAGCTCTATCAATGAATGACTTTTCTGCCTGTTTCATTAGAAAAAAAATAGATTTAAAAATTATTTTGACATACGTTGCATGTCACACTTTCAAAAGTGAGATTTGACATACTTATAAATGTTTGCATAATTTGGACACCATTTTAATAAAATGGACTTGATTAAGTGAAGATTGTCAAAAATAATAATTTTCAAAATAGTAGTTTGAGGCAGAGGCGGTGGTTCACGCATGAAATCTCAGGAACTCAGGAGGCTGAGGCAGGAAGACTGCAAAGTTGAGGACAGCTTCAGCAACTTAACAAAGCCCTACGCAACTCAGTGAGACTCTATCTCAAAATAAAAGGGGCTGGGGTGGTGACTCAATGGTAAAAGTACCCCTGGGTTAAGTTCCCCACCCCCCAAAATGTAGATTGAACCAGGGAATATTTCATCTATATAGTTAAGTAACTTTTGCAATCTCTCATAGATTCTTTGGAAAAATTTGGAACAAGTCAAACATTAGGCTTTTTTTAAGACTTGAAAAGATATCCATTTGAGGAAATTAAACCTTGCTGAGTAGAAATAATAACGTCACTCGTGATGAGTTTGGATTTCAGAGAAAAGACAAGTACCTGAAATTTGGAAACAGGGACTTGAAACCAGGCTCCACCCCTTCCTGCTCTGAGAACTTGGGCAAGAGATTTAACTGTCCCTGGCCTCATTTCCTCACCTGAGAAATGGGGATAATAGTAGTAACTAACTTCCCAGTTGGTTTTGAGGATTAAATAAAATACTGCACGTGAAGCATTTAGCATGGCAAATGCTTGAGTGTTGCTAGCCTTTTCTGGAAAGAAGAGTGGTTTGGAAAATTGAGAACTTCTGATGCCAATTCTAAATATAGACAAAAATGTTCCCATATAGCTATTCAGGTCATTCTTACCAATTGGGTCCTTATTTTGGGGGTGGAGTTACTGGAGATTGAATTCAGGGACACTCAACCACTGAATCACATCCCCAGCCCTTTTTTGTATTTTATTTAGAGACAGGTCTCACTGAGTTGCTTAGGGCCTCACTGTTGCTAAGACTGGCTTTGAACTTGCAATCACCCTGCTTCAGCCTCCCAAGTCACTAGGATACCAATTGGGTCATTACTAAGACCGATGTACTCTAAGCCTTAGAGTGACTTTTTGAACTGAATACAGAATTAGCAAGTAACCTTTTGATAATGCCTAAATAACAGTTTAACCAATAAATCATTGAATAAGAAGATAAAGAAGACATTAAAATGGTGAATTATTTTGTTTAGGTTTATCAATAACAGGACCCTGGTATCTTACTAGGTGAATCCTCAAATGGTTGGCCTCATGTTGTAACTTCTCTATAAGCCCCAGGCTGATCCTTACCTAACCTTCAACTTAAACCAAATTTTACTCAGTAACAAATATATTCTGATACAATATCTTTAACTGGTGGGTTTTTCTTTATTATTTTGACTTAGACAACATGAAAACTTACCTCCATTAAACATAGAGTTGAAATCAACAATTGGTGAAAGCATTAAAAATTAATAGCTCAGTGGAGGAACTGATAACAGATTTCTGATTTATTCTGTTATTGAGGCAGCAGAAATAGAAGGAATCAACATCTTAGAAGTTCCAAAAATAGCTATCCCAGAGTTCTACATGCTGATGGTGTTGAGGTCTATGTGATAGAGCCACCTGATGAAAAAAAGATGCTCATAAGAAATTCCTTTTATTTCTTCTACAACTAAATCGCTGGAAGGGGTGGTCCTACTTATGAGGAGATCTCAGTGGGAAGTGCTACAAGAGCATTCTTTTGTTTAAGAAAGCCCTATAGAGGGCTGGGATTGTGGCTCAGTAGCAGATCGCTGGCCTTGCACATGTGAGGCACTGAGTCGACCTCAGCACCACATAAAAATAAATAAATTAAATAAAGGTATTGTGTCCAACTACAACTAAAAAAAAAAATTTTTTTTTTTTTTTTTTTTTTAAGAAAGCCTTTGGGGCCATGGCTTGGTATCACTAGATCTTCACATAGGCCTGGTACCTAATCAAATATCATCATTCTTTCCAGAAGAAATTCTATCAGGTAATGAAAGTGCTCACAAGGTAATGATTTCTAGATAAAATCAATATCTGTCTCTATGGAAGCAGCAGGAACCATTTATCCAACAAGGGCGTAAGTCCTTTTTATTTTCCATACCTGGCCCAAGGTTCCTCCCATTTTGACCATCTTATTGACACCAACAAGAATAATTGGTCAAGAGGAAGGACATCACAGATTGACCTGAATTCAGTAATAAAACTATCCAGCCAGCTACTTTAAAAGTCAGATGATATCCACACAGATTGTTGTGTCTTCTGCCACAGAAATTCTGTTAACGAAGAGAGGGTCAGATGGAGAAGGAGACATGTTCTGTGACTTACTGATGCTGAAGAATGAAAGCATGCTCCCTGGCATGAACAGTTTGCAAAACCAAAGAAAAGTCCCCAAAATTAACTTCACATAAACCCCAGCCCCAAATTTGGAATTGAATTCTAATCTAAAATGTCATGTTAAATCTCTACTTCCAAAATAATTTTGGTATGACATGGACATTTCCACATGCCTAATATGGCAGCATTTCCCAAGGGCTATCAGAGCTAAGTGGCCTCAGAATTATGCAGTGAGAGTAGGGGAAACCCCTAGAGATATTCAGCCTAGACTCAGTCACAAGGTCCAATCTAGTCTTGGCTGGCCCTGGGGATTCACAGGAGCTCACAGGGAATCCCGCATCTCTGATAGAATAACGTTTGCCAGGTGGCATGTAAAAAATTATTGGCATGCAGGATTGCTGAAAAATGTTGAGAGCCAGAAAGTTTGGGTTATGACAGTTAGGAACAAGGGAAAATATTTACAATATCCCTTTGCCCCAAAATAGATTTTAAACACTATACAACCACAATGGAATGTATCCATTCATTTCTAAATGGGTTGTCTCCTACCCCCAAGTTTAGGTCATAGTTATTTCTAGACTTGCATGTGACAAGACCTTCACAGACTAAATTCAGTAGTGTCACCTTCTGAACACAGCAGCCACGTGTGCTGTACTTGCCCGCTGTTTAGTTTGTCTTGTTTTGTTTCACGTGGCCTGTATCACTAGCCTCCCTATCAAGGTCAGTAGTGAATTCAACTCCATTTGTTAAAAAAAATGATCAATTCATGCCAGCCCATGATGTCACCCCCCTGTGTAGCAGAGCGTGTCTGTGGTGCATGGTGAAGTCAACCTTCCAGACGTAAGTGTGACCCTGAAGCCACACCTGAAAGGCAGAGTGGTGTGGTCATACCCAGCATGCATCCTGACTACAGCTTCCCGTCCCAAGGCCAGCATGTCTCCAGAGGAGAAAAGAAGCTAAAAGGGCTGATTTATTGTTTTAATTGAGGAAGAGCCTGTCATCCAAATAAACTATGACAATAGAAAAACTCACCCAAACACCATGGTGGAATTTCCTCGTACTTGAAGCCCATCCACAGATGGACTTGTGATTGTTAGGGAATCCATGGTTAGGAAATCTCAAGTGGATTCCCATTAGACCAGGACCAGAAAGGATCTGATGAACAGGGTGGAGGTGGTCAGAGGTTAGCCTCATGACGGGAAGTCATAGCCTGGCAGTGCAACTCTGTGCAGTGAGCCAGATTGGAGATCCACCTGCAGGCACTGTGGCCCTCCAGCAGTTGACAGGTGAGCTTGTGAGGGAGACTCATATCAATGAGGGCGGCAAATCCTTGTTACAAGGTCAATTCTTATGAGAGTCCACACTTTCTCATCCGTCTCTGCCTCTGCGTATCATACACACATGCACTCACACGCCCTCCCTCCAGCCATCTGTCAACTTAAAGAAACTCATGACATCAGCCATGCAGGAGTGAGAAGAAAACTTCTGCCAACCTGTAGCCATCAGTGTGGCCCTGAGAGCCATCTATTTATGAGACTATAAAGAAACACTCTAAAAATAAAGGGACATCCAAAGGTTTAGAAAAGAGTGAAGAGGAAATTGCACCATCCCTTAACTGTCAGGGAGAACAAAATAGGAGATAACATCCTTAAACTTGTCTAAAAGGGCTGATTTATTGTTTTAATTGAGGAAGAGCCTGTCATCCAAATAAACTGTGACAACAGAAAAACTCACCCAAACACCATGGTGGAATTTCCTAATACTTGCCACCCATTCGTTAGGGGATAGATAATTAGGAAGTCTCAGGTGAATTCCAATTAGACCAGGACCAGAAAGGATCTGATGGACAGGGTGGAGGTGAGTACTTTATATACATTATCTCATATCCATCTCCTGAGGTAGGGACTATATTTATTTCCATTTTATAGATGAAGAAACTGAGGGTCTGAGATGTTAAATGACTTATTTATGGCCACTCATCTACTCTAAATCACTATGCACTGCAAGTTGAAATACTCCCACCTGCTCATTTGTAGAAGGATATATATAGATCAGTAGCTTGTTACTCTGCATTAAATTCAGTGTCTACTCATATAAAATGCATATGGCCATATCCATAATATGTTCTGAGAATACACACATAGATTACACATGTACGCTCTTATGCTGATCTTGGTATTACCAGATGTTTGGATCTTGTGGTATTCTCTAGCCATATTCTACTATTTTTAACCAAAGTCACAGTAAGGCTCTTTATATTGCAAAGTAGCTTTACAGATCAACCCTGCACAATCTGAAATGCTGTGTCTCTGTTTGTGAGGGTTAAACGGTTGTCTCAGGCGCGTGTTTAGTTCACATTCTATAAATGGCTCTTACTCTGGATCTGACTCACTGTATGTATTACAGCAAAGTCACTTACAGATCAATTTATTTTTAGAATCTTAAAGAAACAGATTCTACAGGGAGGGTTTGTTTCGGACCACAGACTAAATGCGAGGGAAAACATATCTTGGTAAGGAATTTTCTTTTTTTCTTCTTTTTTTTTTTAAAGAGAGAGAGAGAGAGAGTGTGTGTGTGTGTGTGTGTGTGTGTGTGTGTGTGTGAGAGAGAGAGAGAGAGAGAGAGAGAGAGAGAGAGAGAGAGAATTTTTTTAATATTTATTTTTTAGTTTTCGGCAGACACAACATCTTTGTTGGTATGTGGTGCTGAGGATCGAACCTGGGCAGCACGCATGCCAGGCGAGTGCGCTAGCAATTGAGCCACATCCCCAGCCCCAAGGAATTTTCTTTCTGTTTGATTCCTGTGCCTGTGGCACTGTGCTAGTGCTAAGTCTTTGCATGTTGTGTCAGACTATTCTGAATTATTCAATAGCAGAATGGTGGAATTCTATACCAACATCTTACCTAGTGGAAGAGTTTTGTGGCGTGCAAAGAAAGAGAACCTTTTTGATTTTGAATAAAAATACATAAAAAGCATGAAGGAAATGAATCTTCATAAGACTTGTTGTCTACCTTGCAACTCTGCAATTGAAATTTACTCTAAGATCAAAACCCTGGAATATGATAGGAATAATGAGAAGGATGGTGACGATGACAGTGATAACGATGATCACCATCACCATTAGCAAGAGACTGTGGATTCATCCATTAAAAGAATATGACATGCTGCCCTCTACAGGTATTCTGTCTAAGCCAGAGGTTTTTGTTTGTTTTCTTAACACTATTTTTTGCCTTTATTTTATTTTTATTTTTTTATTTTTTTATGTGGCGCTGAGGATCAAACCCAGGGCCTCACACATGCTAGGCAAGTGCTCTACCACTGAGCCACAACCACAGCCCTAAGCCAGAGTTTTAAATTCACATAAATACATAAAGCATTCTCAAACATACAGATCAATAAATAAATACAAATTAAATATTGAGGCCAATTAAGTAAAATCATTATACTCTGTAGGTCTAATTTGTGTGAATTCTAAAGCCAAAGAATAAGTAGACATTTACTAACTTATTTTAATTTTCTCTTCCAAGTTTTCTGTGTAGATTTGAGGCCAATGTGAGAAACAGGCAAGAAAAACTGAGGCTTTGGGAATTCATTTTCCATGTATGCTTGAAAATGCTAATTGTTGCTTGGTTTGGCTGAGATCTATTGGGTTTTGATAACAGATATTTGATGAAGGGCTAATAAATAATAATGGGTTTGGCAATCTCAAGTTTGTGTGCAGTCCAAGTTGGTTGAGTTTCATACCACATTTAACCAACACTTTTAGTTACTACACTAATAGACTTTGCACAAAAACAGGACCTGTCTCCTTCTTGAACCTTCTACCTCTGCATTACCCCAGTCAATACTCTTGTTATTCTGGTGTCCAAGTGGAGCTTTTTCTCAATATGCTGCTGGATCTTCCTTGCTTGGAATATGGACCAACCAAGGAAAAACCACTGGGTATGCTCTGAAGTGCTGATTTCCTTGGCCCACCTGTCTCTTTAACATTTATTTTAAATCAGTTTGGCCTCATCACTGAAGTTATATTAATTGTAATTCTCTCCTGTGAAAGGAAGGACTGGCCTGTGTTTTCTGGGATTTTGTGGTATGGGTCAATAAGTAAGTGCCTGGATGCCCAACTTTAAAGCTTGGCCATCCTCGATCATGCCCAGCTTCTTAGATTTACCTTCCAGGTGACTCTGGATCTCTGAACCTCGTTTTGCCATTAACAAAAAACAGTACAATACCATCCAACTCAAAGGACTGCTATGAATTTTGAAACACAGTGTAGGACAAAGGATTTTATAAGCACCATTTCCTTTAATTCCCATGACTACATCATAAGGTAAAGACTATCATTACTCCTATTTTACAGAGGAGGAAGTGAGGCCTAGAGAAGTGAAGGAACTCAGTCTAAGTTACAGAGCTGTGTGCAGAGTGGGACTCCAGCCAGGTTCAGGCTGGGCTTTGACTGGTCAGCCATTCCACCAGTCTGTCCACTTTCCTCCACATGTTGATGGGACAGTGAAAAGAATATGTCACTCCACTTTTTAATTAACACCCTTTCCTGTCATTCCCATTTTTTGCCAGACTTTGGTACCTCCAACTATAAGAAGTACAGAGGGCAAGAGAGTGGGTCTCTCTCATCTACACTCTTAGTGGTTCATAGAGATGGAAGGATCTAGGAAAAAAAGTCACTGTACCCTGTGGCTCTCAGAGTTGACTTATATAGTCAAAAAGAAGGGGATCCTTGTTAGTGGCTGGAGTTAAAATCCCAAAGTGCAGCCAGCCAAAACCTCCTCCAGATGCGAGTGTGTGGTCACTGGTCATGCATTTCTGTTTGCTGAATTCCATACAGCCAAGGCAACTGCCTTGCCTCGCTGAAGATCCACAGGGGAAAAAAGTTATGTGCGCTAGTATGAAAAAACATGCGAGCGGAGTTCTCCCTCGTCGTCAGGAATGTTTGATACAGCAGCGTTGATTCCATGGCCTCCTTCCATGAAAAATGCACCCTCCATCTTTATGTAAAGGAAATCCACACAGGCCTTCCTTATGGGCTGCTTGTTTGATTAAAAATGACAGAGTACCATAGTGGACAAGCTATTTCAATGAAAACAGTTTTATGAAATTATAAAAGGACATGCATTTCAGTGAAAGAACTACCGTTAGAGTGTTTTTGGCTGTTGTCAAACATAAAAAAAAAATGTTCCTAAGTTATCATTAAGCATCATATGCTCCTTTTCTTCGCCTAATTTCCTACATCCTCTGGGAAAAGTTTGTGATAAAGATATCCCAACAGATTTTTTGGTCTTTCTTCTTCAGAGTACACTCATTTTACGAGTTCATTCTTGGGGTGGGGGGTGGGGTTGGGTCATTTTATATTTAACATACCTATTATTAGCCACTTGAAGAAAGTACAATTCTTTATTTCTTGTGTATTCTTATTATAGATCACTAGAATAAATCATTTGTGTGTGTGTGTGTGTGTGTGTGCCTTGAACTATCATTTCTTGTGAAATGCTCCACTGGCTTTACCTTTCCTGTGATGAAAGTTGTATGATGTTTTTAGTATAAAAAATGATCGAAGTATAGAAGAGATCAAATTTCAAATAAAACTTTGCTGATAGGCTCTTGGAGACTAGCATTAGCTAACTCACTGATAGCCTGCTCCAGGGCCAGCCTCGTTCCAACTTTGTGTATTAACCCATCAGTCTTCACGGAGATGCTGTGAGGTATGTTATTATCACCATCTCCATTTTACCAACTGGAAAACCAAGGCATGAGAAGTTAAGTAACCTTCCCTGGCCAGGAAGCTACTAAGTACTTGACCTAGGATTCAAACCTAGGAGGTCTGTCACCTGCTTCTGCTTCTTCACCTGTCCCCTGTGTCACCATTTCAGACCAAGGGGTGATGGGATAAATGCCATTTTTGTGGCTTTAACTCATCTAAATGAGCACAGATACATTGCCTCTTTCTCCAGGGAGAGAAGGAAATGACCCTTCAAGAAGAGATCTAAACAATAAGCAAGAATGCAAACTGTGTCTGACTCCCCCTGGTGTTCAGAAAGCAAGCCTATTGGGGGCCTTGAAGCAGATCTGGGGAAAGGAGCCCAGGGAAGGCTTCATTTTTTTTTTTTTTTTTTTTTCTTTTCCTGGGCTTGAGAAGTGAAAAGCAGCGGGAATGTGATACAAGAGTTTCTTGTTTCATCTGTTTTTGCTCTCAAAGCTTGCAATAAGTTAGAAACAATTCAGCAGCCAGTTGCAACCCTGGACGGGCAAAGTTATTAAAATTTCTAATTTCCTAAAATTTCTCCTGTCCCCCACCAGCCATCCATTCTGCCACACCCTTGGCCTTCTGCCAGGGCGTCTGGTTTTCCATAATTAGCATATAATCTTGCTTTCCCTGTCTTCTATCCTGGCTGCTTGGGCATTTGTTCTAAAATATGATCAGCTTGGAGTTTCTGATAGCCAACATTAGATGAAGGACAATCTAAGAACACTTAGGGTTTTCAAGGCAGCTAGAACTTCCATTTGTTTTATTAGATAAAATGACACTCAGAGCATTAGTTTGAAGAGTGGATTCATCCTGGCTACCTGTTGTTCTCATTTGGAGAAATTTATAAAAATTAAATTTAAAAAAATCAGTACTTGGGCCTCCTCCCCAAGAAGGTTTGAATCATTTCTTCTGGGGTATAGCCCAGGCATCAGTATTTTTTTTTTTTTTACTTGAGATCATGGTTGAGAAACACTGGGCTAAATTAAAATCTTTTGGCTTAAGTTGGAATACCAAAACCCTGAAAGGCCTTAGCTCAGAAATATGTAAAATTCATTTAATGGCCAATTATGGTTCCCATGACATGTGTCTTAATATGTGGAAAGGGATTCAGGCTGTACTGTTACACTCATTCACAGATTAAAGGGAAAAGATGAAGTTCTGTGGTTTTCCTCTGGCCAAAGCCTTTCATGGCTGAGAAGTTTCAACTCATCTTCAGCCCAAGACAAACCAGGGCCCTAAGTAGAAGTCATGTAGCATGGTAGTGCCCAACCGAGTGTTCAGAAAAATCAAAATTCCTATGGGGCTTAGGGACAAAGAAGAGTGCTGTCATTACTATGTGTGCTTGGAGATGCATCTGAATTTCTCATCTATAAAATAGACACCGAGATGCCTGCCTTGCAAGATTGTTTCTTATCTAAATGGCACAATGGATCTGAAAGCTCCTGATCTGTCTACTGCCATACCACAGGGTCCACTCTCTCTTCCAGTCTCTAGAAACTTCTCTAGGCAGTGGAGGAAGTGTCTCCCATTCTTACAGGCAGCCCCTCGTGGTACTATAGAGTGAGGGCTGGCATGATCAACTCTTTCCAGGGTATTGGCAAGGGGTGGTGGCACAAATATCCCTCATCTGGAGACCCTAAAGGCACACAGCTGTCCATAGACTTCTGAAGTCTGCACATTGAGCACATAGGATAAGACTGTGCAGGTTCCCTGAGTTTACCTCTGTTTATTTACTGAAACCAATTCTGCCAGGGCTGCTGCAGCAACCAGCCACACCTGCTTATTGTCCATCTCCTGTCTGGTCACCTCTCATAGTTCTGATTGGCCCCAGAAGGCTTAGCGTCTGTCAATCTTCTTTGCCCTCAAAACCTTGCAGAAGGTATTTCAGCACCCAAAGAAAATAAACAAGCCCCTCCAGAGCTCCGGGGATGTGGCACAGGAAATCTGCATTTCTAGGGGTAAGAGGAGGGGAAAACTCTAGAGAAAATCAGCAGTTTCTGTGTGGGCAGTCAATGACAGCAGGATTGGGACAGAGGAAAATGTGTGCTTGGAGAATACTAGGTCTTACAGGAGGATGGTGGTGATATGGAGAGTAGGGGTCGCAGCCTCAAGGGGTGGCCCCATAGAGTCAAACAGCAACCTCTGAGAAATTAGAGACCCCATGTTGCATGTGATTGATTTTAATATAATGTGTCTTTGATGTCTCCAGGTATCTCCCTCCATGTGTCCTCTGCTGTGTTCATTCATTCAGCCCCCATTGACTAAGTACCAATCACTGGCCAGGCATGGTACTAATGGTTGAGAAGCAACCATTAGTGCTCAAGGAGAGACAGCCTAGCATGGGAAGAGATCATTAAATGACCTTTCAATTGAATAGATTTAACTACATTGAAAACAAAAGAAACAAATAACCTGTAATCCCAGCTACTCAAAAGGTTGAGGCAGGAAGATGGTAAGTTCAAACCCAGCCTGAGCAAATTAGTGAGACCCTGTCTCAAAAATCAAACGAACAGGACTGAGGATGTAACTCACCAGTAGAGTACCCTGAGTTCAATCTCTAGTAACTAACACACACACACACACACACACACACACACACACACTCCAAGAACAAGAAACAAATAAACAAAAGAAAAGCAAATCCTGTAAGCAAACTCCCAATGCTTCTCCCTCTATTCTCTTTTCCTGCTTAAGAGCCCAGACTTCTAAATCAGCCTGTTTAAACAGTGAGTTTACCACATACAACCTATGTGACCTTGAGCCAAGTGGTACCTCAGTTGACTTGTCTGAAAGTTGATGTAATAAAAATACTTGCTCATAAGTTCTTTTAGAAATTAAATGAGATAATACGTGCAAAATCCCCTGAGACATGTTTTCGCACATTGCAAACACTCTGCAAAGATTAGATTGCTTATATTAATCCACCCAAGTATGCTAAGAAAGAGAAGCTGAGGATAGACACCCAGAGGCACGTCTGTAGGGAATTCAACCTACTAATTTATGGCCCTGCCCTCCTTCCACCTCCTGCCTTCCCTTGGAGAGCTGTTCTGGAACCACACACCCAGCACACAGGTCAGCCAAGCTGCGCAGCTGCTGTACATCCCTGAATTCTTCTTTCTGGCCTCTGTCAGCAGAGCTGAAAGGATCTGGGACAGCCAACAAACAACTCATATTCTACTGAATAGGCAGGCTGGCAAGCAGGGTGATTCTTTGCTCCAGAAGATAGCAGGGATAGTCAGGGGGTGAACAGACTGTGTCTTTCAGAGACCCCATTGGCCATCTAGGATTAGGTAGGGTCCCTTCAACACAGGGTCACAACATTCCCCTTCTGGGATACATTTTGCTTCTAGGGAGTTGTGTGTCTTTTTTTTTCCCCCCCTGAAGTGCTGACTCTCCTTGATTCAGGTAATCCAAATAGGTATCTCAGCTTTGTAGAAGGGACAGTGCTAATGAATTGTAAAAGTCTATCTTTGTTTATCTGAAACATCATGAATATATAAAGATCATTGGTGACACTGAATCTCCACCATCAGAGAAGTGTCAGTATTGATGCATCAGTATTGATTATGCTTCTGTAAACATAGAACTTTGATCGATGTTCAAAGTTCTGAAGAAGCATAGATTTGGAATTCTGTGGCACATTCAGAAAACACAGACTCTCAAGGTTGGAAGGAACCACGGAGATTTCCCAATCCCAGTTTCCCATCCAATGGATGACTTCCAAACAGCCCTGGGAGGTGGCTGCCCACCTGTCCACGCTGTGAATGTGTGGACTTGCTAGCTCCCGCAGTGCCCCGCTCATGTGATGGCTACTTGGAGACTTGGAATCCTTAGGAAGTACGGATTCTCTGGAGCCAGTTATGTTTATCTGGGATGTCTTCCCTTTGCACTTATCTTTACTCAGTTGACATAATACTCAACTCATTTATCCCTTCTACCAAATGACAGCTGTCTTATTTCTCTTGCATTTTCCCCTTTGCAGACCTAACATCCCAGTTTGGTCAAGTAATTTCATCCAATCTGTGAGACTAGCAAACTTTGTTCACTTTTGATAACAGCTGATTATCTATTCCTGATGGCAACTTCAGGAACAATGAGACATCTACGTCTTAGTCTAGTCTGTTGGAAAATGTTAATTCTCAAATATGAGTTTTTTGGAAACCCATGAATACTTGAAACAAAGTGCTGAAAATACATATGTTTTCCATTTTCACCTGACATATTGCATCTTAAGGCATCATGCTGGGTGCGCAACAGCTGAAAAAGTTTGAGAAAAATAGAGCCGCTCAAAACTATAGCAATATAGAGACACATGGTGAAGCAAAACAGACAATGCCTAAAGCTTTTGGGGTTAAAGCTTGCAACTTATATTCATTCCGATGGGATAGATTTTCATATAAAAGGACAATAGCGGGGTTAAGAGTCTTAAGAAATTCTGAATATATTTTCAACCATTTTTCACTTTGCTGCTAGTTAAGAGAGTATCTTTGCACAGTGAAGGGATATGTTTCTAGGTCCTTTCAATATGGAGTTCCTTTCTTGTGTTCTACACAGGGTGTCTATAATATCAGCACTCTGATGCATGCATGACTGTGGTCCCCTTGATAAAGATGAAGAAAGTAATCACATTAGTAATTTACCAAAGGTACACAGCTAATAAGTGGTTGGAGCAGGAATAGAAGCCAGAGCTCTGGTCTCAGGGGCATGGTCTCAGTCACTGCTCAGTACCACCAGTGGAACCCAGAGATGTGGGAATTTTCTATCTTCATTCACTCAGAATGTATCTTGAGGATGCCTGGTCCTTCTCTATGGCAAAGATTCAGAGATGTTTATTCCTTAGCATCATCTGCTTTAATGTGCCTCCCACTGTGATACCTAGAAACCCCATGTCTCTCCATGGTACCTTTTAAAAGGAAAGAACCTTAAAACTCCAGCATCAAAAGCCCCATGTTAGAGACCCTGCTCTGTCAACCAGCTGTGTGATCCCCAGCAAAGCGCTTGACCCCTTGAGATTCCATTTCTCCATTTGAAACAAATGTCCACCTTCCAGGTTTGTGGTGTGGATTTTTTAATTAAAAAAATGTTGAACACCTTGCATGTGCCACACACTGGTTGGCCAAGCACTGCGTGGGCACTGGAAGGTAAAAGGGACATAAGTGGCTGCCTTTTTGTGGAGCTTACAGTCAAGTGAGGAAGCTGGATTTAAAAAACAAAAACAAAAACTTACACATGAATAATTACAAACCCGGATAAGGGTTCTGAAGAAAATTGGATATCTCAACATTGGGGAACTGAGTGGGTAGGGCACCCCACTTAGATAAGGTATATAAGGCTGGTCTCTCTGAGATGAATGTGAATGAAAGATGTACAAGAAGAATTTCAAGCCTAGGATGGCATCTTCAAAGGCTCTGAACTGGGAAATGAGATTAAATGGTAATTTATCATGTTTGTGTATGAGAACACTCTATAAACTACAAAAGTTAAACCCATGTAAGAATCTTCTGATGTAAATGAAAATAGCATTGGCTACTTGCAGAGCAAAGCTCAGACCATGTTCTTCCCATCAGAGTCAAGACGAACATTCCAACCTAGTGAAGTTTGTTCCATTTCCACCAGATAACAGCCTTTATCCCTCTACACCAAAATTTTAGGTTCCTGGACTGAGTAAACATAGCAGTAATGTTTTGCCTGATTTCCAGCATCTACCAAGAAGCAGAACTTCCTCCCTCTCTCACTTTTCCATTTCCTCTACCTCCTGTCCTTGCAGATTGGGCAACAATTTTGAAAAGTTTCCTGAAGTTGACTGATGACAGGACATGAGTGTCTGAAGTCTGATCTGCCAGGCTGGGGCTGGGAAGAGATGTTGGGCTGGAACAACCCGGGTCCTCTGGTTCTTCCCTCCCTCTCTCCTATTGATGCCTTCATTAAGGGTGACTATAAGCTCTTACTTTTTCCCCATAGTTTTGATCTTTAGAAGTTTTGTTCACCATGCTTAAAAATAGCTTTGGAGTGTGAAAGAAGATGTGATGTTAAAGCAGGACCTAATATAACAGGATCCTTGGAGAATGAAGAATGTCATTACTCACTTCTGGTTAGTGGTCCTTGCAGAGGAGAGGAGATTGAGGTCTCAGTTTCAGAGACATCTCTGCTTGAAGGTTAGCATGGCTTTTGATCTCAGTCACCCTCAATGATGTCTTCCATTATAGTTTTCCTCACAGTATGTATCATGATCTGGAACTATGTTGTGTTTGTTGTTATCATCTACTTTCTCCACTGCAACATAAGTACTGTAAGTTCAAAGCTCTCAACTGTCTTGTTCTATGTCCTCAGTTGGTAGAACAGCGTCTATCATAATGGGTGCTTAATGGCCAAATGATAGTGTTCCAATAAATCCAATTATAACAAGAGCTAAAACTTCCATAGCTTTTGCCATGTTCCAGGTATTTCTCCAGGTGCTTTAAACATAATTTAATCCTGGTGATAGGCACATGAAGTAGGCACTAGTAGGATTCCCATTTGCAGATTAATAAACTCAAATGGGAATCCTACTAGTGAAATATTTTATTCCAGGTCACACAACCAACAAGTGACAAAATTAGGGTATTCAAACTTGGACTGCCAGGCTCCAAAATCTGTGCTTTTGGCCTGTTTTACATTGATTTTCCAAAAGGATACATTGCTATTCCAAAAGAAAGATACTAAAACAAAGCAAATAAAACTCTTACAATAAAATTATTTCCCACAAATAACAGGCTTGATCAGTTTAACCCTATAATTAAATCATGCATGCTTGCGTGTGTGTAGAAAAGATATGTAGTAAATTAGGCATTATGCATACTCTCTCATCCTGTGCTTTTGGATTATAAGGCATTACCTCTGCTTTTGTGTACATCTCACATCTAGAAAAATACTGTTGAGAACACCTAAACAGAAAGTAAAGAGAGTATCCCTTCTATCAAAAAGTATCATTTCTACCCTGTGCACAGTGCTGAATCCAAGCTGAGAATCATGGTCATGAACTTGCTGGCCAGATGTTTGATTCACTAGCCACTTGCTATATGGCCAGCCCTGGAACTACCTGAGACAGCAGTGGCAGTGGAGGGTATTCATGGTGGGGTGAGTAGGGAGGGAGGAGTGTGGATATAAGGGCTTCATCAACTTCTCCAAAGTAATAGAAATACAGCAGTGGCCCTACATGCCTCTTTGGATCTCTTGGCCATACATTTTTACATCTAAAAGATAATGATCTAGCCTGTCTCCTGTTATTGGGCTGCACAAATTTTGTGCTGCTTATAAAATGAGACCAAATCTCTACATCACTGTTATCTGTAGCCAGGAGTCTGTCTCTTCTTTCACAAGAGTGAAAAGAAAATCAATGAGTCTGAAACTTTATCCTGCCTTCCTGACTATCTGATAAGTCGAGATTCCCAGAATAAAAAGTTAAAGGAAGGTAATTGATAACAATTTGGAGCCCATCTTTTCTTTGGAGACTGACAGTGTTTTTACACAGGTGATCTTGGTATTTCCCATGATAGCCTTGTAGAATGGCAAACAAATTTCCACACAAATGTGATCTTGGCTTTAATCTTCCCATCTCTGAACAGACCTCTGGTTTTCAAAAGAAGTTTTCTTTCTTTTAAAAAAAAGCATTGTCATCCAAAGCATTAATCATGTCAATCCCCTTTTAGAACAGTTGACCAGATAAATGCATGTTCAGAAATTAAATTAAGCTGCTCTATTTTAATGGGAAGAGCAAAAGACATCCATGTATCCTCAATACATGTACTTCATTCTTGAAAAATATTTTAAACTGCACATTGTTACACCATTTTGACTATTTTTATTTAAATTATGAGCTTACATTGTGAAACTCCATTTTCAAGATTTTTTTTTTTAAATTGCTCAAAAGCCTTGGGTGAGCCCAGTTTTCCACGGTCTGACTTCTATAGGCCTTGCAAGCCCTCTCCTCTGTATCTTACCTTATTGCCTTGGCCGTCAAGCCACTGTCCTCAGTATGTCACATCTAGAACTTTGTCTGTGTGGTTCTTCTCCTTTTATCCATTCGCTGAAATTTTACCTACCCAGCCTTCAGATTCTGCCTTCTTACCTGTTTTATTTTTTTCCCCTTGTACCAGAGATTTAACCCAGGGATGTTCTACTACTGAGCTATACCCCCCAGACCTTTTTACTTTTAATTTTGAGTCAGGGTCTCACTACGTTGATCAGGCTGGCCTTGAACTGGCCATCCTTCTGCCTCAGACTCCCAAGAAGCTGGGATTACAGGCATGTTCCACCATGCCTGTCCATCTTGCCTTTCTATCTCTTGTTCATTTTCCTTTCTGAACTTTAGTCTGTGTCTCTACTATTTGCCTTTAATTTTATATTTTCATTGCTGTATGTTTCATACATATTACTGTTGCCTTTTGGAGAAGATAGAAGCAGCTTCAGGGCAGAGCACTCTGTCAGTTAGGAATGCATTGGGCTGAAACAAACAGACAAAGGAGGTTTACAGAATAAGAAACTTGGAGGTGGGGAGATGGGCTGCCAACCCATCAGGGATTTATCATCAAGGGTTTACTTGAGGCTATTTATTCTAGGGACTTTCACTTGTGTTTCATTTATTGGAACTGTGTCACAGGCCACTTGTGATTAGTACAGACGCTAAACTTTCAAGGGCCTCATCCTCCAGCTTAAACAGGAAGAGCAAGAGAGGAAGGCTAGATAACCATGCGTCTTCATGTCTAGCACATACGAGGATATTGCTGATATTTTAAAGGGCAGGTACATAGGACATAGTTCATGGGTTTTCATTTTCTATTTTTTTAACTGTATATTTTAATAGTTTTGTTTTACATAGATGGGAAGGGGACTATAAGCTTTTCTTAATCCAGATCTGCCATCAGGCCATCAGATCATGTGAAAACTGGGAGAGGGATTGACAACGGGGAGACAAAGATCCAGGCATTATATGTTGATGTGATAGTTGAAGACACCAAGTGAATGAATAGTAACTGATGATTTCCTTGACAGATAAGTTTATTTCACTCATTTATTGAGTGAAAGGTACAGTAGTGAAATAAAATACAAAATATTTCATTCTTTCTTTAAAAGATGGGCCCATGGTTCTGAAGGAGGAGGTAGGAGTGGAGGTCCTCGAAATAACTAGCCTTTATTAGCCACTTACTATGTGCCAGGTGCTAGTAAGCACTTGATATGTCCACAAATCAACCAATCTTGACAAGCTTTTGGGTTTTTTTTTATCATCCTGGGAGGTTGCTAGAATATCTCTCCCCATTGACAGGCAGGAACGAGAGGTGTTAGCCATTTTGAAGCCATAAACTCCCCACTGGTGTCTCTCTCTCTCTCTCTCTCTCTCTCTCTCTCTCTCATCTGCCATCCTCATCTATCCATATTTGTGTTGGCGTAGGGTTTTATTTTTAGACCTACCTGACTCAGTCTTCGACTCCGCAGGGTCTTTGTTAATTTTGTTTTGCTCACTCATTCATGTTGTTTCCTGGGCCCTGTCACATTCCAGATTGGTGAATGCCAATTGACATGTGCCTCCCAAACTCTTGGCAGCCCACCTGATGGTTCTAAATTGCTCCCGAGCCATGCTGTTGTTGCATGCAGCTCAGATCTGTGGGCCAAGCTTTCTGGGAGATGAACAAAGCATATCCAGCCACCCATCAACTGATCATGCCAAAGGAATCAAGTAAAACCAACAAATCATTATTGAGCAACAAAATCACAGAGTTGCTGAACTGGAGGAAACCTTAGACACTGTCTGTTCCAGTTTCCTTTTTCTTTTTTTTTTTTTTTAAATGTGCTGTTCTTTTGTTTTCATATTTTGATCTCCTTTTTCAATAAGTAAATATATTCACACAGTACCCTTCACTTGACAAAAGAGGTAAGTGAAGGGCAGAATCATATAGCTAGTGGCCAGAAGCCACTTGGTGCTGCTGGCTCATGCCCTTTGTTGAGGGATCATGTTGAAGGAAGTCTGCTGGAGCGGGGGAGACAGAGAGGGAGGAGTAGCAACCTTCATGTCTGGAATGTGGTCAGAACATTTGCACAGGTGCCAATAGTCACAAAGGACTGGCAGGGACTCAGCACCATGCCACAGGTGACTTCCTCATCCTCCCTTTCCTTCTGCATCCCCTGCCTCAGAAAAGGCAACACCACACTCCAGCCACCTTCTCCCTGCATGGCCATCACTTCTATGATAAAATAATTTGTTTACATCACTATTTGTTTAAAATGCCGTCTCCTAGACTATAAATTCCATGATAACAGATAATGGAGACTAACTGGGAGAGTAAAGGAGGGCAGAGAGAGAGAGATGATTTATTTAGGTGGGTTAGATAGGTAAAAGCAAAAATGTAGCCTCTTTTAATCATAAACATGAGAGAAGGCACCAATGCAATTGATGTTATTACAGCTTCAGAAATGAATGACATATTCCACAGATCCTTTAAAAATTGGTTCATCTTATATGTGGAAAAATGTAAGACTGATGAGCTACAGGTGATATTTTTCAACTCACATTGCAAATCAGAACAAAACCTGACATTTGCTTTTTAGGGTGGAGCATTTCTGTAATTCCAGCAGCAACTCTGGAGGCTGAAGCAGGAGGATTACAAGTTAGAGGCTGCCTGGGCAACTTAGTGGAACTCCATCTCAAAAGAAAATTAAAAGAGCTGAAGGTGTAGCTCAGTGGTAGAGCAATTGCATCACAGGCTGAAGACCCTGGGGTCAAGCCCTGGCATGACTAAACAAACAAAAACAAAAAATAAATAAAATCTTATATTTTTTTCTCATGATAAAGTGACTACATCCTAAGTAGAAAATGCATACTTCCTCACAATTTCCAGAGAAGCAAAGAGTCTATATCCATTCTTTTGCTCTGATTATTTCTTGAAGGAGAGGAAAATTAACAGGTCTACTCATTTGAAATATATTTTATCTAAGTTTGTAATTAAAATTAGGATGCAGTTGGCATGTGCCTGTAGTCCCAGCTACTCAGGAGGTTGAGGCAGGAGATTCGGTTGACATTCATTCCTATGGACTAATTATGATATGGTAATTATAAATAATTATGATTCAGCACAATGGTTCCAATTTGTCCTAAATACCTAAGGAAGGTATGGTAAGTTTCATGGTCTTAGTCTTATTTTGTGTGACCTAAAGCATTTTCTAAGTACAATAATCTGATACAAGCATCCTCAAATATGAATCCTAAAATATGAATTTTGACTAGCATTTTATTAGACGTAATTTATTTTCTTAAATTGGAATACAACAAAATAAAATTTCTTAAAACAGATATGCTCTATTAAAATGTCAAGAGCCATTCGCTAGCTGTAGAAAAGGGGTTAAGCATTTCAGGAAGCCTAACTATTGTGTCTCAAGAGATACAAACTAAAAAAACAGAAATATGGACATGGTGGTGATTCTGTTCTACCTCGTATATACACTTTTTCTCAAAGGTAAGCATTGAAAATATATTCAAATTCAATATAAAGAATCCATATTTCACTTTTCCATAGTTCCTGAGTGAATTGAAAACAAAGCACCCATCATTCCTTACTACTTGGTTTCTCACTGGAACTTAAGTCTTGCAGTGGGAATTAAAGATGGGAATTAAACGTGGAGTCAAAGGCCTCACCTCACCTTTTTCGAGAATCATCAAGAACAGACCACAAGGAGTCCTGCACTGGTGTCTCATCTACTATGTAGGAGAGAGCAGTTCCCTGCTACACTTGCATTGGGACAGGCAGAAGTTTGTTCTGAATAAGTTTCCTTTGACACCTGAAGCATTTCCATCTCAGGCCAGCAGCAGTGCTTAAAAAAAAAAAATGCCTACTAAACCCTCCCTGAGACCACAGGAACTCACATCTGCTTGTGTTTGTGGTTTTACATGAATCTACTTCCATCAAAACTGATAACAAGAACACACACACACACACACAAAAAAAAAAAAAATCAGTTGAATATCAAAGACCATAGTTATACCATCAGTGGGTGAGGAATATAAGCCCCTTGTATTCCCATTCCTCCCCACTCAGGGTAAAATCTGGGCTTCACTGTCTGCAAGTCTGGGAAGAATTTGGTTGAAAGTGTTCACTTTAGTGATGACCTGTGCCAGAACTTTATAGGTGAGTGAGGGTACCTCCCTCTGTCCCCTCGGGGGCTCTGTAAGCTCAGCTCAGCCACACACGGTAAAGTTCTAAATAATAAATCAGGAGCCTGAGTGACAGATCCTAATTCTCCACCCAGGATGCTCACCCCATAAAAATGTGATGAGCAACCTTCAGTATGCTGACATCACATGGAGGTTGTCCATTTTTACCACTTGAACTTAATGTTAGCACCTCTGTAGTGTTTTGACTTCAAACATGAGCTCAAGGAATGCCAAACCACTATGATATTGGTGAAAAGCTGACCAGACATCTTTCAAAAAAACAGCAGCACAAGCCAGGCCAGGTGGAACATGCCTATAATCTCAGGAGCTCAAGAGGCTGAGGCAGGAGGATCAAGAGTTCAAAGCCAGCCTCAGCAAAAGTGAGGCATTAAGCAACCCTGTCTCTAAATAAAATACAAAATAGGGCTGAGATGTGGCTCAGTGGTCCAGTGCTCCTGAGTTCAATCCCTAGTACCTGCCCCGACCCCCCCCCCAAAAAAAAAAAACCAGCACAGAAATAATTCCAACAGCAACTAACCAAAACTACACATACTTGGCTGTTCATTTTACCATTTGGGTACAATGTTTATTTTATATTATTTCCATTGAATGACCACTTGGGATAAAGTTAGATTAAGAAAAATTAGATTCAGAGCATTTTTCTATTTTATGGAGGTCCTAGGAAAGAACTCTGAAAGTAGCTTTCATACAGTAATTTCCATAATTGAAATTGATTACAAAATGTGATTTTCACATGCTGGAAGAAAATGATCCTTGAAATTGGGAATGTGGCAGGATAGCATTTTAAAATCATATACCTCCTGCAGATGCACGACATTCCTGCCTTCCCTTCTTCAAGGTGGCAATTCCCATCCAAATCCCCAGAGCAAGACCTGCTCCCTGTTGTACTGAGAGAATATTGTTTCCTCACCTTCAGTTCATTGGTCATTGTAGCAGCAGAGTCCTGAGAAGGAGTTTTAATATCTAGTTTGTTTTTCCTGAGAGACTCATTGGGAATCCTTTAAAATTGAGCCCCAGTCTAAAACACATTTTGCTCCTTGCCCCAGTTCTAAATCTGTGGCACAACTGGGGCTCCTTTTATTGATTTTTGAGGGGGAAACTGGGGATTGAACTCAGGGGCACTCAATCACTGAGCCACATCCCCAGCCCTATTTTGTATTTTATTTAGAGACAGGGTCTCACTGAATTACTTCACACCTTGCTTTTGTTGAGGCTAGCTATGAACTCACGATCCTTCTGCCTCAGTCTCCTCCTGAGCCACTGGGATTACAGGCCTGTGCCATTGCACCTTGCCTGGGGTTCCTTTTAGAAGGTTGGTTTCTCCAAATGGCTGATGAGTATCATCCTGAAAGATATCGCCTCAAACCATCTCTTTATCTGTATCAAGTCAGGGGCCTACATTTCATTATATTTGTTACTGATCTAAAGAATCCCCAGTGGGAATGCAGTGCCTCTGGGAGCTGACATCCTCTAGTTAATGTTAGTAAATACCTTGACTGATCCTCACAGAATTTAAGACCTGATGATTAGCAAGATTGTTCCTTAGAACAATCCAGAAGCTGGGTTTGAAGAGCATGATAAGTGACCTTCCCATTAGATGATGTTTGGGTTATGGACAATGAGGTCATAATTTTAATGGGGAAATCAAGAAATACTAGACCACCAGACACAGTGGCACATGCCTGTAATCTCAGCCACTCAGGAGGCTGAGGCAGGAGGATTGCAGGTTCAAAGCCAGCCTCAGCAAAAGCAAGGTGCTAAGCAACTCAGTGAGACCCTATCCCTAAATAAAATACAAAATAGCGCTGGGGATGTGGCTCAGGTGCCCCTGAGTTCAATCCCTGGTTCTACCTCCCCACCAAAGAAAAAGAAATATTGGACCTCTTTTAGGATTGTAACTCAAAGGTAAAATACGGGTTTAGGCCCTGGGTTTAATCCCCAGTTGGCCCCTTGGGAAAGCCCATTGTTCATTTAAAGAAAATTGTACCCATAGGAGTTTACTGATGTGCCAACAATTATGCCGCAACCTTGTGGTGGGCCACAATCAACACAAAGATCTCTTGACTTCCAACTTCCACTCTGTCTACTCTGCCAGGAGGGATCTGCCCTGAGGGGATGGAGGAGTGCAGGCACTATTTTTCTGGAGGGAGGAAAAATGCCCCCAATCTAGAATGTGCTGTGTGTTCTTCACCTTTCTAACTCCATCATTTTCTCTAGGAGAGAGGAAACAGTGAGTTGAACTACAATAAGAAAAGATTTTATAGATCCAGCTCAGTGAGGACCATGGTCACCTCCTCATTCTTAACCCAGATGAAATATCCTAATTTCTTTTTATTCATTCCTTTCTGCTTCTCTGACCTCCAGTCCCTATCCCATTTGTTTTTATGGATGGGTCATGGAAACCAGAAATACACACATAGCAAACACATCTGCCCACTGGGTAAAAAGACAAGCATGTGTGTGCATGTGAACCTATGTGTTCCTGTGTGTGCCTGCCATGCTGTGAAGCAAGTTACAGGAGGACTAAAATTAACGAGTTCTCCCACAAATAGCTGGGTGCAAGATGGCCTTTATTCCACCCAGCAATTGTGCAGGAACCCCAAATTAAAAGTCTTCATTGTTCTTTGTTGCCTTTGTTCAACATGAGCACGCTCTCGCTTTCTCTTTCTCTCTCTCTCTCTCTCTCTCTCTCTCTCTCTCTCTCTCTCTCTCTCTCTCTCTCTCTCTCTCCTATAAAAAAATAAATCTGAAAACAATAAGTCTTGTTCATTGACATAAACCGGCTGTTGGTTCCTTGTGGGACCTATGCTGATAAAAACCAGGGAAAAACTATTTTATTTGCAATGCAAAGAATTTTCGCCTGTGGAGATTTTTTTTTCAGTTCAACAGCAGTAAAGGTAGAGACAGCAACCAAATAAACTGTTAAAATCTGTATGCCCCACCTAGTCCTTCTCCCCATCCCAGGAGACGTAATTAAAACACCAGAAAGTGAGAAGCTGTTACTAATACCAACATAACTGTTCAGTTCAACAGAATCATGCATTTATTAACTTCGTTGTATTCCATTAAAAAATAGTTCAAGATGAACTTTATTTTGTTATTTCACATACAAAGCTCATTTCTGCATACAAATGCTTTAGTGTACTTTGCCAATCAGCCTGTTAATGTTTATCAAGGAATGAGCTTGTGGGCCAGCCATGGGGCCATGCTTCCTAGGACTTCCACAGACACTTCGGATGTGAACTTCACTCCTTCCACACAAAATGTTCTGATTGATGGCTCATATGTTCACTTTAAGCCAATTTTGGTAAGAAAGAGGTTTGTAGTCCTAGCGGGCTGAACTGTCCTTTGTGGGTTTTGGATGCAATCAGAGATGGTGCAGATATTATATTGTGGGTTTTGGATGCAATAGAGATGGTGCAGATATTAATGTACATCTATAACAGCTAGCATTTTGGTTGAGGTGGATAAAAACAAGCATGCTATGGCTTGTCTCAGAGTATATACAGATTTGTTCAAGTCCTCCAAAGAGACTGGAAGAGGCTGGGTTTTATCATTTATTTTTTCATGTTTGCACACTAGTGGCTAGGAGTGGGCTTTACACACACACCATGGGTTGGCTGACACCAGAGTACTAGAGACCTTACAAGAAAGCCTGCGCCTGTAATCCCAGCAGCACAGGAGGCTGAAACAGAAGGATCATGAGTTCAAAGCCAGCCCCAGGAATGGCGAGGTGCTAAGCAACTCAGTGAGACACTGTCGCTGTCTCTAAATAAAATACAAAATAGGGCTGGGGATGTGGCTTAGTGGTCAAGTGTCCCTGAGTTCAATCCCCCCACCCCACAAAAAAAGCCTGTTTGCCCAAGGTTGAATTCTCAAATGTTGGGTTCTGAAAGTTTGTAGTGGCACCTACATTGAACTTCTAGACTTTATGGTTTTTCTCTCTCCCACTCAATTTCCATAACAATGTGAGTAGATCTCAGAATCCATCAGCAGAATCATAGATTTTTTTTCCCCCCTGGAACAATCCTTCCTGGGAAATTCTAAAAAAACATTTGCAAATTCCCAAAAGGAATTTTCCAACTAATTTTAGGGCATATTTGTCCAAGGTCACTGGAAGGCTAGCGCATATGGGTCGAATGTCTAGGTGTCTTCATGTGTTTGGCACTCTCCTCCCATTCCAAACTGATTAGAGAGGATCATTTCATTTTCCATTCACTTTAGTATCCACCCCCCTTCCCACAGGGACATTTGACCATTCTCCCTCCCCGGCCCCTGCCCCTGCCCCTGGAACATCCTCTCTAAATTGATGAAACTGTAGGACCTTAGAAAGTTTACTTAAGTCCTTAAAATCAGCATACTACAGTGACACAGCCACATCAATGTTTATAGAAGCTCAATTCACAACAGCTAAGTTATGGAACCAACCTAGGTGCCCTCCAACAGAAGACTGGACAAAGAAACTGTGATATATAAACACAATGGAATGTTACTTAGCCATAAAGAATGAAATTATGACATTTGCTTGTAAATGGATGGAACTGGAGAATATTATGCTAAGTGACATAAGCCAATCCCAAACAACCAAATGCTGAATGTTTTCTCTGATAGGCAAATGCAATTTACAACAATGGGGAGGAGAATAGAGGCACAGGGGAGTGAAAGGAGGGGAGGGGATATGGGAGTAGGAATGATAGTAGAATGAATTATTACCCTATGTGTATATATGATTACACGGCCTGTGTAACTCTACATCATGTACAACCAGAAGAATAAGAAGTTATACTCCATTGACATAAGATGTGTCAAAATGCATTATACTGTCATGTATAACTAATTAGGACAAATAAAAAAAGAAGAAAGTTTACTTAGTCTTATCTGTCTGCTCATCTGTAACAGGGAGGTAATAGATGTAAATAGATGTACCTACTTCAACAGTTCTGCGACTCAATGAGAGAATACATGAGATCAGGCTAGAAAGTGCCCAGCACATAGAAAGGAGTTCAAGAAGTGCTGGGATTTACTGCTGTCATGATTATCGCTTTGAGCCAAAGCTCAACTCTATGGAAAAGCAGCCTGATGGTGCAGCAGAAGGTCTCGTGGTGAATGTGTGAGAGATGCGCATCTCATACACGTCATTAGGCTGAATGATGGCTTGGCATCTTCCAACTCTAGGAACCCTTTCATGAGCACCTTGTCCTCAGGCTTTCTAGAGCAACAGAGATGAAGCATTTCTGGCCTTCAGTGGGAATTTCAGGTTGTTCTGATGTGAATCTGACTCATCAATGAGATTAATTCCTCTTATGGCAAAAAATGGAGCTCTTTCTAACAATGTAAGCCTTTCTCAGGCTCCCAACATTCACCCCACTGCAAACCAGGAAACAAAATTTGGTGCCATCTATGAATGAACTTGGCAGGAGCGAAGGGTGAGGGTGAAGGGACTGAAAAACATGTTTCAATGTGAAATTTTTATCAGTACATATTACCAATGGTTAAAAAAGATTAATCAGGGCCAGTGTTAAAAATCAAGAGTGTCTACTGACCCTGAGTGTTAAGTTTCCATTTTTTTCCCAGAGAGCCAGCTTTGTTGTCTCACCCAGACTACTTTCTACCGGTCTTTCTTGATTTCTCTTTCTTGTGAATGATGATTAGTTATATGTACCACAGAAAATCCAGTGGTGTTTATGCTTATTGAAGCAAAGACACGTTAATAGACTTGGATGGAGAGACTTCCAGCTGTCTGTGGCCAACTCTTTGATTTCAGATGAAAGTCTCTGTTTTCAGGATAGGGTTCAAGTTCTCCTACCCTAGTTCCTGCCCCTCTTGAATCAGATGACTAGGTTTGGGCCCAGCCTTCAGATGAGTAATAAAGAGTAAGCTTAGAAGGAGCTGGAGCTGTGGAAAGGTGATGGCTTTCAGAATAATTTCTTTACTTTATCCTAAAAACTGTGGGTCCCTTGATATTATAATTACTACTGTGACAAAATCCTAATTACCTTTTTGAGTCTTCATAAAAGACAAGATTTCAAAGTGGAAATGTGATCTCCTTAGATACTAGCACAAAACTACAGTTGTTCTGTTGATGGTGATTTTAGCTCTTTTCTGAAAAACCTGATGAAGTGTCTGGTTTGCCTGTGGGTTTTGGATAGGAGCTAATTATTCATGTAATGTAATACTGGGCCCAATTACAGTGATTTTTTCTGATCTCCAAATATGTGCCATTTATACACAGGAATCTTGCAAGTGCCTGAGCTTATATGGATTAGAAAACATGAAAATGTGGAGAAAGAATATTAACCCAGGTGTTATGATTATTTGGAGCTTTTTTTTTTCTTTTCCTTTTAGCTTTAGTTTTCATTGTTGTTGCTTTTTCTTTAAGGTATTGGGGATTGAATCCACCCATGTGCTTTACTATAGCACTACATCCCCAGCCATATTTACTTTATTTTGAGACTGTGTCTCACTAAGTTATCCAGCTTGGCCTCAAACTTATGATTCTCCTGTCTCAGCCTCCCAACTGGCTTGGATTATAGGCATGTGCTACTGTGTTCAGTTTGAGAATTTTTTTTTTTCTTAATGGACACAAGATGAAATGAAATGACCTATGATCACTGTTTCTATGATGGTGGTATGTTCCAGGAAATGGGTGGACATGAAAATGAGTCAACTTCTCTTTGGAGAAAAATCTTCATCCTGGTTATGGCTAAGCTAATGTATGGACTTGCCTGGGCTAAGGGATGCCCAGATGGCTGATAAAGCATTATTTCTGAGTGTATACGTTTGTTATAGAATAAAATAGCATTTGAGTAGATAGATTTAGTAAAGATTACTCTCACTAATGGGAGTAGGCATCATCTACTCTGTGGATGACCTTCATTGAATAAAAAGGAAGAGGAGGGTTGAATTTGTCTGTTCAGGCTGACATCCATTCTCTGTTCTGGGATATCATTGCTCCTAGTTCTGGAACCTTTGGCCTTAGACTGGGACTTTATACCAATGATTCTCCTGGTTCTTAGGCCTTTGGTTTAGAATAAAACTATAGCACTGTCTTTCCTGGGCCTCGAGCTTGCAGAGGGCAGATCATGAGACTGCTCAGTCTTCAGAGCATGTGAGCTAATCCCTCAAATTAAATCTTCCTGTATATTCTATTGGCTCTCTTTTTCTGGAGAACCCTGACTAGTCTAGCCAGGGAGTTAGGAAAACCTGAAATTCCCTCTTCATTGGGCAATCCTCCCAACCTTTTTTTTTTTTTTCATGAGCAATTATTCAATCCATAATTGCCAAGAAAACCAAGAGGGAGTAGAAAAGAAGAACCTCATTTACACCTTTCTGTGAAGGCCCAACATTGTCATCTACTCATATATTTAGAAGCAATAAATATATTGGGGAGAAACATACTGTATCTCTTAAGCCATCCCAACTCACACCAGCTCTGCCCTGACTGTGTTAATCGTGCAAAAGTTCATCCTCCAAATGCCTTTGGATCAAAATTATTTCATGTGTTCAAGAGAGAGAATGCCAGTTACTGTGATATCATAAAAGCATTTAAACTCAGAAGAAAGAAATCTTTCAGAGATGTAAGAATGTTTTTGACCTGGAAACCCAAAGGGCAGGTTGGAAATACCACTAAGGGTTTGAAATGAATTTTCTTTCTTTTGCTCTCTCATCTTTGTTTGCGGGTTGAAATAATTATTTTTGCAAGTGGTATTTTTTTATTGTGCTGCTATTATAATTTTGCAATTAATTTTGAGGGTAAATTTTCTAAAAAGCCACCCCTAGAACAACAGCAATGGTGACAATAACATCCTTTGTATCTGGTTCTTTTTCTTTGGATAAAAACTGATTAATCTATAAAAGTTGTTCACAGATTGTGGAAATAAAATGAGAGATAACACAGATCATATGACAGTGGAGGTTCTTGGTTATGAGAAGAAAAAGCTCATTCCTATCATCTTAAGGGAATTTATTCAAAGGTTATTCTGCACTTATTGGCCTTTCTGTCCCAGAATCAAAGACTAGATCAGAGCACGTAAGTGGCCAAGCCTGCCTCACATGCTCTACTTAGACCTTCCCAAGAGAAGAAGATAGATTTGAAAAAGAGCCATTAAATATTTGGTTCTATGGAATTACTAAAGTATCACTATGTGTTATCATAATATACTTGAGGATCCTTGTATTTAAAAAAATAAAATGCGAGGAAACCTGACACTTTCCTAAGTCCCTTTACTTTTGCTCTCTCTAATTCAAGCTATGTCTTCAATAATTTTAATGTACCAATAAGGTTTCTGTGCTTCTGGAAGAAAATGTGGTTTTTCTGGATGACATAGTAATGTGGGACTGTTGGAACTCACCAGAGAGAAGGAAGAGAGCCTGCTAGCACTTTTCCTGGAACACACAGACTTTTTAAGGGGTGACCTCACACACTGTGGCCAAAGGTGAACCATATACAAAGCAGGCAGTTGAAATCCCTGTGATTCCTGGTCACCAGTAAGATTTTCCAAGGAAAGAAAGCCACAAAAATGCCTTTAACCTGGGACAGGGGTTGATTAACTATAGCATGTCAGCTAAAGTCAACCTGCTACCTGTTTTGTGTGGCCTGCCATCTAAAGATGCATTTTAAATGATTGGGGGTGGGGTTAAAGAATGGTATTTTCACAGCATGTGAAACTTACATGAATTCAAACTTAAGTGTTCGAAGTTGTATAGTTTTAATGGACACTGCCATGCCCATTGTTGATGTATTATCTAAGGCACAGTGTGAAACATTTGCATTAGAGAACATGTGGCCTGCAAAGAGGAAAGCATTTACCATTGGGCACTTTACAGAAATGTTTTACCAACCCCTGACCTTAGAGGTGGCACATGTGTAGTACAGATCCTCTTTCATCCACTGGAATGTGTTTGACTCAGAGTCAGAAAGAGTATTTTGCCTTTTCTTTCACTGTTTTCCCACTAAACTATCCTGTATTTGAGGAAGAGCTCATGTCTCAATGTCTCGTATCCCTGGTAATCCCTGACCAATAGAAGAAGTTCATCAATAATTATTTGATGAATGGATGTTTGAATGAATAAATGAATAGAATTATGTTTTGGTACCTCATTAGTACCTCATCTGAAATATCAAAGTTATAATATTGCCATGTAGTAGTGAGCTAATTAGTCACCTAATTACTGCAGAACGCCTGGGGCAATATCAAAAACTATATCGTGTTATAGAGGAAGTTCCCTTATCAAACCCCCCCCCCCAGGCATCCTCTTTAAAACACACTGGCTGATGTTCTTGTCACCATTTCTTTGGCTCTCCTTTATATCTGCTGCAACTTTTTGAGTTGTGCGTATGCCAGTAGCCCCAGTATCTATTAATGTCATTTGTACTTGATACTGAAAATGCATAATCCAATTAAATATTTGAAAAATTACATGACCAAGACAGAGGTGCAAAAGAATATCATTTGTTAAACACCTTCTCTGTGCCAGTTGCTGACTTGTGCATTTTGTGTACCCATAGAAACTGTTTCTCTGAAACAAAGTCTTTCTAAATATGTACTTACAGCCACGGAGGGGGACCTTAGCCCGGCTGATCTGCTCATTTTTTTTTTCTGTCTTCATAAGCAGTATTGATTGCCTTGGTCAAATCAATTGTGTGGCCATTTCCATTTACACATCATTTTGCTGCCCGAACTGATTGCTTCTGCCAGGACACAGCCATGCTGTTTCAATCATGTAGACCCAGATAGTCCGAAATCCTTCAGGTGGAACATGATAACATCAGGACACCAGCCACTAAGAATTAGCCCAGCACATTTACTTTCCATAGGAAATTAATGTGAAGATGAGTAAGAAACAAATCATCAGGTTATTCTGTTCAGTGATGTAAAATAAATCAGAAGTGTCTGGAACACGTGTTTCTTAATAACAAAGAAAAAAAAATCACTGATTGCTTTCCAAAGTTAAGTTTGTACTCACCTAGGCATATTTAGTAGCAGACGGCTCTTTAGAAATCTCAAATTCAATTCTCTTGTTTTAAAAAGAACAAACCACAAATGGCGATCTTAATTGTCCTTGGATTATGGGATGTTGGCACAACGCACTGAAGTTTTCTCATGTGTTTCCTTGGTTTCACATAAAGATAGTGAGCATCAGTGCCCTAGAAAAGCAAAGTACTGTGGTTAGTGGTACAAAACCCCTTTCACGGGTTATTTTTTGGAATGGCAGCAATGCATTGCACTGAAGGGGTGGTAAAGGGAGAATGGGGAATATAAAGAGGGCTCATGGCTGGAGGACATGATTCTGTTTCTACTGTTCCTCCCTCCCCCCTCAATTAGTGGGAAAAGTAGGTTTATATCTCCTGGCAAATTAACCTGTAAAACAAATATGTCTTGTAGCAAATGTACTTCAGTAACATGTGCCAGGTAGTTTTTATTGGAAATCACAATAGTAACTAGAGGTTAATCTAGGAGAATACCACTGTTGGTGTCCATTCAGAACAGGGTGGACTATGCTAAAAACAGGACAGAAGGGCACTCTTGGGTGGGGTAGGGGGAGTAAATGGAAACAAACAGCGATTCTCAGGAAATGCTTAAAAAGTGGCCTTACAGGGTGCCTTGTTAATGTCACAACTGCATATGTATAGAACATGGGGAATAAACAACATATAGAGTAATGAACTTGAAACACAGATTTCAAACTTCAGTGCCTTTCTATTTGTTTCACTTGCTTTTGGTTCCTTTTCATCCACCAGGAACTTAGTACCAACACATGTCGGACATAAGATTATGCTTAATTCTTTCCTCCCATCAAAAGAGGTGGGAGGTGTTATTTGCATTCTTTCCTGTGCATATTACCTTTGAGCTGGAATTCTTCATTGTTCTATCAGATGTCCTATGCCTAGGTCTTGTGTTTTCTCTATTCCAGACTTTCATAAGTTCACTGTTTGGTGAAGTAAGTAAGAAAAATCTCTAGATGAGAATCCTAAGAGCCAGATTCTAATTCTGGCTCTGCACTTTCTACCTGTCTGAGTCTTGGTATCCTCATTTGTAAAACAAGACACATGATATTTGATCTAAGTGCTTTTTGTAGTTCAAAGTGAAAATATTGACATTACCAGACAAATTAGTAAAAAATAACCAAATCATGCATTTTATTTACGGAGTAATCCTTTCTTCCCAAAATAATAAAGTGTTTTTAAGTTGTACTTATAGCAAGTATTTCCAATTTTATATAATCTCTGAAATATAATATTTTAAATTAATGACTTTTTCTACTTTCAGTGAATTATTACAGTTCAAATATCAGGATAACCATTTTGTAATTCATAATTTTATAACTTCACTTCTAATGTGAAAGCTTCCATTTTTTAAAGTATTTTAAAGTTTTAATGGAAATTATGGTTTCACGTTATGATTTTAAAGAAATTTTTTCTAGTAACCTAAACTTTTAATGGTTCTAATTTTAAGATGTAAGTACTTACAAAAAGCAGTTGTAGATGGGAGAATATTTTAATGTTATCTAATTAAGGGATCATCTTACTGAGACAGGAGGTGTATTGGAAGATGGGGGCCAGAGCAGGTCTGAGTTTGGGACTCAAACTGGGTAAGTCCCTTTCTTTTCTTTAAGCCTCATTTTCCTCATCTGTAAGATGGGTTCAGATAATATCTTGCAGTAATATTGTAAAGGTGAGAGAGAGTACATGCAAGGTACCTGTGTACAGTTTAGAGACTGAATGAACTGTTATTCTATGACCCTCTAGTCACACACATCTACCTGGAATGAGCTCTTAGGCATAGGTTTCTGTTACAAATGAGTTGATCACAGCCAATTCCTATGATGCTACCCCAATGTGTAATTTCATTGCAGGCTGTCATTTAAATACAAGGAAACTCTGATTCAGTAAAAGATGATTGGTACCCAGCTGCTTTTCCACACATGTTCAAAGCTGAAAAACCTGGTGGTGGATATTCCAAGTTCAATCTTGTTTTCTTCTGTGTATGAAAATCTTCAGACTTGGTATGGCCTTGAGCTCTGTCTCCAGACATGAGTGAAACTAAAATTAGGAAGAAAGTAGAATTAGGAAAATGAGTAACAAGTTGTGTTTGATTTGGCAGGGAGTTGGAGTGATTACCTTGGATAATTTCCATGCAAAATGTTAATATTGAATAGAAAATACTCCTTTTAATCAAAAAGATGTGAAGCCACCACTTTAATGATGACTCTCATTCTGGCAGAGCCTTTCATCAATAATTAGACTATAGTTCCTATTTGAAAAGCAGAACTGAGTATATTCACAAAACATTCTGCATGTGAATCCGTGCTGTTTCTCCTCTTGGGGCACTTTGGGGTGATGGGATTTTGAGGTGCAGTGTTTTCTTGGGAACAGAAATAATTCTGGAACTTGTCAGAGCGTTGACATGGCATGCCCTTTCAGATTTCCAGCATGAACGCAAGTAGTGTTTTATTGAGCCTGACTGAGCATGGGTGAAAACATTCATTATACATTTATTTTATTTCTTTAGAAGTAGCTATTTCCATGCTAGCCATTTCCTGTGTTACACTTTAGGAAAATGTGAGTTTCCCACTCAACCAGGAGAACATGCTAGACATCACCTCACATTATTTACCTGTCAGGTACCTTGATGTTTTTCCATCCATCTATCTATGAATGAATCCCTAGGCTGTTCAGAGTTCAGGAAAAATCAGATTCAAGGGCAAACTCAACCACCGAAGGATGTGTAGAAGCAACTAAACCATCTGCAGAGAGCAGAAAGGAGTGATTTGTAGCATTTGCTCATTTCCATGGTGTAAATGCTCTGACCATGGTTCATTTCAAGCTACCAACATTTGGGGGGGATTTTTTGTGAGGGGACCAGGGATTGAACTCAAAGGTGTTCAACCAATGAGCTACATCCCTAGTCCTTTCTTGCATTTTATTTAGAGACAGAGTCTCATTATGTTGCTTAGGACCTTGCTAAGTTGCTGAGGCTGGGTTTGAACTTGCAATCCTCCTGCCTCAGCCTCCTGAGCCCCCGGGATTACAGGTATGTGCCACCATGCCCGGTGCTACCAACAATTTTAAGAAATGCTTATAGACTAGGAATGTAGCTCTGAGAGTAGAGCACCAGCTTAGCAGGGGTGAGGCCCTGGGTTCAATCCTCAGCACCAAATGAAAAAAAAAAAAAAAAGAGCTTGCTTATAAGATTCTTGAACATTTATAACAATTGGCTCTCCCAATGCTGGTATAACAGGCTCCAGCATACCACTGTTTATAGAGTGAGTTTTAAATAGTCAAGCTCTGACCATTTGAATTTCTTTTCGATGCAAATACATTTGGAAAAAAAAAAACGATCTGGTAAGTGCCTGTCACTTGGGGCTGCATAGGAACATATAGATTTTCCCCCTTTGCTTGCCTTTTCTGCATTGTTGAAAGCTGTCTTTCATTTCTAGCAACTAATATATATTCTTATACCTATGGAATTCAGACAAAATACTTCAACTGAAAACACTGAAAACACTGGTGTATACAATCCAAACAGTTAAAAATCTAAGACAGACTATAGCACATATTCCCTCCGCAATTAGCTAAAGCTTGCTGCTTTACGGAGTCGATGCTACTCACTCTCCCCTTTCCAGTTCTCAGCTTACTGTGTTTTGCTGACATGGCTCGAATAGCCAGAGCTTCTAACTGAACTGCCTCTGCCTGTCAGTGACTGGAGAAGCGATTTGACTCCTTTATGTATGTAATACAGTACAGCACTTTGAGGCTTGCAAGTGGCACTGTTTAAATCAATACATAGTGATTTATTACATATTGTGGAGCACTTATAAATATATTATGAAGCACTAGAGCACAACATCACAGGCCAGGGATGGGGGGGGGCTCCATACCATTTTCTTCTACATCCTGCATCTGAGAAGTCTGTGACCCTGGATAATTCCTTTGCCTTCACTGCTTTATTTTTTTAAGTTTGCAGGATGGGGTCATCAGTGATGAGATTGCAAATGGTTTGAAGATATCAGGTGATGAATATAAGCAACTGAACATTACATATTGCTTATATATTAAATATGCGCATATATTCAGTAGCTTATATACCACCTGATAACTGAAACTGAAAGTTTCAGTTGAAAGAATATTATTTATATACCACCTGATAGCTATTGCTTTATTATCTTCCTTATATTTATTATCTTCCACATAAACAAGCAACACAGTGGATACCAATGACATATCTGATGCAGAATTGAAAGGTTCTAATGCACCTATGAGATAAAATTCTAAAGACAAGCCTAAAGACCTAAAGGATGGGGCTGGGGTTGTGGCTCAGTGGTAGAGCGCTTGCCTAGCATGTGTAAGGCACTGGGTTTGATTCTCAGCACTGCATATAAATAAACAAAATAAAGTCCATTGATAACTAAAAAAAAATATTTAAAAGATGATCATCACATTTGAGATCCTGATAACCTTGGTAGTTTAGGGGGAGAGGAATGACTGGGATCTGAAAGGACTTTAGAGGTGAACATTCTATCCCATTTGTAATGTTTTATTTCTCAGTTTTATGTCTTAGTCTGAGTGTGTGTGTGTGTGGGGGGGGTGTCACATGGGTTTTTATTGTATTACCTTGTAAATTTTTGGTCTGTCTGAAAAGTTATATCAAAAAGTCTTTAAATAACATGTAAAAGGTTTCTATTAAACAGTATACTTAAAATCATTTTAAAATGATTTTAAAATGGTAAACTTTATGTTATGCACGTTTTTAATCACAAACAAGGAATTTGTGTTAATCAAGATGTGTGAGTTTAGCTGTCATAATGGTACTCTATTCACAGGTAAATACATAGGAATTTTTGTTTGTAGCTTTGTTTTGCATAACAGGGCAATTTAGGAAGCTCTTAATATCCTCAGTCAACTGAACTTTATGCAAAGACCATAAAAGTAATAACAGCCAGATTTGAATTAATCACCATCAACCCCAAGAATTTATTATTACATTATTAATAATACTCTAAGACATTTTTAAATGTAGGAAATTGAGCAAATTGAATAATTTTTTATTGATTATGAAAGAAGAAATGAGTGGTGGCACATACCTGTAATCCTAGCAAATTTGGAGGCTGAGACAGGAAGATCACAAATTTGAGGCCAGCTTGGAAAAGTGAGTGAGACCCTGTCTTAAAACTATAAAATAGGGGCTGGGGATGTGGCTCAAGCGGTAGCGTGCTCGCCTGGCATGCGTGCGACACCGGTTCGATCCCCAGCACCACATACCAACAAAGATGTTGTGTCCGCTGAGAACTAAAAAATAAATATTAAAAAAAAAATTCTCTGTTTAAAAAAAAAAAAACAAAACTATAAAATAAAAAGAATTGAGGATGTAAATCAGTAGCAAAGTGGTCCTGGGTTCAATCCCCAGCGTGCACATGCACACACACACACACACACATACACACACACACACACACACACACACACACATACACAAAACGAACAAACAAAGAACCCAGAGAGACAGAGAGAAAAGAAATGGAGTTATGTTTAGGTATTTGTTTGAAATGCAGCACAGCTTTGTCCCTGTGTGTGTTGGCTACCTGACCACATCATAACACTTATTTATAACAATAGCCTGAAAGGCATTATTGACAAAAACTGAAACTAATCAGACTTAATTTTTTTTTTTTTAACAGTTAGTTCAGCTGAAAATAAGAACAACAAAGAAAATGTAAGAATGAGATCAGGAGGAGAGTTGTGTTGGAAAATCACTACACTTAAAAAAAAATTAATTACACTGCCATGGTATGAGTGTAGCATTCCTTATTCCCAGACTTAATGGGATAATATGTGATATCACCATGTATAACTTTCTTATGAGCAATCAAAAGGAAATACTCTCATTTATTTGCATCTAATCATTTCTTCCTTTGCAGTATCCCTGAGTTAAAATCAGACGATTTTCACAGCAGCATAGTGGATAAATTACCCAATGTGTATAATTGGGGAAGTGACATCCCAAGAAGGCTAATTTGGCACAGTCTTGAATTTGCACGACAACGAGTGTCAGTACAAGCTCCTAACTTCCTCTCCCAGGAAGAAGGGGCCAGGGAGTCATGGAGAGAGGGGACCTTTCTTTGTTGAGCCAGCACTTTCACCCCTGTAAGGAATCTACAGTTTCTTCCAGGCAACTTATCTGTAATGCATTTTTTTTTTTGAGTATAACAAAGCAATTTTCTGACCTTGTACTTCTACATCTAAGGTTTTTAATTCCTCTTTTTTTTTCTGAAAGACATTTCAGTACAGCTAACTCCAAGGACAACACACAAGACTATTGTGAAGGGAAGAAAAGTAAAGGAGAAGGGGACTTTTCAAGAGTATTTCAAATGATGAACTATTTTCTGTGCAGACAGGATCCTGAGCACACATAATCCCTTCTGAAAACACAATGATCCCATCTGCAAGGCACCAAGCCCATCACCCACACCTGCCACACCTACAGAGGGCCTTAAATACCTGGCCTGGCGTATGTGGTTGCAAAAAAAAAAAAAATGTCTCATGCCATGTATTAGAGAAGTAGGTGACCAGTTCAAAATTTGAAAGGGTTGTCACTGAACAATTGGTTTCCAGATATAACCAGCCAGTTCAGGAGCGATTCAGGAACCAAGCCACAGCCTGCTCTGACAATTCCTGCCAGTAGTGTTAGATCTGAAGTGATCCGAGGTCCCCCTTGTCTCTGCAGTTGTACTTCTTGCCACCCACCAGTACCACACTCCTTGGCCTATACTTTAAAATAAGAAATTGCTCCAAAGCTCTCTATTCTAGTCATTGTGTCTCCTTTGTAAAGTAGTGGAACCAATCAGCCATCCTAAGCCAGCTGCTTAGAGATAGGCTGGCATGGCTCATTAGAGTGCAGTCATAAACTCATCCATAGGAATATTCGGAGGGATGTTTTTATTGCTTTTTGCATGTATAAATCTCTTTGTACAACACAGAACATGGATTGAACAAAATGAGGGACTGTTGGTTCCATTTCTTCTCTGCTCACTGAGCAAGCACATTCTAGTCTGTCTTAGGAGACTCTCATGTGAACAACGTATTTGTGACCAAGAGTATTCTTCACCTTTGCCCTTCTTAGTGCAGAGCATGCAATGTAAACAGAAGCTCCAATCAGGGTGGGAGGACGGCTTCCACACCCGGAATTGTGGCCTCAAACAAATGATAGGATGAGTTTTTAATTACTTTTGGGGGGAGCCCCTTCTCCCAGACCTGTCCCAGACTTTTACTTTTCAAAGAATAAGGATAGAGCTGGGGATTTGGCTCAAGCGGTAGCGTGCTTGTCTGGCATGCGTGCGGCCCGGGTTCGATCCTCAGCACCACATACCAACAAAGATGTTGTGTCTGCCGAGAACTAAAAAATAAATATTAAAAATTCTCTCTCTCTCCCTCACTCTCTCTAAAAAAAAAAAAAAAAAAAAAAAAAAAGGATAAAATTTCCAAAAGTCAAAGAGTAGGTTTCATTTTATGATCAACTCCATGATTGTGAGAAGCCAGAAAGAAACAGAATTAGAGTCAGAACAATAGCTCCCATCTACCTCTGCCCTTGAGCTTATTTCAATGCTTGTTTTGTTTCAAGAGCTGCTTTTGTCCGATTGACTTTTCTTTGGAGTTTTGGGCAGGCTGGAGATGCTTAACAGTGGTGGAGGAGGCAAGAATTCTGTTCTGTACATGCAGCAATTATCTTCATTGCAAGAGAAGCCAGTCCCTACAGCTGCACCAGGGAGCTCAGGCATCCCGGAACAAAGCACGTCTGCACTCAGGCACACAGAAACGTGAGAGACACTATCAAGTAGACAGCTCACAGAGGTCTGGCCAAGCGGCCCACCAGCAGCTCACGGAGGTCCCAGGAGGATGCAGCCTGGCTTTCTCAGACTCCAAGATGATTAAAGCAAGGGGTGATGGGAAGGCCATGTTGAGTCTCTAGTTTGGGGAGGGGGATAAGGAAAGGGCTAACAGCTGCTGCACAACTGGTGAAAAATGTGGGCAGAGAGAGCAGCCTCCTGCTACAGGGGAAATAACAGCACGGAGATATGCTATAGACTCTTTGCAATAACTATGCTCTCTCAATGGTTCCTTTATTGGCGAGGTCTTGAGTCTTTAAATCATCACTCTGAAGAGGATGCATATGTCATGATTTATCATAAGTCTTCATGTTGAGAGATCTGAAAAATGAGAATGAACAGTGTATTTGGTCTTCTGCCTCGGAACACTGACCTACTGGCTCAGTCCTTTCGCAAATGTGGAAGACAATCAATGTTTTAAACAACCTACTCAATAAGTGTGCTGGGCGGATGGGATTTTTCCTGTTTATTAGGCATGCCTTAGGAAAGCCTTTGCAGGCCGTTATTAATATCTGGAAAGTCCCCCTTAGCAGCTGGAATCAGTTCCTGTGGCAAATCAGAAGATGAAAATGGTGTTCGGAGTTGAATGCCTGATAAGATGTTGGAAATCTTAAAGCAAAAGAGGGTAAACGGAGCTTCAAAAGAGGCAGTAAAGTACCCTTTCCACTAAGGAGGAAGTATAAGGTGTTGGGAGCAAAATGCTCTTCCTAAATCTGTTGCAGAAACTGTCCTTGTCTCCTTTTCATTTGCTATGATGATGTCCTTCAGCCAGATAGGACTTGCACGCAGACAGCCCAAAGCCCTGGAGCAGCATTTTATTGTTAATTCTCATGGGATCCTTTGGCAGAAGGATCTAGGAACCAAGTTATATAAATACACATTGTGTGACAACATATTTTGCAATCATTTTTAGTTTTTAAGCTGCCTGCTAATTTAGACATAGAAGAAATCTGTTTTAATATGGATTAGATTAATCTTAATTGAATTTCAGTATGATTTTTATAGTTCTAATGAATTATGGGTTTAAAAATGCAAAAACAAAATACAAATACTATGGTGGAACATGGCAAACCAAGTCCATTTCTTGAAATAGGGAAAGGAAAGACAGACAGACACACACCACACACATCACATATACATCACACACATACATGCACATGTGTATCTGTTTTTTCTTTTTTACTAGAAGATGACAATGGATATCATTATTAGATCTGAAATTTGGGGAATTTTTTAGAAGACATTATTAGAACAGAGGAAAAAAGTAGAAAAATGGTTACCTAAGACACCAGAAGCTAGTGGGTGTTTCTCCACATCCCTCAGTCATACTCCAAACTTCAAGTCAACAATTCCGACAGAGTGACCTTGGGACAAAAATTCATTAAAAAACAGCATTCAAATTAATTAAGGTTACTGGCATTCTTCCTTCTACTCTGTAAATGATGTATTTTGCCCTGGTGATAATGCCAAAATGTGCCCTGCACAGAGTCGCTTAACAATTATGGCTTAATTCTGTAAAAATAAGGAGAACATTCCATAAGAGTTTAGGGGAAATTTAAAAGAAAAAAATAAAAAAACAGATGGCCAATAAAACCATAGGATTTACAGTGACCTCAAGCTTCTCATCAGCATCACTATTACTAGAAAATAGAGAACTACAATTCTCAAAAAATAAAAAGAGAGAAAATTATTTTGACCCTAGAATTCTATACCCAGCCAAACTATTATTCAACAATTTTTGAGCACCTATCATGTGTTAGGCATTGCATTATTCAGAGGAGACAGACTGGTGAACAAAACCAGTCCTTGTCCTCTTGGAACTGATAATCTACATGTGGAACGATGCATGAAAATCACTCAAAAAAAAATTAACAACAGGGAGAAATTCATTCAGCACTGCCACACTTACTTAGAGATAAAATATTACATTATTAAAAAGGGAGAAATCCCATGGAATAAAAGCCTCCATAGCTTTGTTTAATCTAATATTTGCTTAGCCTATAAAAATTTAGTTACATCTTTCCTCTTGTCCTGTCTCCCCTTCCTCTTTTGTTCTCATTCTCATTCTTACATTTGTACTCAGTGGCACTTGCGATCCCTACAGTCCACTCTGGGAAGTGCTGGATTCCAGAGGAGAAAGACATCCTCCCTGGCATTGCCTACAAGACTTCTCATAGCTTAACATCAGCTGATTTTCCACCTTTATTCTACCCACAAACCTTCCCGTTAGCCCTTCTCCATTGCTTGCCAGGCCTGGAACATTCCAACCACTTTGGCCATTCCTTGTATTGCTCAGTGCTATTTTCTCTATCTGAATTTTTTTTTTAATAATTATTTACTGAGCACCTACTGGGATTTTTTTCCCAGGGGTGGGCAGAGGGGAAGGTTCAAAACACAGATCCTTGGAGTACCCGAAAAGCACTTCAAGGATCCTACTATCTCCTGCTTCTGGTATTTTTCTTCCTAGCCTCCAAACCCTAGGTTGGATGTTACCTCCTCAGTAAAGCCTTCTTTTATTGCTTCCTTCCTCCTCATGCCTACCTAAGTTTCTCTTTCCCCAATTCAGCCTCCTTTCTTCCCAAACATTGATTATATCACGACTGTTCATAACTTACATTTATCAATCTTACTGGATGCTCAGTGTTTCTTGAATTTGCATGATAATAATAATAATAAAGAGGAAAATAGATTTTTCCACAATATTCTCTCTTCCTCTCACTGGTCCTCCCCTCCCTCTGACTTCAGTGGATCCCAGTCTCCAAAACAACATGTCAAGAGGGGAATCGATTCCACCTCTTTCTGCACAAAAGCAAAGTATTTTCAACACATTATCTATTTTCTCTGGGCTGTTTGCATGTCTTCTGACCTAAATTATTTGCTTGGTTTAGAAACTAAAGTTCATAAATAAAACTCCCTGTGGTTTAATGAGAGAGTTTTGCAGAATTCAGGAGAACTCTGGTATTTTCTGGATTTTATTTTTTTCTCAAGTAAGTAGCAGTTGTTTTTGAGGTTCATTTTGGCTTCCTACAAACTTCACAGGGTCCTCATTCACTTGCCTGTGTAACCAGAATCCTTCCCTTATACTCCCCAAATGTTCAAAATCCAGTACATCATTTTTTTAAGGGGAAGATAACAAGGATTTACTATGAAAGTTGTAGACAAATTGTGAACTTTATGAATGACAACCTTTTTTCCTGTAACAATAGGCAAACAGACCAGCTGGGAAGGAAACTGACATGTTGTACTTGGGCAGAAACATCATGTAATAGGGAAACAGTTCTTTGTTTGGATCCGTTTCCTATGAGTGCATTTCGTATTAGGTCTGTGTGTGCCAGCCCCCAGGGACAAGGTGGTTGTCCCCAAATAAACAGCAGGAAAATATGTTGCTTTTCCAGCTGCCCAGGTCTGATCACCCAGAGAATTTTGTATATATAAAAAAAAATCCCTACAATAGGAAACAAAAGGGAGTGAGTCAAAGAAAGCCAGGCCTTTCCTTTGATACTCTAGTGGGTTGAAATGGTCAGCCACCAATCTTGATTTAAAGGGTGAGAAAAAGAAACCTGAAGTGATTTGGACAAGATATCCAAGGGGCCCCTGGCTTTTATGAGGCAGAGCCCTTGGAGTACCTAAAAAGCTCTAACAGTAAGTGACTTCACCAGGTGGCTTCACCACAGCTCAGTATTTTATGCTACCTCCAGGACTTTCAAATGCCATGTGAGTGAAGTGCGCTTTCACACTTGCCGGGCAGGAAATGGCAGTGGTTAAACTTGGCCAGCTGAACTCTGCGCAGTGCAAGGTTGTTGATTTTTGCTCTCCGCAGAAAGTCTTTGGGGGGGTCAAACCATAAAGCTGACTTGTCATCTCTCTCTGAAAACTCTGATTTAAGCACTTACCTGCCGATGATGGCCTCTCCTCCACTCTGCCTCTTCCACCTCTGCCACCTTACACTGTTATGGTTTGGTTGTGAGGTGGCCCCCAAAGGCTCTTGTTAATACAGGACTATTCAGGGGTGCAATGATTGGATTGCAAGAACTATAACCTAATCAGTCCATCATGGTTTGAGTGGACTGACTGGGTGATAATCACAGTCAAGTAGGGGGTAACAGGAGGTAGGTCATTAGGGACGTGCCCTGGAAAGATTCATCTGCCTTGTGGCACCTTCCCCTTCTCTCTGTCTGCCTCCTGGGCACCAGGTCCTGAGTAGCTTTCCTCCATCACACCTTTCCACCACCACACCTTTCCGCCATGATGTTCAGCATCGCCTTAGGCTCAGAGCAATGGAGTTGGCCATCCATGTACTAAACCTCTGAAACTGTAAGCCAGAATACACTTTTCCTTCTCTAAATTGTTCTTGTTAAGTATTTTGGTCACAGCAATGAACAGCTGCTGAGCACACCCACCCTAATGAGATGACCTATGAACATGCCATGTCAGGAGCCTTATCTAGAGCCTTCATCCTGGACAGGCTCTGGCTCTGTTCTCTCAGGAAGGATAATGAAGGGGCCAGGAAGCCTTTGGTCTATGAGTTAGCCATAATCTGCCTATTTTACTGAACTATGAGGTTTATTAGCTGATACTGATTCCTAGGGAGGAAAATATATGTGAGGGAATCAATATAGTTGAAAGATGGAAATTTTACCTAGAGCAAAAAATCCACTTCTTAGGTATGTGAGCTGAATGGATTTGATATTACCTACAGGAATATTTTTCTCCTTATGTGCAAAGGCTAAAAAGTTCTCTAAGGCAAGATGTAACCAAAAATCTCATAAGGTTTAATTTTTATATTTGCCAGTAGGAACCATCTAAGATATCAGAGACTAAATGCCTGCTTTCAAATGGCGATCTCTTTCTTCATATATTTCTAGTATTTGTGGCTTTTCCAGCAAGAAATTCAGTGCTTCTAATCTTGATAGATAATGGAGGAATAGATGGATGGATAAATTCTAATCTCTGTTTACACAGAAAATAATTCTATTTTCTTTTCTCATTTGCTTATAGCAAATGTGTTCTTCTACACCTTGTTATACATACCTGTGTGTTTTTTAGTACTACTGCTATTTGATTGAATGAGGTCTTGGTAATTACTATTCCTTTCCAAGTATAGGCTGCCAGGAAGAAATGAGAGTGTTTATAGTGTGTCTCAAATTTAGCATGAAATAACCTGGACAGCAATTACACAGATTCCTTCCCCCTCCCAAGAGAATCTGACTTGTGGTTCTGGAGTGAGACCCTGGGATGTGCATTTCTGACAAGTTCCCAAGTGATGTTGCTACTGCTGGTTCTAGGACATTGATTAGGAGCTGTATTGCAGGTAGAGGATGTCACTGGCCTAGCATGCATGAGGCCCTGGGTTTGCTCCCCAGTACTGGGGGATACAAGGCTTTACCATACTAGAAATCCATCATAGGAGACTTTTCTCATTTTTGCTTACCTAGCTTCTATTATCTTTCCTTCTGAGAGCTACCAACCTAGGAAAATAAGGCTGAGCCTACCACTCAAATTCTTCTCTTCCACCTATATGCCACATCAAGAAGCACTGAGTCAATTTAACCCTTCAAGTAAGATCTGATATTTCAGATTCTAAGTCATTTCCAGTTTTAATTCTTTGTAGGACTTCTAATATAACATTTTTCTAAGGAAAGATGAAAATTCTACTAGTAGTTTTTTTCCCCTCTTTGCTTCTTTTTATTCCTTTCCTTCTTTTTTTCCTCCAAATGTGATGGTTTCAGTGTAGTGAATGTTTCTCTTTCATTCTTCAGACCCCTCTAGTGCCTAGAATTTTCCCATCACAGCTCCTCTGTTCCTGGGGTGGGGAGGAGCAATGGAGTGGGAAGACGAGATGTGGATGTAGTTGACATTTCTTCAAATGTGATAACTGGTGATTTTCCCAAATTTTGTTACAGAGGACAGTTTCAGCCTGTAGAGTGTCTTTATATTCCAAAGATCCACTAAGGGTCCTAAGAGATTAGGAGCAGAATTCATCCAGTCTGCATCAATGCTTTTCCATAATAAAATGAGCAACACATACAGATGGGCAAGAGAGTTTAATACCATGACATTGCAGAAAAGGAGGAAAAGAGAGCCCATGAGAGTTCGTGTTCTCCCAGAAGTCACAAAAAGGTACAAATAATGAGGGTTCTGAAAAGAAGACAGACTTGGCTAAGTCTCGTGTCAGGGAAGTCTGTGATCTCAGGCTCTTAAATATTGCCCAGCTCTTTCTGGCTATCATAATTCAAAACCCCAGTGACAACGTGGTCACTGTAAGCCAACGGGCAATCATATTCTTTGCCCAAAAGACTAAGAAAATGACAAGAGCTGGGAAAGATCAGAGAGCGTTTGGGGTTGAGATCAGGAGGTTATCTCATTTTCCTGTGGAAGCTACATGAAATACCTAGCTTGACCTCTGTTGCTGGATAATGAATTTCAGCAAAGGAGTGTGGGGGTGGGGAGTGGGGGTGGAAGAGCGGGGCCAGTGGTCAGCGAGGCCCAGATCCTCTGCAGCCAGCTAAAAAGGCCGCCGGCTCTGAATTAAACCTGATTGGAAAATTCTGCTTAATACATTAAAGAAACAACTTGCAGAAACATCGACCTCCCTTCCTTCCTCCCCCAAACAGTAATGAGTCCAAATTGCTAATAAAACATAAAAACTCAAAGATGTTGTGCATGGGCCATTTTTTCTGAGCTGGTTATTTTTTATGTCAGATTTCCCACAGCTGTGAGCATGCTGTAACTATCAACTTACCAAATGCCCCAGTTTAAAATGAAACTTAAAAGAATGTATTTAGGAGCCTTATAAAGAAGGCACTAGGGACAGACAAGCAAGATCTATTGATTTTTTTTTTCTTTTGGTAAGAAAAAGGAATTTGGGAAGGATGAGGGGGGAATGGCTTAAATCAATAAGTATCAGCAAATACTGGTTGAAATGGTAGCAGATTTATTCATCTTCTTGCAAAGCCATTGTTCAAAAATCACATTCAGCCTGGCTGAGAAGTTGATGTAGAGGCAGCTAGAAATTCCTGACCCGCACTGTGGGTATGTTCTGGCTTTTGAGGTTAATGGAACAGACACTACGAGGCAATTTTAAAGCCTGAGAAAGAATGAAGAGCATTTCTTACACTCTAAGGATACAAAATCCCTTATAAAGGTCATCCCACCTATGATGGGTCAGATGGTCTAAACTTTATAAAGAATGTACTTTTTTTCCTATCATTTTCCATTTCCAGCTCATAAAAAAATAATTAGTAAACATTCTTATTTGGAAATTTGCAAATGTCAAGTTCCAAGGAGTGATTGCTGAAAGTTTGGATAATAAATAAGAAACACGTGTTGTGAAGATGAAACTGGAATGTTAGACCCAGAATCAGAAATTGAGCCCCATCGCTCCATGGCTCACAGCATCATTCAAGCTACAGAACACCTTAGGGTATTTCATGTTCTGGGCCCACCCCTTATAAATGTATATGACTCAATAGCCCCAATGAGTAATATGGCTGGTGGCCATACCACCTTCAGCTTAGCTCTCATAAGCTCTGCAGGGTTGGGTTGGGTCCCTGTTCTTATGGGAGACCTCCAAAGAAACCCTGGAAGTGTCAATGATGATTCAGTGGGTAGTTCCCTGCCTTGAATCAGGCCCAAATCACTTTCCTTTCCTGGTGTTAACAGGCCCTTTACATATGCAGGTGCAGTTTTTTGAGAATCAATCCAATGCCTGTTTGCTTAAGGGGAAAAAAAAATGAATGTAAAATAAAAGTCAGGATGGGTTAGCCCAAAAAGAGGGAAGAGGAAAAGGAAGGGAGAAGGAGAATCAGGTCAAGCTTGATTGGTACAGGTCAATCCCATTTCAACAGAGGATTCTCTTAATTATTCAGCTACAGTGGCTTGCTTGTCACAGATTTGACTTGGATCACGTAGGTCACTGGGGCCAACATTTGGGAGCTGCCTTTTTGTAGAGAATGAAAACAGAATTGATGATCTTGGAATCCTGGACACAGTGGAGACTTGCCCTTGAACAGACCACTCCAAACATATACAGAAGGCGTGCCCCCTCAGGAAGTTCCGATGCCTGAGTCCCTGGGTGGGCCACTCAGTCCCACTCAAGGCAGGACACCCCTCAGAATTAACAGGGATGCTATTCCTTGGAGGAAGTGTGCTCTTGTAAGCACCTAACCTTTCTGTCAAGTTGCTGCTTGAAATTGCATCCAGTTTTGTTATTGACAATTTAAATACTACTGGGACTCTTTAGGAAGCTACTGTTTGGAAAGTGTTAAAATTCTTTGTTTGTTTTCTGTTTTTTGGTACCAGGGATTGAACTCAGGGGCCCTCAACCACTAAGCCATATCCTCAGCCCTATTTTGTGTTTTATTTAGAGACAGGGTCTCACTGAGTTGCTTAGTGCCTCACTATTGCTGAGGCTGGCTTTGAACTTTCAATTCTCCTGCCTCAGTCTTATAAGCTGCTGGGATGACAGGTGTGTGCCACCATGCCAGGCTTAAAATTCTTAAAGATATAGAATAATTAGAGATTGTAGAATAAAAACCACTTGTTAATATGTAAGAGGAACTGCAAATATATTTTCTTTCTTCAATAAAATATGCATAACCTGCTCATGTCCTTATTCAAGGATATGAATAAATCGATGGGAGTATTTTCTCTGGGACAGGATTTATTCTCTAAGCAGCCCCCATGAGGTGATGTTTTTTTAAAAAATGGAAGCAAAGAACAAAAGATTAAACAGTTATGAAAAATACTCCCTTGATATTATATAGGAGAAGAAATTGCTCTCTTCATTTATAAACTTGCAAAAATTTCTAAATTTACAAATAGAATAAGTATTTTACTATATGATGCTTTTTGAAGTCACATATAGCCTGTCTCCCTAAAATGGCAAAGCCCAGGAAATGATAAATATCTGTTCATTGCTCTTGAAGTTAGTCCACTTTTTTATTTTTATTTGAAGGTTGTATTAGACATTTAAAAAAAAACCCTGAAAGTGGTAAATATTTATTTATTTTAACAGATCTTTAAAAATTTTGTTTTACTTTTAAAAAAAGAGACTAATAATATTATATAAGATAATTAAAGGTTTAAAATGCATTGGTCTTTTAATGACATTAAGTTAATCATATATTTTCTTATGTAATTCCTCTACCTTAAATACTGCACATAGACAAAAATTAGACTTTTCCTAAGATGCTCTATAGTCAAATTGTATCATGTTTAAGTCTCTATTAAATCTGCTTATTTCAGAATTCATCATTGTGTGGATGTATAAGGAAACTTCACAAAGCTTCCCTCTCAGGTCTAATGTGTGATCTCACTATTTATTTACTTATTTTTTGAGGGGGTTACTAGGAATTGAATTTCTGGGGATACTTATCCACTTAGCCACATCCTCAGCCCTTTTTATTTTTTATTTTGGACAGGGTCTCGCTAAGTTACTTGGGGCCTCGCAATATTGCTGAGGCTGGCTTTGAACTTTTAATCCTCCTGCCTCCACCTCTGGAGCTGCTGGGATTACAGGTGTGTGCTACCACATTTAGCTTGATCTCATTTTATGTTGTTCACTTTTTATTAAATTTCTTTGCTAATTTGACACTTATAAAAGAATATTAATAAAAAGTATATTGAATCTTTTTGATTGAAGAAAAAAATCAGTACTCTGCATTCCAATATAAAGGGTCATATATTGTTTTCCATTTTTAAGTTTGGGTCTTAAAAATATCTCTGGATATGTTCAACTTCATTAAATTTTTAGAAATTATTTTATATGCACATAACTATATAAAATTCTGTTAACATTATATAAATATGAGTGAATATTTATTAACTACAAAAGAATTGCTATAGTCAATAAGACATATGCTTTCCCCTAAAGCTTATGCTGCAAAAAAAAAAAAAAATCTGATTGAATGTTTAATACAGTAAAGAATTGAGAAAAAACACAAAAATTAAGAAAAATAAGTTTACCAAAAGTTGAATTTTCCTATAAACAGAGATTGGGTGAGAACAAGGTTTTTGTTTGTTTTGGGTACTGGGGATTGAACTCAGGGGCACTCAACCACTGAGCCACACCCCCAGCCCTTTTTTGTATTTTATTTAGAGACAAGATCTTATTGAGTTGCTTAGCACCTCACTTTTCTGAGGCTGGCTTTGAACTCGAGATCCTTCTTCCTCAGCCTCCTGAGCCTCTGGGATTATAGGCTGTGCCACTGTGCCTGGTGAGAACAAGTTTTACTCTAAATAAAGTAATGGAGTATTACAAGTAGGAGATACAGGAATGAGCTCTTTGTCAGTTTGTGCATCTCCAATTTGAAAATCCAGAATAAAAAATGCTCCACACTTGAGTGCCAACATGACATTACAACTGCAAAATTCCACATCATAAAACATTGTTTCATGCCCAACATTATTTAAAATATTATATAAAATTACTTTCAGCCTATGTATATAAGGTATATGTGAAACATAAATGAATTTCAAGTTTAGATTTACATGTCGTCCCCAAGAGGTCTCATTATGTAGATGTAAATATTCAAAATCTAAACAAACAAACAAACAAAAAGAAACCCTCAAAATCAGAACCATTTCTGGTTCCAGGCATTTTGCATATGAAATACTCAAGCGATATTACTTTTATGCCAGAATTTCAACCTGTATCAGAATGAGATATGTTGCTGAGTCTCAAGCTTTCCGTGGAATTGGGTTGTAGCAGTATGTGAGAGTGTGAGGTTTCTTTTCAAATTCACTGTGATACCCTCATTCAGGGACTTGGGTTTCTTCCCTCTATTGGGGGCTAGGGCCCTCCTGCTGCCTCCAGTGCCCAGGCCTTGCCCCTTTTGCCCTGTGCTGTGCTATTGCCCTGAGGTGGGATCCTTCCCTGTACTCATACTGAAGTAGAAGCATTTGATATGAAACCTAAATAAGGGGTAGAGCTATGAGCTGTGGAATTTGAACTTTAAATCAAAGGAACAGCATGGGCTACATGGTGGATGTGGGAAAGATCAGGATGCATTGAGAGAAAGCAAACATGTTGAGATTGGTGCTAACCAAACTATATGGCACATGTTGGTGAATAGTGAAGAAGGATTCTAAAAATATAGGGGGACATGACCAAGTAACTAAACAGCATTTACTTTGGTTAGTAATTGAGAGCTTGTTTTTGAGCAAGGAAATAAAATGATTAAAAGTCCATTATTATGTTTGTGTCCTGGATTATTTCCTGGAAAAGAAAGGAAATTAATGAAAAAAATGATAAAATCCAAATAAAATCTGTATTTAGTTAATGCTTTTATACTGTGTTTCCACATTAATTTCTTAGTTTTGATGAGTGAACAGGGTGGTGGGAGATGTTGACCGTGGGGAGCTGGTGGGAGGCCTCCGGGAAGGCTCTTCGTGACCTGCAGCTCTTCTGAACATTGGAAATTATTTCAAAATGAAAAGGAAGAACAATGCACTACAATGACATTCCATCTCCAACATAGGACTGTCGGGGGCAACAGGGGACAGTTTGGCTGGTTTTTACAACTGTGGCTACATGCCAGGCTCATAGAAAGAAAGCATTTTTTTTTTTTTTTTTTTTGCTTCACAGAGGGCTCTGGAAGCCTGCTTCCTGTGTAATTCCACTTGCTTCCCCATGCTTCTTGCCATGCCCCTCCAATCCCCCATGAGGATGCAACTCGAAGTTCAAAGCCAAGGGGTGCTCTGGTCACAGGTGCACCGGCCTCAACAGGGAGGCCTCTTGTCTTGTTTCCTGTACCACTTCTGCTCTTGCTGTCCTTTCTTGCAGCATTCTGAATGTTCTCTGCCACCTGCAAGAATAAGTAAAACATTCTTAATACCTGGGCTTATTCGAGTTCACTGTCTTTTAGTAGGTGATTGTATATGTCTCTCTCCATTAAGAATAATCACCTAAATTTGGGTTGCTGTGTTTTTGTCATCCCACATTGAGATAAGAGAAATAGTTTACCAAAAATAACAGGAACATTTCATATTATGAGCTCTTATATACAAAGAATAGATCATGGATCTAGATCATGGATCTTTTCAGATCTCAGGCTCATCTGAAAAGCCTGAGACTATAAATCAATCCAAGTCAAGCAACAAACATTCACTAATATAAAAATACACAGTGTATGCCTGTTTATGTAAACGGTATGTACATGTTCCTTGTTTGTTAATGAAGCTCAAATTACATTTTCTAAAACAATCTTTTATCAGAAAGTATGTTCTAGATTGACTAAATCATTTAGTGATACTTACTGTGAAATGTATTTAGGTTTTTCCCATTTAGATAGATGTTTCCTGTTTTCCATGAGCTCTTCTCAGAAAACAGGCTCTGTATGGTCTGCTTTTGCATAAGGATGATTTTGTTACCTTGATCGAGTCTTGGACATGGCTGGTTTCAACTGGAAAAGACTGATTCTAATTGATTGGGGGGAAGCAAGGGACTTTTGATCTTTTTTATTGCCTCAACTTCCTCTTCTAAAATTCTTCTAAGACTTGGGTTGCTCGGTTGCCCATCAATATGTAAAGGTTAAAACCAGGCAAAAAAAATAAGGAAAACCAAATATTACAAAGTAAAACAAGAACAAAAAAAAGAAAAGAAAAAAAATGGACAGAAAAACTGAGAAAGTATTGAGCTTTTCAGGGTTTTGTTTTATTTAGTGGTTTCAAAGAAAAAGCAAGAAGGTGTGGTGGATTAGAGCCTAAACACATCAATTAACTGTCTGAGTCTGACTCAGGCACATGCCAGCTCTGTGACCTTGGGCAAGTTGCTTAACCTGTCTGAACTTTTATATCCTTATTTGTAAAAGAATGATAAGAATGGAAACCAGATTTATTTTCAGAATTTAGTGAGAGTACATATTAGTTCTTAGCACATTGCTTGACATTTAGTAAGAATTTACTAATTAGTTTATATTTTTCTTACAATTATTATGGTGCTTTTTTTATTCTTTCCTACCTCAAAAGTTCCAGCATGCCTTAATGTCACTGAACTATAAACTTAAAAGGTTAAAATTTTAAATTGTATATTATGTGTATTTTACTAGGGGCTGGAGGTAGAGCTAGACTCCAATTACCATTTTAGTACCTCAAAAAGAAATAAAAGGATTTGTGTATTTTACTGAATTGAATGAAAAATAGAAAAGTTCTAATCAATCTAGCCAACCAAATTTTAAAAACACTTCCCAGAACAAAACACACATCTAGGACATCAAACAAGGAGAACAGTTGTGTGATGGGAAAAAACACTAGATTCAAAGACACAGGATTTAGGATCTAGTTAATAGTTATGCACTCTTGACTAAGTCAGACCACCTTTCTGACTTCAGCAGCCACACATGAAGCATGGCTGGAGGAGGTGACAGCTTGGTTTCCAGTCCTGTAAGTTGGTATTATCAAGCCAGAGACCCTGCTGCTCTTCCTCCTCTTGTGAAAACAGATCCAGGATGTTGTAGAGAACTGCAGGAAAAATGCTGTGTTCCTAATGCAGTTATTTAGTTACAAAACCACGAGTGCACTTAATAACATACAATGAAATAAGCTCTGATAAACTCTGATTGACAGAGATGGCCATCTTGACCTGGTTCACGGGACATGCCCTGAACCTGTGGCTGACACATCAGGGTACCACGCCACTCCCCAGAGCCTGAAACCTGGAGTGCATTCAGGGAGACATTGGATGGGGCACACACACACACACACACACACACACACACACACACACACTCTCTCTCTCTCTCTCTCTCTCTCTCTCTCTCTCATACAGAGAGACACACGTATACATACTCTGTAGAAATCCCAAAGCTCTTAGGTAGAATAGAAAGAGCTCAGAAACTGGTACAAGGAGCCCTGGGGTAATTTTGAGCAAGTGATTCAACTTCTTGGTACCTCAGTTTTTTCCACCTGCAAAACGAGTGTTAAACTCTGTGTTACATGTATTTAACTAGGGGCTGGAAGTGAAGCTAGACCCTAATTTCCATCCCCAGGACCACAGAAGAAAAAAAAAAAAACAGGATTTGTATACCGTGCCATAATGAATGAAAAAGTTTCAATCATCCTAGTCAAACAAATTTCAAAACCACTTTTGAACTTCCATATGTTTACACTCTAAATGTTCTATGAGGGAGTGTCAACAAGGTAATTTGTAATTTGGGGGACTTCTTTCAGTTCCTTCCTCTTGGAGCATTTGGCCTCACGGGTTACCAGGCTCCTGGATTCCAGCAACACCACCACCACCCGCCACACTCACACCCCTCACCTGTCTTGCTTTCCCAAGTCAGCACAGGTCATCTTCAAGGGAGGAATGGATTGACTGACTGTTGAGTAAACTTTGGATTTACCTGAAACAATATAAGGATTTTCATAAACATCTATTATTTAGCTTTTAAATTTTAAAATTCATTATTTGTTTTTGGAAATTCAGAGTGGTGAATTTCTCAAATCTCTTCATTTATCTTACCCAGAGCATCCTGGGTCTCATACAATGCCTATTATCATGCTTTCCAAAAGGTCCTTTCCATTTTAACATCTGCCTCAGGATACCTGTTCTCACAGATGGAGAAGATTCTAGAAAAGGTCCACCCCTGTTGTCTACTCTCAGAAAGCAGCTCTGAGGACCTGGTGGGAAGCCCACATTCCCCAAACCTCCCTGGGACCATCTTAAAAAATGAGAAACAGCGTGGAAGTACTAAAATCACACACATTAATAAAGTTTATTGTTTGTGAAACAGGCTTTACAATTTTCTTTTTCATCTTGCTCCTTAGCCATAGAAACCAAAGGTCTCCCATCCAATGCCCATGGGTGATTTTAATTTTATTGTTTTGCGGGGTCTCGGAGGTGGTAATGGATAAAGCAGAATCTTTATTGACATGAAGTTTATCTCTTGCTAATAAAAACTGCATATCTTTATTTAGGTGTCAGAGCAGTGTTTTAACTTCCCCTAGGACAATGATGACACAGGAAAAAGGACCTTGGGAAGGAGAATCTAAAAGCTTTTGGCCCCACATAGAATGTTTTGTTTATTTGTTTGTTTTGTTTTGTTGGTACCCGGGATTGAACTCAGGGGCACTCAACCACTGAGCCACATCCCCAGCCCTGTTTTGTATTTTATTTAGAGACAGGGTTTCACTGAGTTGCTTAGTGCCTTGCTTTTGCTGAGGCTGGTTTTGAACTCATGAGCCTCCTGCCTCAGTCTCCTCCTGAGCTACTGGAGATTACAGGTGTGTGCCACCATGCACAGCTGGGTTTTTTTTGTTTTGTTTTGTTTTTAGTGAGCACCTTATCTTTTGCTGCTTGCAAATGAAATCTTCAATTTTTCTGCATTATAAGAGTTTCTTTCTGGAAGTGCAAGGAACTGAACATGAGGCATCTTATCTTTTTCTGGGGCAGATCAGAGCTACCTGATGATGGAATTGTTGGTTTCTAACAAATTCAGGCTTCTAGTTACTGGAGGTAACCGTGGTCCTGGCAACTGGCTCTCAGGACTCTCTCCTGGCCCCTTCCTGGTTCTTCTCCCACCTTACTGGCTAATTCTCCTCTGCCCACCTCTTACTGGAAGCATCCTGCATGACTCATCCTGAGACGCGCCCAGTTTATGGTGTTAAAGACAGTCCATCAGAATTGATTCCCAGTGGATGTCTCCAGCCCTGACCGCCCTGCTGAGCTCAGATGTTCCAACCAGTCTGCCTTCCTGATTTCTCCATCTGTATGTCTAATAGGCATCTCAAATTTAATATGCCTACAGCAAAACTCTTGGCCCTCCCAAATCATCTATAATTCTGGTCTTCTCCATCACCGTTATTCAAAACAACGTTTTCCCACTCGGTGATGTCAAAACACAGAGTCATCCTTGGTCCTTTCTCCTTGCTCCACAGAAATTCCTGTCTCCAATGCTGCAGTCTAGCCCAGCTCTGTCCTCACCCACATCTTCTGCCACCAGCCTCGTGTGGGCCTCCATAACTACTTGTTTAGGCTATTGCAACATCAACCATTCCTCAAACTTGAATGCTTCCTCTGCGACCATCCATTCTCTACAGGGCAGCTGATGCAATTTCCTTAAAATAAAAAATCAGACCATGTCAGTCACTTCTTTTGACTTTCCAGTGGTGTGTCTCTGCAAGAAGCCTCTGTCTCTCCAGGTTGTCTTTCTCTTCCTTCCTTCCTTGGCCACCTTTCTTTCATTGCAGCAACACACCATACTCTTTCCAGCCCCCACTGTTCCAGGCTCTTCTCTCTGCATACTTTTTCCCTGTATCTACACTGGTGTCTTCTCCCTAGCACTTCTTAGGTAAAAATGTTCTCATTGGAGAAGATTTCCCGAGTCCCGCAATCTAAAATCCTATGTTGCTCCCAGCACTCTCATGTTCTTCCTAGCAATCATCACTGAAATCTTTTATTATTTTTTTTGTTTATTCACTTACCTTCTCTTTTCACACATTAGAATTCTGACACCTTGCTTATTTTGTTTTCAGTTGTGTCTCTGAAACAGAACCAAGAGCTCAATGTCATCTTCCTGCCAAAATACTCCCTTTGCCACCTTCTAACCTGGTGTCCCACGGGCCAGTAGATGACTGTACAGCTTTGACTTTACTTGGACTCTCAGCCTGTGTAATAAGGCAGATGTGTTTTTATTGGCTAAAATCTTTTGAGATGACTTGAAGCCAATTAAGAACAAAAAGGGTGTCAGGAAATAGAGAGAGAAGTAGTGAAAGGGGGAGATCAGAGGATCTGGGTTTTGCTGAGGTTTGCCAGACAGAGAGACATCAAAGACTATTAACAAATGTCTTTGTTAAAACAACAGAAACGTTGACCAATCAAGATGGAGGGGCCCCAGAGTGAGTTAAGGGCCTCTTAGGCTCAGAATCACCTAATCTTGCAAAATTGTGCTACCTTAAGCAACTGGGCCTTGTGGGCACTATTTCAGTTTGAAATAAAGCACTCGTATATACCCATTCACACGATGACAATTCACATTTAAGACACGGACGGCTCTAGGCTTGCCATGAGAAATCAACACCAAGGACATTTCCCCATCAATTGGAAAAGGTAATCATCTGCCAATTCTATATTTTTCATTTCTAAAAGTATTCAGAACTTTAAAAAGGATTACAGCCCCCAAAGTGTTTCATTTAGAGATTTGAATAAAGATTAATCTCTCTTCATTCTCCAAGTCTTGGAGGTGTGCCTCTTCTGCCAATGCGAGGCTTCCCTGAAGAAAAGGATGTGGGGAGCTTCGACAAGTGTCAGAACGGACTAGAAGGATGGGACCAACCAAAGAAACGCTGTAGGCTTTTGTCAGAACCATCGTCTTTCATGTGCATGGCATTTACTGCTTGGAACATTGCTACTCAGTGTTTTCTCTGAATGTTTTCTCTTCCATATCTACATAGGGATTATTGAATTATTATTATTATTGAATTATTATTATTATTATTATCATTATTATTATTGATGTTGCTGTTATTATTTTCCCAGACACTCAGCATGTAGCAAGGTTTTGTTTGTTTTGGTAACTGGGATTGAACCTAGAGGCTCTTCACCACTGAGCCACCAGCCATTTTTCACATTTTATTTAGAGCCAAGGTCTCACTAAGTTGCTTAGGGCCTCTTTAAGTTGTTGAGGCTGGCTTTGAACTCTCAATCCTCCTGCCTCAGTCTCCCAAGCCAGTGGGATTATAGGCACTTGCCACCGTGCCGGGCTTACCAAGGTTTTCCACCATTTCTGCTCCCTATGCCTGTGGGTGTGGTAATCATTTCAGTAGTTGTTTCTGTGTTTCTATGACAACATCAATATAACAAAGAATTGATCAAACATGAGGATCATTGCAATTCAGACTTAATTCCCACTTACCCATGGATGCAGCCTTGATGGTTCACGCATGGTGATCCTCACTCCCTTTTATCCATCCCTCTGGTTTTGGGTGTGGATGGACTGGCATTTTCTCCTCTCAAGTGCAGTGGCACTTGACAAGGCTAATAATTTAAAAATTTTGAGGAATGTTTTTAACTTCCTTGGGGGAGAATGATGGGTAAAAGACCCCGGAGAAGGGAGCCCTGCACAGGACTCTGATCCAGAACCATGGTCACCACTGATGATCTACAGGTCCAGAAAATAACCCAGTATGCCAAAGGTGTGTGTGTGTGTGTGTGTGTGTGTGTGTGTGTGTGTGTGGACTGCCCCACAGCAGACTCCCCAGGCACACTAATATTCCTCCCTGCCCCTCCCCACATCAGCCTCCCAGTGATTATCACATTAGGAGATGAGGGACATTGCAAAATAAACATCTGGAGACTTTGATAGTAAACAGAAGAGAAGTGCCTTGCAGAACTAGCCACAGATCAGGAAATTCTAATCTTATCAAGGTCCTGGGGACCACAATTCCATAAACCACATAGGTGGGTGTTATGTTACTGTGAACATGCGTGTTTTCTTTCCAGCCACAGTAGGCATCCTGTTTTGGAAAAACCTCTGTAGCCAATTTTTAAAAGATTATTCATTTTAGGATAGATCACTATATATTTCCTTAAGAAATAGGAGGTGAAGGACAATCATAGCTCCTTTAACATCTAAATAGCAGGGGAAATACACATTTTTATGTGTTTATCTTCTGTTATTCACTTCAAGTTATTTAGAAAATTTCTATGTGTGTGTGTGTGTAGTGTGTGTGTGTGTGTGTGTGTGTGTGTGTGTGTGTGTGTTGATAAGGATCAAATCCAGGGCCTAATGGGTGTTAGACAAGTATTCTATCCCTGAGCGACATCCCCCACCCTATTTATAAAATATCTTTGACCATCAATGACTACGTAGAATTCAATCTTCCTTAGTGTGATGTACAGATCATTAAATCAGATATCAAAATCCCTGTGGGTTTTTGCTTAAAATTACACATCCTTGGGGCCCACCTTTACTATAAAATGTATGAGAAGATACCTGGAAACTTATATTTTAATCTGTTCCCCAGAGATTCTTAGGCATACCAAATCTGAGAACCACTGAGCTAGAAGAAAGGTCTATATCTCCTGGTCAGTGTTCCAGGCTGGGGGATCAGTCTTCAAGGTATTGAGATCGATTTGTGCTCTTCTTTACCTGTGAAAGAGCTTATCTAGAAACTTAAGGCAATGACAATGTGTTTTTTGTCTGTTTTCATGCTGGGGACTCCATGCTAAATGGGAGCTCTACCACTGAACCACACCCTAGCTCACACTGGGAGGTAATAAACCTGGAGTCCCAGGCTTATGCTTTCATTAGATTCTCAGGGATGCTTGTTGCTCAAGAAACCTATATTCTAATACCAGCTTAAGAGCATGCTTTCTGGTTTTCATGGGCACTAAAATAAAGGAATTGGAGCCAGCACAATGATACATGCCTGTGTTCCCAGCTACTCCGAAAGGGAGACTGTGGCAGGAAGATCTTTTGAGGCCAGAAGTTCAAGGGCAATATATTGTCTGGGCAATATATTGGGAGTCCATCTCAGAAAATAACAAAAGGAAGGGCATTGGGGCACTGAAATGACCCAGACTGTGCTCAAATGTCACTTTCCTTCCTATTTCTGTTAATGTCAGAGGAATTCCCCATTCATTGTAAAGCATGAGACATTTAAACTCTTTTACTCCCAAACTTAAAGAAAACCCTTGAACATCATAATAACCCTTTCCCTCTCATGGAAACGGAGAGTACAAAACTAAATTATTTATAAATCACACAGTACTACACTTCTAGAAAGATAGAAACATACTAGTGCAGACGAAAGAGTCATTAGGATCATTTCCTTAAAGTTTTTAGAAGCTAATTTCAGCGTAAGGCAGGATTAACTGCACCTTTCGGTCCAGGATTCTGGTGTAAATACAGAAACCACAGTCATGTACGGGCCTGAGAGGGACAGTAGAATGTGGAAGTGGGTTTGGAAACCAAAATATTTTGTCAGCAGTTTTCTCTTTCATTTATTCTCCCTTATCAAAACCAACTTTTTAACTCAGGGCCCCCCCCCCCGTTAATAAAAACATAGATAATTTCATTTGGAAAGCCCAAGAGCTTCATGTTTAGGGTTAAAAAAAAAAAAATCCCATTCCCTCCAGGCAAACATGTTTGAGGGCTCATTCTCCTTGCAGAGACCCTTTTAATGAATCAGTGCTGGTGGACTTCCCTTCTTGGTGTAAGGGAAGGTCAGTTATTAAATACGCAGAGCCCTGCCGCTAGAAACCACGTGAAAAGGAATGAAACCACAAACACAATTCCACAGTGGAAGCCTTCCCTTTCATTTCTAATACCACCAAAACCCTCTTCAAACTCATTCTTACGTTTGTAGATTTTTTCTTCCATGTTAAAAAAAAAAAAAAAACACCCAACAATGAAAACAGGGAGCAGAGTTTATTTGAAGGACTATCATTCAGATCCGTCGTACAGTGTACAACAGGATTATGTGGGTTATATGCAAATACTCTGCCATTTTATAAAAAAGGACTTACTTGAGCATCCTTGGAGTTTGGTATCCACAGGGGTCCTGGAACCAATCCTTTACTGCTACCAAGTGACCATGATAATCTTTCTGGGAAGGCCTTTATGTGCAATTGCAAAATATTTGGGGGAACTGGGAGAGATTTTTCAGAAAGAAGACACCCAAGTGTTTTGAATTGATAATGTGCAAAGGAGTAACATTTTTCCACTGATTTTGAAAGTCCTCATGGACTGCTTTTCCAGAAAAAGAAAAAAAAGTGTTTAGCAAATGACAGGTTCTGAAAGCCACACATTTGTGTCCACATAAAAGGAGGAGATTCATCAAGAAAAGGGGAGCCTCAGATACAGCAGTGTAGGGTACTTGGAGAACTTCAGGCATTAAGTTTGCAGACTGGTTCAGAGTGTGGCCTCGGTGAGATTTTCAGGAGTGGAAGGGAGGTGGCCAAGCCAGGTGAGGTCAGCTTCTTGCCTGAGCTAAGCAACCCTCTACATTTCTCACATATTTCCCTCCAGTGCTGGGGATTGAACCCAGGCCTTGTGCTTGCTAAACAAGAGCTCTACCACTGAGCTACACCCACACCCTGCATTTGTTACTATTGGATGTTATTCCATAAAAGCTCCCATTCCTCTCTGCCTCTATTTCAACCTTGTCTCTTGGAAAATCTCTGATCACAATCATGATGTTTGGTGGATCCCCTCTATACATTCCCATCCTGCCTGCTGTGCCTATTTCATTGGTTGCTTCTGGACACACAATTTAACCAGGTCATGAGTTATGCCTGGATCATCAAAGGAGCTCGTAGTACATTGATACCAAACAGTGAGGTGAGGTTTTGTGATCACATCCCTGATTTCACATCAGACAACTTTTATGCAAACCTCAGCTCATAATAACTAAGGATCATCTCATATGTTTATCTTATGATACAAAGAAAAGATGCCATTTTTCATATGTCCTCACAGACAGGACAGAAAAGGCCATAATTTTGATGTTTTTCACAAACAACAAATACAGTGGGAAAAAAATAGAATGGAAATCTAAAAGATATGCAATGGAGAAAAAAGAAAGGTTGATGAAAGATAACATTTCCAAGAACTCCAGATCTGTAGGGCATGGCCTCTTCCCTCAACGGGCTCAGAGTGGAACCTACTATGACGTTATGGAGCCCACCAGAGCTCCTGCATACCTGGAGCAAATGAGTCCTCACCAATCAGGGCCTGGACAAGGAGTTGCCAATGAGGCCCCTACAGCCCGACAGTCAAGGAGGACCTCACTCCTCCACTCTCAGGGCTGGACAGTGGCCACCCTGCTGCAGAGTGGGTGCTTGCTTAGCAGTGCATGGTTGGTACCTTCCTTGCTGTCACCCAGACTGACACAGTCACTGTATTTGGTCCAAGTGGGAAGTGGGCATTTGTTAGATTACTTCCCTTCACCAGGTGCCCCACCAAGCCTGCCCTGGAGACCTTCTTCTTGCTTCATCAGCTGCCCACCTCTCCCAGGCAGGAGTGCTCTGAGCCAGTCCTGATCAACTCCTATGCCCTGCCTTGGCTCTGCTCAATACTTAAACATGAATTCAGTGCAGTGACAGCATCAGCAGGCTTTGACCCTGCATAACATGCTGCCTGCAAAATTTTTTTTTTTTTTAGTTCTTCCTGAAGTCCCAACCCTGGATCATAGGGACTCTGAATAGGACCCACACCTCCATTTGTTCAGGCATGAGAAGGTCCTGGGGGTAGTCTCCCTTTCCTTAGGATGCCTCAGTAACCATGTGAGTAGCACCATCTCCTGTCCCTCTCACCTCAAGTTTCAGTTCCCCTGGATGCTTCATGGAGGACACTGGTGACAGTAGTTTAGTGTCAGCTGCTCTGAGGCAAACCTTGGGGAGCTCCTTCTGGCATCCTTACCATGTAGACAAAGGAAAATGGGAGTAAGAAGTAATTAAAGCCTCCGAGAGGAAAAGGGACAGTGCAGCGATGGAAAAGGCCACTCAGTAGCTCAGGGTTCTGGAGTTTTAGATTCTAGGTCTTCTAGATTCCAGATCTTAAGAAACGCAAAGTGTGAGCAGGAATGCAAAAGGGAACAAGAACTTCCAGGAGGGACAATCTCCAGAAGAGGTTGAGGAGCCTTGCTGTCATCAGTCCAGTGTCAGTCACATTTCTTGAGGACCTACTGCGTGTGAGCCAGGTGCTTGCTCAGTTTGAGGTTCTGAAGATGAATAAGCCTAGTTTCAGCCCCAAAGAAGTCATGGCTGCAGGGAAGACAAGCACTGGAATCGGTGCTTTCTATAACTGGCTTGTTGCTGGCACTCAAACTGGTCCAGGATGCCCATAATGGGCACTCCTACCCAGCCTGGGGGTCCAGCGAGGAGATTGTGAAAAGGATAATACCTGGACTGAAGAGTATATTCATTCATTCATTTCTCTTGTTTATTTGACAGATGTTCAGCAAGTATCAGGACCTTTCAGATGCTGTGATAGATACAATGACATACACATTGTAAGGACAGAATAGAAATCAGAAGAAAACAAAGCAGCTATGAGTAGGCAGAATCAGTGATGATATTTGAGAGCTAATCAAAAGGCTGTCATGACCTTCCAATACCTATTCCTGAGGCTCTCCTGGATGCTTCCATCATTAGAGATTCTTTCCTTGTCTGAGACCCATTCAGTCTTGCCTCTCTGGTGCATTACAAATACCTTTTGACACAGGAAAGGCCAGCAAGTTGCCTGAGGGTACTTGGTGCAAGGTTGGGCTGTTGGATATGTAGTAAGTATAAGAGAAGAATAACCAAGGACAGATGCCTCTCTTACTCTCTCCCTGGACGTGCCTGGAGCTGGATTTTGCAGGCCCAGTGATCTAAGCCAGCTAATCCTGCTTGCACAGGGCCTAGGATGCATGCTGCAGACAGCCCCTCAGCCCCTGTCCACTGTGAAAACATGGGACACCCAAGTCGAAGGGAATGTTGAATGACACCATGTGGGTGTGCAGTGGTCTGTGACCGGAAGGTTCGCTGGAAGCAATTTGCAAAGGAGGCCTTCGCAAACCACCTGGATGCTTATTGTAAATTAAAAAAGGAAGAGATGCCACTTTTTTTCTGAATAATTTTTAATACTAGGTTTATGGCTGGGTACATGTGATAGTCATTAGAGCTTATTTAACTCTGAAATTATCTGGCCCCTCAAACTCCCCTGGGACTGTAGGAATCATGGGTTAAATTTTAAAAACACTGTCAGAGAGAAGATGATATGCCTTTCCTTGAGGAAAATAAATGCAAAGCTAAAAAAAAAAAAAAATCCAAAAAAACAAAAACCCCAGCCCTCCCTAGGAAGGGTCTTTATTGTGTCCTCTGTTGGCTGTGTCCATAAGGTGTTTAGAAATTCACCCCCGGCACATGGAGTTTACTTTTATCAGCTCTTGCGCTTTTCAGTCTCTGCAATTCCAGTTGTGCCTTTTTTGTCGTGTTGTTTTGGAGAGAGTCCAAAAGCATTTTGAACTCCGAGCTCAAATCTCAGAGGTTTCCACCTCTTTGGAGCCGAATGTGTCATCAGGAGCTGGGAGTCCATGAGTGAGTTACACGGAACAGCTGCGCAGTACCCGCCACCCTCTCCTCAAGGATGACAGCTCTGCAGAAGAGGGTGTTGTAAGCATTCCTGAGCCAGCCAGCTAATCCGGAGGCCCAGCCTGTGGCCAGGGGCTCCTTCTCCAAAGGCTCCCACTAGGATCTAGCATCTTAGGGACTCCTATCTGCAAAGCACCTTTTCTTCAGGGGAGCAGCTTGCATGAGGAAGGGTGGGGAGGAGGAGGGTGGACAAGACCACCCGAGGGCCATATGGGCAAAAAAGGAAGCGCTTGAGTCGGAGGGGAATTTCCTTTTGGGAACAGGATATTCCCTATCATTAGCTGCTCACAGGAAGGAAAATGGGGAAAGCAGGGTTTCTTTTCAAGTGAGGAGACACCTAACAGCCAGTGATAATGCTTGATTTGGAAAGGCAGGAGGGGATCTGACTTTCCAACCAACAGTTCCATGAAGTGAAAATGGAGCCGTTCAGACCCCTTTCAACTCTGAAGTCGATTTCAATTCTGGCCAGCACTCTGCTGAAGTTTTACCAGTCTGTCAATGCGCTGTCATCAGTCCACAGTGTCAGTCGCATTTCTTGAGGACCTGGTGGCTTCATGGCATCATTCTCCTCGGATACAGTCAGGCATCTCCTGGTCCTTGGAGTTTGGGCTCCATAACACCAGACCCACTGCTCAGTGGCATGTGGGTCCCCGGTGCAACTCTAGGTCCCTTCCTCCTCATGACCCTGATGTTCATGGGCCTCATCAGAGGGCTGTGCCTGGCTTCAGCCAAAGCTACCATCCTTGCTGCTTTCCAGGGAAGGCCCAGGACAGCTGCCTCTGTATCATCTTTACTCTAGCACTAGATCCCTTTTGCATAGGATCCACCTCACTAAAAAGCCTCAGGGGTCTTTTATCTGGCTACTTCACCCAGTCCTTGTGATATTGTATAAGAAAAGTCTTAGAGGGAGCATTTTTTCCCATTGAGTTCGAAGGAAGATAGAAATCTGGAAACTTCTACACATATCCATTTTGGTCTATCTATAATAATAACATAAAGAAACATTTAAAAATATGAAAACTAAGGTGAAGGGAGGAAATTGTGGTGGGGATGGGGGAGTGAAACAGGGAGAATAAAAGTCCTCATTGCCACCCAACATGGTTCATAGCTTTTTTAAAACCAGAAAGTCGTTTATGTAAAATCTTGTCAACCTGCCTTGAAGTGTAAAGGCTTGTAGGAGCTATTGAAAATTTTGTTTTATTTATTCCCTGCAGCAGAAGAAAAATCAATGGCTGCTTGGCGAGTCAGACGTAAATGAGTTATACAGGCCACTGACATGGTGGACCAAACTTTATAACAACCACATTCGCTGCTGTCAGGCCACAGGCTTCAGTGGCGCCAGCTGTAATTATGGCTGATCACCTCTAATTCAGAGCTGCCTGCCTTGATAAAGGTGTCACTGGGAGCCACTGTGGCATCAGCATCAATTGAGGATGTCATGCCAGAGGGCAGTCTGCAGGAGAAAGCTCTTCCCGCCACAGCCCCCAGGGGTCATGCAGACGGTTGGACAAATCTTGCTTTTTAACCCTTCATCCTGAGTACAGAGATGGTCCCGGAAGCTGATTTAATTTCCAAGGGATTCACAGGAACAACCCTGAGCCCCAACAGCAGATAGGTTTAATAAGCCGAGATTTCTCCAAAACCAGAATTGGGAAGGCAAGATCCACTCTCCTCTGCAATGTGCATAGAGACAAACCTTTGTATCACTTACCTGATTCCCTGACCACAAAAGCGATCAGGGGCAACAGATTGTAGAAAAGCTGTGATCATGTTTGAGGGGGAGAAAAAAAAAATTGCAGCTTAATGCCTTTCTTCTGCTTTTGTGGTTTAAAAAAAAAAAAGAAAAGAAAGAAATTCTCGTGAATTTCCCTTTTTCAAAGTTTTTTTTTTTTTCTTTTTGAAAGAGGCATGAAGGGCAAGGGGAAATAGAAAGCTGAGTGGAGATGGGTTAAAAAGCCTTGCTAACAAAGCCGCTAAGTGTCCCAACCAGGTCTAGGAAGTGCGAAGCAATTAAACGGGCTTCACTGACATTTGTGAAGGATAAGGTTTGACTCCCCCCTGCCTCCCCAGGCTGGTTTTCCAACCTCTGTAATTAAAAAAGAGACACACATACTATTTGTTCTCCCTGTACCCTCTCTAGACTCATGGACAGCCCCACCCACCCCCTCGCACTCCTGCAGCAAGAAAAAGGGTGGCCTGTCTCAGAGGGACCTGTTTGGATCCCCTGTTTGGACAGTTCACCTGAGAGCAGCCCACTGGTCTCAAAAAGGCAGGGAGGTATTTTGTAGCTAGGGTCCTTTTGCCTTAACCCATCAGAGGGCAGCCAGCATAGGCCAGTGCAGAAATGGCTGTGATTTTCACAGTCCTTGATGGCTCCAGACACAGGCGCGTGTTTGGAGCAGAAGTGGTTTTGCCCTATGCTGACAGGGAGGTCAGATGCTCTCTGGAGGGGAGATGGTTGGCATTCGGCAACAGAAAATCCCATCCGGATCCAGGAAAAAAAAAAGGGCCCTGGCCATGGAAACCCTGTCACCTGGTCTTTTCATTCTAGGTTCTTCCAACCTGCGCTCCCTCCCTGCTTCTCCATCCCTACATGCTTCTTCCTTGTTATTTCCCCTTTTGCAAAAGCAGGGGCACTTAAAAAAATTAACTTTTCATTATTATTATTATTATTTTATCAGGACCATTGGACCCCTGGCTGCACACCCCAGGGTCCCTCCCTGAGCTCTCTGATGGCAGCTGTCAGACCATCCCGAGGCGGCACTGTTTCCTCCTCTGTTTACCCGTTTCTAAGGGCAATTGCACCGAGAAGGCTCCCTGAGCCTGGAACTCGGCCTGGGGCTGTTTTGGTTACATTGAAGTTTTTGCTTCAGTTCTGCCAGATTTAAATGGTGACTTCACCAGCACTGAGCTAAAAAGGAGAAGGGGGAGGAGGGCGAGCCCAGGAGAAAAAGAGCGAGCGAGCTGGAGGGAGAGAGCCAGAGCTAGGCGCTAAAGAAGGGCCAGAGCATTACATCATCACTTGGCCTGGAATCAAATGGGAAGGATATGACTCACTCAAGCTAGTTAAGCTTTGGCTCAAATTCTACACACACTCATTCCAGAGCGCTCATGTTCTGCACCTCAGGAGGGAATTCAGCCTCAGTGATGTCCATGAGGTTTGTTTTTAATTTTATTTTCTTTTTCTTGATTTTAGAGAATTTTTTTTTGCCCCTACTGCTTTCTGTTCATGAGACTTCATCCTCCTCCTCCTCCTCCTCTTCTTTTTCTCCCCCCCACCAGCCCGTTCGCATTTCTGCCCGTCTTTGTTCCCCCTCCTCTTACTTCTCCTCTTTCCCCAGCCCCTCCGCTCCTCTTCTTGCCCCGAAGAGGCATTTCTTTTCACTTTGATCAGAGTTTTTTGTTGTTGTTGCTCTAGTACAGAGACCTGAATGAGTTGAGCAGAGACCAGGCTGGGCACAAAAAAAAAAAAAAAAAAGAAAGACAAGCAAACCAAAGCCACAGGAGCAAAAAGGCCACAAATAAAAAGGGAAGCAAGCGAGAAAGAGCAAACTCGGTGGAAGTTTCTTTGCTGCGGTGTCGCTCCTAATCAGAGGAGACAGGGAGAGAGTTAAAACGCAGGGACCAATCGCTCGAATGGTGATGTAATGCAAGAACCGCAGGGTAGTTAAGTAACGTGAGAGCCAGGGGGTCAGGGTTGCAAAGCATTTACCTGCTCTCAAGGGGTTTTCAGTTTATTATCAATTGCAGTGACTGTAACTGGCTTCAGACTGCAATCTCTAATTATTCACAGACGCCCCTTTTTTATCTTTTATTATTAAAAGTAAAACTCTATTATGGTATTTTAAAAAACATGATATTATCACAGCTGTGTATTATTTTCCACCAGGATATATTCCTTTCTCTCTCTCTCCTCTCTCTCTCTCTCTCTCTCTCTCTCACTTTTTCTCCCTCTCCCTCTCTCTCTCTCTCTCCCTCTCCCTCTCTCCCATTTAAATGGCTCAAAAACGGTTGTCTTTTCGTGAAGGGAAGGGTCAAAGTGATGGTGTGTGGGTATGGGGAACTTTTTGAGTGTAACTGGTGAATTATAAGTGACCAGAAAACTATTTGGTGGGTTGTACTGCATGTGAAAATGTTATTCCACTTATTATTAAGAAATGACTGTGTGGATTTTTAAAGTAACATATGATGATCCTTAAAAGTCGTTATAAACCCTCACCTGTTATTTCAGCTAAGGTGAACAGCGATTGTGCATTCACTTGAGAATTTTAACTTTCGGTTGTTCCACTTGACAGTGAACTTAATCCAGGGCTGTCTTTGACGACTCAGATTCCTGAGTTAATATGAAGATAATATGTGGGGGTACCGGGAAGGATGATAAAAACTTCTTGATTGATTTGTTTCAGGAACAGCTAGTTAATGTTTGAGAGTAAGGAATAAACTGTTAATGCATGAAGAGGGGTCAATGATACTGTTCCTGATGCTTTAAGGATCTCACAGTGAGAGAGAGATTTTTATGTTTTGAAAATTATTCCCACATCTCTATTTCATAAAATAGATCTAGCATTGCCCAGGCTGAGTGCGTTTTGAAAAAAAAAAAAAAATCCAGCATCATTAGTTACAAACAGGTGGTCTCTAGAAGGCAGTAAGCCTAACACCCACTACTGGACTCTGGGTTCTCCTGAACTTCTTGTGGCCTTTTTAGTCTTGACCATCTTCAGCTGGGTGTATACTAAGGTGTGGGGCACTTTCATGATTTTTTTTCCATGCATGTTATGGATGTGATTGATCATTTATGGGTCTTATCCCCTTGGTCCATTTTTGGGCAGAGGAATGCGGGGGTAGAACTAATTTTTGGAGGAAACAGCTTGATCAGGTAGAAGATGAGAGGCTAACCCTGAGCTTGACCTTGAGGACATCACTTAAACATGGGTGGGGGGGGGATGCTCTCTTACAGTGAAGGACTTGAAGAGATGGGCAATAAGCCCTTCCCTCCCAAATTGACCTTAGGTGATCTTTCAACTCACTTCTTTCTGGAAAGTTCTGGGTCTGTTTTCTATGTTGTTGGTTTTTGAGTTTTGTTTATCTGTTTGTTTTTGTTTTGGGTAATGCTGAAAGGTACTTGGCATAACATTTCAGAGAAAGATACATTTTAAATTCAAGATGAATTAGTGCCCGAGAAGAAATGAACAAACGGGGAAGGGTGCGGAGAGACTTCTCTCTCCTCCTTTGCTTTTGCTTTCTGGAATGCAGATTTCTTATGTAGTGAAATTCTTACTTTTTAAGTGTTACCTGTGAGAAGACCTCCATGAGACATATGTGCCTAGGTTAGTCTGTTAAAAAAAAAAAAAAAGGGTGGTGGAAGAGACAGGAAATTTACCTGCCTGGTAAATTTCCCGAAAAGGTCCTGCATGTTCTTTAGATTTACAAAATAGTGCTAAGAACACAGATGCTGTTGTGCTTCAGTGGCTCAGACAGTGCAGGGCAGGGTTAAGGGGCAAAATTACTCCTCCAAAAGAATGCATCATGATCTGATATGTTTCTATAATTCCAACATAAGATCAAGTTTTGTTTTTTGCTGTGGTTTTGTTTTGTGATGTTATGAATTAAACCCAAGGTATCCGACATGCTAGTCACATGCTCTACCACTGAGCTACATCCCTGGCCCCTGAGGGACGGATATTGATTTCTTAAATAAGATTTAAGGTTTAAAACTTTTAGAGATCATGAAAGGCGAAACTTATGAACTTGTTAGAAAAAAACAAATTTCTTTTAGAATTTTTTTTTCTAGTTGCAGATGGACACAGTTTCTTTATTTATCCATTTTTATGTGGTGTTGAGGATTAGACCCAGTGCCTCACACATGTGAGGCAGGTGCTCAACCACTCAGCTATAGCCCCAGCCCCAGAAAGACAAATTTTTTTTAGACACTATTTCTATTCCTTGGTCAAATTCCAAAGTAGTAGTCTTTTAATAAAGTCTTTATTTTTGTATCTGGGATAGTAGCCTCATTGTAATTAATTGTGCGTAGGGAAGGACTATTACTACGCTGATCTGTGGAGAGAAATTACTCGAGCTGAAATGAAATCCATGGTGAAGGTTATTAGTCATTGTGCATAGTTTGGCAAGTGCCAATTGTATGCTTGGGACTCTTCAGGAATAAAGAGGGCATGAATGCTTTTTTTAGAGCATTACAATTTATTTTGACTTGGCTGTGAGTTGTTCACCCATGATCAGAAATGCCTTGCTTGTGACTGACTGAGAGACAAGGCGAGGAGTACTCACCTCTCCTGTGTCCTCTCTGTGTCACCTGTGACACTAGGTGGCACTTCTATTGTCTTGATTCATCACCCTTACTCATGATAACCCAGAAGGGTAACAGCCATTAATTTCACTATTTGGTGACTGTCTTATTTGTTTTGGGGATTTTTGCTTTGATTGCTGTTGTTTTTTAATTGAAAAATTTATTCAGATAATTGTAGATTCACATACAGTTGTAAGAATTCAGAGCCAGGTGTGGTGGTACACGCCTGTACTCCAAGAGACTCGAGAGGTTGAGGCAGGAGGACTGCAAGTTCAAGACCAGCCTCAGCAACTGAGGCTCCATCTCAAAAGATAAAAAAGGCTAGGGATGTAGCTTAGGGGTAAAGTGCCCTGGGTCCAATCCCCAGTACAGAAAGAAAGAAAGAAAGGAAGGAAGGAAGGAAGAAAGAAAGAATTCAGAGAGATCACACATACCCTTTACCCAGTTACCCCAAAGGTAACATCTTGCAAAACTTCAGTACAATTCCACAACCAGGATATGGGCATTGATACAATCCATCAATCTGATTCAACTTGTCCCAGTTCAGATCTTGAACTCTTCTCTGTGTACATTGTTTTCACTGATATGAAAATGGAGGGTCGGACTTGCCATCATACTAGGTCTCACTTGCCATCACGGATACACGTTCCCCCACCACCATGATTTGATAAAGAGAGGGCGGAGAGCTGTGCCTGTCTACGAGTCCTCAGATAGCCAGTTGGGGAATCCTGATGACATTGTTCATGTTTCCCATTTCCTGCAGGTGTGGCTTCAGTTGTGGCTTTGCCTTCCACAGGGTCTATGGAGCCATGCTTTAGTGTTAGATGAAGGAGGAGGAGGAGTTTTGGTGACATAACAAAAGGGGCACGGAGCATAGTGATGTCTGTCCATGGCTAAGTGTGGCCATAAGTTAGTGCCAAGCTCAGGGTTCTTTCTCTTTGCCTTCCCATTTTTTTTCGTTGTTGAACACATCAGTGGATACTGGTTAAAGAAGTCCAGGTTGGTCTCCTGAAAAGAGCAAGATCCTTTTATGCCTCTGTTCTAGCACTTGATGTCATCTCAGACCTCCTTGTCTTCCAGATTTTGTTGTTGTTGTTGTTCTGTGGATTGAACCCAAGGGTACTTAACCACTGAGCCATATCCCCAGCTCTTTGTTATATTTTATTTGGAGACAGGGTCTCACTGAGTTGCTGAGGGCTTTACTAAAATGCTGAAGCTGGCTTTGAACTTGCAATCCTCCTGCCTTAGTCTCCTTAGCTTTCGGGATTATTGGAGTGTGCCACTGTGTCCAGCTCAAATCATTCTTCTACTTTCTATCTGACAGAACTTCTCTGTGTCATTAGTTCTATTTTCTCTCTATAAAATGAGGATAACCCAGAACATGTGGAGCTTTGGTGACAGGTGAAGGTGACTTTTAAGGCATCAACCCCAGCTGCAGGTGCAGCCTCCCCGGACTTTCACTGCCATCTTATTGTGGACATCACTCATACCTCTTCTTTTCCCAGCTTCTCTTCTGTGATGTTCTTCTTCTTTTTTTTTTTTCTTTTCCTCTTCCTCCTCCTCCTTCTTTCTTCTTTGTGATCCTGGGGAGGGCATACAAGAGCACTCTACCACCTAGCTACGTCCCATCCCTTTCAATTTTGAAACAAGTTCTCACTAAGTTGCGCAGGCTGACCTCAAATGTCTGATCCTCCTGCCTCAACCTCCTGGGTTGCTGGGATTACAGGTGTGTGCCACTATTCCCATCTCATGTCACTTTCTTTTTAATTCTGGAAGTCAAGGAGGTCTGAGATCACATCAGTTGCTAGAAACAGAGGCATAAAAGGATGATTTTAGTTAAAGTGAGTTGAAGTCTAGGACTTGATCAAACCTGCCAGATTCCCCATGGCCTAGGTGGTTGGGTTGAGGGTCGATAATGGAAAATGGATTTCGAGAAAGGACTCTTGTTGTCTCACTCATGCTCAGTTGGACTTTGTGAAGGAGAAAATGAAGTTCAAGGGAAGTGAGTTTGAATTCAGTCATGAGAACTGGTTTCTATCCCCCGGTCTTCTAAAATAAGTTTGTCTTTGCAATAGCATGTGTACGAGAGGCCTATTTTCAGTTGGGCAAGGCTACCTTTTACACTTGCAGTCTCCCTCTCACATTTTTTTTTTCTGGAGGTATATGAATGGTGTTTTGAGAGATTGCAGAGAAGGGGACTTCAAAAGTGACAAGTGAGAAACAGCTACGGTGGCAGAGCTGGGCAAATTATGTGACATCGATGGGGCTCAAGAGGCACATCCATGGTGAGATGTGCAAATCTGCAAATCTGTGCTGGGATTGGGCCCTAGGGTGTCTCAAGCTGTGCGACATAATCATGGGTTCAGATTTTACTTAAATGGCTGGAGGTGTAGCTCAGAGAGAGTGTGTGCTTAGCACGCTCCAGGTCCTGAGTTCAATTTTCAGGACTCAAAGTAAAAAAAAAGACTTTACATAGTAAGCATTGGTCAGAAAAACTAGGTTAACACCATGTAGTATTGAGAATTAACCTCTGCTGGGCCTGACAGACCACAGAGTGGGCAAATCTGGACCTGAATTTCAAGAAATGGCAGCAGCTGTAAGTGAGATCCTGGCTTTTCCTTCCAGCCCTCTCCTTATTTGATTCTCATGACTCTCAAAGGGGACTGCCCTTTGCATTGGAGTGCAGAAAGATGTGTGTGTAAGTCTCTGCCTGAGCGGTCAGTCAGAGAGCAGAGACATGGGGGAAATAGCCAAGAGGAGGAAGGAAAATGGCGGCGATGACAAACATGGGCCAGGCTTATGAAAATTCTGTGGCCCAGATTTCAGTTTGCAACTTTTATGCAGGCTTTGCCAGTTTGGCTGGAATGTGGGCTCGAAGATTGGGTGCTTTCATGAATTTTGGTTACAACAAGAGCAGTTCTTCAAAAAATTATATCCTTGAAAACTGAGTTGACTTGATTTAGCACTCTAGAGTCCACTACATAGTACACAAACACTTTATAACAAGGCCATACATCTTTTTTTTCCCCTGTACCTACATGGGCTGGAGAGCTTATTTAATGATTGATGAGGCAACACTGTGCCCAAGAAGAATTAATCAATAGTTTGCTATCATTATAGAGAGTGGGACAGTAGTTATAAAATAACCACGATCCATCCAGCTATCAACGAAGTCTTCCTTTCTTTCCATGTGATGCTCAAAATTGAATTCCACCTTATAAATGTTTTCTTTTCCATCTGAATGTCTGAAATAGAACTGGATGTGTCCAAAAAAGCAAAGCCTGGAGAAAGCAATAACATGGCTCCAGACCAACGCCAAGGTATCCATTAATGCACTCACTCAATCACTCATCTTAATGGGAAAACAGGGCCGAGAGGCTGTCTCGTATAAGGAATGCCTACCGGGAGCGACTGCGCTTTAGGAGCCCGTGAAATTTTTGTTTTATAAATCAAAAGATCTTTAAACAATTGAAGTCATGTTGAGAGCAGCATGAGCTGAAATGGCAGGGAGGCCAGCTGGCCCTCTTGCAGCCTTTGGGACCCATGTGTCCACTTGGCTCTGCCCTTCTGCCCTCCATGGGCCCCATGTCACTGCTAAAGTAAAGTCTACAAAACAAGCTCTTTTTGATGAAGGAGGTGGGGACAGGAGTATTGGACACACAGATCAGTGAATGGGCAGTAACTCTGTGCCTGTATAGGACTAGGATCTGAGAGTATTTGGAATTCTTTGTGCCCATCTTTGGTGGGTCTCCCTTACCCTAGATTCTTAGACTTTTCTTTTACAGCTTGGTTCTCTGCATCTTAATACTTGGTGTTGTTTATATGTCCGCTCCAATTTTATTATGTCTTTTTTTTTGTCTTTAAGAAGTAAAGAAGTATACCACCTATGTTAAAGATAACAAAATATATGATTACACACACACACACACACACACACACACACACACGCTCTTCTGTAAAGGAGGAGTGTGATTGTTCATTTTTAATACGGCCCAATGCCTTTGTGCCCTGTGCCTGGGTTAAAACCTAGGTTTCAATTCTGGCTTTGCCATTTGCTAGCTATGTGATTTTTGACAATTGTTTGAAACTTTCTTAGCCTCCTTCACTTTACCTATGAAATGGAATCTGTAACTACCGTAATGCACTTAGCATAAAAAGTGCTCAGTAAATGTTATTTTAAAAAATTTTTTGTAGTTGTACATGGACAGCATGCCTTTATTTTATTTGTTCCTTTTTTAAGTGGCGCTAAGGATCGAACCCAGTATTTCACACATGCTAGGCAAGCGCTCTGCCTCTGAGCTACAGCCCCAGCCCAAGTAGATGTTATTTAAGAATAGAACTACCTAGCTTTTCGGAAGTCTGGATGCTGATATAGTTCAGGCATCAAAAATATGATGAGAAATACTGTCATTTATCAGTTTTCCTTCCAGAAAGGTAAATTGAGTTACAGAATACAAGTGAGGTCATGAGCAGATAGAGAGGTAAGAAGAAAATCATACCACTGGCTGTAACCATCTCTTGATTAGTCAGAAGATCAGGTTTAAGATCTATTTTAAGGCTGGGCATGATGGTGCACACCTGTAATCATGGTGGCTCAGGAGGCTGAGGCAGAAAGATCACAAGTTCAAGACGAGCCTCAGCAATTTAGTGAAGCCTAGGCAACTTAATGAGACCCTGTCTCAAAATAAAAACCAAAAAGGGCTGGCGGTGTGACTCAGTGGTAAAGTGTCCCTGAGTTAAATCTCCGGTACAAAAAAAAAAAAAAAAAAAAAATATATATATATATATATATATATATATATATATATATATATATATACACTTTAGGGCTGTGGATATAGCTCAGTGGTTGCGTGTTTGCTTAGCATGCATGAGGCTCTAGTTTGCTCCCCAGTACAAAAAAGAAGGAGGAGAAGAAGGAGATCTACATTCATTCATTTCAGTACCAGGAATAGCTGAGTCTTTCTTTCATCCTTTTTAGTTAAACAGTAGGTTTCTTTTTTACATGGTATCAATTAATTTTTATTTTGCATCTACCTCTTCCTGGCCTTCTTATTTATTATAATACTTCAGTCTGCTCAGCAACACTTTGCAGTTGAGGGCTGATCCCATTTAATTCCTCTGGAATTAATCATAATAATAGCAATTATAATAAACCCATTTAGTGTAAACATAGTTGTAAATTGCTCTCGAGTTGCGTTTTCACCTCTAGTTTTGCTCTCACCAGCATCTACGCTAATGTGGATCATGTGGTGACCTCCCTCTAGCCAGACGATTATTCTGCATTTGGATCTTGCCTTAGCTCAGGGCATGGCTGCTCTTTGCCATTTCCTTCCTCCAAGGACAAAGAGGAAGTGTCAGTGTACAGGACCTAAGGAATGTCATTTGATTTGGATTCACTCTCACCGTCGGGAACTTCCTTAGCAGTAGAATAATAATCTTGGCATTATAAATGCAATGATCATGTGGGAACCTTAGAGATCATGCAGTCCAACTCAACGATTTTACAGATTCAGAAATTGAGGTCACCTACAAATGTGAAGAGAATCACCTGATACCATTAGGCCACTTGGCAGCAGGGGAAGAATCAAGCTCTGAGGCCCTGGGAAGCATATTTCTGTCCTGCCTGGCCAGTCTGCTTCTGGTGCCAGGAACTCCATCTTTTTTGCACAAGCCAATCCTTCTCAGTTCTCTTTGGAGTCCCGGCTCCTTGCGATGGAGGGTTGGGCAGTGTGTAAAGAAAGACTTAAATGTGCAGGGACACAGAAGAGTGACCCATAGAGCCCCAAGGTTAGCAGGGCTTCCAGAAGCTGGGAGGCCCCTGGCTGCGTAGATTCCACCCTCTGGTGTGGAAAAGGAGGAGTGGGAAGCAGACAAGATAACTTGGTTTTGGCTCCCAGTCAAAATCAAGGGTGTCCCATTAGAGGGGTGGAGCATCTTGACCCTTGGTGCAAAAGTCATGAGCTACAAATAACATGGGATAAGCAACCTGACTTCAGGCTCTTTGCTTCCCCCCATTCTCTTCTTCCCACCCTCTCCCTGGTGAGCCCTGGCTACACTGAGCATAGTATGTTCGATGAGGACAGAACTTGGAAGCTACCCCAGAACCAGCACCCACCCACCTGCAGGATGTGACTTCTGGGCTCTGAATCGTGCTACTTCCTCCCTCTGCCTCCCTACCTGAAGTTTTTAGACCATAATTCCCAAACATCTCCATTTTTGTACAGTTCAGTCCCAAAGAGATCCCTCCCACTTTGTGACCACAGAAGACTTGTCACTTCATTACGATTCTGAAAAAAGAGAGCAAAAGGTCATTCATAGTGCTTTTAATGACTTGTATACATTTCCCACAGAAGCAGCTCTTAGCCTGGCAGGTACAGAGGCAGCTGGCTGAGCATCACTGTTCATAATGCTGTATCACAAGATTCTGCACAGCCAGTTAACCCAATTCATCTTCCCACAGCCATTAGCCAGGTGCCATAATATTCAGCTTTCTCGGAGTCTCCAAAACTCTGTAATGTGGAGATGAGCTACTGTGCCTCCTGAACTTGGAAGGATGTTTGTAACTAATTAATGATGGTTAAGTGTTTGGAAAATGCACATGGGAAATCCTGCTTGCTGTTTGTCAGTCACTGTAAGACAAACATGACCATTTTTTTTTCTCAACTAGTTGTCCACCTCCTCCCCAACCCATTTGTTCTTTACCTATTTGTCCCAAACTGGCTAAAGCCACCTCTGGTAGAACAGGGCAGTGGTCAATAGGATTAAATGGGCATGTTGAGTTTTCTAGCCCTGTGATATCTAATGAGGCAAACTGAAAAGTGCCATTGGCTTCATTATCAGCAAACAAAATATGGTTTTCTCTATGGCAAAGTGGTTTTGAAACTGTTTTGATATGAGTAACAGCAGCAAGAATCTTATTTAATATTACAGTCCAATATTATCATTTGTCAGCTTATAGATGTGTATGCAATCAGCACAATGTTCTGTATCAGTGGGTTCTGTCAACTAGGCTTCAAAAGCCTTAGATCAAAAATATCTGACAAAAATATTAATTCTGTACGGCATTCTTTTCTTAACCATTATTCCATAAACAATGCAACGGAACAATGATTTATGTTGTATTAGGTATTATAAGCAATCTAGAGATGATTTCAAGTATACAGGAGGTTGTGCAAAGGCTATGTGCAAATACTATGCCATCTTATGCAAGGAACATGAACATCTACAGATTTTGGTATGGCAGCAGGGATCCTGGAACTCATTCCCCAATATGCTGAAGGACAACTCTATACATGCATTCTTAATCTTTACTGTGCATATTGTTTGATCCTTGTATTATACTCATTCATTTTCCTAAAGTCCTAGCGATGTCAGATTAACTTGTTTTCACCAATTTATTGCAAATTTTCCCACTGATGAATTGCACCCAGACTTAAAAAACCCCGATAAAATGGGAAGGTCACTGCAGTGATTGGGCCAGGGTCAGGAGACCTGGGATACCCTCTCTCCCAACTCTAAGATGCCTTTCCTGGACCTACATGTCCTCTTACAAAAATTAAGGCACTTGTTTTCAAACTAAGTTTATCCTAGATTACTTTCTTTAAGACTCTCCTGTGCAGCCAGACACACTGGTACACACCTGTAACCCCTGTGACTTGGGAGCCTGAGGCAGGAGGATTGCAAGTTGGAAGCCAGCCTGGGTAACTTAGCGAGACCCTAGGATTCTTCAAAAGGTCTGGGATTGAAGCACAGTGATAGAGCACCCCTGGATTCAATCCCCTGTACCACAAAAAGAAACAAGCAAATAAACACCAACATTCTGCTGTGTGGAAGTCCAGAATGGGAAACAAGAGCCCCATCTGGTCCATGTCTCCTCCAGTAACTTACCCACCCCCTCTACCCAGAGGTCTTTGGAAAATAATCCCAATACTACCCGTCTAGAAACCTCGTTCTGTCTTTCCTAGTTCAGGCATTTGATGATTGTTTTATTTCCTAGGCAACAGATTCATCTCATGAGATGCAACAGGTTTTATTTCCACTGATTCTGAGGTGGGAATCTCAATTGCAAATCTCCAGAATCAGAGGGAATTTTTGCCATGGGGTGTAGTTCTTTCCTGTTTCAGCTTCACAGCTGGCCCTGTCCTCAGGGGACAGGCCTCTTCGGGAAGGAGTGAGTTTGAAAGGTCTTCCACCAGCTATGAGCAGGCAGACAGGAGGATGTTTATCAATGGCTTGGTGCCTGCTGTTTTCTTCCCTCCTAAATTCAGCAAGTTCTTCATTTTAGACACAGCTCAAATCATTTGGCTTATAGCTGGTAAAATACGATTTTCTGGTTCTCAAAAAGAAAGGCTTTTCAGACTTATAAAAAGAGAGAAGCCCGTAAGACCCCTTCCCTTGAACATCAAATAGCTCTTACAAAACACCATTTTTTTTTTTTGATGAGTTAAGTGTAAATGAATCAGAAACATACGGATTAAATTTCCCTTGAAAGACACATGGGTTTAAAAATTAAGGGGGGAAAGTGCTTGGCAAGATGGATTTCAGGTTTGTGCCAAACCTCAAAATGTTTGAAAAATGATTTGAGACGTTTTTACTGAAAGTGAAATGCCATGGAGTTCCCTCATCCCCAGACATAATAGTGAATCTTTTTGACAACAATTATATGACAAGAAAAAGGGCCCTCGGAGCTTAGCCACTTTCTCAGTTCTCCTTTAATACCCACTTCCCCCCCTCTAAAAAAAAAAAAAAAAAAAAAAAAGCACCTCATTTATAGGGCTAAGAGAACTGCCTGATTGACAAACTAAAGTTTCAAGTCAGGCAATTACCAGAAAATAACCCCACAACTCAAAAATACTTGAATCCCCCTGCCATACTACCCAATGTCAATCATACCACTTTGTAAGTGGAATAATACACTCTAGGGATGTGCAGTCTTGGATATATTTTATTCATTGGTGTCTAGAACTATGCATGGTTGTTCTAATCGTTTGTCTAACATTATAATGCCAGCTCCTTTGGAGAAGGGGGCGGGGGGAATCCAATAGAAACAGATGGGAGGGAAATACCCAATGTTTTGTTAAAATAGATGCAGTGCAGAGATGCCCGATATCATGGAGGCAGGGCATAGGATGAGATTTTCAATTTGCTGGGAATGGTCTTGGGAAGCTGAATTCTGTTATAGCCTTTCTATTTAATAGGCCATATTATAACTTCTCCACATGTCAACATTCTTTCTTCCTAGCAAGAGGAAGCTCAGGAGCAACATATTAAGGATCCCTGGACTAATTATCTTATGAATGTTGTGCATCATATCTATTAAATGGCCTCCAATTATTTTTTACTAGCTATTCCTGACAAAAGCAGGCTGACACTTTTACAGCCTAATTTTTCATATGCAGAAGCACAGAAGGAATGGGTTTTGCGTAAGCTGCATACAGTAAGTAGGGGAGAGAGCTCGGGGTGGGGTGGGGGGGTTGGGCTGCACCATTTGCTCTGTGAAACTACCTTGTTTTGTACCTCTGCTTCATTTTCATGTTTAAGCCAGGATGACCAAGGTTTGCTTGCTTGCTTCCTTCCTTCCTTCCTTTCTTCCTTTCTTTCTTTTCCTTTGAAAGAAAGGATGCATTCAGTGACTGCCAATGTCGGCTTAGAAACTAGGGAACAACAATGTACTTTATCAAAAGTTTTCAAGTCAATGTAGACCAAAAAAAAAAAAAAAAAGATGGGGGAGTACTATCTTTATATTTTAGCACTATGTTTGAAGTTTTGGAAAAAATCTATTTTTTTTTTTTTTTTGCCAGGGCAGTATGTCACATAGCATCTTGCTCTCCAGGAACCAAAATTAATTTGTTGCTGAAAAAGTACCTAGGCAGGAGAGTAAAAGACACCCTAACACAGAAAAGGACTTTCAATGCTTCCAGTAAAAATAGTGCATAACTGTGGTTGTTATGTACTACGTCTACCTTCTCCATCAGCATCTTATGCCTATCAACATTCATGGAGCTCAAAATAAGGAATAAATGGAAAGTAGAAATGCTGGAAAGGAAAAAACAGTTATACCAATTTTCTGTCTTGGAAAAGGTTTCAGAATCAGAAAAAATTGGGGCCAAATTCTGGCTCCATTTTTACCTTTTCGAAAGCAGCTCAGTATAGAACAATAGGGCTAAGAAGGGACTCTTTTGATTCAAAGAAAAGCTGTCCCCTGCCCAAGTGCTCCCTCTCACTTTCCCCAAATGTCTCTCTTCCTTTTATTCCATTGCTGTCGAATTAATTAAAAAAGGATCAAAGTCATGCATATAGTCTATTGAACGATTCTCTCAATTTGTAACTCAGCCACCTACCTGAAATACTGGCAAGATGGATTTTTAAAAAATTCTAAATATATGTAGTTCCCAATCTGGCATAGGAAAGGGGATCCACCTGAATGGGATGCACATCAGCCATGTGGTTTATATTTCTAAATGGGGCTGTTATCATCCAGAGAGAGTGTTTTCATCTCACAATCAACTGTGAACGATTGTAGTTATTTCACGGTTTCTCCGCCTTTGCTGACATACAGTCATGACCCTGCCTTGCACAAATAACTGTGCTTGGAGCTTCTACCATCAACACCCTCCCGGACCCCCAATGCACAAGCATGCTCGCACAGGCGCATGCGCACTTGGCTCAGGGTGAAGTCTCTTCTTTCCTGGAGCTAGTACTGTGTCTTCTGCTGGGGCCTGTGCCCTGGAGCCTCCTAGGTTATTAGATATCACTTTGGGGTGGGGTGGGAGAGTGGGGGGGGGGTGTCTCTCATTACACCCTGCACCAACTTCCAGGCCTTGTCTGTTTGCCTTAATAGATGATGAATTTCTTCAGGAAAGGGATGATCTTTTATTCATCCCTTAACAGAAGCTAAGTAAATGTGTTTAAAAAAAAAAACTTAAAAATATTTTTTTATGTGTGTCTGTTGGTTACATTTTTTTTTTTAATTGAAGCCACAGTGGGGAGAGGAAGGGCGCTCTGGGTTCTTAGTCTTTGTAGAAAATGTAAGGAGAAAAATGCTGGAAAGTTTGTGCTCAAATGATGAGATCCTTGTTAGTCTCAGCTTTCTCCCCTAACCTATGTTTATCTGGATGGTCTTATTTATATCTATTTCCTTTTGATGAAAATAGTAGCTTAAAAAAAAGTGAATTTACCACAGGGATGATACTTTTGACTCTGGCCCAAGTTTCACAGAGTTAAGATGTGGCCCTGTATGTGGATATCCAACTAGATGCTCATTTTCTGAGTCATCTGACTTCTGAGTTTTCACTTTTTTTAAGAGTGTAATTAAGATAGGTTCCCAGGGATTAAAAACAAATAGCTCTGTGAGTAAAGCAGCCAGTCTATAGGTTGAGATCCATATATGGAGATCTGTGGGCACCTACCCAAAAGGAGAGAAGCATTAAGAGCTATTCAAAACCTACTGAAATGTCAACACACTTTTGAAAAGGGTCCATTAGGGATGCAAATGTGTGGTTGGCTGATTATGATAAGCACGAGAAAGAAAACAGTGAAACCCATTAGAAGGTTTTGAGAACTGGGCTGTGAAGAGTGTGGAAGACAAGTCTAGTTTCTGCTAGGGCTGGGCTTCATTTCCTTAGCCTACCCTGCCTTCTGAACCAGCAATTCTAATGATTTAAATGGCCCCAAGAATTCCTTCTATTTTGGATAAAGCCAATTAGCTCATCTGTAAAAAGGCCAACTTTGAAATTCCATCTATGTCAGATAAAATTCATCTTAATAAGATCCATTCTCTGGATGACACCCCGTGACTTGCTTCTGTGGAGGGCCTGACTAGGAGCTGCCTCTGAGCTTTTGATATGTTTTAGTTTTTTTGCAGACAGCAGTTTTTATTATCAAAAGTTGATTCTAATTTAAAATATTTCATTCTTACTACATATATTTCTACAGATCAACTCACACTAGAGGTTTATTTAATAATCATTTAGGGATTTTCTATGAAAAAAACCAACTAATCAGAAGGACAACTTTAATTGTGGCCATCTGTTGGTCACATATGACGTCAAATGATATTCATCATAATGAACAAATTGAAGCGTAATTTTTGTATAATCGCTCCAAATGTTTTTAAAAAATAGCTAATTGATTTTTTCCAACTTCCTTGATCTGGAGGGAATTGTATCAATTTCGAGGACGTCATAAAACCAAATATTTAAAGTATGTTTCAAATAATAAGAGAGAACTACTTAACTTAATAAAGATGTGGAATTCATTTATGAAGACAAACACTGGCTGTGGACCAATAGGCCAAGAATTTGCCAGGCTTTTGCAGTAGGCAGTCAGTCATTCTTGCATATCCCCTCTGCTCTGTCACGCCTAAGCTCCCTCCACAGAGAAAATGAATTCTCTTGACCATTCGGGACTTTAAAATCATTGCTTTGGTTTGCTTTGTTTTTGAGAAAACACACACATACAGTATTTTTTTCAGTTTTCTTCCTTATAAGGTACGTATCCCATGGCACTTATAATTGTATTTCTTATTGCCTTATTTTAATTAAAGAGGTTTACTTGGCACAAGTGTTTGATGCTTGGGAACTTGACATAAAAGTTATATCAAACCCTTCTGCAGAGTTTCAGCCATTGAAAGTATTAGCAAAAATGGAAAAACATTTAATTATACTAAGAACAGTTAAGTTTTTCAGCATTACACTAGAGCAAAAATCACAAGCCCTTAAGTGAGCATCTCCCCACCTTTTTTTGGTACCAGGAATTGAACCCAAGGGTGTTTAATGACTGAGCCAAATCTCCAGCCCTTCATATTTTTATTTTGAGACAGGTTCTCACTAAATTGCTTAGGGCCTCTCTTAGTTGTTGAGGCTGGCCTCAGACTTGCAATCTCCCTTCCTCAGCAACCCAAATTGCTGAGATTATAGGTGTGCGCCACCACACCTGACTTGGTATTTTCCCTTTTGCGCTTGTCAAGACAAATGGCCTTGTAATTCAAAGTGGCAGAACCATCTACTACTGTCAGTCGCATTTAGGGTAGCACTTTGGTGGTCATTACTTTGAATCACCCTCTAAACTTAAAGACAGCTTCCCAGCTGTGAGATGGGATTCTCTTTTCTCCTTCTCTAGGAAGTAGGCACAACTTTTCCCCAGGGTCAAAAGAAATCATAATGTGTCTGGGACTGTAGCTCAGCAGTAGAGCATGTATGTTCAACCCTCAGCACCACATAAAAATAAATAAATAAAATAAAGGTATTGTGCCCATCTACAACTAAAAAAAAAAAAAGAAAAGAAAAGAAATCAGAATGATTTTATGACTTTATCTCTGGCAGTCAAAATATACATAGCACCTGTCATCAGGGAATGATGAATTTAAGGCAAGAGACAAACACTGAACTAATAATCATATCTATAAATATGTTATTAGAAATAGCATGAAAGGCAAGCACAGGAGGCTGTGACTTTCTAAGTTAGAGATACCTCTAATTGGGACCACCAAAAAATTTAAGCAATATACCAACAGAGGTCTAAAAGATGGATGAGAGTTGTCAACAAAAGGGCAGATGACTGAGTATCTCAGGCAAAGGCCATAGGATATATCAAGGCCCTGGTGGAGGAAGAGCTGGGCACATTCTAGGAAACAAAAGGAAACCATGATGGGTGGAACATATCAAACCAGGTGGGAAGTAGTAGAGCAGACATCCAAGAAGCATAACATTTTAAAAAAATGCTTTCTCAAAATAAATAAATAAATTAGTAAAAATCCTTAATGCTTGAAAGAATGTTGAGCAGGGAAGTGTCAGTCTAGAACTTTGGTTCATGAAGATAATTCTGGTGGCACTGCAGAGGTTGGATTGGAGGGGAGGAAAACTAGAGGCAGAAATTGTTGGAAGAAATCAAGTTAGAGAACACAGTGTTTTGGACCAGGATCTTGGCAGTGGGGATAAAGCCAAGTGGATGGATTCCAGGTCTCTAGTGGGGGGTGGAGTCGATAGAACTTGGTGAATAACTGGAAGTCAGGATGAGGATGTCCAAGTTATGGCCTGGATCCTACCAAGATACTCCTTTCAAATATATTTAAGGAGACGTAGAAAGCTTTCTACGAAAAATAATCTAAAGTTGGGGTACTGCATTAATCAAAGTTACTCAGAAAAACAAACTAATAGGAAAGAGATGACACATACATACATACATACATACATACATACCATTCCCAACATAACATGGTTTGATTTAATGATTTTTTGACTTTATGGTGTTGTGAAAGCATATCCATACAACTATGCTGATTTTCACTTCCAGGATAGTGAAATTCAATAAATTCAATAAATTACATGAGATATTCAACACTGTATTATACTGTAAGCTTTGTGTGTGTGTGTGTGTGTGTGTGTGTGTGTGTGTGTGTGTGATTTTACCCAACTATAAGCTAATGTAGGTGTTTTGAACATTTGTAAAGTAGACTAAGCTAGGCTGTGATGTTCGGGAGGTTAGGTGTATTAAATGCATTTTTGCCTTACAATATTTTCAACTTAGGATGCTATGTTAGTCAGTTTTTTGTTGCTGTGACAAAAATACCTGACAAGAACAACTTAGAGGAGGAAAAGTTTATTTTGGCCTGTGATTTCAGAGTCTATGGGTCAGCCTACTCCATTGTGCTCAGCCCAAGGTGAGGTAGAGCATCATGATCAAAGAGCATAGTGGAGGAAAGTAGCTCAGGACATGGTGACCAGAAAGCAGAGATGGAGAGGGGAAGGGACTACAGGGAAGATGAACTCTTCCAGGGCACAGCCCCAGTGCCCCCAACTCTTCTAGCCACACTCTATCTGCCTACAGTTACCACCCAGTCAGTCCATTTAAATTAGGGTGGACTAATTAGTTTTTAAACCTCTCACAATCCACGTCATTTCACCTCTGAAGAGTCTTGCATTAACACAGGAGATTTTGGGGAAAGCTCATTTCAAACTAAAATAGATGGGTTTATCAGGACACAACTCCACAATAAATAGAGGAATCAATCATTCTTTTGGGGGCAGTGGGGGTGGGGCGGGATACCAGGGATTGAACTCAGGGGCACTCGGCCATTGAACCACATCCCCAGCCCTAGTTTGTATTTTATTTAGAGACAGGGTCTCACTGAGTTGCTGAGCACCTCACTTTTGCTGAGGCTGGCTTTGAACTCAAGATCCTACCTCCGCCTCCCAAACTGCTGGGATTATAGCCATGCGCCACAGTGCCCAGCTCAATCTATCTATCTTTCTTTTTCTCTCTTTCTCTCTCCCTCTCTTCCTCTCCTTTCTCACTCATTCCTCCCCTCCCTCCCTCCCTCCCTCCCTCCCTCCCTCCCTTCCTTTCTACCATAAGGAATTAGCTCACTAGATGATGGAGGTTGAGAAGTCCCACTATTTGCCATCTGCCAACTGGAGACACTGAAAGAAAATGCTATAAATTCTAGTCAAAATCTAAAGAACCAGGAGCACCAATGGTGTTAGTCTCAGACCAAAGGCTGAGAAGGAATGTTCCAGCTTAAGAAGTCACCTTCCCTCACCTTTCTGTTCTATTTAGGTTCTCTGTGGTCCCACGGTGCCCTCCTCATGAGGGAGACATAGCACTTTACTCAGCCCACCAGTTCAATTGCTAACCTTTTCCAGAACCTCCCTTAGGGACAAACCCAGAAATGATGTTTCAATAGATCTCTGGGCAACTGGTGGCCCAGTGATGTAGACAGGTAAAACAGTCACGGGCACTGTGGACCAGACAGATCATCCGCAGGACCCAACACTGGCACTTGGGGAGAGTTATCTTTTTCCCTGGGAGGATCACATGGCATCTACAAGTCACTAGGAAAAATGTTTTTCCTGGAAACTTATAGACGTGGAGGATTTCTGTCACACCCCAAATACCCAGTTTAGATCTGGTCCCTGTGGATCTAACAGCACTACACTGAAAAGACAGAACTGCTTATTTGGGGATCTGTCCTACCCCTGGAGTCATTCAGCTTAACAACAAATGACTTACTCTAGTGCATAAAAGAGTAAAGCCTTTATTTTCATAGTCATTAAAGTGATTATTGTTCATAAGTGAGAAGAACCTATACCCTCTCCTGGGTCCCTGCCCTTCTTTGCTCAATGCTACCTGTACTCAGGGAAAATGGGAGTCTTTCTCTGGTTCAAGAAAAGGAATGTTCAAGAGCAGCCAGTGAGGAATTACTCACCCATTTGTCCTTGACTTTGAGGAAAATCTATTCATGACAGATCTGTTGCTTCCCTAAAGTAAGATTTCTGGATCTCTCCCTAAGTCAGGTTACCCACTCTGGATCATATCTGCTCATAACAGTTTAGGGTTGCAAAGGTCCTTGAAGACTATTGTTTTGGTCACTTTATGTGTGAGGAAACAGAAACTTAGAGGCCATGAGGCCACAGCCCAAGATCACCAGGCAAGTGAGAGGTGGAGGCCATCAGTGCCCTTGTGGGCTGTTCATGTTCAAAGCCATGCCACGGTGGGCTTGGTCACTTTTTTGCTTTACCATCTTATGATCTTCAAATTAACATCTGAGAAAGTACAACTCAGCTTTTCTGTTCTGGTGAGAGACTTAATTTTAGGGATCAGAGGAGAAACTAAGCTTTCAACCTAATGTGAAGGGATTCTGGGGGGGACAGTTCCTCCCCATGGGCAAACATAAAGAGGGACCTGTTCTTTAAGTCCACTGTTATTCACTTTCTATTTCTATTAGTGATTTATTATCTGTAGCCAAAATTGACATTTACTTTCCCCATAACCCTACCACAAATTAAAATCAGGCCCTGAGTGCCTCCAGGGAAGATATTTATTAAGTTGTAGGAAGACATCTGAAATGATACCAAACTATATTTTAAACTTGAAATCCGAGGTAACGCATTTGTTTGAGGGTAGGAGTAGGACCGTCTGGGGAATAATTTAGAAAACCGAGTAAGTCACCCTCTTTGGCAACATGTAGGGCCACCAGGGTAGGTAAATATGCCTTAGAAGAGACATTTAATATGTAAACCCCTGTGTGGCTTGTAACTGATCATTGAAACCTAAAGAATTTGTTTTTCAGAATGAACTTAAAAGAAATGGAAGCCCTTTCAATCTGCATGCCTTTGAAGAAAAGATGTAGATCTTTCAATTATAAATACCCTAAAAGGGTTGGGAGAAATATCAAAATAAAACCTATAAAAATGTAAGACTGGGTTCTGAAGTTGACCTGGGTGATAGAGGCAAAAAGTGTGTTTGGACTGGAAGTGTTTCACTTTTGCTGGGTATCCTGTGCATGTCTGCAGGTGTTTGTGTGTAGTGGGAGTGTTTACATGTATAGCACAGCCACAATCTCAATCTCATGACAGATCCATCCCTGTCCCCTGGGAAGTCATTCACAGTGGCTTGTTTGCTTGTGTTTCTAGTCCATCCATGAATTGTTTGGAAAACAGCAAAGCCTAGTTGAAAAGCCCTTTGAGATCCTTGTATGCAAGGTACGAAATAAATGCCAAGTATCATTGTCATGAACTTTATTGCTCCTATTCTACTAAGTGTTTCAGATTAATATCAACTTAGCTTCATGATAAGTGCTTCTGTAAAGTGGGAGAACTTGAAAGGTAGCTCAGGGTAGATTGCACAAGGAAGAGTACAGTTTCCTAGAAACTCCACCCTTGCATGGACTCCTTGCTCAAGTCAATGCTAACCTGATAGTCCCTAGAAATCAGGAGTGGGTCGAGTTACCATGACTCTTAGAAAGACCCCTGTCATGGGGCTGGGGGGTGTGGCTGACTGGTAGAGTGCTTGCTTAGCATTCTAAAAAAATTAAAATAAAAATGATCCCTGTCATGGACATGTCACAGGGGTACAGCTGCCAGGAGATGAGAGACAGGGTAGGATGAGGTAACCTCATTAAGTCATTTAACAGACCTCTGTGGGGCTCTGTGGGCCAAGCTCAGTGCTCTCTCTCCAGCCTGAGGGGCACACACATGCTGTGAGAGCACATAGCATGGACCAGTCTGGACTAGAGAGATCGGAGCAAGTTTCCCAGAGAAGAGAATAGTGACTGTGGCAGGTCTCACAGTTATGGAAGACACCCAGGTCCCTTGGAAGAGTTAGATGCTTCTGGGTCTTTTCCTTAAACACGTTACACCTCAAACTTAGAATAATATAGCATTAATTTGTACTTTAAAGGATACTAGTAATTATTTTCTGAAGATGAGTCATTTCTTGACTAGAATAGGCATTGATCAGTTTACAGGGGCCAAACACACTTAAAATATTCCCTTGAATCACGCTCACACCACACCTGGGATGTGGGTATGACGGCCACCTGGCTGTTCCCTGAGAAGAAAGCAGAGAGGTCACATGAAGTGCCCAGGTTCCACTCTGGGTCTGTGGCAGAGGCAGGAGGCAACCCAGAGCCTGGGCCTTGTCAGCCACACGAGGTGGCTTTGGTCAATTTCCTGGTCTCTGATGGCAGCCAGCGTTATCTCTGTCATTTCTGTCAGCCACCCTGACTGGAATAAGTGAAAATAATGCACCCAACCTAGGACTCCACAAGGTCTGCCAACTAGTTCCCCCCCCCCTCCTCCTCCTCCTCTTCCTCCTTTTCCTTAGATTCCAGGCCAGACAGGGTCAAATCTATTTTTTTAAGAGCTTAATAAGAGGAAATTCCAGAACCTCAGTTAGCCATTTAATTGTTTTACACTATTTGTTCTTTGGAGATCTTCTTTGCTAACTTAAATCCCATGTGCTGCTCATTTATTATTGTTATTTTGCTGCGGCTGAGCTTCAAAGTCACTGGTGAGCATTCCCTGAATCTAGGAATCTGGAAACTTGGAGATCATGGTTGTCACCTCCCTGCCTTTTCTAGTGTCTCTTCTATTGGCTGAAAACTTCTTAATTCCTGTTTTTTTCCCCCTTGGGACTTATTTTCTGGCTTAGTAACTATTTTCCTGGGCTTTTCTGGAACCTTCTGCAAGCTCCATAACATTTGGCCCTCGCCTGACGAGGGTTTCTTTAGCGTCTCTCATACACTCCTCCTATGGATTTTGGCTGTTTGATTCGGCAGTGGTTGAGAACAGCTTGCCACCCTCCATCAAGATGTGACCTAGGGCATTTGCTAAACTTGGGGAGGCGGGGGCAATACCTCCTTCCTTGCCAGGGTTTCTCTGGAGAACAAGAGATCCTCTCAGCCATGTCGTTACGTTATCATTAAGAAGAGAACTTGGGAAATCATTCTTTTAGCAGCCTCAGGTTGCATAGTCTGTGTGTGGAGTCACAGCTGCCAAAAGCCACTCCCTCTGGACCTTGGACACATCCCCTTTCCTGCCAGTGAATCAGTGAAACTAATAAATTCTAGCACCACCTCTTAAAGAGCTGAAATAATCCCAGCAAGTGGCTGGGTGGAGGGTGCCATAAATCTGGTCACCCGGGACAGGTATGGAAGAGACCCTGCCTCAAGATTCAAGGAAAGAGGTTAGATAAAGGCAGTGGGGAGGGTATCAGAGTGAGGATGCTTGCAAAATGCACAGGCTGAGCAACTGGCTGCTGCCTGGTGACCCATGTGTCTGTTCCAAGGTTCTGTTGTTCCCCCAAGTCTCCTAAACTGAAGCAATGGTCATTTGGCTACAAAATTCATTTGTCAATTTGGAATATGAGTATGGGGGGGGTGTCTCCTTGTGGATTCCACCACAGATTACTCAATTAAAATATGATAACCCAAAAGCTTTGAAGCCAAAAGAAACCTAAACAGAATAGCCGACCTAGAGCTTGGTGTGGGGGTGGGGCTGTGAGAGCTCAGGGTTCTCTGCCTCTACAGGATACCCAGGGAAGTGGGTTGTTTTCATGAATTATTCATCTATGGTGAATGAATGCAAGCAGCAATCTCATGTAAATGACAAGGCTCATAATCAGAGGGCTACTTATTTGTCCACATGAAGCAAGGAGAAAGCTTATTAACAACCCACATTAGGAAGGAATTTTATTTAGAGATCTGCCTCTTTAAAGATATATATTCTTCCCCAACCAGTCAGATGTGCATCATTTATTTGAGCTACGTTCAAAATCGTCTTTTATTTTGTGTCTTTTGATCTGCATTTACTTGCCTTTTTCTGAGTGTAACTTTATGAATAATTGATGCAACCGAGAAGTTATTGGCTTGTTGAAAAGCCATCTCTTCATGCCTGAACGTCTGACCCATAGCTAAAGCCAAACTGTTGAGGCATTTAGGGTCTTTTATATAAAAGATCTTTATAAAGAGCCTTTAGCTCGTTACAAGAAAAAATATATATATCAGATTTTGAAAATGGAATTTTTTTTTCTTACAATAGTACATCAGAAACCAATCCAGCCATGTTTTTGGTTAACTTAAATGAATCAGGCTGACTGCATGACTAATTCAGATTAATGGTGCAGAAATCAGTCATTAAAGAAGCCAAGAGGAAAAAAAAAAAGAAAGAAAGAAAGATTGATTTAATAGTCTTAACAGAATGACCATAAATTCGTATCTCTCCTCTTATTACTACTCTCTCTGCTTAAAACACTTGAAAGCACTAGTAAACATCTCTGCCTGAGTACATGCAGCGATACACTATAAAACCACGCCAAGGCTCCAGCAGGATGTAGATCTGTTAGCTGTATTATGTTTTATTACTAACATTGGCTTTCTCACAGCCAGGCTTTCATTTAAAGAAAAAGAAGGTATGGTTTCCAAGACATCAGATACCACATCTATAAAACAAAGGCATCAGTTGTACAAAATTGATTCAAAACAAGAGAGAGAGAGAGAGAGAGAGAGAGAGAGAGAGAGAGAGAGAGAGAGAGAGACCCCAATTTGCTTTGTGTGGTATGTTTAATTTCAGATACCCCTGGTGATGAGTACTCCAAAATCACCCTTGTCAACATCAGTAAGTCCGTACAATGCAGAACCAAGATGCTAAATTGACCATAGTATGGCTATCACTGGTGCCTTGGAGCAAGCGCTCTGAGCATTATAAAGTGCGACCTTATTTCAGGGCATGCATCCAATTTTTAGAACATTATATATATTGGAGACAGATGAGTGGTCCAGAATGATTCGTGGCCTTTTTTTTATGAAATGCCTAAAATATAATTTCAAATGGAAATTAATTTAAGTGATGCAAAAACAAATGGGTCTAGGGCTCATCTGAAAGCGTGGGTTCAACTTCAGGGACACTGGCAAAAAGCACAAATTGCCTTGGGGGTAGTCCCATATGCTTTTCAAGAATAGAAATGGGGTTGTATGAGGCTGTTAATGTAAACTTTGGAATTTCACCGATGACTTGAAGATCAATTACGTTCTTCTCATTAGTTAGCAAAGATCATTTATTGAATATTGTTTTCTCAAGAAGCCTTGTTAATGGGAAAGAAGATCCTTGCTATCTATGTTTTTACTAATTCAAGAAAAATTTATTAAACACCGACAAGACACATGCACTTTCTTAAGTTTCAGAAGTCTCTGTTGTGGTACACAAGGCAGACATAATCTCTCACTTATGAAATTTATTATCTAATTAGGAGGAAATTCATTTTTTAAAAAAAAAATCTCTGCATCATTGATGAACTCCAATCAACTGAGATGGTAAACTCTAAGAGAAAACAGAACAGACCTAATTTGTTTGTTATATCCTGCCCAATTGGAAATTTGTAAAAGAATTATGCAAATGACCTACATGGCCAAACCAGTTTTCCCCTCTGAAATGATAACACCCATTCTGACATATATTAGGTGCTTGATTGATCTTTGATGAGTGATTGATTGGTTGATTCATTGATTGACTAAATAGTGATAAATGATAGGGAAAGTAGGGGGTACATTGAGAGTGTTACAAAAAGGGTCCATCCTGGTGTGGTTTCCTAGAGAAGGCGAGGATTACATCAGGAATCTGTGGCAGGAAGGAAGCTGGAACTTTCTGGAAGGTGGGAGAGGGTCAGGATTGGTTGGAGTGTGTGGAGTCCAGGGTCACAGTTGGGGAGGCAGCAGAGGCTAGAGGGTGGGAATCTTTGGACCTTTGCCACATTCTATCACAGGGAGACAGACTTCCCATCCCCCAGATAGCAGCCTGTTTTGACATTGCTATTTTACCAGTTTTTAGGATAAGATGGCAGACTAGGGTAAGGCAGAAAATAGGATATAGATAAAGAGGAAAAAATTCCTGAACACCTAAATGTGTCATCAAAAGAAAAGTAGGAAGGGAGAAATTCTTTGTAAAAAATTTATTTATTTTACAGTGGTGTGCTTTTTGACATATTGCACTCACATGGAGCCCAACTTCTCATTCCTCTGGCTGTACGTGTTTCAGAGTCACTCCAGTAGCATAATCATACACGTAATATAGGGTAATAATGTCTTTCTCTTTCTAGCATCCTCCCCATGCCCACAACCCCACCCCTCCCCTGACTCACCTCTACACTGACCAAAATTCCTTTATTCTTCCTTATCCCCACTATGGATCATCATGTGCTTATCAGAGAAGACATTCAGCTTTTGGGGTTTGGAGATTGGCTTATTTCACTTAGCATGGTACTCTCTAGTCCCTCCATTTACCTGCAAATGTCATAATTTTTTTTTATCTTTTAAGGCTGAGTAATATTCCATTGTGTATATGTACCACATTTCTTTATCCATTCCTCTGTTGAAGGACATCCAGTTTGGTTCCATAGTTTAGCTATTGTGAATTGAGCTGCTATAAACATTGATGTGGCTGAGTCATTGTGATATGCTTGTTTTAAATCCTTTGGGTACAAACTGAGGAGTGGGATAGCTGGGTCAAATGATGGACCCATTCCAAGTTTTCTGAGGTAGGGAGGGAGAAATTCTTGAGGGGAAGTGTCATCTTTTTAATAGAGATCTTCTGTTGGACCTAAGAAATCTTGGAAAAGGAAAATTCTTGTTATTTTGTTTTAATTAATTTATTTATATTGCTTATTTAGTTTGTGGTACTAGGGATTGAACCCAGGGCTTCACAAGGTTCAGGCAGGCTCTTTAGTGCTGATCTCCATTGCAGCCCTTTCTAACTTTTATTCTGAGACAGGATCTCTCTAGATTGCCTAGGCTGGCCTTGAACTTGAGATCCTCCTGCCTTACCAGTGCCTGGAATTATAGGTGTGTGCCACAGTACCTGGTGAGAATGCATGTTTTAATTAAAGCTGCTGGTGCATTCATACCTTTCTAGAGCTAAATGTTTCTATTTCTTTGTCTCCTTTGTTAAAAGGGGAAATATTGTATTGGCCTGTGTATCTTTAGAAGATTGGTGGTGAGACTTAGGGCAGACTATAAAGTCATTCAAAAAAGATATGGCAACAGGATCCTACTGTGTCTCCTTGAATTATTTTCAGTTAATACAATAATTAAATGATGTGCTTTTAAATGTAGGATAAACACCTTTCTTGTCTTCCCAATTATTGCTTCTGTTGGATTTTGTCACTGTTCAGGAAAAACAAGATATTGAGGACTGATCTCTGGAGAATTAGTTTAGTTCCATTCTAAGGAAATATTTGCAAGGGCTCTTTCTGAGAAATAACATGAAGTCATTTTGCAATTCTCCAAAATTGTGGGTGAGAGAAGTCCATTTGCTTCTATAGAAGGTGTTGGTCATAAGTGGATGAATTTTTAAAGAAATAAATATGCAAGGAATATTGAACATTTTTATATTGATCAAAGTGTAGTTTCTTAATTAAAGGTAAGGACTAGTGTTCTTTAAGATTCCATACTTAAATAATTTCTTGATTGAAATAAGGGGATTATCTGTTGTTTGGTGTTTCAGAATAAAATTACTTTTTATTAAACATATTTAATTTATTTAGCATGTAGTATATCTCAATAATGCTATGAGGTAAATATCATTGTTACCTCCATTTTGCAATTGAGAAACCCAAAGCACAGAGAGATCAAGTAATTTTTCCACAATAGCACACCTGGTACGTGGCAGAGCTCAGATTTCAACATAGATAGTGTAGTCTGGCTCCTGAACCCATGTTCTTCACTAACCATTTTATAGTAGAATTATTACACATGGAATAAATTAATATATCGTCTTTCCATTTCACATTCTAACTGATTACCGTGACAATTTGTTTTCTTTTCAAAAACAGGAATTTTAAAATTTCACTTTGTAAAAGAATGAGTAAATAAGCAATAGAAAATGCCTTCTCTTAAGATTTAAGTGTTCATATTCTCTTCTTTAGCTATTCCCTCTCCCTACCCTGGATAAAACCAGTTTGTCAGATTAGGCCAAAAGAATTTATTTAAGAAGATCTGGGCTGAGGTTGTAGCTCAGTGGTAGAGCACTTACTGGCATGTGTGAAGCACTGGGTTTGATCCTCAGGACCACATTAAAAATAAAATAAAATAAAGGAATTGTGTCCATCTATAACTAAAAATACTTTTTTTAAAAAAGAAGATACAAAAGAAGCACATATTTCTTTTCATAAGCAAATGCAAGCAGAGTGAGCAATCAATCCCCTTTTTCTAGTCTGTGTGTGAAATGATATTACATTTACAAGAGAAATAAGTATGGACCCCATAGACTGTAAGGCCCTTTCTCGGAACACCCTCTGTTTGGGGTCTAGTCATGTTCCAGATGTAGTTCTGGTATTAAGAACTAGATTCTGGACCAACTTAATATCACTGAACGTAGACACTGACTGCCGCCTACCTTCCAGATGCTGGGTGAAGCCCTGGGCACACAGCAGTGAGGGGTGAATAAATGTCTTAATGGAGCTTAGAGTCTGACTCAATTAAAAGCATCTAGCTTTCATGTCAAGTTTGAGAACTGAGTAGAACTCCAAGGGACTTTGAGATCGCCTACAGCCTGCCTATTCATTGGACAGGGGAAATGGAGAACTCCAAAATTCAGAAAAGTCTCTTCCAATATGACCTCTGAATCTTCTACTGCCTGCCCTGACCTTCTTTCCAGAGGCTTGCTCTGAAGTTTTTAAAATTTTGCTTCCCATCAAGTCCTGACATTATTATTTCTCTATCATCTTAAGGTTTCTTTGATGTCTATGGCCTTTCCATGCTAACACTGATGTTCCAGTTTTCCAAGATAATATTCTTCATCGCTGTCCTCTTCCTTTGCCTGAGCACATCGCTGGCTGATCTGTCTGTCCTGACAGTTGAATAGGCAATCCAGGGGACCATATGGCTTTCAAAATCAGGGAAAGAGAGCACTCCTGAGAGACCCTCTCAGGCCTTCCAAATCCACACTGTGGCCCTTGGCTCCTTAAAGAGAGCAAGGCTTGCCCGGAGGGCGGGGGGGGGCGGGGGACAAGGAAGACTGGCAGACACAGTCCTAGATTTTCAGACACCCCCAGACTGGAAAACATCCTTTTTTGGGGGGGAAAAATGAGGACATGAAATCGCTTGCTGTGGTACCTATCATTCTACTAAGGACAGTGAAAACACAGTCTGTCATTCTTGACATTTTAATTGAAAGAAAAGCTTACATAGATTTCAGCCGTAAGCAGTATGTTTATACAAGTGTATAAAGAGGAATAATCTGTCAAGTTGGAAAACTCTTAATGCTGCAGGACTCAGTTTAGTAATTGAACAATCCAACATGAGCTCACACATCTTACCTTGTTCCATGCCTCAATAATTTTTAGTAGAAATACTTTACCTAGAGGCATATGGTTATTAAAAAGGAGGCTCGGCTTGCTCAAAGTCTGGAATTATTAGCTCATGGCAACAAGCCTGCACTGGAGGAAAGACTGTTGGGTCTTTGTTTTCACAACTTTATTGCTATTTTGTCATCTTACTTGCAGAATCTAATTGATGTGTTGTTTGGGGAGGTCTTTGTTTGCTCTGTTTTTATTTTGTTGTTGTTTTTGTTGAAGGAAGAAAATAGAATTTCGCATGGATAAGAGAGTTCTCGTGTTAGCAGGTTAGCAGTTTCCCCAGTGTTTTACTACTTCATGCAAAGTCCAGGGAGCAGTGTGAATATCCAAGGAAATGAACCATGAGTTTATTTTAGCATAAAAAAAATCAATAATAACTTAGTTGTGGGAGCTAGCAGGGTGTACTGGGGAAGCTCTGTATTGCAAGCTGAGTATGAGCCCTGCTCCTTTTCATGACCTGTGTGACCTTGGGAAAATTGAATCTACCTGGATTCAGTTTGCTCCCAAGTAAAGTGGGAATAATGCTACCTATCTACCACGTGGCATTGTTTCAAGTCATGTGAAATTAGGGCTGTGATAATCCTTTGAAAAATATGAAACGTTGTTCAAGAGCAATATAAAAAGTTTTCTGCCCATATACTATATTAAAAAACAATAATTCATTTTTTGGAACACATAAAGGGAATTAGACAATTAATGCAATTATTCCAATACCACTCTTGCTTCAACAATTCAAGTATTCTAGACAAATGTTTGCATCTATGGGCCTAGTTACATAAAAAATTCTTCACTCTGGTCCTGTATTTTATTTTATTTCTTTATTTACTGGTGCTGGGAATCAAACACACTTGTGCACGCTAGACAATTCTCTACCATTGAGCAATACCTCAGCCCTTCTCCTTGATATACTTAAGGATGTTTAAGCAGTTTACTCTTTTCAGTTTTTATAGTGTAAAAGCCTAAGCAAGAAGCCTAGAGAACTCTATCAGTATGATAAGTGGGAGTTGGGAAATAATTTATAAAGTCTGTGTGAACCTTAGAATTATTCAGAATTCAAACCTACAGGGATCTCAAATAACCATTTTCTCACCCAAGTATATGTTGCTAATCAGTCTGACTGGTACCATTTGGAAGCTGTTATTATAATCCCAAGAGAGCCCAGTACCCTGAAAGTCTTTCTTAATTAATGAGAAAATACTTGATATTTTAAAATCTAGTAGATCTGTGCATTGCGTGGAAATAACTAACCTAATCAGAGCATTGAATTAAACACACCATTCCCCAACTATTCCATATGATAGTTTCCATCATTTGGGCAAAATGAAAACTCATTTTAAATTTAATTACTTTTGCATTCCCTTTCACATCACCATTGAGTTGTTTAATTGATTTCTTTTTCAGAAAGAACACATCAATAAAAACTGATGACCAGGATTGTTTTTAATATGTCAGGTTAGAAACTGAACGTGAATGATGCTCACGAGCATGGTATCCTGAATCCAAGTAATACAAAGAAATGTTTTTCATTGTCTTTCCTATAACAGTGTGTGTTTGTTCCTATTGGCCCTTGAAGCTTTCCTCTAGTGACAGATATATGGTCACAGGCAGTATATGTGTGTGCGTGCATGTGTGTGTGTGTGTGTGTGTGTGTGTGTGTGTATGTGTGCATATGTAGATGCCTGTATATCCATCTCTGCAGATTGGGTAGATATTAATGAGTGGATATATGGGTGATGAGGGGTCCCCTCAATGAATCTTACTTATTATGAAACTGGGGAGTCCATATGATTAATCCTGGGTTTGGAAGAACTATTCCTGAACATTATATGCTGTGATACACAACAGTTTTCTTTTTAATCGCATTCCCAAACAAAACATTAAAATGGGAGAAAATAAAACAAGCTTTGTTGACAGGGCCACATTCCATACTTATCTGACTCAAGCTATTCACCTCTGAATGAAATATTCTTTACGAACCCGGTGAAGTCACAATCTTCTTCGGTATTTTGGAGCATTGGAACCAGCAGTTCCCCCGAACTGAGAAAGCTTGAGGACGTTCACCTGCTAGACCTTATTGTGTCAGTGTGACTCCAGATGCCCCAAGGGCACACATCAGGAAATACCCTTAGTACCTCATTTGCATTTCTGAAAAAATGCTCATTTCATTGTTCCCACCTACTTACCTCCACCTTTCTAGATATGTCTGCATACATACCTTCTACTAATAAAACAGATTGTGATTTGTGTACATCAACATAACTTCTGTGAAAGGGCTTTCTAGTCTTTTCTAGTTCCATATATTCACCTTCCTGAGCATAGAAATCTTGACTAATTATGACTAATCCTTCTAGGATGTGTGTGACCGTGATGGTTAGCTACATTTCCAAAAGAGCTCTTGGGCAAAAAGAGTGGAAAACTTAATCTTTGGAATTTTAACAGCAATGTGAAGAAAGAACGTGTTGGCATTCTCTTTCCCCAGCTCAGTCTCCCACTTCCCTGTGAGTCACCCAGAGACGCCAAAGAAGGGCCTCCTCTCCCTACTCCAAGGGAACTCTAGCAGAGATTGTGCTTCTCCTAATGGAGGCCAGGCCTGGGCCTGCCTGGAGCATAGTGCTGCGGCCTTACCCAGTTCTTTGCATGAGGGGGTCTTCTTTATTTCTTTAGAACATGCACTAATTCTGAAAGTACAAGTTTCTAGCCCAACATTCAGAATACAGTGGTTTTACATGGAAGACTCAGAGGCCCCGAGAGCTTTTTGTTTATTTGTTTTGTTTGTTGTTAAGTCTTTAATTTAATGGCTTGACATTTATATAGCTCCCCAGAGCAAACCCATCAGGAGATTGAGAATTTAGCCGGGGAGGTCAGTTGTTTGCCATTTTTAATAAACACAAATAATTCCCTTTTTCCCTCAGCTCCACATTCCCTGGCTCATTAAATCAATGTAAGGCTCTTAAAGTTTTCTGGGATTTTTTTTTTTTTTTTCAAATTGAAACAACAGCTCAAACTGTGTACTCCCCGAAGGAATGCTTACCCAAGTTCTGCAGGTCAGGCCCAAATCAGTTTTCTGTCAAACATCCTAACACCTCGAGTTATTAGGAAATGAGAGCTTGGTGATGGAGAGCTCACCGGGGAAAGGCTGGCCACAGTGCTGTGACCCATGGGCGGGCTGCTTTGGTCTGTGTCCTGACTTTGATTCCTTCCACTCATTGTGGAGAACTCTGAAAAAGTCAAAATCGATTTCTGTCAGGAATTCACACAAATGGAGTTTATCCAGCAAATTCAGAGAATGAAAGTGTATCCAGAGCAAAGCCAGGTGAGCTTCCAGGCAGAGGTGTGGGAGAGTGTGTGTGTTGAACACCTGGAGCCAGATCTCCAGCCCTAAGACCCTTCAAAGGGTCAGACCCAGGATTCCACCACAAAATCCCTTTCCTTAGAAGCAAGGGCTATGGGAGATTTACTGGCTTGTTTCTATGGAACATCAGTTAGATAACAGGGATCAGGAAATGAAGTAGAATTTGATGTGTTATCTAGGAAGCAGCAAAGGAAATCAGACTTGTATTTTACTTGTTATTATTTCCCTAATATCCACAGTTATGTGGCTGTCCCATCAGTGGGTCTGATCTGCTGCACGCTGGACGGGTGGTGTCCCCACTGGTCCTGGACTCTGGTGAGGCAGGCTCAGAGCACTGGAAATAATGTTTGTTTGTTTTCTTTGTTTCCAGGCCTGTCCCAGGCTCTCTATCTTCTCTGCTACATCTCCACAACAGACAGAGACAGCCCATGCCAGCCTCCATGCCTGGGACCCTGCCCAACCCTACAATGCCGGGATCTTCTGCCGTCTTGATGCCAGTAAGAGTTTCTGGGTATCTCTTTGGAGCATCTCACTCCAACTATGGCTTGCCACTCTTTTAGCTTTCTCTTTTTTTTTTTTTTTTTTTTTAATGGTACTGGGGGTTGAACTTAGGGCCTCATGCTTGCTAAGCATGTGCTCTATCACTACTTTTCTACTCACGACATCCCCCAGTCTGTGGCTTGCCACTCTTAAAAGAGGAAAGGGAAAACTGACCTCTAAACTGTCTGTCATGAAAGAAGCTGCTTCAGAGTGGAGGGCTGAACTTGAATAAAGTCTTGCAACCCTGTTTCAGGAATCAAGCATAAATTGCACTTGCTCAGGGCTTTGAAGTGCCACTTTGCCTTTGGGGCCCTGTTGCCCATCCCCAGGCATCCTGTGACTTTCCTGGACTTCAGCACCTTGCTATGAGACAGGGTCTCATCTTCTTGCTGGTGATAACTGGTTCAAAACTAGAGATGGTTTAAATTATACAGGAGAGTGTTCATAGGTTATGTGCAGATGCTAAGCCATCTGATACAAAAGATTTGAGTGTCTGCAGATTTTAGTTTCAAAAGGGAAGGGGTGTTCTGGAACCAGTTCTCTGAAGATATTGATGGATGACTGCACTCCAGAGTCCCCAACTTGAGTTGTATACAGTGGCTTTAAATTGCCAGTGAGTGGTCTAGCCAGAACTGAGAGTTATAATTATAGTAATAACGATAATAATGATCATACATAATAGCTGCTAATATGTGTTTATCCATATCATATTCTATAAATCATGCTAGCAGCCTTTATTGAGTACTTACCATATGTTGGTCACTTTCCAAGTACTTTGTTAACACAAGGAACAACATTCTGAGATGAGTCTTTTACTGTCCCCATCTTCTGAAGGAGCAAAGTCAGGCAAGTCACTTGCTCAGCTGAAAAGCAGAGCTGTGGAGTCTTGAACCCAGGGATTCTGTCTCCAAAGCCCATTCTTTCACCTACTAAGTGATATGTACATTTCCTCCCTTCACTTTCACAGCAAACCCATGAGGTAGGTACTGTTATTATACTGATCTTACAGATGAAGAAACAGAGGCAGAGAGACTGAGTCTCTTGGCTGACGTCACATAGCTAATAGGTGATAGAATTGGGATTTAAATTCAGGTAGTCTGACTCCTGAGTCTCTACTCATAGTCATCATATAATCCCTTCTGAAAGCAATAGATAATCATACCAGAATGATTCAGACTAATGCAAAGCAGTTTTTCTGTCCTTCCACCTCCTCTCTTTCCTTCTTCCCTAGATTGTGTGTTGGTGAATATAACTGGTGATGTTATTTACAGGGCTGCAGGAGTTCCCTAAAGCCCTACATTCAATCCAAACCCTCCCACAACTGATGAGCAGTATTTTGCAAAGCATTTGAAGGAATTCTCCATGTTGTTCGATCATTTTATCCTCACAGCAATCCTGTGGGGATATGGTATCTATAATCACTGATATAATCTTCCCATAGATGATAAGCCGAATAAGAAGTTTTGAAGGGAGTTGTCTAATGTCACGTGGTTTAGGAGTGTAGAAAATGGAATGTACATCTCAGCTCACTTGAGAGGTCAGACCGGCTCTGGTGAAGGACTGTGTGTGCTCCTTTCTCTAGGGGGATGCTGGGGGATACAGAAGCGTTTGTGGACTGTGTTGAGAGCAATTGGCCTGCCCTCCACAGATGCCTGGTTGTCCAGGCTAGAAGCAGCCACTGTGAACTTGAGCTAGAGGGTGGACAGGTCATGCCAATTGACTTCACCTGCAATGCTCTCCTTAAACTTTTTTTAGATGGTGGAGAACAGCACCTCCGTGCAGTTATCCCAGATTTTATTCAACTTAACCAATTGTACCGAAGTTTCCATCACAAGTTGTCTTCCTCTTGTCCAGAATTAGTATTCTCTGTGCCTTACTCAGAAAAATACTACTACAGACAACTTTCCCCCACCTCAGTTTGGCTAAGCTGTGGACCATTCCTAGGGAGAAAGTTAGGACACTTGGGCTGAAAGGGCCCTGAGAAAAGGCACCTGGCACCAGTTTCCACATGATCCCATCATACAGCTTGACCTCTTGTTCATACTTCAGGATAGAAGCAAAGATTCAGGTTCATGGTCAAGAGCCAGTATAGACTAAACGGAAGGGAAGCCATTCCCACGGGAGTTCTTAAACCTTGTGCATGACGTATGTAGAGCTGCCATGACAGTAGGTGTCAGTCCAGAGCAGTGATTCTCTGCTGGGGGTGGTTCTGTCCCCCAGGGGGTATTTGGCAAAAACCGGATATGCTGTTAGTTGTCAGCACTGGACTGGCATGGGGAAACTGATATCTAGTGGGTAGAGGCCACAGACGCTGCTAAGCATCCTATAATACACAAGATAGTCCCCACAACACAGAGTTCCTTGATCTAAAATGTCAGTGCTGAGCTTGAGAAGCCCTGGTCTTGAGTGAAGCAAATGTTACTAATGGAAAACAACACAATGTCTTTCAGAAGTAGATCCTAAGAGTTCCAGGCCCTAGAAATCCAGACTTTTCTTCCTTAGTGTCCTGTCCCCGGCTCCTCTGCTATAACTTGGACATTCCAAACACGGTTGAAGGGTAGTTTCTTTCCCTCAAGATCCCGCTCTGGGAAACCACAATTCCCTGGGCTTAAATCTTCAGACTGTGTCTTTAGGTGAAGGTGAGATTCATACCTGATTTGTAATGCTGCCAGGATGCACATTTCACAAAACATAGGTCAGAAAGAAAATGATGTCATCATTTATTCATTCCACAAACTTCTGTTGAGCACCTTTTGTATGCAAGCACAGTGCTAGATGATGGAGATTAAGAAGACCAGGGCAGGTTTTTCCTTCAAGGACTTTACAGGGTGTAATTTCTTGTCTTGAAAGTCAAATGCATTAATAATTTGGGAACATGAACTTTACTTTTATTTTTACAAAAGCTCAGTGACATATATATATACAGTCCAGCTTTTATTTTCCAGTGTGTGAAGAGGGGAAAATTCTTTATTTGGGAGTTATTGTGGTGCTGGGGATTGAACCCAGGGCCTTGCACATGCTAAGCAAGCACTATACCACTGAGCAGCACCCCTGAGTCCCTGCCTGGATGTTTACCAGCAGTGCTGAATATTACCCATATTGAACAAACTTGATCCATCTCCTGGCCTCTTAATTCCAGGCAACTTTTTAAAGTTGAGCTCACAGTGCAGATGGGGCCTTGTCCTTACTTTGAGGAGGCTCTTTGCCCACACTGTATGTCTATGTGACAATCGTCAGTAAGATGGAAAATGCAATATTTTTTAATAGATAGAAAAATGAAGCCAGTTTGAAACCAGTATATGATGAGTCATGGGGTAGAAATAGTCACAGATGAAAACTTTTCCCCAAAATGGAAGGCTTGCTGACTCTGGATTCAGAAGCCACAAGCAGACTGCTCTCCGCTCTTGGTACAGCTGGTAGTTTAGAAGACACTGGACAAACATCTGTACTTATAAAAGATCCTTCTTTGGAAAATCGAAGAGAAAAAGCTCATTTGGACTTGGGTTTCCCTCTCAAAGAGGAAGAAGGGGTCAAATGCTATTCTGACTCTCCCACTTCCAGCCTCTGAGAGTGAGGATTATAAGTAGTATGCATTTTTCCCACTTTTTTAAATTGGTGCATTATGGTTATACATACTGATAGAATTTGTATTAATGTAGCAAGACATTTTGGGAGGCAATTAAACTCTTGACTTCTTTATGACTTACCCACTAGAGTACATGAATATACCTAATGGCATTGAACTTGATGAACTTCATGGCACTTACCACTGGTTAAATTGGTACATTTTATCTTAAGTGTATTTTACAATTTTTTTAAAAAATGATTGAAAGATTAGACTTTTAGGCTGCCCAGAGATTTAGGAGATACATGGGAGTGAATGTCTTATTTTTACTGAATTGATAAGGCTCAAAAAGTTTTACTGAAATACTCGGGAATACATGGGAAATTTGCTTTTACTAGCTCCTCTTGAAAGTTTCCTGTATCCACACCTTGCAGGATAACTGATTAGCTTATTGGCTAAAATCAGGCTAAGCACCCACCTGTCAGTCAGGAGAGAGCTTTTCGCTAACACTTTTACTAATTCAAAGACTAATGTCATAATTGTACCCAACCCCTGGAGTAGACATAAGGAATCATAGTGGCAGAATCTCTGCAAGAGAAGGCCCCTTGACTAAGCATAGTCATTTAGTTCAGTGATCACACTCAAGCTTCCCTCTAATTGGTGGGATTTCCATGCTCCATCCTTTGAACCTCCACTGATTAGAAACACCCATATTTTCTAACACTTCCCAGGTTAACTTAGAGTGAATACATGGCTCCCCAAATTTTCAGCCATTGTTTTTATGTCCACCCTTTGGTGATTATTTTGAAGAATTGGTTTTCCCGCTGAAGAAAGTCTAGTTATTTTCTGGGTGATATTAATAATAAATGTACTTGCTTTAGCTTATTCTGTGAAGTGTTCATTTTTCTACCAATCAGAAAATATTATTAATCAGTTCTTCCTTGACTCAAATATAAATTTTGCTGTAGAAGTTGAGCAATCCCTAATCTGAAAATTCAAAATCCAAAACTTGGTTGTGCCAACATAATGCCACAATTGAAAAATCCCACATCTGCCCCCCTGTGATGGTGGTAGTCAAATGTGGGAGTGTTCAACATACTGTATACAATTACCTTCAGCCTGTGCATATATGGGGTATATGAAACATAAATGAGTTTCATGTTTGGACTTGGGTCCTATCCTAGAATATCTCATTATCCTATGCAAATATTTGAAAAATCTGAATATATCCTAAATCTGAAGCACTTCTGGTCCCAGGCACATTGGATAAGGGACACTTACCTTGCATTTACTTCTTAATAGGCATACCCTGAAGACAAAAATAACATAACCCAGCTCAGGTATTTGGTTGATGTTAATCCTGGAGGGACAGAAGGCCACAGGAGGATACTGCGGGAGCAGTCGTTCATGTGTAATCCAAACCCTGCAGCCACCTAAGGCTCAGTTCTTCAGTGAGGCCTTGACCAAGTTAAGAAGGAAAAGATACACGCAGGCAGTGGCTTAAACACTCCTGCTGCCTCATTTCAACTGCATTTATGGAATGGAGCAACAGGAAGACCTAGCATGTTGGGAAATGTGGCTTTTAAGATTGTTTATTTTTTTTTATTCCCCCAAAGAATCATGTTTACTATGTAAAATTTATAGGGGAATATATCAAAGATATCCAGATATCCTGAGATACCACTTGGTATATTATATATTCTTTTAGCATTTTTCTATGCATATATTATTTCTTACAGCCATAAAAATTAGCATAATTAGTGGTACTTGGAATGGGTGCAAAAGTGGAAATATTCAGTGATTTTGTTTGGAAATCATCTTTCATGATATCACAGTTCTCTTTGCATGGGGAATCTTCCTAGATGTCACAGCTTTGGGTGGTTCCTTGATGTGCTAGTTCAGCTCAAGGCTCAGGAGTGCATTGTTCACCATGTACCAAGCCTGTGGGTTTCTGAGGCTTCTTCAAAGAAATGCTAAAGGATCTGCTTGAAAGGGAAGTGGCATCATTGTCTATGCCTTGACTGTCTTCCTCAGACTTCTAATTCTGTTGCTTTCCTTTCTCTTAGATGGAGAGACAAATGTCAGTGAACTCCAGCATCATGGGGATGCAAGGTCCAAATCTCAGTAACCCCTGTGCTTCTCCCCAAGTCCAGCCAATGCATTCAGAAGCCAAAATGGTAAATAACTGCTATAATCATCCTTTTATTACTTCCTGAATTTTTCTTCTGATTTCTACTCTGACACCCAAATGTCAGTTAAGCCAGGTAGAAGTCTTCCTTCCCCCGCCCCCTGTATTGCTCTTTCTCTGGAAAGGCAGAGTTCAGAGATTGGCTCCCTTTGAAGATATTTGTTACAGACCCTTGGCATCAGATAAGCATGTCCCAAGTGTTAGATTGGCGCTGGTGTTAATGAAAGGGACAATTGAGGTTTTGGGAGATCCATAGAAGTTGGGATGGGATTTACTCATTATGTGAAATAATCCAAAGTTCTAAGTCCTTCTTCAAGGTAATTACAGCTTCAGTGAACTTTTCTTGTCCCAATGTCATTAACACAGACCTTTAATTCTTAAGTACACACTGTTATGGAAATGCTTTGTGGTTTTTTGTTATCGTTGTCAGATGTGGTATTGATTTAAAAGGATGAGAGGCTTCATTTCCTTGCAACCTGTACTAAAAAGCGTGACTTCAGGTGACAAGGTTCAGTGACTTTTAACGTGATATTTGTGTGCGCTGAGGTCATTCTTTCCAATCTCAGTGATAGATTTATGCATCTATATTACACTAAAGATTGATAAAGCCATGCCTCTCTCTCTCTCTGCAATACAAAGTAAACTTGCTGGTACTATTTAGAGAAGTTATTTAAAGTAGGTCATTCAGGATTTGCTTAGTTAAATTCTAACACCAAAATTAGTCAAGTAAAATACAGCCCAGCAGATTTTTTAGTGTCTGATGTTGTATAAGGAAGGCATTTGCTAGAACTTTGAGGTTTATCTGGTCTACTGACTGCACTGGAGACTGTGCATGTTGGTTGGTGTGAGGAGGTTATGGACAGCTCTGAAAGCTAGCCATCACCTCCCACACGGGGTGGAGCCAGCCCCAGGGACTTCCTTTTCAATGTCAGCAAGTTGTTTTTTTTTTTTTTTTTGAAGCCCGTTTTGGTCACTTTCGCTTAGAAACTTCACTCATCTGATGTGCAGCTTCTTGACCTGAGAAATCAACTGAACTCCCAGTGTTGGCTACTTTGGGCAAATAAAATCTGTGGTCAAGAGAGCTCTCTTTACTGTGCCACAGCCCCCGTGACGTGCCAAATGGCACCAGCCTTGCAGCAAAGCTCGTTAAATCTTTTTGGATTCGGCAAATATTTTTTCAACTCAAACCCTTTCAGAGCCAAACCAAATACTTGCTGGCAGAATAAAGTTCAAACTGGCATCTGTTTTGGAGACCAAAGTAATGCCATTTACCTTCTTTTTTTTTTTTAAGGAAAATAAAAAAAAATGAACTGTGAAGGTACTTAAGAAAAAAACAAAATTAATTTCTTCATTTGCAAATGAATAGTGTTATGGTTCTGGGTCTGAGATAGTATGCCCCCATCTGGATGGTTCTGGAATCTTCTTATTCCTTCAGAGTCTGTCTTCCTTTTGAGGGATTTTCTAGACAAACTTTAGATGGATTCTAAGTTCCAATTCCAAACAGATTTCTCTGCTAATTGATTTTTCACTGGATTTTATACCACCACTTGACCACCACCCTGCCTCTCCAATTGTTAGCAAAGAAGAAATATGCCCCCCAAAGTAGTACATATTGAGAATTATTTACATGCATGCAAGAAATCATATACTAGGGCAAATTAATGGTGAATAATGTTGCTGGAAACAAAAGGGAATTGGTCTGTACTTATAAAAATAGTGTTAGCCCACAAACCTTTGCTGAGTTGGATTCACTGAGCAAGCACACCACTCTGCTGATTCATGTTCTAAGTGAATAAATATTTCCAGGCCCATGAGGTCGGGGCTAATGAATTCGACCATGGAGATGGGGCCCAGGGAGCACAGCTATTCTTTCTGCTTCCAACTCCTACCCCTACTCCCCCTGTTATTGCCAATACATTAATCCAAAGGGGGGAAATGGTAGTATTGCCCACTTATGTTCGGAAGAATAGCATTTACTTAGTTGTGTGCAAAAGCGTTAAGTAAGTGAATTATAATATGTCATTCAGCATTTCTGATCTTATTCTGCCTGTTTTATTCACTGGAGAAACCGGTCATTGCCATCAGCTAACCACATGGTATTTTCTAGCAGCTTTGGGGCTGATCAGATGAAAATGTTTTATGAAATCCAAAGTAGTGAGGGAGGGAAAAAAAAAAAAAAAAACTTCCACGATTTTAATGTCAGCCAGAGCCTCTCCAGGTTTCTCTGAACGATGGGCTTTGTTTTTCTATGCCTAATTTTCTTCCTGTGTAAGACTGGAATGGATTCCAGATTTCAACTGAGAGTCTTGTTTCACTGTTTTCAAGGACTTTTCCTTAGGTCACACATGGGCTATTGTGATGAATGCACTCGGCAGGGTGTGTTCTCAGAGCACACAAGTAACCAGAGAGCTAAAGGGAGGTGTTGCCCACACAGTGCCACTGCAGGCTTTCTCTCCTGGGGACAGTGTCAGAGGGTTCATTGCAAACTCCCCATTGCCCCAGACAAAAGACATCACCCCGAATCTCTGGTGAAACGTGGAGGTCTGGGAGGTGGACAAAAGCTTAAGACAGGTTTCGCTTTCAAAGCACAACTTTGTTAGAGGCCATCTGACTAGGGGCTTTCCCATCGGAATGCGTCTGTTTTCCTTGCAGAACCTTAATCATTTCTGTTGCAGGAGAGAGCAAAACGGGTATTCTTAACAACCTCTCAAGTGTGTCAGTCTGGGGCATCCTAAATCAGGAAGCACACGTGCCGATCTTTGGATCTAATGTACATTAGTATCAATGATCTGTCCCATCGACTGTTATCATCATTCTGACTGATTATGTTTTAGTTTTATGGCTTGTTCCTTTTCTGCAGAATTAGGCCAGTGGGCATATGGCTTCACAATTATACAAGTGCATCTGCGCATACTAGGTTTCCTTGGGCAGAGAAGACTCAAAGCCCTGAGAGATTTCCATCTTTCTGACTACCCCCAATCGGTTCTTCTTTCCAGATTCTTGGGTTCTGGGTGTTTAGGTGGAAATGGGGTCGGCTAGGAAGAAATACACTGGATACCTCGTGGACTTTTTAACATTCAAAGGGAAAAGGGAGGGAAGAAAGGGCATACGCAGAGAGAAATGGGAAAGGGGAGGGAGGAGAAGTTGGAGGGTGGGGGAAGTGTGAATCGCAGTGGGACAGGTTTCCAGTCTCTGCAGTGTTCAGGAGGCTCTGGAGTGAAGGGACTATGGCATCCAGAGTCACGCAGATGTGTGTTCATTTCTTTTGGGGGGAATTGAGCCAATTTTATCTCACTTTTATTTAATAAATTGAAAGAAACTTGTTTTAAAGAAATTGATAATAAGTTTAGTAGCCAAATAGGCAGTAAGGGGTTGGGGGATTCATCTATATACCTGTCTCACTAAGAATGAGGTGACCACTATTCTAGAAACTGATCAGAAGAAGTGATGGCATATAAATGGCTGTTCTCTGGGGGCTTTGGAGGCCCTATCCACATCTTAGCTTCAGTTTGGAAGGGGTTGGTAAAGGCTAGAGAGTATTGATATGAGGAAGAAGGTATTTTTGGCTGTGACCTAATTTTGTCCTCCATAGCAGCATGACAAAAGCATCGTCCCCACTTTATAGCTGAGACTACTGAGGCTCTGGGAGGTTTAGAAACTGGCTAAATGAAACATCACTTGGCACAGGCCGATCTCCTCGTGGTCAAAGCTCTTTGATCATGACATTGATTCTTTGGATTAAAAATATCACAATATTAAGCTGTCAGTAACTTTCAGATTAAATCTCCGGATCACCTGGAGAAGATGCAGAGTGGTTGGTGGTGTGGAGCTTCTCCCTGGTTTAACCAGTGCTCTGTAGACACAAGCTAACCCAGCTCCACTGCTTCTTCACCCTAACACATTTTTGTCTTGTCTATTCTCATTCTCCATGTCCGTCTCTCTCAGTTGCTTTCCTTCAACATCTAGGTTCCTTGAACTGTGAAAGGTCCCATGCATGAGGTCTGAATTCAATCAAATCCAGTTGAAATAATGGGAGGTAACCAAACCTCACTAAGGAGAAAGGGTGGGATGGAGTGGGCAGGGACAAAGGTGGGGATGAGAAGGAAAGGATAAAACCAGATAAATTCCAAGCCAAGTAAGCAGCCTATAAAGAGGAGCTGACTACATTTGATTTCTTTGAAAGAGATTGGCAAACAGCAGCCATCCTATTTTTTTTTCCCTTAAGAGAAAGCAGTATGAGTGTTCCTTAGAAAATAGAAGTTCTACTCTCGCTGCCCTCATATGAATTGAGAGAGGTTGTCAACACCTCGAGCTGTTTCTTCCATTGTGATGGTCTGTCCATGCTTTATTTTGGTTATTGATTGTCAATACCTTGTCTATAGTTGAGTTTATGGTTAATTGAATAAATACCTAAGTATATGCATTAATGAATGAATGAAAAAAAAAAAGACTGTCTAGTCAAGGCCTTTCAGAAATGGAGGGTAATTAGAAAAGGCCTTGTCTGAACCCCTCTTTTCATAGGGGAGGACCCCAAGGCCCACTAAAGACTAAGAGGGATCCCTCCATCATTTAAGAACAAAGCTAGCCAACAAGCTCCAGCCTTCCCATTTCTACCCAAGGACTGTGCCTTTTCGGTCAGCTCTACTGATAAATCACTAACAGTGCTGCTGTTGGCTCCTGGTTTCCTCCCCACACACTGGCAGACAAGAACTATGGCAGTATAATGAGCCATCCGTGGTTAAATATCCACTTTGTTTTGAATGTCAACCTGGGTGTGTTTGTGTTTGCCTTTTCCCTCCCTAATTATCGGGCCGGATGACTGTTTGCCTATGAGTGCCCCTTGGCCACCCACTGTCCAGCAGATAAATCACAGAGAAGCCTGACTCCATATGGAACTGCCTGGAAAGTCTATGCACCTGAAGAGACAGTCTCCAGGTAACATCTCTCGGGCACTCTTGAGAAATGCAGTTCTTTGATTTGCCTATTTGCCTTAATCTTCCCCAGCTTCATTTCCTAAGTTTAGGAATAGAGAGCTCTGAATGAGCAGGCTGTCTGCTTGGAGCTCTGCAGCCAGGCAGGAAGGGTTGTTGGCTTTAAGGAAGTGCTCATTAACTTTTGAATCAGGCTGGAGGACCTGTGTCCTGCAGCTAGCAATCAGAACACAATGATGGTCTGAACTAAAATGACCACTAGTTTTTTTTTTTTTTTTTCAGAATCATCCTGCTTCACAGCTTGAAAACCATTGTTTGACAGGTAGACCAGTAGGATTTATGTAAGATCCGTGATGAAAACAACAACGACCTGTGCTTTCACTTAATAATATGCGATTTGCCTTCTTAAGGTAGAAAACAGTAATTGCTGACATTAAGTAAGCACTTATGCATGTGGCTAGAACCATATGAAGCATGTTGGCCATGTGTTCTCATTTAGTCCTGACAATAGTCTGATAAGGGAGATACTGTTCCTCTCACTTTCCAAAGGATACGCTGAGGTGTTGGGTGATTTCTGGAAACGCACATAGCTAGTGAAATTTGGTGCTGGTATGTGAACCCAGGCATTGGACCTTTGGTCCCGGTCCTTAATCATGTTTTGATTAAGTAGCAGGGATGATCATCCTATGAATTTATGTTAGTAAAGGGCTTTGTAAATTCCCATATACACTGTCTCATTGGAGCCTCATAGCAACCCTGGAGGGTCAGAAGGAAAATATTACTAATCCTCATTTTATAGGCTCAGAAAATTTAAGTGTCTTTTCCAGGATCACACAATAGTATATCACCATCACTGGGCCCTGAGCTCTGGTGTCCTTTGATTTTTGTCCTGTTTCCACTATATCAGGTCATCCCTGGTGTCCCTATGTCAGCTAATTCTGAATAAAAGCAGACCTTTGTAAAGCTTAGTGGTATCAAGTAAGATAGGCCACTTTTCAGTTTGTGCCTATTAAATTCTGTAAGCCTCATTGAGTAAAACCTGAAGAGAAGTCCTCTCCATATTCCTGAATGGCCAAGTGCTAAATCTGAGTTTAGCTCTTGTCACTAAAGAAGAAAAGCTACACTTTGAGAACTAATAGAAGCCCTAGCTCCATTCTGTTGGCTAAAAGTGTGACCTCTCGTCTGCCATTGCCAGTTTCCCCAATTTATCTATAAAAAAAAAAATTCATGTGGGAATATATTTGTCACTTCTTTAATAAAACATAAATAATCAGATTATGAAATCACTGATGGGTGCTAGCAACTATTTATTTCTGTCCCCCAGAACAGACTATGTTCCTATAAGAAATTATATTCCATGCCAGTCAGAACCCAAACATGTGAGATGATCCATTTGCTTATATTTGTCTTAGAAACAAGAATTTATCAATTATCAACGGTCTATCAATCACCAAATTTCAAAGCAGAGAAGGGTTTTGGAGATTATTTTAGCAAAATCCTTTTCTTTGAGAAACAAAGACCTGAACTCGTCTAAGATCACAAGCTGTTAGTAGAAGGGAATTGGAACTGAGATTCCTGATTGTCAAGTTCATTGAACTTCCCTCTCCGAGTGCTAGTCAGGAGTGGACAGGGAGAGCCTTCTGCTGACCACCCTGAGTGTGCTTTCTAAGAGGACTGTCCCTGAAGCAAATTCTGCAGAATTTGATTAGAATTTGTGGAGCAAAGTACTTGGTGGAGACAGAGGGTCAGACAGCTTGTCCCTTACATGTCAACTGGGAATCGAAGGGAACCATCAGGTTACCCCAGGGAATGGGCTCAATTCTCTGGTTGATCCTGGGGCTTGGTGGTCATGACAGCCAAACACAAAGCTGTTCCCATTTGCCAGTCAGTGTTTCATTTCTTGGCGTTGCATGAAAATTACCTTGATTTTTGCCCAACATTGACCAACATAATAGCTCCACATCACGTCACTACTTTTTCTTCAGGCTCCCACAGCTCTGTGCTGTCCTGGATGTGGAGTGCCGAGGAAGTCCTCTGCTTACACAAGCACTAAGGTTATTGAACTAGATCTCAGTCTGATCAGATCTCTTCTCAGGGCTCTGGCTTCTCCACCCTCACAGCTGGCTCCTCTTGCACACGCTCAGACATTCTCCCAGGACTCATTGTCTTCCCAGTTTTATTTCTTTCTCTTTCTGCCAGTATCCACCCTGTTTGGGTCACCATGGTAATAGGTGAAATACAATCCCAATATTTGCTCACTGCCTCTGTCATCCAGCCCAGCACGCGCATTGCTGGGTCTTGTTTTTGTGTTTGTTTAATGTTCCCAAGCTTGAGGTCAGACGCATCTGGGCAAGGAAACTGCACAGGGTCTGGTTCAGAACATCCTCTCTCAACGTTTTCAGCGCGTCTTCCCCGTGTATGTGTGTACGTGTGTGCACACGTGTGTCCCTGACTGTTTTGGAACACTGTGGGAATAAGTTCATCTTGTGTCAGAAAAGCCAGGGGGAGAAAAGGAAATTTAACAAATCTTGTTACAGGGAAGCTCTGTTCTGCAGAGATGTATTTTGGTCTTTTTCTTGGAATGTACGTACACTTCCCAAGATTTTTGCCAGCACAACTAATAATGAAAGTTTGCTTTGCACTTTGAGATGATGGTTCTGCCTTGACTTGGTTTTCTATGTGGTAAGTACAGAAGATCTGTCAGAAAATTCAGGCTTTGAGGGGGTTGGAAGCTTTGGTATTGGGGTAGATAGGAAGCAAAGTTTTCTTAAAGGTTTGGTGTTTTATTTTCATAAAAAACAAAAGGGATAATCCAATCTTCTAGTCTAAAAATAACAGAGTATATTTTTTCTCTGTTGGTATCCTTTCAAAATTCTCTTTCTATCCTGTTAGTTTGAAAAGCTAGCTGGAGAGTATTGTATGATTGTTTTATTTGCCTTAGTATGAATTAGAGGAATGGCTAGATTCTCAGAATAGTTAAGTCCAACAATAAAGGCACACACTCTGGGTAGTTGTACTTTGAAACTACATGCGCAGTCACCAGAGAAGAAGGTGTGTTTAAGGAGAACAAGATTTCCATCCAACTGTGATCTTGTGTTCCAGAGATTAAAGGTGCAACCAGGCAAGTCAGTAACCTGATTTCAACCCAGGACCAGGATCTGAGGTGTAAGGAGCACTTGGATAGAATTTCAGAGTTGGCCAAGAGTTTCACTTGCATCCCTTTCCGGAACAACCTTCTCCCTTTGGGCACTCTGTGTAGGACTGCATAGCACCTGTGTTTCCACAACACGTGAGCTTCAGCCTGGTTCCTGTTCCTTGCAGTCCCTTCTCCACTCAGTTCTGCCTCTCAAGATCACTCACCTAAGCCATCTCCTCCCCAGGATCCTAGCACTTTCCTGAGGGCTTTTTGCTCTGTCTGACTGCCTTTCCCATCCTTTCCCACCTCTTTGCTTACACTTCCTTTGACCTCTGCAAACTCCACCACTCCTTTTGTCAAGACTCAGCTCAAATGCATTCTCCCTGGGAAGTCTTTCCATCTCCCCCCCCACACACACACTCCGGCCCGGGTAGACAGAGCCAGGGTGGACTTCACTTGATCTCTGTGTCTCTTCCCCATGGAGTTTCGTTGTTTGTGTACCTGCCTGCAAACTCCCTGAGAGCAGAGGCCAGCGCCACGCCCCCAGATCAGCAACTCTCCTGAACAGGCTAGGTGCCTCCCAAAATGTTGATAGAATCAAACAGTCTAATATACTAGTTTAGATGGAGGTGTTGCTATGATTTAAGATGTCATCCCACATTATGACTATTCATGTTTTCAAAGTTTCAGGAGAAGGTAGGATTTTAACTCATATGATTGATTTTTGCAAGGTAGAATTTCAGGATCCATAATAAGTGGATGGTAGAGAGATGTTTGAGCAGGTGCAAATCCTTCCTATAATTTCCTAAATCCCTATATTGGAACCCCGGGGGGTCCTGCCAGCCACGGTCAAGTGCAGCTCTGCTGAGAAATTCTTCATGAGACCATTGGGCACCCTCAGAAGGTGAGGTGGCCTTGTATCAAATACTTGGACACTTCAGTATTAATCCAAGACTTTTAAAATATGCATACATTTATGGATTCCAGTGTAGTTTCAGTTATAATTAGTACAAGGTGGCAATCTTTTGAGGATATGTTAAAATAATTTTTAAGAATTTTTTCCTCACTTATATGTGCAATATATAAAAATTGTTTTCACAGTAAAGTTTATATACTGCATTTAAATTTGTTCATACCACATGTATTTTTCCTATCATTGAACATCTATTAAAAACATTTTAATAATTATGTAATTTTTCCTATAAATACCACATAATGAGTTAATTATTACATTATTTTTAATTCTGGATATTTGAGTATTCTCTCTAGAAATACTCCTTAGATTATAAAAGTATAATAAACAAAAAACTGATCTGAAATTATCTATTTACACCTTTAGTTATTTCCTAGGAAGAGTCCCTGAAAGGATTGACAGGCCAAAGGGAATAAACATTTTAAAGACTATACATGCTTTCAAAATTCTTAAAAATTATACTTTTATTCCTTCCTGAAATATGAGATGTCCATCTTATAGCAGTTTTCAGAAGTATTAAGCATTATTATTTATTAGCAAAATCTTTACCATTTTTTTCATTTTGTACTGATATCATGGGTAATGTTGGATAGCATTTTCTGTATTTGTTCAATGAATTTTCTTTGCTAAGTCTGTGTACTATATACTGTACCTTCTCTCTCTCTCTCTCTCTCTCTCTCTCTCTCTCTCTCTCTCTCTCTCTCCTTTTTGTTTTGCTTTAAGTGGTGTGGGAAGGGTTTAAATCCAGGTCCTTGTAATGTGCCAAGCAACTGTTCTATCATTTACCTACATCTCAGTCCCTTCCTCTGTACTTCAAAGCAAATTTTCCTCTTCTTTTTAGCTCATTTCATTGATTGAGTGATTGATTGTTACTGGATCTTTCTATGTTGCCCTAGCTGATCTCAAACTCCTGGGCTCAAGTGATGCTCCCACCTCAGTCTCCTGAGCAGCTAGGGCAAATTTCCTTACTTGGGGCAAATACTAGAATCCAGGAAACTAATGACAGAGCAGGCTGTACTCCTACGACTGCATTGTTCAAATTCTTATCAATTAATCAGTTTTCCTATTTTATTATATTAATTATAAATTTATGCTCTAAAAGTACATGCATAAAAATGTGTTTTAATAGTGTGTTTTTGTTTGTTTGTTTTGTGAAGTTTTTTTGTTTGTTTTACATCACACTTTTGCTTAGAGCAGTGTTTTATTATGTTTTTCCTAATCTCCTTAAGCTTTCTGATTTTTATAATTATTCAATTACTTATTGCAAAATTATGACTTCCAGGGAGTGTGTCTCTTCCACATTTTCTATTTTTATCTAGCCAGGACTCTCTTTGTTTAAATATTTACTAAAGTATTGCTAATAAATCAAGACATATGTTTATATCATTCATAATGACCTGAAATAGGATTATATGGATCCTGCTTTTATCCCATTTATGACAAATCAGCCTCTGACCATTTTCGTTTCACTAGTCACCATGTAAGTATATGAATTTAGAATGGCTGAACTTTATCATCATTCCTGGATGGTTAAATGTTGCCAAATCCGTTCTCAAGCAAGAAAGGTAAACAGGAAATCTCAGTGGTTTAAGTCCATGGGGTGATATCAATTATTACTTTAAAGTTGAGTAAGTCCTCTGTTAACCAGACTGTAGCCTCCTTACTGGTGTCTGGCTCCCTAAAGAGAAGGATCTAAATACATGGCACATAGTTGGCACAAAATGTCTATTTGTCAAATGAATGAAAGAGGAACTAATTATATAGTATAAAACGTGCATTGGGTGCTGATTGTGGACCATCTTAGTGTGCGCCTTCCATGTGGTAAAGGTGCAGTAAGGAACTACACAGAAAGCACTTAGACTGTGCACTTACACGTCTTATCTCCCTGGTAGCTCTCCTCATCTATCCAAACAGATGAACTAAGGTGCAGAGGATAACTGAGATAACTCAGCCAGCAAGTGATATACCAAGGATTAAACCCAGTCCTGGCTTCTGAGACCTCATTCTTTTTTTTTTATTATTTTTTATTTGTTCTTTTTATATATGCATGACATGCACAAGGAGTATAACTTATTATAATTAGTGAAGGGAAAGCGAAGAACGAGAGATGGGTGAGAAATGAAAGAAACCAGACAGAGATACACATGAGAGTTTAATTTGTCAGCTTTGACGGATAAAGGCCATTTCTCTATAGGAGAGAGAGGCAAAACAGGCTTGACTTTTATTGGGGAGGCTCAGAAATCAGAGCTGGGTAGGTCCTCATGTGGGTGGTTAAAGGTTGGGTTGGTCTGAGGGAGTGGTGAGCCTTCCTCAGAAATGCCCTTGGGTGGGAAAGTGAAACTTTTTCCTTAAAATGGGGGCTGTCACTTGAGATGGCCATCCAACTGCTAAGCAAAGACCTTATATTCCGCCCTTTTTGGTTTTTTATTGGACCCCTTAGGGAATGGGACTAGGTCAATCTTCTATAACTGCTTCCTGCTGAGAAGGGGCAGGGTTTGAATCCCTCATTAGAGGGATGTCATTGGAATGATGGTGGTAGAATGCTGACCCCGATGCCCCATTTTTTGGTGAGGGATTGGTATTCCTATAGCAAAAGCTAGTTTATAGTTTGATTAGAGATTTTTTGGATTTGGTCTTGAACCACTCTAATGATGTGGGGGGCAAGCATTAACAGAAGGCTATGGCAAGGAGAGGGGTCAGGAAAGGAGGCGCCCACTGGAGAAGGGGGTGACTTAGCTGCCATCCTTCAGCAGGGGAGAACTGTTGTTTCCCATGTTCAAGGTCCCGTTGGAGTTGTTTTATCTTGTCCTTTACTGTATCAGATGGACATAAACATAGCATTCCCCCTGTAGGTACAGACAAAGTCCACCCTTTTTTGGCTGTAAAAAGATCAAGGTCCCTTCAATTCTGCAGAACCCCAGCAGCTAAAGAATCCAGCTGGGATTGTATGGTTAGTAAGGTTTGAGCAAGTTGCTGTAAGTCTCCTAGAAATTGGAATGGTAATTCCCGGTAATAGTACCCCTGGGAGGTGAGTGCAGAATAAGGGAGGAGGGCAAAAATGAAAAAGGTTCTGCAGTGTCCTCATGGTCCTCAGAGACCAAAGGAAGATGGGAGGTTCTGGTCTTGGAGAAATGCATCTTGAGAGGGCCTGTGGGTGTCACTGTGTAAAAGGGCAGAGAAAACTGTTTTTAAATGAGAGTTATAAACCCAATATGGGACCCCCAAGGTGGGCTGCCGAGGGAGTGGTAAGAATGATCCGATTAGGTCCAGTTCATTCTGTGGAGAGTTGAGAAGAGAAAGGGGGGGCCTCTTAGGGGTGGGGTTAAAAAAATACCAAGTCACCAGGAGACAGAGTGGGAGAAGGGAAGAGGCAGAACTAGGCTTTGCCAGAACAGCATTAATGTATCGCCAAAGAATGTTCCTCATATATGCAAGAAGGGGCCAGAAAAGATGAGGAGCCAGAGGTAGTGGAGAATCAGAGGGTGGTGAGCTGAGCAGGGAGATAGGCCATCCATAGGGAAGCTCAAAAGGGGAGATTTTGTGTGGCTTCTTTGGGAAAGCTCGTGACCTAAGACATGCCAAGGGAAGGAGTTTAGTCCAATCTAAATGTAATTCAAGGGAGAGTTCAGTGAGAATTTTCTTCAAGGCCCAGTTGGTATGTTCCACCTTGCCAGAGGACTGGGGATGGTAGGGGATATGAAAATGCCAGGAGATGCTGAGTGCCTTAGCTACAGACCATGAAACATGGGAAGCGGAGGCTGAGTCAGGGAAGAATGTGTTCAACAAGGATGTTGGCCACCGGAGGGGCACATTTATTGGTGGTAGGAAACATCTGGACCCATCCTGAGAAGGTGTCAACAAATACCAAGAGAAATCTGTACCGCTTGACCAGGGGGCATATGGATGAAATCCAGCTGCCCGTCAGAGCAAGGGAGATGTCCCCTTGCCTGGTGTAAAGGGAAGGCAGGTGGGCAGAGATTGGAGGTGGGATTGGTTTTTTGGCAGATTTCAACAGGAGGCAGAGAGGGTAGAAAGGAATGGTAGGTCTTCTGGAGAGAGCTTAAGGTGGGAAGTGAGAAATTGTTTTAAAGATGTGGTGTTAGAGTGAAAGAGGTTGTGAAGGAAGGGAAGCATCTGTTGAGTGTCAGGTCGGGGAGAGTCGGTTGGGGGACTAGCAAGGCAGAGGACTGCAGGTGGAGTAGGCTGTTGGAGGCTGGTGGCCCTCACCTCAGAGTCTGCCTTGTTGTTGTCACCAAGGAGGTGTCTGTCTGACGGGATTTACAATGTGAGATTCCAATGGCAGTGGGAAGCTTTGAGGTCTGAAGGAGATCGGAGATAAAGGGGCATTAGTAACTGAAGTTCCCTGGGTGGTAAGGAATCCCACTCCTTCCACATAGCAGAATGGGAGAGGAATATGTGGAAAGTGTATTTAGAGTCCGTGTAGACATTGAGGGAGGCTCCCTTTGCCACAGTGAAGGCTCTGAGTAGGGCAACGAGTTCAGCCTGCTGATTGGATATATTACTGGGGAGGGGAGCCACTTCCACCACCAAGGTCAGAGAAACTAGAGCTTACACTGCCCAAAGAACTCCCTCCTGAAGGAAGGAGGAGCCATCTGTGAACCGTGTGCATGTTGCGTGCAGCAAGGGGCCTCCCTGTGTGTGGGAGGGATGCGGAAGAAGCTCCTCCAGAGTTTCAATGCCTGAATGGGTAAGAAGAGAAGAGGTGGAAGAGTCCTGGAGAGTGGAGGGGAGAGTAGCAGGGTTTAAAGGTGAGCAGGTAGGAAAAGTAAGACTGGGATCTTCCACCAGGAAAACTTGTAGAGATAACAGGTGACGGGGAGGTAGGGAATGTAAGCCCTTGTAGCTGAGGAGCTCCTTTAAGTGACGGGGAGCCAGGATGGTGAGTGGGGCCCCAAAGGTGAGTTTCTTTGACTTGTTAACAAGTAGAGAGGCTATGGCCAACGTTCATAGGTAAGAGGCCCATCCCCAAACAGTAGGGAGAAGACCCTTGGATAGATAAGCCACAGGGGCAAAGGTTGGCCCCAGCATGTGTCTGATGATCCCTAGAACCAATCTCTGCTTTTCAGCCACATAAAGGTGAAAAGGGCGTGTGAGATCAGGGAGGTGGAGAGCAGGGTCCTGGAGGAGGGCCTGCTGGAGCCTGGTGAAGGGCTTTGTAACCAAGTGCAATAAGGGTTCAAAGAGTGGGCCCCAGGCAGCATCATATAGAAGTTTAGCTAATGTTAACTAGTTAGGAATCCAAGCTCTGAGGAATCCTGCCATACCTAGAAAGGAGAGAATTTCCTCCTCAGTAGAGGGTGTTGGTATATTAACCATAAGGCCCTTTCTATCAACGGTAATGGCTTTGTGTGTCGGGGTCAGGAGGAGGCCTAGGTATGTTACCATTGCCTAGGAAAACTGTACCTTGGATAGAGAAACCCTACAGCCACAGGCAGAAAGGAAGTTAAGAAGAAGTTTACTGGTGTCCTGATGACTGACCTCAAAGGAGGGACTGCAAAGAAGGAGGTCATCCACATACTGTAGCACCATAGGCTGAGTGAGATGTGTGGATGCTAGGTCCTTAGCCAAGGCCTTTCGGAAGAAATGAAGGCTGTCTCGGAACCCCTGGGGGAGAACTGTCCACGTCAGCTGAGTGGAGTCGTAAGACTCAGAGTCTGTCCATGTAAAAGCGAAAATGTCTTTTTGAGAGTCTGAATGGAAGGGAAGAGAGAAGAAGCCATCTTTCAGCTCTAGTACGGAGAAGTAAGAGGTCCGGGAAGGAAGGGTGGAGAGAAGGGTATAAGGATTGGTTACCACAGGATGGATTGGGATGACTGCAGAGTTCATGGAAGGGAAGTCTTGGATCAAGTGGTAGGAATCATTAGGCTTTTTTACTGCCAAGACGGGGGTGGTATCAGGAGAATGAGTAAGTCTAAGGAATCCCTTTCACAAGAGGACTCGAATAATAAGAGTTTTTGTTGGGAGAGCAGATATTGCGATTGGGCCAGAAAATGGAGGGGGTCTTTGAGACAGATGTGAATGAGTTTGTGGTGTGGGGTGATAGATTGACTTGAGACATCCCAGACATCAGGGTCCACCTCAGAAGAGGGTAATGGGAAGGCACTGGCAGATGGAATAGGAGATGGCTCTAAGGTAAGGGAGAGGATCACAGGAACAGCAGGTGAGTCTAGATGGAAGCGTAGGAAAGTGTAGCCCCCAACTTTGTGAGGATATCCCTTTCCATAAGGGGAACAGGGCACTGGGGAATGACCAAAAAGGAGTGAGTAACAATTAGAGAGCAAAAGTGCAAATAAGGCACTTGTTTGTAAGGGTGGGTGGGGTTTATCCTCTACCCCAACAATAGAGGTCATAGAACAAGTGGTAGAACACATTGAGGATTGAGTATGTAGCCCTGGTGTCTAGGAGAAAGGAGACAGTCCTACCTGAAATACACAGAGTTATCCTGAATTCCCGATCAGTGACAGTAACGGTCAAGTGATGGGGACATGGGCCTCGTCAGTCCTCTGTAGCCAGTCCTAAGAGTTGGAAAGGGGAACCAGAAGGGCCAGATGGCTGGGGGCCACTATAGGCTCAGGGACAGTCAACTGTCCAGTGTCCCTTCTGATGGCATTTAGGACAAGTCTGGAGGCTTACAAGGCTTAGGACATATATGAGTCCAGTGCCCTGTCTGACCACATTTAAAACAGGGTCTGGGAGGTCCTGAGGTACCCTTCCACAGGCCAGTCGAACCAGGGATGCTAAGCCCAGACAGATAGGTTGATATTTATGCTTCTGGGCCTTCTCGTCTCTCTTGTTACATACCTTAAAAACCACTTTCAGAATCTCAGCTTGGGGAGTTAGGGACCTGTCTCGAGGTGCCTTAGTTTGGCCTTAATATTGGGGGAACTCTGGGGAAAAAGTAAGTCACTAGTAGTTGTCTTCAGGGTCCAGATTAATATATTTTAATAAAGCCTTGGTCAGGCGGTCTAAAAATGTTGAAGGATTTTCATTCTTATCTTGGAAGATTTCCTGGAACCTTTCATAATTTATAGTCTTATGAGCTGCCTTTCTAAATCCTGCCACGAGGCAAGTAATGAATTGGTTTCTACTAGTTACTCCTCTAGGCAAATTATAATCCTAATTGGGGTCCCCATCCGGGACTGCTTCAGTACCCATCAGATGGAAAGGGGAGGTCTGATGTGCCTCATCAGCGTAATTTCTAGCTTGCTCCCAAAATTGCCTGCGCTCCTCCATCAGGAGGGGGTTAAGACAAGATTATATGGACATGGTGGAAGGTCAAATTATATGCTTAAGTCAGATATTGAAACTCTTTGATATACATGGTGGGATTTGCAGTGTAGAACCCAAGCCGCTTTTCTATCCGTGAAAGATCTGGCAAAGAAAAAGGCACATGAACCTGGATTACACCATCTACCCCAGCCACCTCGTGTAGAGGACACAGAGATGCAGGTTAGGCAGGGGCAGCCCATGAACATGTGGCAGGAGGAGAAAAGGGCAGAGGGGCCCTGGGGACAGTTGCTGCGGGGGATTCATTAGAAAGAGAATTGTGGTATGGTGAGGGCTCATCTGCTGGGTGGAAGGAGGAGTCCTGGGTAGGATCTTGTGTCCCTTTGGAAGCAGGCGTAGGGGAGAGGAGAGCTAAGAGGACTTGTGCAGGAGAGCAAGAGTTGCAGAGAGAGGGCTTAGAATGCAGAGAGGAGAAGGCCTGAACATATGATATCTCTTTCCATTTTCCCGAATGCTCAGGATGGTTGAAAAGATCCCTGATAATATTGGGATCTAGAGTGCTGTTAAGTGGCCATTTTGAGTCGCTATCTAAAGGATATTGAGGCCAGGCCTGATTGTACAAGCAGATAAGTTTAGGTGCCGGGTGAGAGAAAGAGAGAGACCCCAGGTTAGCCAGGAGGAAGCCTAGGGGACTCTGGGAAGGAATGGATGGGAAGCCACCCATGGTAAGATGTAGGGGGTAAGTTTAGAGGTGGGGTACCCCCCAGTCTCTAGTATCACTTAGATGAGAGGACGGTTATGCTCAGGGGTTGACACCACCTCTGGGTAAGCGTTGGGACAGGAACCTGTAGTGGCATTTGGGTGCCCAGCTAGGACTACATAGTAGGGGCAGAAACCAGCAGAAGGGGCAGAAGCCCTTAGAGATTAACCCAAGGCTGAGAGGCCTCACCTGGCACAACTCCCCATTATTCCCTGTGGGTTTTTTTTTTTCAGAACTCAGGACCCACATAAGAGACCACCTGTAGACTTGATCAACAGTAGGGATCAGCTGTAGCTGTGAAAGCTGGGGCTGGGGGTACCCCTGACCACACAGTAACCCTGGGAGTGCCGAACAATCAACAGTCACTTCCCAGGACCCATAGGTCATTTAGGTCGACCAGAGACGTGGGTCTCACTTGAAATGTCCAGTGATGGGTGCAGAGAGGGCATTTGGCAGAATGGAGGGCCGGGTCCCACGATGGAATCCAGATCAGACCCAGGGATGCTCAGTGACCTTCCAAGAGGGGAGCTGGCACACCAGGGAACCTGATCCTGGGTTTCAGCACCAAAATGAAGGGAAAGCGAGAAACAAGAGATGGGTAAGTGAGAAATGAAAGGCAAAGACCAGGCAGAGATACACACGAGAGTTTATTTGTCAACTCTGACAAATAAAGTCCATCTCTCTATAGGAGAGAGAGGCAGAACAGGCTTGAGTTCCGGGACTTTTATTGGGGAGGCTCAGGAGTCAGAGCCAGGTGGGTCCGTTGGCCGGTGGTTAAGGGTTGGATTGGTTTGAGGGAGTGGTGAGCCTCTCTCAGAAAGGCCCTGGAATGGGAAAGTGAAACTTTTTCCTTAAAATGGCAGCTGTCACTTAAGGTGGCCAAATCCAGATGCTAAGCAAGGACCATATAATTAGGATCCCATTCTTGTGGTTAAACATCTCATTCTTGTGGAGTTTCACTGGCTGGGTATTCATATATATATATATATACATACACATACATACACATAGAAAAGTTACATCCAATTCATTCTGTCTTTCCTATTCCCATCCTGCCTCCCTTCCTTCATTTCCCTTTATCTAATCCAATGAACTTCTCGTCTTCCTCCCCCATTCCCAATTGTGTGTTAGCATTCCCATATCAGAGAGAACATTTGGCCTTTGGATTTAGGGGATTGGCTTTTTATTTCACCTAGCATGATAGTCTCCAGTTCCATCCATTTACCAGCAAATGCCATAATTTCATTCTTCTTCGTGACTGAGTAATATTCCATTGTGTATATATATATATACCACATTTTCTTTATCCATTTATCTGTTGAAGGGCACCTAGATTGGTTCCATAGCTTAGCTGTTGTGAATTGAGCTCTGAAACCCCATTCTTGGTAACTCTAGGGAAGAGGTGACCCTTCCATTGCAGGATCTCTGCTTTTATAACCTAAAAACAACATGGCCGAGTGGATTTCAGTAGGGGAAGAGCCAAGGAAACGTGGCAATGACTCAGCAAATATTTATTATCAGTGTCAATTATGCAATAGGGATCTTCCTCTCTCTCTTTTCTTTCTTTTATAACAACAATAATAACTCCCTGACATTCCTGAGAGGTTTTCCTGGTACTGTCATGAGTCCCCAGGCCCATGCATGTAGCATATCAATTCCCTGCACCCAGGGCAAGGAGTGGAGAACAAATCCACATTGCAGTTGTGACCTTGGATGGAGGGCAGACTGTCTGTCCCCACCAGGAGATGGGTAGCAAATGCAGTTCAGAGCTGCACCTCAGCAGTAGTTCAAATTACTATAGGTCATGGAATTTCATGGTTAGTTTTTAACATTTGAAATCTTGTGTGGTAAAAGGAAAATACCAAGTCTGTGTGTCTAGTTAATATTTTAAGATCTACGGAGTATTTCCATACCTTTCACATAGAGGCTAGTCTTTTTACAGAAATTACTGCCTTCACTGATTAAAAAAAAATGAAATCAAAAGTAAGGTGAGAGTTCTTCTCATTCCTCCTACTCCTCCTCTTCCTCCTTCTCCTTCCTTTGTTCTTCTCTCTTTGAGAAGAAGGATGAAGCACTGGTTGAAACTAGGAACAGACTGCCTGACTGCAGATCTTAATAACATGACCTGGTTGCTTATTTGCTGTCTATTTCTCCATCTGTTATTTTGGAGATTAAATGAAGGATGGGAAATTATTTACTACATAGAAATTTCTTCTCTTATTTCTCTTTCCTGCTTCAGAGGATACTTCTCTTTTACTATTAATTACTGATTTAATTCATGACATTTAAAACATACTTCTCAGAAAGGAGAAAAATAAAATTAAGAGATTAGAGAGAAAATTGAAACTAAGAGATTAAGTAATTTACTTTTGATCTTCAGCAAAGATATGGTAAAAATTCAGTTCTAGAATTTAACTGTTAGTTTTGACCGATGCATTTAGCTACTGTGTCCATTATAGAGATGTAGATGTAGAAATCCATGGGAGTCACACAGCTGTTGCTTTAAATTTATCAATTAATTGAAACACGTGAAAGTAAAAAATGACTTTTAAACTTTTTTTCAAATAGTTAGACTTATTTTAGAAAACACAGTTCAGCACAGCGTACTTTCAAATTTCAAACACATGTTATTGTGTTATGGCTTGTTAGTTCACAAATACAGGAACACAAAAACGTTTTATACCATTAAATATTTTAATGTTAAAATATCAGGGATAAAATTACACAGAAGACCAAAAGCTCACCAAGAAATATATATGAAATTCCATTGCTTAAAATAGGCTTTTACTATGCTTATTTACTTAAATTATTCAAATATTTGGAATATGTCTAGCCCTGAAACTCAACTATATACCCTAAACTGACATGAGAAGTGCCATGCCAACTTGGGCATTTATTATTGTTTTTCCAAAATACCTAGAATCATTATGAGTTGGAACGAGAGCTTTCCTTATGCTCTGCAAATGGGTTTGGAAGAAACGCTAGTAAAGGAGTTCAAACTCCCAGGCCCTTGGATGGAGGTGGTTATAAAGGTCCTTTGCCAACAAGCCCTTTGGAACAACCATACCCATGATAACGGGGTGTGAAAACCTGATTATTTTCAAGTTGGATGAATGAGTCCATCTGTTGTGTAGACCAGCACGGGGTATGTGAGAACATGGGATCCTAGCAAAAAGCTTGCTTATCTCACATCATCATTGCAGTGAACTTTGTCCCCAGGGAATTTTCTTACAGAGCAAGTCTGGACAGAGTCATGGCTTCATGACCGGGGGGATCTACAAGCAAGTTGTTCCTAAATTCCGGTTGAGCATGAGACAGAGTTTATGTGAGGAGAGATAAGCTAAAGAGCTGCGTGTGTTCCCTAGACAAGACATAATTCGTCACATCATCACCATTCATCTTTTAGTTCCCAGTTCACTTTGTTCCAAGAGATCTGTTTTCTAGATTTATTGTAAAGAAATGTCTCTTCCAGTTCACCGAGTGAGGAGTTCTTTCCTCTCATTCTTGTACTCAAAAAAAAATCTTTATTGAACACTTTCAAAATGCCAGCTTATACTCAGTTCTTGCAAACACAACTGTGAATAAGATAAAACTCAGACCTTAAGGAATTTACACTCCAGTGAGAGAATCAGGTAAATAAATAGATGACCGAGTACGTTATGATAATGTTGTGATAAAATCAAGTACAATGCGAGTGGCTCACCCAGCTTCATGTCGATGGCAGTGAATTCTCCCCAGTGGGCCTTCATAGTGAAGGCTTCTCAGCCGAGCCAATGCCCTGTGCTCTCCAATATAGTAGCCACTTGCCACTTGTGACTATTTAAAATATAAAAATTCATTAAACTAAAATAAAATTTAAATTTCAGCTCTCAGTTCCACTAATCCCATTCCAAGAGCTCAATAGCCACATGTAGCTGGTGGCTACCATATTGGACATCACAGATAAGAACATTACCATGGTCACTGAACTTTCTACGAGACAGCAAATGGTCCAAGCAGATCTGAAGGGTGGGAAGGGCTGGTTTTCCAGAGAAAAGAAACACAGTGAGTTGAAGCCTGTATATGCTGGAGGAAAAGAACATTAAAATGTCAGTTTAAAAATTCATTGATAAAATGTATCTATTTTTTTAAGAGCATTAGTTGGTATAGCTAGTCAAGCTGTGGATTTTACAAAGATACCCAAGATATAGGCCCAACCTCTAAAAAGCTTACACATATTGGTCTCACAAGGTCTGAGTCAAAAAATTACTAAAAAAACTATATTCCAGTACAGAGGAGAGACTGATCACTTCAAGCATAAGAAGGAGAATTGGAGGTTTAGGCCATCTTCCGTCTTGGGGAAGCTGCTGCTTGTGATTTGGGTCCTTAAAGATATATTAGGATTCAGATGGGGAGGAGGAGTTAAATACCTTGCTTTGGTTAAAAAAACATTAAAGTAAGTTTCACAAAGTTCTTCCACAGAGCTTTGGGGTCCAGCAAGCAGCTGAGAAGCCGAGACCCCCACACTGGCATATTCATTCATGTCTTCCTACTGGGTCTGCTCTTTGTACGACAGGGAGCTTATGCGGCTGTGCCGATTTTACATGGAATTGTCTTCTTTCTAAATGGTGTTAGTGTGGATTCGTTTAGGAAAGCTGGAACCAGATCTTGTTTGCATCAGGTGGCTGAAGAAAGGATTTGGGGAGGGGGCAGTTTTAAGGTTTATGCAAACTACTGGCCAATAGCTAGGGTAGAAGCCAGAGAGGTCTATAAAAGCAGTTTTAATGCATAAATAGGTGAGAGATCTATATAACAATTTAGGGTAGAGAGCTTGAACAGATCCAGGGGAAATGTCAGTAAACAACCATGAACTTATATATATTTTGTTCTCTGAGTTTTTATTCAGATCTCATAATACTCATCTCTGACCATCTATTTTATTTCCAAGCAGATTTCTTGGTAGCAGAATCTGTTCAATATCCACTTCCCTTTTCAGTTTGGCATTTTTCCTGTGCTGAGAGTGTTTACAATTGAGGTCTTGCTTATCACAAAAGCCACGTGGCTTTCCATTTCTTGAGTTATGATGTTCCTTGTTTGGACAACACTACTCACAAAAAAAATAAAATTAAATTAAAAAAAATATGGGCATAAGCAGTTTTCCAGAGCATTACTTAAAATCTCTTTTAAAACAGGGTGAGAGTTTTGCCTTTTCCAGAAGAAAATCCTCCAATGCATGTAACTCTTTGGAAAATTAAAAAGGCAGTGGGAAAGATGGCGTGAATGGTTTGGGAGAGAGGGGAAATTTTATTTTCTCTTTCCATTGTGACTTGGAATGTCATTTCTACCATTTAGTTAAGTGTAGTTTGATATTTATTCAAGCCAAAGAAACTCAACAGGGCAATGCTGTCTCTGGATCTCATGTTTTAAACTTCTCAGCACCAAGAACACATTATGAACATAGGACCTGGCCACATAGGGATTTTTCACACTTGTTAAATGAACTGATTTCTACTTGACTAGAAGTTCTTGCATTACCAAAGATGCAGAGGAATTCAGCTCCGTTCAAACTGTCTCTGGCACTGCCCCTAGAAATTCTAGGTGAATCTTCTGCCCAACAACT